>NC_141698.1:487997342-488597342 GCF_964263255.1 Lissotriton vulgaris
GCGAATCGAAGCACCTTGAATCTGCAGGGCTGCGAGCAGGCGGAGGCGCAGGACTACCTGTCCCAGGAGCGCCCGCCCGCCCTCACTCAACCCACCTGGGCAGCTCTCCCTGCAGGCTCCTCCCCCTCCCACGCTCTGATCCTATAAATAAACCAGATTAGTCCCGCTGCGCGGGAGCGACCGGGAGAAGACCGGGACAAGGGCGGGACCATCTGTGGCCGTCCGGGGACGATCGGGTACGGGACGGGCCACCCCCCTTTCATCTGGATTTTGTGACTCTAAATTATGTGATCTCCATCTGAAGATAAGTATTCACTTTTCTTTAATACATTGTAACGCATGACCTCCCACTTGATAAATAACGGCTACCATGTCTACAAGGGGTAGCCGGAGTAAAACTGCAGCTGGAGGAGCCAAGGTTACTGGTCCCATTGATAATTTCATTACGAAAGCAAATGAGGCAATAGACCATGGAATATCCCTATTGGAACGACGCGTTTCCTTAGAACTGGCAGAGGCGAAAAGGTCGTCATTGGGTTTGCTAGCCTCAGCTAAAACATCTTATCGAGACTCTGCAACACATGTTACGCCTGGTGTAATAGTGGAAATACATAGTATGCCTAACACTGTAGACTTATCTGCAACCCAGTCACTGTCGGAATTACAGTTGAGTCTGGAAAAATCACCAAATTTAGACCTGACAGATGATTTTAATACAGAACTGGGTATGGTGACTGAGTCAATTCCAACAGCAAGTCCTGTAATAGTCCTGGACTCTATCATGATAGAGGCATCTCAAGTTACCTCTAATATTGACATTGTAAGTAGTTCCATTGTCAATGATACCCCGACTACAAACCTGGACCGGGTAGTTGCAAACCCCATCCCTGATACACCCACTGTCACCAGTAATACTCTGGATGACTCAACCACCATTTCAAGAAATTTGAGAGGTTTAAGGGAGGGGGGCATACAGAAACGACCACCCCAGAGTTTAGATACAAATAAAACTATCCCCAGGGCAAACCCCCAGGTACAGAAAAAGCAGGGGAAGGGCTCAGCAAATAGTCTTAAGAAAGGGAATAGGAAAGGGACTACAGATTCTGCATGCTTAGGGGAAATGTCTAGTCTGGGTTTGATATGTAAAGATTGTACCTCTAACAGCCAACTAATAATGAAGGTTGGGAAACTTGTGAGTGCCCATCTAGCCACTATAGAGGCACGATTGGGGTTGATAGAAAAACAACTAACTGAACTAAGTACTATAATTAGAGGCCCCCCTGTGAAAACAAAACATTGTCCCCCTCCCCAAAAAACTGTCCAGCCAGCTTTAAAAACCATGCTAGCCCCCACCATCACTACCAAACCTAAGGCAGTTTCAATGGCTAAGGAACCTGGTAATAAAACCAACAGTACCCACCCCAACTGCAAAATTGCAAGATAATAACCAAAAACCCCGGGGGAAAGCTCTACTAATGGGAAAGATAAAGTTAATGAGGGGAATAAGGAAAAGGAGTGGCATAAAGGGAAGAAAGGACGATTTGCCGCCATCCTCCCCCCAGGCTCAAGTCCTTATGTGGTAGTGATGACGGGAGTCCCAGAGACCCCGGATAACATAGATGAGCCATCATGGTCCCTACTAAACAAAGTTACCCACTGGTTGAGCAATAATAGGCCCTTACCATCATACTGTGAAAGTAAAATCCTGACAGTACGGAGAGTACCCTGGGTAGGCCATGAGAAAAAGAAAGTACAAGGTGATTGTGTGATCATTAATTTCGATGACCCCCGCACAGTGGACTATATCTGCTCCTGGGTTAGTGAGGGATACAACGAGGGCATAGAGACAAGGCATCTTTCATATTTCTATCCACCAAGGGGAAATGTTAGACAAGAACGTTATGACCATGGATTGGATGAAGTATGGTCTCAGGTGGGGCAGAGGAATTTAGGAAACAACTGGGGAGAATGGGGGAGAAATGACCACAGGCATATTTACAGAAACTATCAGAGATGCCTTCCAGCAAGGGACGCTATTTGGGGGTTCCCTACATCTAACAGATTCAACAGCCTGGATATGGTTGACTGACTCCCATCACTAATTGAACCACAAAATACTATAACAGATGTCAGCGCTGGGGAAAAAATCAGTAGCGAGTTTGAGGTGAGAAGTATACAAATAGATGAGGCACACCTTACACTAGTTCAGGGCTCAGTTAGCGTACCGGGTCACATGTTGTCCCAAGAAAAGGAAGAACATGCCAACCCCTATGAGCTGGTGGCACAGAGGATTCAAGACCCGGGTTGTCACATTAGTACTCAGGACACTAACTTAAATAGGGGCAGACAACACTCACAGGCGCCAAATAAGGAACTTAGAATCATAAGCTGGAATGTTGCAGGACTCCAGCAAAGGGTCACTGACTCGGAATGGCTAAAGGTTATCTCGGATAAGGACATAACTATTGCAGGAAACCTGGGCGACAACTGCGGTGCATATAGAGGGTTTTCATTGTCATTGTATTAAGGCCCAAAAGTCTGTTTTTGGCCACCCGATTGGAGGTCTACTAATCGAGTTTAAGATAAATATAGGGGGGTCTATAAAATTGATCCCTTCTAAAAGTGCAAACATTCAGATAATGAGTATACCCGTAGGCTTCCATATTACTTAATTAACTTTTATAATAATGATTTTAATTCAACTCCGAATAAGAACTATATAGAACTTTTCAGAGAATTATCCAAAATAGCGGAAAATTCTCATAACCAGGTGAGCACTAGGACAATTCTTGCAGGAGATTTCAATGCGAAGTTCTCAAAATCTAAAATGGACAACACACAAATAGACAGGGCTTTCAAACGTGGTGAAGAATTAGAATGTTTTAATAATGAACATATCTTAACAGATATAATGGACGTCAATAAAAATGAGCCACCTACTTACATCCCAACCTTTAGAGGACGAGAATTCTCTAGCACAGTGGACTATATTTTTATGTCTTCTGACCTAATAGATAGAGTCAAGAAGGCTGGGGTTCTTGAGACCGCCTTCGGGGACCATAATGCCTTGGAGGTAAACATTGGTCTAGGTTCCTCCAACGCCTTTGCTCGCACTTTGGGAGCTAGGGACATCATGGTCTCGACTAATAATTTAAGATTAAAATGGCGAGGGGTAGATAGTAGTCAAATAACAAATACAATTATGAATAACCATGGCTCGCTAGTCGACTCCTGCTCTTTTGATGACGGGAACCATCAGAGGATAGTAAAAGATTTTGCCACACTCTGCTATATTATAAAATCTCTCCTAAGTGTCCCTACTAAATTGACTGCCCCTGAGCCAAGGTGGTTTGATTGTTATTGTTCAGCAGCTAACAAAGCCCTTCGTAGGGCTTTAAACTGTAAACCTAGAAGTATAAGGGATGTACGGGCTGCTAGACAAAATTATAAAACAGCTATAGGATCAAGGAAGGCGGCTTTATTAGCTGAGCAATGGGAGGCACTAACAACTGCTGCTGCAATAGGGAGCAGTACGACTTTCTGGCCTGCTGTTAAAAAGATGCGGGACATGGGTAAGCAGCTAACTCCAACTAGCTGCACCATAGCAAGTGAGCAATGGGAATTACATTTTTCCAAAATATATGCTAGCCAGGGAGCTGCCATAGGAGATTATGCCCCAGGAATACTGGAATCTCTAGAAATTACCATGGGGGAAGTCACCGTGGCCATTAATCAGAGCCTTGGTAATAAGGCACCTGGGCCTGACGGCTTCCCAATAGATATAATCAAGTATAAGCCGGAACTCTGGGGACCAATTTTTGTAAACATTTTTAATAGTCTCCCGTTTGTCCCAATACCTGCAACCTGGTCCACGAGCATAATTGTGCCCATTTATAAAAAGGGCGAAAGATCTGACCCTGTAAATTACAGGCCCATTTCACTCTTGGACAACACACAGAAGATCTTGGGTAGGGTATTGTACAATAGAGTTAATGACTGGGCTGAGGAAATGGGGGTACTAGACCGTTGTCAAATGGGTTTTAGATGTAAGGTTGGAATTATCGAACAATGCCTAAATTTAAATCTTTTAATAAGCAAATTCAACATAGCCAAGGCATCGCCCATTTACCTTGCATTTATGGATTTATTGTCCGCATTTGACCTGGTAAATAGGTCAAAATTGTGGTCGACTCTTTTGTCCTACGGCCTAGATGCCCCCCTGGTACATTTCCTTGCCTACCTGCACAAAGATACAAAGGCGCAAAATGTTGAAAGAGGTGTGAAGCAGGGGTGCGTTTTAGCACCCCTGTTATTTATTATCTATATAAATGGCCTGAGTAACTCCCTGAAGAGGGCTACTTCAGATGTTCCCAAAATTAAAGGAGGCTTACTACCCTGTCTTTTGTATGCGGATGAGGCTGTGCTCATGGGATTAACACCTAATGCCCTACGCGCATTAGTCAGGGATTTTTCTTCCTATATGGGGAACCTGGATCTTAAAGTACATTTTAATAAATCATTTATTATGTCCTGTGGGCCGGGTGCCAGGCAATTAAATTCCGTCACGATAGGAGCGGATAAGTTGCTCTCAACTAAAACTTTTCCATACTTAGGTATGGTCTTTGCTGCGAACGGCCTGTGGAGTGGGCATATTGCCCACGCCACAGGCAAGTTCTCAAAGGCCATAAACTCAATCCTATCCCTTCCCAGACCGAGGAAAATTGGAGCAACTAAGGCAATCCTAAAGATATACAGGCTACAATGTACTCCTGTGGCAACCTACGGCGCCGAAATCTGGGGGTTAGTAAAAACCCCTACATTACAAAGAGAAGAGAATCGGCTCTGTAGGAAACTACTGGGGGCCCCCATTTTATCATTGGGGTACATTTGTCACTCAGAGTTGAACATACCGTACATCAGTGATTTTATTGCTGCAAGGCCTGCACTATTTTGGTTGGCTATTTGGGCAAATGACTATGCTAGTTTAACACAGGATATCCTGAGGGAGTGCTTAGCCTGTGATAAATGGAATAGGATCCCATGGCTTCGTGCTACACAGGAAAGTTTGTCTAGCATAGGCAGAGGCGATCTCTTTGATAATCCATCTCATAGTAAGAGTAATGATAAAAAGGAAGTCCAACTTGAATAATATGCCACCTATAATGAAAAGAGACTGTCAGATGAGATGCGGAAACAAACTGTTGTGTCCTATACCAACAATGGTTTATTTATTCAACAACTTCCATTGTATTTGACACTGCCAATGTGTAATTGGGAAAGATCCTTACTCTTCAGAATGAGAGCCGGAACTATTAAGTTTTCACTCTGTTTCCCTCTGGGACACAGCACATCTGGAAATATTCTGTGTCCTTGCGACGGAGCCAGTAAACAAAATGACTTACACTTCTTTTTTATCTGTAAGTTTTATATGAAATATATCAAATGGTTTTTAGCCCCATATTTTAAAAAACATAGCCCGCTCTCCTTGAATCAGTCCTACTTAATGCTCCTAAAATTAGAGGATGATGAATTTATATTCCGCACAAGCACTTTCCTAAAAGTTATTTTTAATGTACGCAAACCTATGGAATGCCCTTGATTTATTTGCACTTTTCATGATTGTTGACCTCCTATGCACTTTATACAATGAAAATATGTTACTTTGTAATTGTATTGATATGCACTTTATAACATTTATTACATTTATTGTAATTTAAAAAAAATGTTGAACTGTATTTTAAACTGTGCTTTTATGGATTTCTTGCAATCCGAATAAAGATTTTCAATCGAATCGAGTTTGTTGAGTGCAATTGCTTATGTCAATCAGTAACCACTGGGTGCCCCGGAACCAACAGAAAAGGTCTCATATGTCCCTTTCTGCTTCCTATACTGCCTTGAACCTGTGTGTGTACTAGGAGCTCGTTGCTTTGTATGCCACCTATGTGTGCGCCAGGAGCATGCTGCTTTCAGTGCTACCCTGGACCTGTGTGTGCACCAGGAGCTTGCTGCTTTGCATGCTACCCTGGACCTATGTGTGCACCAGAAGCTTGCTGCTTTCAATGCTACCCTGGACCTGTGTGTGCACCAGGAGCTCGCTGCTTTCAGTGCTACCCTTGACCTGTGTGTGGCCAGGAGCTTGCTGCTTTGCATGCTTCCCTGGACCTATGTGTGCGCCAGGAGCTTACTGCTTTCAATGCTACCCTGGACCTGTGTGTGCACCAGGAGCTCGATGCTTTCAATGCAACCCTGGACCTGTGTGTGCACTAGGAGCTCGATGCTTTGCATGCTACCTTGGACCAATGTGTGCGCCAGGAGCTTGCTGCTGTCAATGCTACCCTGGACCTGTGTGTGCACCAGAAGCTCTCTTCTTTCAATGGTACCCTGGACCTGTGTTTGCACCAGGACCTCGCTGCTTCCAATGCTTTCCTGGACCTGTGTGTGCGCCAGGAGCTCGCTGCTTTCCATGCGGTCCTGGATCTGAGTGCGTGCCAGCAGCTTGTTGCTTTCAATGCTACCCTAGACCTGTGTGTGCCCCAGGAGCTCGCTGCTTTCCATGCTGTCCTGTACCTGTGTGCACGTCTGGAGCTCGCTGCTTTCCACGCTGCCCTGACCTGTGCGCGCTCCAGGAGCTCACTGCTTTCCATGAAGCCCTGGACCTGTGTGTGCCATGAGCTCCCTGCTTTCCATGCTGCCCTGGACCTGTGCGCACCAGGAGCTAGCTCCTTTCCATGCTGCCCTGGACCTGTGCGCGCCAGGAGCTCGCTCCCTTCCATGCTGCCCTGGACCTGTGCACGCCAGGAGCTCGCTGCTTTGCATGCTGCCCTGGACCTGTGTGCGCCATGAGCTTGCTGCTTTCCATGCTGCCCTGGACCTGTGCATGCCAGGAGCTAACTGCTTTCCATGCTTCCCTGGACCTGTGCGCGCCATAAGCCAGCTGCTTTTCAGGCTGCCTTAAGCCTGCGTGCGCGCTAGGAGCTCGCTGCTTTACATGCTGCCCTGAACCTGTGTGTGCGCCAGAAGCTGGCTGCCTGGAGCTATGCCCATGCTGTGACCCTGGTTTAAACATTCTACTCTGTACCACATAACACATGGACCCATATGATAGTGTCTGATCTCGGGAATTCCTAAACCATGGAGAAGCTACCCCATTTGAGACCGGATTGCTCGTGTAGGGGAAACTAATGAACTGTTAAAGGATATTACGGTCGTAAAGTTCATGATTTGAGGATCATACATTCAAGAAGCTATACACTCAAACAAGTTGAGAAGATATATGTGCCTTTCTACAACTTTGTATCAGGATTGATAGTTGGCAGATTGCTTTGCCAGATTTAGAGCACGGCCTCGGTGAGAGATTTACAAATCCTCCGACACTATTGTGCAAGGCTCCCTGCCTGCAACTAACCTGGATGTGTTTTGCATCACCAAGACAGACTGAAAATTCTATATGGGAGATGTTAATTCTTGTCCTGAAGAAGGTGGTTTTAAATCAGAGATATCCACCGAAACGCGTCAACGCAAGTCTGTAGATTGTAGGCAGACTGTAGATTGTGGAGACATTCATTATTCTTACTAATCAAGTACTCAGAACAACAATTCTATGTAGAACGAATGATCTAGATCTAATATTTTTTCCCTACATTACCGATAAGAAAGTATCTTTCTTGCAGGTTCTCCATAGTATTAAATATGTGTAAACAATGTTTGAATGTTTTTAACTTTTTGAAGAATGCTTTTAACTTTTGAATAATTGCTTGATTATCTTCTGTATGAATTTTTTTATTAATTAAAAGAAATATCTCTATAATTGTGAACACTTGGCCTCTGAGGGTGTTGTTGTTTTGTTCTGGTGATTGATTGGTTATGATGGGAGTTGTTGCCTGGTTATAATTATTTGCCTAAAGGGGATTTTCTTTCTGACTACTTCCTTTCATGCTGCCCTGGACCTTTGCGCAACTGGAGCTCGCTGCTTTCCATGCTGCCCAGGAGCTGTGCGCGCCAGGAACTCACTGCTTTCCATGCTGCCCTGGACCTGTGCGCACCAGGTGCTAGCTTCTTTCCATGCTGCCCTGAAACTGTGTGCGCGCCAGTTGCTAGCTGCTTTCCATGCTGCCCTGGACTTGTGTGTGTGCCAGGAGCTCACTGCCTTCCATGCTGCCCTGGACCTGTGCGCGCCAGGAGCTAGCTGCTTTCCATGTTGCCCTGGACCTGTGTGTGCGCCAGGAGCACGCTGCCCTAGACTCGTGTTCACCAGGAGCTCGCTGGTTTCCATGCTCCCTGGGCCTGTGCGCACAAGGAGTTCGCTGCTTTCCATGCTGCCCTGGACCTGTGCGTGCGCCAGGAGCTCGCTGCTTTCCATGCTGCCCTCGACCTGTGTGTGTAAATCCAAAGGGCAGATTTACAAGTCCCTTGCGCCACGTTTACGTGTTGCATCATGCAAGGTGGCGTAAACTTGGTGCATCCCTACGAGGCATTTACAACGTGATGCATCTATGGAGATGCGTCACGGTGTAAGGCCCGGCGCCACATGAAACTTGCATCAGGTTTCATGTAGGCGTTCCGGTGCAGGGGGGGGGGCGTTCCATCACAGGGGGGGGGCGTTCCATCGCAGGAACGCCCCTAAAAAGGGACTCAGTTAAATGTACGAGATTGATGCGTCAAAACCCTGCGCCTGCTTGAAGCAGGCGTAAGGCTTGACCACCACGTTAAAGATGTGGCAAGTTGGAAAAGTGCTGGAGTTGCGTGCCGCACGCAACACAACTTCAGCACTCTGCCAACTTTACGCCCAAGATGCGACACGCATCTGTTCATTCCTGCGCCATGGTGCGCCGCATTGTAAATGCGGCGCATCATGGGTGGCGTAAGGATGAACTTGCATGCCGTATCTTTCCTGGCGCATCTCTGCCGATTTGCAGAGATGCATCAGGCAACGTAAATCTGTCCCTTTAGCTGCCGCTTTTGGAGTAACTGCTCCCCTGTAGCATGACTACGTAAAATAAGATGTTCAGCATCCATGAGTGCAACACTGAAGTACTGAAGGTCGAAATGCTCAGTGCATTCATAACTTACTGGTTAAGATCTGTGGGCACCTTGCAAATTAAGGGGCTAACTTCACCCTTCACCTTTGTGAAATTGACAAACTACGAGCAATCGAGTTGAGAGTATTAGCACTTGCTTAAATCCCCTTGACTTGCATATCTGTTGCAGTGAGTCCTGTATAAATGGAATTCTGTTTTATAAGAGACGGGAATGTGGTCTTTGACTCCCGCAACTGTGAAGCCTGGAGTTTGAATCAGGCATAACCAACTAATTCCGTCATTCTTGGCAAACACTGCGCTTAGAAACCCGGTAACGTCCATGCAAGGAGCTATACGCAAATGAAACCGAGAGGATTCAATGTATACTCCTTGTTTTATTTGCATTTACTATACATAATATAAATCGCCAAAAGTGGACCGGTGAGTAGTGGATGCTGTGCGTAGCAAAACAGATGAATGCAAAGTAGCAACACAGGACCCCTGTCAGACAAAGAATGTGATGAGGAATAGATATATATATATATATATATATATATATATATATATATATATATATATATATATATATATATATATATATATATATATTCACTGAAAAAACCATAGGTTATAGACCATATATAGTTAGGAATTCGCATTTACAAAACCTTATTTTACTCACACAAAACCATTGAAATTCCATATATAGTTAGTTGCACTAACTATATATCGCGCACCCGCAATCCACTGCTGATGATGTCACATATTACATCATTCATGACATGGTCAGTGACATCACTGATGACATCACTGATGACATCTCAAATGACATCACTGATGACATCACTGATGACATCTCATTTGACATTACTGATCACATCACTGATGATATCATTCATGTGATAATACGACGAACCTCTTCAGACTCTAATATAACCTTAGATACAATCAGTGTAAACAGACACTCACAGACTGTCACTCATCCATGGAGTTACTCACACACCTAGTCAGTCATGCAAAGAATCAATCACACCTCCATTTCCTCAACTATACAGTTATACAAACTTTACTTATTCAAACATATACTAACACATATTTACTCTCTTATACAATCCCTGATACAAGTTCACAATGATCCATACAGCCACTCACACATTCACTGGCTCTTATGCACAGTTATTTATACATGTCAACTCTCACATGTACTGTGTTTTACATATGTACTTACTTTGACATGTAGCACTGAGATATCCATTCACTCACCAATACACTCATGCACACAGTCAACCGCCCATACAGCTGTTTCCACATGCACTTTTGAAACCATACATCTAGTGAATCAACTGCTCACACATCTATGCACCTGAGTCATACACCTCCCAGCCACCCACACACACACTCAGTCTCCCATACAAATACTTGGGCAACCAATCAATAACCCATATAGTTACTCATATAGCTATTTATCAACACATGCAACAGTTTACAGAACAACAGACATAATGATGCACAAATTAAGACAGTTTAGTCACTAACCCATGCACTCAGTGAGACACATTTAATCACTCACTCATACAGTCAGTCATGCACCTACTAAATCCTTCATCCAGACACTTATACATCCACTCATTCTTCAATATGTAAGACATATTTTAACTTTACAGAAACATACAGTCACTGGATGTTGTCATCAGTGATGTCATCAGTGATGTCATTTGAGATGTCATCAGTGATGTCACTGACCATGTCATGAATGATGTAATATGTGACATCATCAGCAGTGGATTGCGGGTGCGCGATATATAGTTAGTGCAACTAACTATATATGGAATTTCAATGGTTTTGTGTGAGTAAAATAAGGTTTTGTAAATGCGAATTCCTAACTATATATGGTCTATAACCTATGGTTTTTTCAGTGAATTTTCAAGGTTTTGTAAATGCTAATTCCTAACTATATATGGTCTATAACCTATGGTTTTTTCAGTGAATTTTCAAGGTTTTGTAAATGCTAATTCCTAACTATATATGGTCTATAGCCTATGGTTTTTTCAGTGAATATATATATATACATACATATATAAACATATATCATCTGTATAACTATATAAATACAAACATAAATGCATGCATACATATACTTATATGCATACAGATGCATGTTATTTACATGAAAGTTGAAAAAACACTAATAAAAGCAAAGCTAAAAAGCCACCTCATTACAAACAGAATGGCTTTAACTTAAACGAGGGCGAGATCTATTGCATTTTCAATGCTTGTTTACTTTGGTTCCATCAAGAAGGCATTCAGATGTGTCACACATTTGCCATAAATTCTGAATGTTAGCACTCTAGTTGCACATTAGATCACTGTAGTAAAGCTACTGCTCACCAGGGACGTCTGCTGCTGGTATTCAAAGTGCATGTTTCAGTCTGCATGTCAGAATTTTTTTAATGAAATAGAAGAGGATTTGAGAAGTCACTCAAAATGATCCCTAATTTTTCTTTCTGAAGCACTAATCATACTTTCTATGGCAAAATTAACCCCCTCATGTTGTTCCTTTTTAAATTGAGTGTTTTCAGACTTACCACTTCATTCCAATCAAGATGGCTTTTGGTGTGCCATACTTTTGTCATAAGTAAGACTGTTAGCGCTCTAGTTGTTCTTTAGAACACTCTGGGACATTCTGTCATTGGGCTATACTTGGGGTACATCTGGGTGATATTTGGGCTACATTTAGGCTCTTTTGTCTCTGGTGGCCATCTTGGGAGACTGTATGTCAGAATGTTTTAATGAAATCGAAGAGGGTTTGAGAAGTCACTCAAAATGTGCCCTAATTTTTCTTTCTGCAGCACTAATCATAATTCATATGGCAAAATATACCCCCTCATTTTGTTCCTTTTTAAATTAAATGTTTTAAGAGTTACCACTTTATTCCAATCAAGATGGCTTCAGGTGTGCCATACCTTTGTAATAAGTAGGACTGTTAGCGCTCTAGTTGTTCTTTAGAACACTCTGGGACATTCTGTCATTGGGCTATACTTGGGCTACATCTGGGTGATATTTGGGCTACATTTGGGCTCTTTTGTCTCTGGTGGCCATTTTGGGAGACTGCATGTCAGAATTTTTTAATGAAATAGAAGAGGATTTGAAAAGTCACTCAAAATGTGCCCTAATTTTTCTTTCTACAGCACTAATAATACCTTCTATTGCATAATATACCCCCTCATTTTGTTCCTTTTTAAATTAAATGTTTTAAGAGTTACCACTTTATTCCCATCACGATGGCTCCAGGTGTGCTATACCTTTGTAATAAGTAGGACTGTTAGCGCTCTAGTTGTTCTTTAGAACACTCTGGGACATTCTGTCATTGGGCTATACTTGGGCTACATCTGGGTGATATTTGGGCTACATTTGGGCTCTTTTGTCTCTGGTGGCCATTTTGGGAGACTGCATGTCAGAATGGTTTAATGAAATAGAAAAGGATTTGAGAAGTCACTCAAAATGTGCCCTAATTTTTCATTCTGCAGCACTAATCATACTTTCTATGGCAAAATATACCCCCTCATGTTGTTTCTTTTTAAATTAAATGTTTTAAGAGTTTCCACTTTATTCCAATCAAGATGGCTTCAGGTGTGCCACACCTTCGTAATAAATAGGACTGTTAGCGCTCTAGTTGTTCTTTAGAACACTCTGGGACTTTCTGTCATTGGGCTATACTTGGGCTACATCTGGGTTATATTTGGGCTACATTTGGGCTCTTTTGTCTCTGGTGGCCATTTTGGGAGACTGCATGTCAGAATGTTTTAATGAAATAGAAAAGGATTTGAGAAGTCACTCAAAATGTGCCCTAATTTTTCATTCTGCAGCACTAATCATACTTTCTATGGCAAAATATACCCCCTCATGTTGTTTCTTTTTAAATTAAATGTTTTAAGAGTTGCCACTTTATTCCAATCAAGATGGCTTCAGGTGTGCCATACCTTTGTAATAAGTAGGACTGTTAGCGCTCTAGTTGTTCTTTAGAACACTCTGGGACTTTCTGTCATTGGGCTATACTTGGGCTACATCTGGGTTATATTTGGGCTACATTTGGGCTCTTTTGTCTCTGGTGGCCATTTTGGGAGACTGCATGTCAGAATGGTTTAATGAAATAGAAAAGGATTTGAGAAGTCACTCAAAATGTGCCCTAATTTTTCATTCTGCAGCACTAATCATACTTTCTATGGCAAAATATACCCCCTCATGTTGTTTCTTTTTAAATTAAATGTTTTAAGAGTTTCCACTTTATTCCAATCAAGATGGCTTCAGGTGTGCCACACCTTCGTAATAAATAGGACTGTTAGCGCTCTAGTTGTTCTTTAGAACACTCTGGGACTTTCTGTCATTGGGCTATACTTGGGCTACATCTGGGTTATATTTGGGCTACATTTGGGCTCTTTTGTCTCTGGTGGCCATTTTGGGAGACTGCATGTCAGAATGTTTTAATGAAATAGAAAAGGATTTGAGAAGTCACTCAAAATGTGCCCTAATTTTTCATTCTGCAGCACTAATCATACTTTCTATGGCAAAATATACCCCCTCATGTTGTTTCTTTTTAAATTAAATGTTTTAAGAGTTACCACTTTATTCCAATCAAGATGGCTTCAGGTGTGCCATACCTTTGTAATAAGTAGGACTGTTAGCGCTCTAGTTGTTCTTTAGAACACTCTAGGAGGCTGCAGTAGAACACAAAGGAATCAACTGACAGTCTCTGTCCTTGTTGGATGTACATGTTTTACTGAGAATGTCAGACTTCATTTTCACATGACTGAGAAAGATAATGTGAATTTACAGAAAATATGCTTTCAGTTTAGCTTATAGATCCCCTTCCAAACCACTGTGGGAAAATCATGAGATATTAGTTTTCTTTCAAACAATATTCATGATATCACAGCAGAAGGTTTTTTCACATGGTAAAATCACCTTAGAACCCACCACAATTCCTAAAACGAGTATGGTACCATCAACAAATGATTTATAATGTAACTAAAGTCCTAAAACCCTCTATTAACTACAATGCTTTTTAATGAGGTGCTATCATGTATATTGGTCCCAAGATGGCTGCCAACACTTCTTGGATGAAGTGCTGACAGCCAATCAGATCAGATGTGTGGTTAGGCTCCGCCCAGATATATATCTTTTTTTTGAACCTAAATTACTCAAAATCCACTGGAGCACATATATTGAGACCTAGCAAAGGCACATCGGGCTAACAGTCCCTACAATTTTGCCAAGTTTCGTGCAAATCCATTCAGCCGTTCGAGCTAAAACTGAGGCCAACCGCCCTATGGAAATTAACATGGGAAAAACACGTTTTGGGACCCCCCTTTTTTCTCGGCCCCCCCTTGATGAAACCCCCCCCAAATTGTCAGGGGCTGCTCAGAAACAAAATGTTCCATTTTCCTGAAAATTTCAGCCAATTCCGTCCACAAACGCCAAAGTTATTAGACATAGAATTTTCAAAAATCCCATAGAGAAAAAATCCTAACTATATATACCTACTGGCGACCGCCAGTAGGTAATATATATATATATATATATATATATATATATATATATATATATATATATATGTGTATATATATATATATATGTATATATGTATAAGACGGGAAAATGAAAACGCTATCAACTGAAAGAAGAGACACAATACACACACACAATGATGGCAGGGGTTAACTTAATTTTTGTAGGTTACCAATTGCGAGCGACCTTAGAGCTTTTGAAGCATGGATCGTCAGGGTGTAACACGTAACCGTCTTTCCTTTGATTTCAACGCCTCTATATAGATGCAATTACCATGGTAAGCCCTATACACCACTACTATACAATAACCAGCGCGCGCCTCGCTCCTCACTTACTGAAAACCGTGATTGGAAGAAACGGTTCACAACATCTCTTTCCTTCTTTGAATTAGTTGCTTCCCTGTGAAATGGATCCAAAAAAGATCCAGTTAGCAACTCGCGCTGAAAGTTAAAAAACAAAAAACAAGATGGGAGAGGAGGAGGCAGCCGAGGGAGGGAAGAGAGGAGGGGGCCTGCGGCAGTTTCCCTAGTGGGAGCGAGCAGGAACCATTTGTCAAAGCTTGCTCCCACAAGGGAATCGCCAAACGTGCACGCGTTGCCATTGAAGGCAATGCAATGAGTGCACATTTTTGGCAGCCAAACTGAATCACTGAGTAGGCGAAACCGAAACACATGCACTTCAACTCAGTATTGTAGCAAAACTTCACAGCGCACCATGCTCCGGACCTAGTCAGTAGCTCTCAACTGCTACCTGTGTGTAGTGCAGAAGGGGACCACCTGAAGCTCGGCACCCCCCCTCCGCATCATAGGGGCTATTGTTATCCCATTGCTTCACCTTGGCTGCCGAGCCTGCAAGCTAAACAGAAGCTTCATGCATGGCATTCTCATTCCAAAAGAAACCAATTAACCCTCTGGCACTTTCAGTGTGACACTTTTTTTAAAAACGTTTTTTAAATTATTTTATTTTTGTTCACCGGAACATACAGAGAAATCTACACACATGCATATATCATAACGTTACAGTACAGGAATTGTTGTGGACTTATAGTCGTTCGATCTTGTCTTTTGTCAGCTTTACATACATTACAACATTGGCACAGATACACAGTTCTCCCTCCCCCCTCTGCAAATAAAGCATGTAAAAACGAGCAGGGCATCCTGTTCAACACAGTTCAACATTGTTGGGCAACAGATCCTATACTGTGGTAATTTCGGGGCTGCAGGGCAGTAAGACAGACAGAAAAGAGGTAAGACCTCGCTCCCCCCCCCGGCACGCACGGTTCCACTTGTCAGTTCACAGGTTCTTGGTGTTCAGGGGCTCTCCTGTCCCGCCTGCAGATAGGCCACCAGCGGCTGCCAGAAGTCTTTTGGTCTTGAGGCCATGGGTAAGCACTCTTCATATGTCCCCATAGACTCTTTGCAATATAGCATATCTGACATCCAATTCTTAAATCTAGGTGGACGTTTGCTGTCCCACTTGATAGCTACCCGTCTTTTGGCCAACAAAAGCGCCACTGCGAGCAATTTTCTTCTCCTGACTTGTTTGATTTTGTGTATGCCTAGCAGGCAGGCCAGTGGGGTATTCGGGACATTATCAGTTAGCATTTGAGACAGTGCCTCCGTCACCTGCCTCCAGTAGATCTCCAGTTCCGGGCAGGCCCACGCTGTATGAACAAAATCTGCGCCTGGCCTCTGGTATCTCTGACATCTATTGTCAGTTCTAAGACCAAACTTGTGCAACTTCGCTGGGGTATAGTACGTTTGGTGTAAAAACTTAAAATGTATAATGTGCAGATTGCAGTTTGATGTGAGCAGTTAAAGCTGGGCACAACTATAGTCCCAGTCAGCCTCGGTTACAGGCATCCCTGTCTGCTCTATCCATCGTGACAGTGACCTATTTTCTCTCCCTGTCTGTTCGTGTTGTGATGCAGTGTATAATTTTGTAACCAATTTGGATCGGGTGGGCGCCGTCAGTAGAATCTGCATGGCTTGCAGAGTCGGCGGTTCCTGCGGGAATGTGGTATATAAATCCTTGAGGGCAGCCCTAAGCCTGTGGTATGCAAACAGTTTCAGCGGTGTTCTATGCACGCTTAGCTCTGGACATTGCATGGATATGAATCTGTTATGTGGGAATATCGTGCTCATCGTCCGGAGTCCCATGTCCCCCAGTTCGCCCATCATTCTTTTCTCACATGTTACTGATAGGTTGGGATGATTCGCCAATGGAAGCGCCAGTGCGTTTATAGGCAGTTTCTGGGCCCTGTTCGCCAGCGTGTACCATGCCCTAGATGTGCATTTAACTGGGTGTATAGTGTCGTTGGGGTAGTAGCTCACTGCGTCTGCCACGTATTCTGTCAACCGCCTAGGGCGGACACTGTCTGCTTCCACTGCAATATGCGGTATGTGTTCATGAGGTTGTAACCAGTAGTGTGCATATTGGGCTTGAGCACAGTAATAATATAGTTGTAAGTCAGGGGCCACAAAGCCCCCTTGGTGGTATGGTTTAGTGAGCGTCTTCCATCCGATCCTTGGTTGTTTTCCCGCCCAGGTCAAACGTTGTAACACGGTGCGTAGCCTCTTAAAAAAAGCATTCGACAGCCATACTGGGACGTTCCAGAACAGACACAGGAATCTGGGTAATATTATCATTTTTTGTAAGGCTATTCAGTCTGCTAGCGACAGTGGGAGCTTAATCCATCTGTCCACGAGTACTCTAATTTAGTCAGCGCTACCCCATAGTTCTGTCGTATTACCACTTCGGGGTCTCTGTGGATCCAAATGCCCAGGTATTTTACAGGGTCTGTTTCCCAGGTTAGAGGGTACTCAAGCTCAGGCTGCGTGGTCGCCGCTGTCAGCGGTATCACCACCAATTTGTTCCAATTTATACTCAGTCCAGCACATTGTTCGTACTTAATGTACTCTCGTATCAAGGGATTCAGATTTGTGTCCGGATCGCGGGTGTAGAGGACCATGTCATCCTCGTATAGCGAAATGCCGACAGGTCTCTGCCCGAACTGTAGCGCAGTGTCTGGGTGGTTTTGCCTGATTTTGCAAGCTAGAGGTTCTACTATGAGCGTGAATAAAATGGGTGACAGTGGGCACCCCTGTCTGGTGCCGCGGCCTATTGCAAGTTTGCGGAGGTGGTTCCGTTTATGCATACCCTCGCGGTAGGTGCAGTGTACAGCATTGTTATCCATTTTAGTAATCTTTGTGGGAACCCCATTCTGACAAGGACCGTAAGCATAAAATCCCATTCGACAGAGTCGAATGCCTTTGCGGCGTCTAAAAGCGCTGCTGCGGCCGACACATCGGGGTCCAGACTACGGTACATCGTGAATATTGTTCTTTTGTTCTACGTGGTAGACCTCGTAGGGATGAATCCCGCCTGGTCGGGGAGCACCAATGACTGCAGGAGCTGCTGTATTCTGGTGGCTATTGCCTTGGCCAGGATCTTCATATCTATGTTTATGAGGGATAGGGAGCGGTATGCATCAGATGTGGTGAGATCCTTCCCAGGCTTGGGGAGTGCGATCAGCAGAGCTTCTCTCAATGTTTCCGGGAGAATCCCTTCCTCGTAAGACTCATAGTACATAAGGGCTAGATGTGGGAGTAGCAGGTCTCGGTACGCTTTGTAAAATTCACCCGGTAGGCCGTCCAGCCCTGGGGCTTTATTATTGGGGAGCGAGTTTATCGCAGCCTTAAATTCATCCTCTGTTTTGGTGTGACCTAGAAACTGTTGTTGAGCATCCGAAAGCCAGGCCAATCCCACATCATCTAGGTATTCGTGGATTTTCTGATTTGTTTTCTTAGTCCTAGGGGTGTATAAACGGTAGTAAAATTTCCGGAAGCAATATAGAATGCCGGGAGTGTCATATACCATCTCGCCGTCCTCATTCCTGATGTGTGTTATGTACGTGGTGTTCTGTCTGGCTCTAATCTTCTGTGATAATGCCCTACCGGTCTGCCCCCTTCCCCAAACGCCCTTGCTTGATGGTGTTTCGACATGTACTTAACCTCCGTGTCTGCGTACTTATGGAATGCTGTAATTTACTGTCTAATAGTGGCTTGTGTCGCTGGGTTTGGCGAAGCTGTGTTAGCTGCTTCTAGTTCTTTAATGTCACGTTCTATCATTTCCATTTGCTGCCGAATATCTTTGAGTATGCCTGCCTGTTCCCAATGCAGTGACCACGTATGGTGACCTTGAAAGCCTCCCATAAAGTGCAGGCACTATCCACCGTTCCTTCATTATTATGGAAGAATTCCATTATGGTCTGTTTCAGCTCGCTATGAAATACTTGGTCTTGCAGCGCGTTGTGTTAGAGTCGCCACAGGAATTCTCGCAGTGTATGCGTGGGTATCGCAAGGTGCAGCCTCACTGGACCGTGATCAGAGAGTGTTTTAGGTAAATGTTACACCCGGTGTACACAAGTGCTTATCTCCCGCAAGATTAGCCAGTAGTCCAGTCTGGACCACGTGTTGTGTGCCTGCGATGTGCACGTACCCTCCCTCGTCCCTGGGTGTCTCTCCCTCCATATATCCACCAGTTGCCATTCATCCATACCATCTCTGATTATCTTGGCTGAGTGTCTGCTCGTGTTGTGCAGCCCTGTCGATCTATCCAGGGTGGGGTTTAGGCAGGTGTTGAAGTCGCCCCCCATTATTATGTGTGATGGTTGCAGTTCGCGGATCTTGGCATAGATAGACGTAAAAAATTGAGGATCATCCACATTTGGACCGTATATGGTGAGTATAGTAAGGACCAGACCTCCAAAGTTGCCTCGTAACCACCCAAAGCGCCCCTGATCATCTGTGTCCGTGTCAATAAGAGTGAAAGGGATGCCACATTTAACTAGCAGCAGGACCCCCCTCGCATATGTAGAGTATGACGACGCTACGGTGGCCTGCGCCCATCTATGTCCTATTTTCAGTTCCCTCAAGGGGTTCAGGTGTGTCTCCTGTAAACAGGCCACATCAATGCCGTGTCTATCGAGGTGCTCCATCACCTTCCTTATCTTACGTGGATCTTGCAGCCCTCCCACATTCCACGTCAGCAGGGATAGGGGTCTGGTCTGTGTCAAGTCATGCCTCATGGTGTGCTGACTAAGTGTCATCTGTACTTTTCCTTGTATGTGGTATGTCGGATGTCCCGACTTCTAATGCATATATTGTGTGTCCTCCCCTCTGTTTGGTGAATTTTCCAGTTTCCCCCCTTTCCCTCTCTCCTCCCACTCCATTGTCCCCAACTTAACGAAGCAATATCCCGACCTCCCAACTTCTCTCTTCAGAGAACAAGCATTCACTTGGTGTGCTACCTCGTGGGCAGGAGCTGCCTTGATTAAGCCCCCCAACAATGAAAAAATAGGGGGGACGCTGTAGTATGCATCTAAATAACAACAGTAGCTAGAGTTGTGCTCAGGTATGAGGTCGTTTCAGTAGAGATCCCAACAATCCCACCTAATATTTTACATTATAACCAGCATCTCGGCAGCAGTGTCAGTATATGCATAGTGTTCAGAGTGGTGCGGGTAGACTTATCTGGCACTTAGGAAACAGCAGCCAATCCTCCATAGCGTCCAGGTTCATGGTGCAGCCAGTGTTCGCTTTTAGCTGCAGTTTTTTCGTGGGCATGTCGGTTCAGGCTGTTGGAGTCATCGTGCCGTGTGGTTGGTGCTCTGTTTTTCTCAGCAAGTTCGAATCATTCAAAGCGATTCCATCTACACAGTTTATTCCACCTCCGACATGCCCTCCCTGTCCTGAGGCTGTTCCCGCGGGGATCTTCGCTGCCCTCCAGTCGGTTTTCGCGTTTGAGGATATTTCTGGATATCTTTGGGTTCATTGAAGAATTTCACTTTGCCGTCGTCGGTGTTCTTCAATCTCGCAGGATAGAGCATGGCCTATGTGATTAGCATATCACGTAATTTCTGTTTCGCCGCGCTGAACTTTTTCGGCGCTTCTTGCACTGGTTGTGTGAAATCAGGATATAAGGCTATTTCCATGCCCTCGTGTTACAAAGTTTTCAGTTCACGCACCTTCCGGAGTGCCGCATCCCTGTCCCGATAATTCAAAAGTTTTGCTACGATCGGTCTGGGCCTTTCTCCCACCGGCGGTTTCTGGGCTAGGGATCTGTGGGCCCGTTCAACAATAAAAACCTCAGAGAAAGTGTCTCTCCCCAGGAGTGTAATAAATAGTTGCTCCACATATTTTTCCATCGGGCCGGTGTTTGTCGTTTCCACCACTCCCATAATTCTTATGTTAGATCGACGTGATCTGGCTTCTAAATCTTCTGCTTTGGCCTGCAGTGCTGCTAGTTGTTTGTCCACTCCGGTTTTGTTTGCTAGATAGTTGGTTAGTAGCGTCTTCCATATCTGAGATCCTCCTTTCCGCCGTGTTCAGCCTCTCCGTGTGCTGATCCAACCGTTCCGTCATGCGGTCCACTCTGTAGGTAAGTGCGTCTAGTTTCCCATCCATGTTCATCAATGTGGTCTGAATGGACAGAAACATCGATTGGACACTCTCATGTGGCAACTCCCTGGGTTGCGTTTTTGGTGGGTTATTCGGCAGTGGATCTGTTTCTGGCTGTCCCGGCTGTTTCCTTTGGGCCTCGAAGGTAAGTTTGGATTGATTTCTATCTGGTTTACCCATGGTGACCAGCTGTGTGCGACTCGGGATGATCGGTGGTATGCCTCGTTGCCGGTGCGCACTTCACTTTTCTGGGCCGGTATGGATTGTCTTTCAGCGGGCGTAGGTGACCCTTACTTCTTGGGTGGTGGTCCTTTTTCACTAGCGCTCTGCAGTTCGAGACGGAGGATTACTGATCCGCTGCGCTGCCCAGTTTCGTTTCTCCACGTGCGCCACGTGTCCACCACCTTCTTCACCCCTATCGCGGCTGCAATTGTCCCTTATTCACAAAACAAGACCTAGACCGAACAGGCAGAAAACATTCAATCAATTAATGGTGCACCATCAAATGCAACCTTTTTGCACAATACTCCTCTCTTTTAATTGCTGAGGTAGGATGTACATCCAAATTATGCCATAATTAAAGAACACCTGCCCAATCCCTTGAAAACATAAACCAGTTGTGAGACAACAAATAACACACACCTATGTGCCTAAATAGGTAAATAGAAAAAAGTGTGTGTGAGCGAGAAGGCGCCTCACGGGCGAACCACCAACGGGAACCTGGCAGGTACTCACCAGGATTGCCTTACAGTTCTCCTTGCTTAAGGATATACAAAGAAGATCAGGATTCATCCCCACTATTTCTCTTGCGTTGAATCCCAAGCTATTTTTTATCCATATGGAGAGACCACCCGAAGCCCTACCCTTCATGCCCTGTACTGCCGGTTTATAGAAGTTTAGATAGCCTAGTCTAAACAATGGAGCAACTGACCAGGTTTCCTGGAAAAGGATGATGTCGTGGGATGAGATGTAATCTACCCAATCATCATTATGCAGGCGACCCCGTAAAACCGCTATATTCCAGGAAGCTATTCTGATTTCGTTATCATGGGTACTAATGCAAGGGGTTACAGGCTGAGCTGAAATTCCTGCCTCAGCCGGGAGGGGATTATGGGCATTAGCAAGTGTTGTTTGATGATCTAATGGCAGCGTTGGACAAGCCATACTAGAACCTTTTGTGGTGTTTGTAATAGGGTCTGCCAGCTTCCTTTTCGGGTTCGCCCCCCCCAAGTCAGTCAACCTCCTCTAGGCAACCGAACATATTAGACGTAGGAGCGCCCTGCCACCAGGCACTCTGGCTAGGTCCCCCATTCCTAAAACCCCTGTTTCTGGAATTTTGAATTGTTGTCCAAGTCCCACCCAACCTATGCTGATTTCTAGGAGGGTAAAAAAAAGTGAGAGGTCTAACAACAACTGTATGGTCGTCTTCGCAAGGGGCCCATGAACAGAGGTGCTGTGCAGTGTGGGGGTCAGCAAAGGTCACCACTATGCAGTCACCCATGATGGATTTGTGGCTCGGTCCGACCCATGGTACTCTTCGCACCATTAGTACACGGCTTCTTTGGTGGCTTGGGAGCTGTCTATTTGTATTAAGCCAGTGTATTACCTTGTTTTTTAGGGACCAATGGTCCTCTTTTACTAGTGGATCAAGGGTAGGTACACCAGCTAGTACAATGACATAAGAAGTAGCTTCTGGTGGTAGATCGATATAGCCACCACGGAAGTTGGGTCTACTGAGTTCAAGAGGTGGCTGGGTATTGAGGGATGACTGAATGGGTTGCTGATCAGCTGGAGGCACAGGTTTTGGATGTGCAGTATTCTGCTGGGAATGTGAGTCAGCCCCAGCACGAGAGGCAGTGTGCTTTGGTTTGGGTGGCGCTGAGGGCTCTTTAGGAGGGACAGCCCTAACATTTGGGATGGAGTTAAAATTATTCCCTATTTTCGTGCGAGGTTTAGGTACAGGTACAGGTTTGGGTCCAAGAGGAGGAGCAACAGGTGTATCTACTTCTAACGGTTGTGGAGGTAAAACCTCCCCCTGTGAGAATCTAGCTTCCATCTGTTTGAGACTAAGACTGGCCAGTGTAATGATTGTCCTGTCCATCTCAAGCAGATGATTTTCCATTCTGGAGAGTTTGAGCTCCAAGGGGGTAAGTAACTTCTTGAGTGTATCCCAAACAGTTTGTGCAAATTCCTCATCACCCCTCTTGTCCCCCTCAACCCCACTCAATCTACTCTCCCTTATCCCATCTTTACTCGAGCCAGGAAGGTATTCCACCTGTTGAACATTCACAGCTCCCTCCAAGACATGGGTAGTATCACTAGCAGGTAAATCTATGTAGATTTTTTCATTTGGTTCCCCAGGGGCAGGGGCGCTTAGTTGACGTCGGCAATTAAAAAACTGGGCTCTCACAATTTTAGCCTTTTTACGGGCAAATGCAGACCTAGCCAAGCTTTTCTTTTGCTGAAGCGCCATTTTTTTAGCGTTTTTGTTAGCCTTTGTAACAGCCCTAGGCGATTTGCTCTTTACCTGTGAGCTTGCACCAACCACAGGATTGGGTGGCGCAGCCTCCTCCGGAGGATTTGGTGATAGATCCTTCACTTGGTCGCATGGAGGCAGAGATGGGCAGTGGTGTATTTCTGCTTGTGTAAGCAGGGGGCGAGGACCTACTGTGCGCTCAAGGGTAAGTGCTAAGGCAAGGTTGCCTAGTGAGGATTTCTTCGAGGAAGCAATGTTTAAGGACAATTTACGAGCAGCATCAAGTTCCAGGGAGACCCTGTGTTGCATTTTGTTAATTTCGGCATCAATGGCCAGATTGGTCTTTGTTAAAAAGTCATCCAGGGTCCCGCTAGGTCTACTGAGTCCCCTAGCAGTTTTGCTGCGTGTGGCTCGTGTGCACATAATAAACGGTGGGGAACTAAACCACAGATGAGAAAAAGCTAACTCACATAAAAATAGACAGCCGTACAGCCAAGGGACGGAGCCCAGCCCAGACCTCTTGGACCTCCGACGGCCTCAAACGGCCCGCTCTTTGCCCAGTCTTTGCCCCGGCCTTAGCCTCGCGCGCGTCCCGCGTGCGCGTTACTGTCTCAGTATATCAAGGAGAAGGGCCAGTGGGGGGGCGGGAAGAGGACCAGCTGCGGCCGATGAGCGCCGCTCAGCACGCTGGTCCTCACAGTCCCGCCTCTTGCCTGGGTTGAAGGAACAGCAGGTACTCTGGCCGCGTTGGTGCTCCAATGCACGTTACCGGGACAGCAAAGACCAAGTCCCCACCAGTGTCTTCCGCCTACGAGCGGCTCCCGCAGAGCGGGGGCCGTGAGGCGTGGTGTGGCGAAGGGTCCAGAAGCATGTAGGCAGAACGGGACACAGCTCCCAGCAGGGTCAGCAGTCAGGAAGGAAACCCAAGGCAGTTACTCTCCACAATGATTTTATCCAGTGGGGGGGGCGGGAAGAGGACCAGCTGCGGCCGATGAGCGCCGCTCAGCACGCTGGTCCTCGCAGTCCCGCCTCTTGCCTGGGTTGAAGGAACAGCAGGTACTCTGGCCGCGTTGGTGCTCCAATGCACGTTACCGGGACAGCAAAGACCAAGTCCCCACCAGTGTCTTCCGCCTACGAGCGGCTCCCGCTGAGCGGGGGCCGCGAGGCGTGGTGTGGCGAAGGGTCCAGAAGCAGGTAGGCAGAACGGGACACAGCTCCCAGCAGGGTCAGCAGTCAGGAAGGAAACCCAAGGCAGTTACGCTCCACAGTGATTTTATCCAGTGTGGGGGGCGGGAAGAGGACCAGCTGCGGCCGATGAGCGCCGCTCAGCATGCTGGTCCTCTCGGTCCCGCCTCTTGCCTGGGTTGAAGGAACAGCAGGTACTCTGGCCGCGTTGGTGCTCCAATGCACGTTACCGGGACAGCAAAGACCAAGTCCCCACCAGTGTCTTCCGCCTACGAGCGGCTCCCGCGGAGCGGGGGCCGCGAGGCGTGGTGTGGCGAAGGGTCCAGAAGCAGGTAGGCAGAACGGGACACAGCTCCCAGCAGGGTCAGCAGTCAGGAAGGAAACCCAAGGCAGTTACGCTCCACAGTGATTTTATCCAGTGGGGGGCTGGGAAGAGGACCAGCTGCGGCCGATGAGCGCCGCTCAGCACGCTGGTCCTCGCAGTCCCGCCTCTTGCCTGGGTTGAAGGAACAGCAGGTACTCTGGCCGCGTTGGTGCTCCAATGCACGTTACCGGGACAGCAAAGACCAAGTCCCCACCAGTGTCTTCCGCCTACGAGCGGCGCCCGCGGAGCGGGGGCCGCGAGGCGTGGTGTGGCAAAGGGTCCAGAAGCAGGTAGGCAGAACGGGACACAGCTCCCAGCTGGGTCAGCAGTTAGGAAGGAAACCTTTATTCTGTCACTTTCGTGTTGGTCGTGGGGTGTTAAAAAAATGAGGACAATCGTTGTCTTCACAACCTCAATCGACCACTTTGGCGCATACCAGTCGAGAGGTCCAAACCATAATAGGTTTCAGGGTGACTCGAGGTGTGAGTCACTTTTCTTTCCGCAATTTTTCGGTAAAGAAGATGAAGCCGGCATTGTCCTCATGCAGTGGCTTAAAAATCTGTGATGCCCTGAAGAAATTGCCCAAAATGGAAGTCGCTGTTGTCCGTCGAGTGTGGGCTTTTTGGTCAGCGGTTGTCCGCCGTGGTGTTTAGCAAAAATTCGCCAAGCTACATGTAGGATGGGGATGTTTTATATCAGCCTCGCCGAGGAGCTCGCGCGCTACGCGGCCATTTCTCTTCGCGGCTCTCACAGTGTGACACTGGAGTGACTCAACTACAGCATAAAGTTAAAAACATAAACAAACAATCAAGTAAAAAAGACAAACCTTATTTCTATTAAACTGTTAGTGAGGCCTGGCGGGACAGTCCCAATCACTTTACCAAGGAGCTCCCATTAAAGGTGGGGCCTTGGAAAACTGCTCACTTTGCCCATTCCTTAAAACGTCTCTGGGCATGAAGCAGAGTCTAAAGAAAATTGATTCTAAAATTGACAATTTAATGGATCGTCTTGAAAACATGAAAAAAAACCTGTGGACAACAACAATGCCTATATTAGGCACCTCAAACAGTAGGAATCTGATGTGATAGATTACACAAATGGACACAATGAGAAACTGCCAACAATAGAAAAGGTAAAAATGTAGACCTTGAATCCCACTCAATAAATAATAATGTATGCACCCTGGGGTACCATTGGAAGAATATAAGGCTTTCTGGACCAATGCTGAAATAGTAAAAGGCCTCTTCAATGTTGCTGAATTCACCACCCTCTATTCTGCAGAGCAGGTACCTAGATCCCTTGCCCTGTACCGTGAGGTATTGTCTGCACACCTATCACTCGGCTGCTGAACTTCAAGGATCAAAACTCAGTGCTGCGACTCATCAGAACGCTCCACGATCTCAACAATAGTGGCAATTTTATCTCACTATACTCAAGACTTTACTATGGTGGTGCAGGCGGCAGAAACAGTGCGTCTTCCCATAAAACATTTTCAACAAGAGGCATGTAGGAGAGTAGGATCTGCTTACTATGGTGACCCCCTCTTTTTGCTGATGTTTCACAGTTTTTACTTTAGTCTGGTTGGGCCCTTGCCAACCAGGACCCCAGCCTAGCTGCTTCCTCTCTAAAATGATTGCATGTACTTTAGGTACACTCCAGTTTGGTTTCTGGGGTACACTTGTGAAACCCTAGTATATGGTACCTTAGGTACCAAGGGCATAGGTACCCCAGAGGCCTACCAGGGGCTGAAGCATGTATTATGCCATCCCTGGGAAGCCTTCCAAAATGACACCACACGTCTGCTACTGCCGCCTGGGTACGTTGGAATCCTACCCCCCCGCCAATCCTGGGGACGGGCGTAGAATTCCACCCTTCTAGAGGGAGAGACATGTACACACTGGTCTGACCGGTAATAGTTTATAAGAACCCTAGCATCACAAAATAGATGCTGCAGCCACAGGCACGGGTCTGACCTCTTGCTGCTGGCCGAAACTCCGGCAGGGGAGGCCTGGACAATAGGTTTCCTGTCACATGAAGATGTAACCACCCCCCAGACAGGTTTTAGTGTATTGGGGCTGGGTGGGAGCATTCAGTGAATGCTTTTCACACTGTGCTGGGGTCACACTTGGTGTCCCTGTGGATATCCCAGTTCAAACCGGTTGCAGGGGCACTCAGCCCCTGCTCTGGCACAAAACTGGACAAAGGGAATGGGTGTAACCATCCCTCTTCCCAGAACCTCCCATAGGTGGGTCCCCAGAGTATGTCCAACCTCCTTTCTTAGTATAAGTATGAGACCCCAGTCCTCAGAACTTCGTATTACACCTGGATGAAACTCTGCAACATATATCCTGGAACTCTGACATTCTACATGACTAGAAGACGGAAAAATCTCCCTTGGTGTGAAGGAGTGATTCCCCTGTTCAAACAGGCACCAAAGAAGCATCTTGCTGGTCTGCATTTCTGAAGCTCCCACCAGACTCCAAAGTATTTGTGACTCAGGACACAAACTTCCAGACTTCTCAGAGGCCGACACGAGATCCCAGCAAAGCTGAGACCTGCAGCCCTCACAAGTGACGTGGAACCGGAAATCCTGGACACTGTGCACATTTGCTAGTACATCAACTTTCTGAGCTTTCCTGAAGTTGCGCATTCCACGAAGTCCAAGCCCCGAGCACCATTTTCACGGAAGTTTGTGGGCCTACACTCCACGAGCCTGCTTCTAACATTCCTGCTTGAGGCCCATTCGCGATCCCTGATCTGTCGACTGATGGGTCCCCACGAAGGTAACTCTTCTGTTTCTTGGGCTTCCCTGGTTGCTGCAGACGTTCCCTGACTCCCTACCAAGAGGTGAGTCCATCAGACCTTGCTGGTCTGCACCAAAGATAATCTCTGCTTTCTGCGTGGGTTGCTGTTGCTAAGGCTTGTTGGGTCCTTTCCGGAATCTGACACCACAGCACTCGACATCCTTTGTGGGACAGCTCGAATCCAGCACCAGGTTGTGGTCAACACCTCCTGGTCCACGTGGCTGAAGAGTCAAGCTTCACCTTCTTCACCTGAAATCACCCAACATCGGTGGGCATCCGCTCATCGCCTTCCTGGTCACTGGCTAGTGATCCAGACTCTGTCCCCTCTGCTTTCAGGTTCTTCACATCTCCGATCCAGGCTAGGATCCACCTGGACACTTTCCACTTGGACGCCAGCAGCATCTTGCAACAGCTCTTCATTGAAATCGACGACGAAACCCGACAAGAAAAGACACCTATGCACCCGGCTACCCTGGGTGAGGTAACTTAGGTTCTCCGGTGCTCCTGTGGGTGTTGACTCTAGAACCTCCTAGTTCTAAAGGGGCTTGCTCCAAGACCTCTTCTAAGTGTCCTTTAACTTTGAATTTCCATCCGCAACTTTCTCCCATATAAGTTAATGGTGATTCGCGGCTGTGTTTAGACACTGCACGCATCCCTCGTGGGACCCCTGTGTCACTACCTTGGGTGGTTCCTGGTGGCCCTAGCGGTTCTAAAGGCTCTAGGCCTTGTATTTATGTAAGTCGTGGTACTTATACCACTTTCTTAATACATGGTTTGGTACGCCCCTGGGGCTCAACGTATATTGTGCTAATTTACTGTGTGCTGTTAAGTTTACTGAATGTACTTTTGCCGCTAGCATCATAAAGAGACTAGAGGGATGAGTTTAGAATAAATACATATATTTTATATATATACCTGGTGTGGTTCTCCTTTCATTTGGTCATTCACGAGATTATAGACTGGCAAAATAAGCTGCTTTACATTCCTTCAAGACTTAGTCTGAAGGCTGCTCTCCCCAGCTACCACTAGGATAGCTTTCTATTAAGGTTGTCTTTAACCTACCATCAATAAGGGTCGTTTGGACTGGTGCAAGGTGCCCACTAGAATAGTGTGCAGCATATGCCAGGCCAATTTCTCACAAGGCATGTGTACAGTACTCTCTCCTGTACATCACCAAACTCCGAATCATAATGAATGCTTGTCTACAAATATTCTCTGACTTAAGCTGGTCAATAGAATGGTGGAGAAGTGTGGCTCAGGGGTTAGAGGCGGCAGACCCGGAAGCTGAGATCGGCCCTGGACCAGGGCTCAATTCCCTGCCCCGACGGGGGTTGGGCTCAATAATTCCAAGGACTCGATAATTCTCGCTCCGGTGCCTACTCGACTCACGGGTTCACACTCTGTGACTCTGGGCAATAGCTTGCTTAATCTCCACAACGGCCCCTCGCGGCGGGATGCCTGGCTTTCACCTTGTGGGTGCCCTGCCGGGGTATCTCACAGGGGAATACCAGGACGGGTTCCCTAAGCAAGCGCATAGATGCCTGCGATGTGGGTGATTTGCGCTATATAAATACATGTACATTTACATTTACATTTACATTTACATAAATGTAATGTAATGGGAATTATCCTCTGGTTTTCATGACAAGACTGGAGGCTAGCATTGGGCATTAACTTTTATTGCCAGCTCCTTGCAGCACTTAAAAGAATGACATCACTTAACATTACAAAATTCCAGAACTTTAGAATGTCCCAAACAAATATAAACTCAGCCCCAGCAGCCATCTTCCTCTTTTATATGCTGCTCTTTGTCAGATAAGTATCACTCATCTTTTTATAAAATATTTAAGTAAAAATATATTCATTAAGTTAAGTGAATATGGTTGATAATGTGTTTGTAATTAATCTTTTTTATGGTACTGTGTTTGTTTGATTGGTTATGCGGAAATTAGTTTAATATCTAAATTTAAATATATTTTTTAAATAGTTGCGGTTACGCCGCGAGCGAGCTTTTGGTTTCAGCTCACAGCTGAGGTGGTAGCTCTGGTGTCCGCGAGATGAAGAGTTTTCGTTTGCGCTGCAGCAGAGATTAGGTATGATGATCTCTGAGACTGCCTGTAGTTTGGATTATGTCATCATGCTGCATGCGTGAGGACGTTGGGAGCCATTTTAGTTAAATCAGACATTGCGCTCTTGATGGTCTGAAGTGTTTCAGCCGTCAGTTAAGAGGCACGTGAGTGGAGAGTTTTGCGACTGTCAACAGCTGAGTTTGAAAGGCGAAGGCACACTCGTTTTTTTCTTGCTTCTGTATAAAGCTGAAATTGACTATTTGGTCGGGAGAGCTTTAGGTTTCGGTAGATTTATAAGGAGAGTTTAAAGGAATTTTAGAATTAAGATCTAAGGTAATATTTATTATTTGGAGTAGAGCGTTTTAGGTTTTTAAGTAAGTAAAAAAAAAGGGAATAAGGGCAATTTTAGTCTTTGGGTAGTTTATGATGGATGTCAATGAAGGTGCAAAGACTTCAGGTTCTGGTGATACTAATTTAGGGAAAATTGTACAAGGAGAGATGAAAAGCTCAATGAAAGAAGTGTTACAAAGTGTTTTCAAGAAAGCAAGAAGGGCAGTAGAATTCTCTGAGGACAAATATTGGTCTATGGTGGATGAGGAGAGTGGTGAAGTGAAAGGTTATGGAACACGGGCAAAAAAGACAAAGAATATTGAGGTTGGGGTCAGGTTTCTGACGAGAAACAAAGGTGAGCCTTGTGCCACAAATGACAATGGTGTCCGACACAGCACAAAAGAGGGTGCACAAATGATGGAGAAAAGTCTTGTGATGAACTCAGAGAGCAGGAGTTTGAAGAAGAGTTGGAGAGTTTGCCGTAGATTATTATATGGAAGATGAATGGGATTTGGACATGGATAGAGTAGAAAAAGGGATTGTTAAAGATTCTCAGGGAAAGGACATGTTCAGTCCGGAGATGATTCATGAACCTAGAAGTGCGGATGGTGGCTGCTGCCTCATGCAACAAGTTTCATGTGGCTTTGGGTTAGGAGGCCTTTGGAAAAGGAGGCTAGGGCAGTTAAGAAGGCAGAATGCTCTCGCCCTGTCGTGGACAGTAAAGATTGCATGACTCCGGATCTAGATCCGGATTTGATCAGCTTTCTGTTTAAATTGGAGCGCGACCGGAGGAAAGGATTGGAAAGGGATCTTAAGCAGTTCCAAGATCTCTTATTGGTCATGTTAGGTCATTTGGTGCTGTAGGAAAGTAGGATCCGCTTCTTATGGTTGCCCCCACTTTTTTGCTTGATGCTTGACTGTTTTTGATTAGTCTGAGTGGGATCCTGCTAATCAGGACCTTAGTCTATCTGCTTTCTCCCTTAAATTGTCATGCATGTACTTTGGTACACTTCAGATTAGATACTGGGGTACCCTTATCAGTCCCTAGTATATGGTACCCATGTACCCAGGGCATAGGTAGCACAGAGGCATCTCATGGGCTGAAGCATGTATTATGCCACCCATGCTACAGCAGCCTGTGTAAGATGGTGCTTGCACCACTTACTTTAAATATAAGTTCACTATATCTATAGGTCAGCACACTTAAAACTTATGTCACCCATATAGCAGGCCTTAACAATCCTGAAGGCAGGGTGCTGGGTATTTAGGGAGAGGGTGCCCCTGCATGAGCAGAGCTCCTCTGCAGCCTTCCAAGACCATTCTCCCGGGTTGTCTGTGACTCAGCCGGACATATAGGTTGAGGTGCATTATAACCTCACGGTAAATGCTATCTCAAAAACGACTGCAAAGAAACATGTCATCTTTGGTATCAAACACCTTGAAATCATACCTCCACACCGTTAACCGGTGTGGGAGGTATGATTCCACCCTTCAAAAGCGAGCTTCGTGGGATCACTGGTCTAAACGGTGCCAGCCTTCTCCACCCGGACAGCATAAAATGGATGCTGCCGACCAGAGACACATTTCTGCCCTCCTGCAGCCAAGCTCGAGCAGAGGAAGGCAACGCAATAGTCATCCTGTCACAGGGACGTGTGACCAACTCCCAGACAGTGTTTAGTGTATTGACTCTCCGCATATCCACTTGCACCCTGGACTAACCGGACCCTGGAACTTTGTGCTGGGACCAAGTTGCTCCGTTTTGCCTCCAAAGACTGTTCGCTGGACCCGATCCGCGGGTCCCGCTTCACAAGGGCACTCAGTGGGGTCTGTGGCAGCGCAACAGGGCTGAGAGCGTGACAGCATGGACTCCATCTACCAGGAGTCCCTGCGTGGCCAATAGTCGACACCTGGCCCGCTCTCCCTGCAAGCCACGCCTTAAGCACACACGTACATAACAGACCTACACCCGCGCACGTGGGACGCGTGTGGAACGAAGCGCGGAGCGAAGCCCGGGCAAAGGGCGGGCCGTTTGAGACCGTTCGAGGACGGGAGAGACCGGGACCGGGCCACTCCCCTTGGTCGGACCTTTTCACCATCCCATCCCCCACAAAGACCAGATCATACAGACGTCGGAATGTGTACCAGGGAAACAAGGAGCAAATCTTTGCTGGCTGCGGCAGGAGCCGCTAAAGGTACCATCAATAACTATTTTGTTAAAGCAGGATCACTTCTGATAGAGGACATTGCTGTGCTTGAGAGACGTATTTCCCAGGAAACTGACTGGGTAAGGAGATCATCAATGGGCCCACTGGCTCTAGCCAAGACTCCTGATGGAAGGCTAGAGGCCAACAACTCTACCAACGGGGCATCGGGGGTCAATCAGTCACTTACTAACCTAGACCTCACAAAGGAGGTCTTAAGTGATCTCGAGGACATGAGCTTAATGACCCTACAGACGGGCCAAATACCACAAACCCCACTTCCAACCTCTGGCCACGACTCGGCCATAGCCACCATTAGCGAGAAAGTTTCCGATCTTTTAAGGGGAGCCAGGGAAGGAGCTATCCAAAAAAGGAAGAAAGGGGGGCAAACTAAGGGAGGGAGTAAGGCAAAAACTCCTAAGTTCAATCCCGTAACGGACGCTGTTAGTCCCGGCGATACCAGCTCGGGCCATTCATCCGAGGATAGAGCAGTGGCCCCACCTATCGTCATTGTATCTATGGGTACACCATCCCACTCCAACAATATCTCAATGGAATCCCCCAGCGAGGATATCACACTCACAGACATAGGTGCACTCCTTAGGTCTCTTTTAAGCCCCCTAGAAACCCGCCTGATAAAGATTGAAGCTAGGCTGGTTAACATTGAAAAATCTACAGTCCAGCTAGCAGATAGCTTGAAATCAGAGAGCAAGGGAACAAAAGGGGGGTTAGATCCAAAGCCTAAAAAGGGCGTTGAGCCAACAACCATGATGAAGAAAAACGGCCCAGCTACCTCTCAACATACGCAACACAAACTCAATCAAAATAAGATCCCTCCACCCTTGGCTAACGCAAACACGATCAACCCACCTACACAAACCCAGGCACCATCACTTTCACCCCCAAACACAATTACACACACTAAAGATAATGCCATTCCCTCTAACAAGCCACAGAGAGAGCCGCAACCCCCAGATACTACCCAAAATAATGCCCGCAAAGCCAAACCTGTGAACTTACCACCTGAGGCGTCCCCCTACACAGTAATTCTAGCGGGGGTACCCGAGCTAAAACCCACCGCCATAGAGACAACCGCTTCCCTTAGGAACAAAGTTATCAACTGGCTGTCTATATACAGACCTCTCCCACAAGGTACAACTAGTGATATTCTTATGGTAAGACGGGCTACCTGGGTGGGAAACATGAGAAAAACAATCAGTGGCGACTGCGTCCTGGTCAGCTTCAGAGAACCCAGGACAGCCTCCTACATCTGCAGTTGGGCCCCTGACGATCAAGGGAACCACATCCAGTCTCTCCCCCTCTCATTCTTTTACCCATCGAGTATGTATACATCAGAAGACCAGAGATGGGGGTATCATCAAGAAATGGCGGGAGAATGGGAGAGTAACTGTGGAGGGAGGAGGGACCCCTACTATCATAGGAGAATGGCGCCCGAGCATTTACCTTCATATGGCGACGAGGAGGGTTGGGAGATAAGCACTAGGAGGGGGGGGCGGATGGGGGGAAGAATGAGAGTAGTTCCCAGGCCCTATAGAAACCACCAGCCAGTCTACCTTCCCACCTTCAACAGGTACAGTAGCCTTGAAATGGTTGATTGACAGCTCAAGTCCAAAGGCAGGGACCAGCACCATTTCCATTCCATAGATGGCAGTGAGGACAGAACCATCTCCCCTGAACAAGCCCCGGTTCCATAGGAACAGATAGCTGCTCCCAATGAGCTTGCACACTATCTCGATCCCGCCCACTCTATAGCAGACACATCTTGTAATGGAAGGAATTTATGGGTTGGTCAGGGGGAATTGTTACAACTTTTAATGGCAAATCCGGGCACAAATGAGAATAACCATTCTGACATCCAGCCACCATCCACAAGGCCTCCAACACTGAACCTGATTTCATGGAATGTAGCTGGGTTGGGTAATAAAATGGATTGTCAGGAATGGGCTTTCTTTATCAACTCAAAAAAGCATTTGCCTGTTCCAGGAAACTTGGGCAAGAGAGGAGTACACGTGCCAGGGGTTTGCAGTATTTTCAAAACCTGGTAAATTTGGGGGGGGGGGGGGGGGGGGTCGGGGTCGACCGTCGGGAGGGCTGGCAATTTGGGTAGCTTCCCAATTGGGTTGTCAGGCCAGATGCCTAACTGTGGATTCTGATGACATATTAGCTGTCCTGTTAGAATGACCAAATTCCTCCAAACTGGCGATAATAAACATCTATTCGAGACCAGTAGCCATAGCACGAGAATCGAATACTATTGAGGAACTCTCCGCTTTCCTGAGCGAAATTCCAAGGGAGCTCCATTACGTGGTTGGAAGGGACCTGAACTCGCATTACGAGCCATTGCCTGGCCCTCTTGATGGACTCTCCCTAGAGGAGGATTCAAGATGGCTGGTACCTGCCACGGTGGCACCCCCAACAAGAGCTTGGACCTCCCTCGCTCTGCAGATAACCGCCCTTACTCTCAATCATGGCCTTAGGGCCTGCAATGGGCGTACTAAATCAGATATGCCAAGCAAATGTACCTTCAATAAGGCAGGAAGTGAATCTAGATTGGATTACGTACTAGTCCAATTGTCATCCTGGTCACGAATTATCGATTTCAGGGTAATTGAAAGATTGGACAGTGACCATAACGCCCTGGAACTTGAATATGCCATGCCAGGTAATGAGGACATGGGACAGGACGAACAAAGGGCAAAGACAGGGCTACTCCTGGAGAACAACAGAAGGAGAGTAAGATGGGGAAAATTGGTCACAACTGGCGTTAAGTTATCAAGGCTCTATGCCAGAATTATCCCAGTGCTGGAAAAGGGATTTGCTCTTAGGGAGGAACTTAGCAACGAAAAAAATAGAGAGCAGCTATGGAGAACGCTTGAAGATCTAATAAACACCATGGATTTAGATCTTTTTGTAAAGGGTGCAGGTAGAACTAGCGGGACACACAACAAGACCTGGTATAATGCCACATGCCGGAACTCCGAACAAGAACTTCTACTCGCAATTAAGGCGTGTAGAAGCCGGGAAGAGATAAAAGCCAGAAGACGGGCATATAAGAAACTCCTGGCAAACACCAAGGCCGAATGGGACCAACAACACTGGGAGGAACTCTCTGGCGCATTAGCTACCAGAGACTCTTGTAAATTCTGGTGGGTAGTTAATAACGGATCAGAAGATCTCCCTTCGGCAATTGAACCCAATATTGCCCCGAGCATATGGCAAAACCATTTTCAGTCCTTATATGCATTAGAGGATTAGGCCCTGAGTCCCCCCCCCTGCACTTTAGCGAGTGACCCGGAGGGTGAAACTTTCACTGAAAAAGAAGTTTGGGCCGCTATTGTCGGGTTGTCAACAGGCAAAGCCCCGGGGCTGGATGGGGTGCCAGGCGACCTATTCCAACAGGAACCAGGGGTATGGGCCCCCTATCTCCTGTTGATATTCAATGCGGTCCTTAAGGGAATGGAGGTCCCGGATACTTGGCTGGGTGCAGAGGTGGTTCCAATATTTAAAAAGGGATCTCCTCTGCTTCCAGCCAACTATCGTCCAATAAGCCTCATCGACGTATCACAGAAGCTCTTCGGTAGGCTAATACTGGACCGGTTGCAGAATTCGCTGGAGGAGACGGATACCCTGAGCCCATACCAGGCGGGATTTACGAGGGGGTGTCCACAATTGATCAAATATTCAGATTAAACCTTATTTACTGGAGGACCGCACTGATTGAGGGCGGCAGTTTGTACACGTTTTTTGTGGATTTACGTGCCGCCTTTGATTTGGTGCAAGATCTAAATTGTGGAAGGTAATGGAGGAGTTAGGCGTCCCGAAAGACATCCTCGCAATCCTGATGAAACTACACCAAAATAACTTTGCACGTGTCAGGTGCGGGAGAAGCGGCAACTTAACTGAAAGATTCCCCGTTTGCAGAGGGGTGATACAGGGTTGTGTGCTTGCACTGACCCTGTTCTGCCTCTTTGTGAACGGGGTAATCGCGCACCTGACAAGAATTACCAACATTGACGCCCCAAAACTGAGCGGCAGCAGGGTGCCTGCAATTATGTTTGCGGATGACACCCTGCTGCTGTCCAAATCCCCGATGGGCATACAGCGGGTGCTGGATGTTTTTCTGGAATTTTGTACAGAAAGGGGACTTGAAATCAACCCACAGAAAACTAAATTCATGATCCTAAACCCTATGCCCTCTAAAGGACCCAATCCCTTGCTTGGTACAGTGCGCTTGGAAAGGGTTTACACAATTGAGTACCTGGGGATAACCCTAAACCAAAATCTAACATGGGGGGCACACTGGACAAAAGCAATCATGAAACTGACCCAGAGGGCGGGAGGCATTTCGAGAATTGCGAATAAGTCACCATATCGCCCACTTGGCCCTGCAATCCAAATTTATAAAGCCCAGGCGCGGGGGTGAGTTACCTATGGGGGAGAGTTGTGGGGCTACATCCCGTCGCTTAATTTGTTGACCACAGAAAACAAATTCCTCAGGCAGCTGACAGCCCTTCCCCCAAGCACTCCACTCCTGCCCCTGAGACTGGACCTGGGTCTGAGGCCCATTACGGAGGAACTAGGGCTCAAACCACTAACCTTTTGGCGTCGTCTTTGGAGCAGCCAAGATCTCATCACCTATAGAACCGAGCTACAGGAATTTCTATCCCTGCTCAATGCCACCAAGACGCCTTGGTTAAACTACATCAAGAGAACTTGTGAGACCCTTGGACTACCAGAACTATGGTCAGACCCGGAAAGCACAAGCAATAGGATTCTGAGGAAAGCGCTGTCCAGAGCGTATTATGACCGCATGCTTCTTCGAGCTCTTGATAGCACTCGTGAAGGATCCCTAACACACCATTTCATTAAAACTAAAGACTCATATACCCTCAAATGCGTTTTGGGTGGCATGACTCCGGCTCTAACAAGAAAGCTATTCCTGCAGTGGAGGTACGGGACCCTTCCCCTCGGGTTTTTTACCAAAGTATGGTCCTGACGGCCTGCCACAGAGACATGCCCTGCATGTGCCCACACAAAGGAGAATGATGTGCACGCGGTTTTCTTCTGTCGAGCCTACCGGAAAAGCAGGAAACACTGGCTTGTCCCCCTCCTCAAAAACCTGGGATTTAGAACATTCCTACCCGCATACAGAGTTTTAAAGACTGATTTATTCCCGCCAATTGTGTTCGCTATGGCAACATTTTTAACTGCAATGTGGTATGCCCACACCCGACTGATAAAGGGGGTCGGAGACTCTTGACAAACTTTCATCCCTTGACTAACTGGCACCATTTTTTACTACTTTTTAATCCTTTTTTTTTTTTTTTTTTTTTTTAAAACCTTTATTTACGAATGCACAATACACAGCGTCTGCCTACAACCCTGCAGGGCCGGCCGCTATGACATAAACAGGCTGAGTGACAAGTAGATTATGAGACAGCACGTTGCCGAAGCAGTCCTTCAAGTCCACATTATCGGATAGAGCATAGTATCATACAAGTAGGATAAGAAAGGTTTAATTTTATGTTTTTGTCGAGAGGAACAACAACACACAAACACATGGTATCATAGTGGCAAGGGTCGCTGGGGGTGGGGGGGGAAAAGCGACGCGGTGAAAAAGACTCTGGCAAGGGGGGGGCGAGCAAGAGCGGGAAAACAAAACATGTAGTGAAATTGGGGGAGGAATGTAAATCATGGAGAGGAGGGGAGAGGGACCTCATAGTCAAGCGGAGGGGGGCAAATATCTCCGCGATAAGTATTCCACGGAGCCCAAACTCTGGACCACTTCCCTGGACGCCCCCGAGCCTCATAAACCGTCTTCTCTCGGAACATGGACCAGTCCATATTCTCTTTCCAGGCACTGAGCAATGGTAATCTAGGGGAGCCCCAGAGCTGCGCGATGTCCCTCTTTGCGACCATATTGCCCAGGGTAACCCAAAGTGTCTGGGCACCATTACAATCAGACGGTTCCCACACATTCAACAGACAACGTCGTGCTTCAGGAAGCAGTGGGATCCCAGTGACACGACTCATAACATCATGCACCCTGGACCAATACGCTGCAATCATCGGGCATTCCCACAGAACATGAAGAAAGGTACCATCCATCCCACACCCACGCCTGCATCGTCCATCCGAAACCAAACCCATTCGCACCAGACGCACTCCAGTCAGATACACACGGTGAAGGACCTTCAACTGGACAAAGCGAAGCCGTGCCGGAATAGCCACCTCCTTAGGGGAGGACACAGCTGACTGCCAGTCCTCGTCGTCTAATTCAAGTCCGTCAGCCGTCCAGGCAGCCCGGAGCTTCTCGAGTTGGTCAGCTCTGTTGTTAATAAGCTTTTTGTAGATTAAGGAGATGGTACTATCCGGGACGTGGCCGTCTAGGACTCGATCCTCCAAGGGGGAGGATTGCGGAATGTCGGTGCCAGGTGGAAAGACGGAAGACAAGGCGTGCCTCACTTGCATGTACCGGAAGTGCTCTCTGTCAGCAAGCCGGTATTCCAGTTTCAATGACTCAAAGGACTTAACCGCGCCCCGTGCCCATAGGTCCTCCACCGTGCTGATCCCAATCATGTCCCATTTCTCAAACCCTTTTGTCTTCCACAAGTTGCCCAACCGTTCCGAATCATACAGTGGCGTCTTACGTGTCAGCCTACCACCCCAGCCCGTGGCCACGGTAGCGTCCCTCCATGCCCGCACTGCACATTTCGTCGGGCCCGTAAGGAGCCGAAAGGGTGCCTTTGAATACAGAGCCCTATTAAAAGTGCCACCGGGCAACGATAGCTTATCCAAGGCGAAGGCGGGAGCGGGCTCCGGAGCATAGGTCGCATGGTTGATAGCGCTCAGGTGCGAGGCCCAATAGTACCGTCTAATATCCGGCAACGCAATACCCCCATCGTACCAGGAGAGCGTGAGCTTGGACAAGGCAATGCGGGCACGGCCATCCCAAATCAGTTGTCGCTGTAAACTCTCGACTTCACGGAAGTAGCGAGCTGGAACAGGGTCGAAAAAGTTTTGTAGGGCGTAAAGAAATCGGGGGAGCGACATCATTTTAAAGAGAGCCGCCCGGCCCAATGGAGATAGAGGCAAATCGCGCCAGCGTCGAACGTCTTGCTTAAGTCTACGGAGCGGAGCATACAAATTTCGCTCATAGCGGACCGATGAGGTCATGGATACATAGATCCCCAAATACTTAAAGCCGTCGGCCGCTACCAGAATGGGAAACCTGCGGGGTAGAGGCGGTAGAGTACCAGCAATAACGTAGACACAGGACTTGGTCCAGTTAATGACGAGTCCCGAGTTCTTACCGAAGGACGTAAGAACGTCGAAAAGAACGTTAAGCGACTTCTGAGGGGAAGTAAGATAAAGGAGGATATCATCCGCGTACAAGGAGACACGATCCTCAAGGTCTGGGGACCATCGGATCCCTTTAATAGAGGGTTCCCACCGGAGCCATGCGGCAAGGGGTTCGAGCGCCAATGCAAATAGAAGCGGGGAGAGCGGACAGCCCTGACGTGTGCCACGACCTAAGGGAAAGGGGTCTGAACATCTACCGTTCACCGCGACCTGAGCAAGAGGCCGTTCATAAAGGAGCTTGACCCATGCGATGAATTTAGGACCAAAGCCAAATTTAGCGAGGGCCGCCCATAGGTAGGGCCATTCGATAGTGTCAAAAGCCATTGTGGCGTCCAGGGAAGCGACCACTGCCGGCTCGGCGAGAATTGGAGCTCTCGCGAGAACGCTGTGGAGTCTACGCAGATTGAGGGCCGTGTTCCTATGGGGGATGAAACCGGATTGATCCGGGTGGATCAGGTCGCAAATCACCTTAAGCAACCGATTGGCCAGTACCTTGGCAAGGATTTTGGGTTCCGCGTTAAGGAGGGAAATAGGGCGGTACGAGGCGCAGCGGTTACGAGGTTTGCCGTCCTTATAAATGACGACTATGGTAGCGAGGCGCTGCTCAAGGGGGAGGCATCCAGCCTCAACCGCCTCGAGAAACATGTGACGCAGATGGGCGGCCATCTTGTCGGGACAAAGTTTGTAAAGTTCAATGGGGAGTCCATTGGGGCCCATCGCCTTACCCGAGCGCAAGGATCGGATAGCGAGGGCAATCTCATCAACCGTAAAAGGGGCCTCCAGGGCAAGACAGTCCTCATCCGACACAGTGGGTAGGGCAATATCACGCAACAGTAGCCTGGAATCAGCCTCATCTCGATCACTAACAGGCGTGTAAACCATCCGGAAGTGGTCCACAAAGCAATCAACAATTTCACCCGGGTCAGAGACACTCTCACCAGATTCACGAACAATGGCCGGTACAACTCGACTAGCACGTTCAGTCTTATCCAGCCACGCAAGGAGCTTGCTCGCCTTGTCACCCACATCATACAGTCGACCTAGTTGATTCGCTCGCAACAGTTTAGCAGCATCCGTGACACAGGCTTTATAGTCTGCTTGCTTCAATTCCAGAGTGTGCAGCAGTGCAGGCGTGTCATTCCCACCCAGCTCACTTTCAAGCGCAGTAATTTCGGTTTCAAGAGCAACAACAGCCTCCCTCTTAACCCTACGCTCTGCGGCAATAAATGATAGGGCGGAACCCCTAATAACCGTTTTGAAGGCCTCCCAAAGAACAGTGGGGGAAGTGACCGAGCCCAAATTCTCAGCGAAGTAGCAATCTATTGCCTTTATCAAATCTGAGCGGAGCCGGGGGTTCCGGAAATGCCAGGAAGGAATCGGGGGGACCCTGTTGCCAAGTAGACCGCCCACAGAAATCGTAATCAGCAAGGGGGAGTGGTCCGAGATACCCCGGGGAAGATGTTGCATCTCCCGAACAGTGGACAGTGTGGAGGCCAACATAAAAAAATAATCGATACGGGAGAGACTACCATGTGCACCAGAGTGAAAAGTGTATTGCTGGAGTGTGGGGTGTAGTGAGCGCCAGACATCGACCAAGCCAAAAGTATCAGCCATCTCACTGAGCCACATCTGGGACTGCAACAATACCCTAGGGGGAAGTCGGTCACATTCACCGGACATTACAGAATTGAAGTCTCCGCCCAGGATCAACAATCCGTCCGGAAGCCCAAGGAGAGTCCTGCCAAGATCGGCATAAGTGGTAGCCTGCAGTCCCGGGGGGATATAGACAACAACAAACACGATCTGTTTACCCTCCCACCTCCCAGAAACAGCAGCATACCGCCCACGGTCATCAAGGATAACCTCGTCAATAGCGAGAGCAAGGGAAGACTTTATCATGATACCCACACCCCGGGAGCCTGAAGTGAAACCAGCATGTGCAACCAGGCGATAACCCCGGCGGTCCAAAGCCTTGCAAGCATTTCCAATCAAATGGGTCTCCTGAAGGAATACCACATCTGGGGTGTGGCGCCTCAAGAATTGCAGTACAATGCCCCGCTTGATCCTATCACCCAATCCGTTTACGTTCAAAGAAAGAACCCGCATTTCACCCCCCCCCCATTGCGACAAAGACATTCCACCCCCACCCCCCAGCAGAACCCACGAATCAAAGTCATTGCAAAATGTGAAATACCATGAAAAACAAGACAGAACAAACTAAACGAAACACAACCCAGTCCCCAGAAACCAACCCCAAAACCAAATCCCGTTACAACACCCCCCTCCCTGCACCCCTGCTGACTAAAAAGCCACCCCCAACTGCAGTGTGCCTGTCGCCCCATATTATCTACACAAAGAACCCCCCGAGGAGGAAGGGAGAAATCACCCGTTCCCGCACCGCCACGGGCAGTACAATAAAGCACGAAGTTAATTTACACCGTACAATGCATAGTCTCAATCAGAACCTCTGGGGCCCCATATTACTCCTGGGCCGTTGCACCACCTTCAGCACCACCAGGGCCTCCACTTCCAGAGTCATCTGCCGGCAACGAGTCCAACCAGTCGGCAGCACGTTCAGGCTGATCAAAGAAGTAGGCACGTTCTCGAAATTCGATCCGTAGTCGGGCCGGAAACAGCATGGCGTATTTCAAGCCCCGATCTCTCAAACGACGCTTCACTCCAAGGAAACCCGATCTTTGTCGCTGCACTTGGGGAGTGAAATCAGGATAGATGGAGACAGAGTTATTGTCGTATTTCAAAGGGCCGTGCTTACGGGCGGCCTGGAGGATAGCGTCTCTGTCCCGGTAGTGAAAAAGTCTCGCAATGATAGGCCTCGGTGGGTTCCCTGGCTTCACTTGTCCTCCTGGAAAACGATAGGCGCGCTCTACGGCAAAGAACTTACTGAGCCCTGCTGGAGCAAGTTGAGCGACAATAAGTTCCTCGACCAACAGGTCGGTCGATACTGCACCATCACTTTCAGGGCACTCCGACTAGGCGTATGTTGTTCCGCCTGGCCCTGTTGTCATAGTCCTCCATCCGTTTGAGCAGCAAATCGTGCGAGGCACGCAGGTTGCCAATCTCAGACTGCGCCTCAGCCATGTCCATCACCAAACTCGACGTTTTAAGATCCAGAGCCTTCACCCGCTCATTTGTTTTGGCTAAGTCGGCCCGAATAAGAGTTACATCCACCGCCACCGTGTCTATTTTGGACACTACGGCTTCGAATTGCTGACTCATATCGGCCTTAAGTCCAGTGATGGCAGCCAAAAGATCTTGGAGCGATACTTCCGAAGAGGACGGCATGTCCGTTTGGAGTCCTTCAGCACCCACACTCGTGACCCCGGGGGAGCCTCTCGGCTGGGTGTAGCGTTCGATCATATTAGACTGGATCGATCCCCCCCGGGTTGCAGCCTTTCGGCGTTTTTCGGCCTCCGCTTTCGTTGCCATCTCGCGGTCAATGTTGGCCAAGTAGCCAGGAGAAACGGCGAGAAGGAGGAAGAATCCCGAAACTCCGACGTGCCAGTGAAGTGAGAGTATCGCGGCCTCCGTGCCAGTCCTGCGGAGGAAAGTGTGGGCTGTGAGGGCAGCAGGCGAAGGCAGAGTAGGAGGAGACAAGAACAACGAGGCTGGAAACCGAAAGTGAAAGCAGTATACCTCCGGTGGGCCAGATGCCAGGCAGCCGTTGTTGTTCAATTACGGGTCGGCCACAGTAGGTAGCCGAGTCCCCGGTCGCGCCCGTGGGCAGGCCAAAAAGTTGCAGATGTCAGAAAAATGGTCCCCAGGGTCCGTTTTCGACCAAAAAAGGATCGTTGGTATCAGTGAAGATATCGCTGCAAAAGCCCGTCGAAATGTCCAGGATAGGTGAAGGATAGATAAAGAAGGGCGGCGCGGGTCTCGGGAGCTCTCTGCTCACGCGACCATCTTGGATGCCCGCGTAGCTCCTCCTCCTACTTTTTATTCCTTAATGTATTTTATGTTATTGACATATTGATATTCCGGATTTTTAATTGATGTGGTAAATTATGTACATCATTTATGATCATGTGATCGAAATAAAGATTTGGAATTGGTAAATTGGTATTGAGGCTGGGTAGGTGCACTCTGAGAGTGCCTGAAGGTCTGCACGAGAGGCACATTTTGTTTCCCTGTGCATAATCCAGATCAGACCAGTTCTGGGAGCCATTGGCTCCTTCTTTGGCAAAAAAACTGGTCAAAGGACATGGGTATAACCACCCCTCTGTCCTGACCCTCCCCTAGGAGGGTCCCCCAAATCTGTCCAACCCTCTCTGTGGGTACTTAAGGGCTTACCTGGCTGTAAGACTTTAGATTTTACGTGGACAAGATTCTAAAAGAAGAAACCAGTGACCTTCGACCACCTGGACACTTTGGACCTCGACTGGGTCCGACTTCATCTCCCTTTCCGTCCAAAGCTTTGCATGTGCCCTTGATCCCTACAGGCTCTATACAGGAGCTGTGGTGCACTAAGGACAACTGAAGAATCTCCCTTGAAGTGACGAAGTCACTCCCTGCCCTAGCAGGCACCATAATGCAACTGACCAGTCTGCTGCTCCTGAGCACCTGCAGACTCTGAAGATTTCAGCATTACAGGAGATGGGTTTTTGAAGGTCCTCAAGGTCAATCTGCCCTCTCAGCGAGTTTAAGGCCAGTATCCCTTGTGGAGACTGCGTAACCCAAACCCATGTGCACCACATCCATATGCAGTTGCATATGCTTGTTGGCAATTCCTGAGCTTGTTCATTGGACTCCATGTAGTCCTGACCCTGAGCAGTATTTGCACCAAAGAACTCTGACCTCCTCACACCAAGTGCTACAAGGGTTGGTACTTTGCAATCTTGCTCAAGGTCCCCTCACGACTACTGCTCCTTCGGCCTTTGGGTCTCTCAGAGGGTCATCTTGATTTCTGTTGGGATTTCCTGGTTGCTCCAGATGTGCCCTGACTCCCCATTGCTTGGTGAGTCCCCTCGCTTCACGGGTTGCTTTTGCCAAGGCTTGTTGCTGCTCCACCCAGACACTGACCCCTCAGCACTCAACATCCTTCATGGGACAGCTCACCTCCAGCTCCTGGTCATCCTCAATGTCTGCTGGTCCTCGCGGCTCCAGAGTCAAGCATCCCTTCTTCACACCTGCAGCACCCGACATCGGTGGGCATTCGTCTACAGAGCCCCTAATCACTCTGAAGTGACCCAGACTCTGTGCCCTCTGCTTTCAGGTTCCTTCCATCCCAAATCTAGGCTTGGATTCCACCGGACCCTCTTCACCGTCACATCAGCAGTACTTCTTCACGACCTCCATTGAGAACAACAGCAGTTTCCGACACCACTTCGGACCTATGCTCCTCTGGGATAGGTAACTCGGGTACTTCTGTATTCATGGGTGGGGTGGCTCTTCAAACTCTTAAGTTACAAAGTGTTTGTTCAAAGTTCTCTTAGATGGATCCTTAAACTTTAAAAGTATAACTGCGACTTTCCCATAGAATTGCACGGACATCGTGGTCGTGTTTCCACACTACACCCGGCCTCCGTGGGGTCCCTGTCTACTCACCTTGGGTGGTACCTTGGGGTCCCAGCGATTCCATGTGCTCCAGATCTTGTCTTGAGTTCAGTCATGACTGTTATACCACTAATTTAGTATATGGTTTGGTCTCCACCTGGAGCCCACTGTATATTGTGTTACTTACAACTGTTCTATTGGTCTCGTATTGTGTGCTTTGTGTTCTATCCTCATGTAGAGGATAGGAGAGAGTGTTACATTAATAAATACATACTTTATATAACTATTATGTGGTTCTCCTTTCATTTAGTCATTATAGGAAGTGATATTCAGGTAAACCCTTGACCCCACCAGATAGGTCGCTCCCCCTCTGCACAGCACCGCCTGAGTGTCCTTGCCCCAGCTGCCGCTGCTTAGGAAGTTCGAGGCCCTCCACCACCCGCAGGCTATCACCTGCCCCTCATCCCTGGTGGCCAGTATTAGGCCTTAGGTTTGTTTTTAATTTTTCATTCCGTTGTATTGCACTCTGCTGGTGTCCGTGGCTGCTGTTGTCTGTCTCCCCTTCGCTACCCCCGTGATTCTGTGCCTTTTATTTTCTCCTTCTGTCTCCTTCGCTGCCCTGTGATTCTGTGCCTTTTTTCTCCTTCTGTCCTTCGCTGCCCCCGTGATTCTGTGCCTTTTTCTCCTTCTGTCCCCTTTGCTGCCCCAGTGATTCTGTGCCTTTTTTCTCTATCTGTCCCCTTTGTTGCCCCTGTGATTCTGTGCCTTTTTCTCTTTCTGTCCCCTTTGTTGCCCCCGTGATTCTGTGCCTTTTTTCTTCTATTGCCCCTTTGCTGCCCCCGTGATTCTGTGCCCTTGCTTCTGTCCCTTTCGCTGCCCCTGTGATTCTGTGCCTTTTTTTTTGGATAACTTTATTTCGGTCAAAGACCATAAAAGCACAGATAAAATATGTACATAGATAATAAAAATATAAATAGAGTTTTTAAGATAAGACATTATTAAATTGAAAGTTATCAAGAAATGGCCATCAAAGTAAAAAAAGAATTTAAAAAAAACAGTTAGTTAAGCAAAGAAGTCCTTCTTCGCGACATTCCATGTAAAAAGCGGGAAACCGAAAAGACAGTGGCGGGAGAGGTGTCATAGGTTAGGATCCTGCAGGCCTGGGCACATTGGCTTAATCCCAAGTTTTTACACAACGGTACCAACCAGCATCTACGTATACTGCTATACGCCGGGCAAAAGAACAGAATGTGAACAATGTCCTCTTTAGTACAATTGCATGCTGGGCAGGAACCATCCTCTTTCCCTGACCAAGAGAGAGTCAGTGCCCCGATGGGTAAGCAGCTGTGCCTTAATTGGGTGTATAATTTCCTCGCTAGCGGTGGCTGTATTAGGTCTAAGAATTCTTCCCTCTGAGGTGCCAGCTTGATCTGTTAGAACTCTTTCGTAAGCCTTCCCATAACTGTCGCACTACACAGTAGACTTAGGGTAAAATGTCTCACAATGGCCAACAGTTCTTTCCTCTGGACCGCCGCACAGCTCACCTCAGGGGACTCCCACAATTGGGGGAGGCCAATTTGTTGGGCAAGAGTTTTGATGTGCTGTAACCACGGTATACGCTTGCCTTTCAGGGTAGCCCAGACCATTGAGAATTCCGCTCTGTAGTCCTCGAGCTCTGGGACAGTCCAGAGCCTTCTCCAGTACAGAAGCGGACGTGCTGAGAGTAGTTCAGTGATGGGCTCGATTTCCATGTCCAATCGCAAGGGTATCAATGGAGTGCTCTGGGGGAGACCCACCAAGTTCCTCATAAAGGCCTGCTCCACTTTCAGTAGGCTATATGTGTTCGTATGGCCCCAGAGCTCCGCTCCGTTTGTTGCAGCAGGTCTTGCCTGGACCCCATAGATCTCAAGAGCAGGGGAAACTGGTCTGAAGATGGTTGACTTATGGAACTTGCAAATACCCCCAGTGATCTGCGAAAGTCTCAGGGTGGAACTAGCAACCTGGGGGCCCCAACCTTTTTTTTTCTTCTATCCCCTTCGCTGCCCCCGTGATTCTGTGCCCTTGCTTCTGTCCCCTTCGCTGCCCCTGTGATTCTGTGCCTTTTTTCTCCTTCTGTCCCCTTCGCTGCCCCCGACATTCTGTGCCTTTTTACTCTTTCTGCCCCCTTCGCTGCCCTCGTGATTCTGTGCCTTTGTCTCCTTCTTTCCCCTTTGTTGCCCCTTGATTCTGTGCCTTTTTCTCCTTCTGTCCCCTTCGCTGCCCCCGTGATTCTGTGCCTTTGTCTCCTTCTGCCCTTCGCTGCCCCGTTACTCTGTGCCTTTGTCTCCTTCTGTCACCTTCACTGCCCCTGTGATTCTGTGCCTTTTTTCTAAGTATGGGCGAATTTTGTGAATTTGCGATAAGGGAATTTGCGGATTTGCAAATTCGCGATCCGCAAAATTCGCAAATTTGTGGATTTTTTTATTTTTACGTGTTCGCGGGGCGCTTTGCGTGTTTGCGGGGCGCTTTGCGTGTTCGCGGGTTTTTTTTTGTGCAAGACCGAGATGAGCCCTCTGGTTCACCACTGCCACCCTCTCGTTTTTTGTGCCCTTCTGCCCTCTGCCCCACTAGTTTTTGTGCCCTTCTGCCCTCTGCCCCACTCATTTTTGTGCCATTCTGCCCTCTGCCCCACTCGTTGTTGTGCCCTTGTGCCACTTGCCCCACTCGTTTTTGTGCCATTCTGCCCTCTGCCCCACTCGTTGTAGTGCCCTTCTGCCCTCTGCCCCACTCGTTGTTGTGCCCTTCTGCCCCCTGCACCACTTGTTGCTGTGCCCTTCTGCCCTCTGCCCCACTCTGTGACCTTCTACCCTCTGCCCCACTCCTGTTTTATTTTAGAATGGTGCCGGCAAGCTGTCAGCGCCATTCTAAAATAGTTACTAACTTAGCTTCATCAGGAAGCACTAATAGATAAAATAAAGCAGGTGCTCGAGCACCTGCATTTTATCTATTAGTGCTTCCTGTTGAAGCTAACTTAGTAACTATTTTAGAATGGTGCTGGCAGCTTGCCGGTGCCGTTCTAAAATAGTTACAAGCTTGGAGCTTGAACTTTTGCCCCCCGGATCCGTTCCGCTCGCGGATTTTCGGCAAATTTGCTGGAATTCACGGATCGCAAATTTGCCGAAAAACCGCAAAATCCGCAAGCGGAACGGATTTTGCGCCCATGCTTACTTTTTTTTTCTTCTGTCCCCTTGGCTGTCCCCGTGATTCAGTGCCTTTTTTCTCCTTCTGTCTCCTTCACTGCCCCTGTGATTATGTGCCTTTTTTTTCCTTCTGTCCCCTTCGCTGTCCCTGTGATTCTGTGCCTTTTTTCTCCTTCTGTCTCCTTAGCTGCCCCGTGATTCTGTGCCTTTGTCTCCTTCTGTAATCTCTGTTGCCCACAGGATTCTGTGCCCTTGCTTGTGTCCCGCAGCTGCGTCCCCCGTGGCCCCACCCCCTGACTGCCCATTCCCTGCCCCCGCCTCCCACCTCCCAGCTGCTCCTCCCTCCCACCTTCTCATAAATGGCTGCTGCTGCGCAATCGCGCCAAAGGCATGCCTAAGGCAAGCCCGTCTGTGCTCGTCCGCGCATGTACCGTGCCCAGCGCCAGAACCCCTGACCCCCGTGCATGCCACGACGACCGCAGCCCCTACGATGCCAGCACACTGCACGCCCTCATCCCCGAATGGACCCATACATGCATCAAGGCCGCACCGAAACGCACACATGGTCCCTTCACCTGCCGGAACTGCAGCTACACAAGCCTCAGAGCCGCCGAATCACCCGCCAAGAAAGACCTCAACCACCTTCGATGCATTCTACTGAACACCCGCTCCGCATGCAAGCACGCCGTTGAGCTCTGGGACCTGCTCAACACATGATAATGATATGATAAAAAATGATTCATAGAGTGCACGCTCACCGGCGGTTTCTTGGCGCTTGGGTGGAGGGGCTGAAGGCCATGGCAGTGTGTTGGAATTAGGTGTATGTTTGGGAGAAAAGTCAGGTTTTAAGTGACTTCCTAAATTGAGGATAGGAGGGCATTACGCGGAGTTCTGGAGGAAGTGAATTCCAGAGGAGTGGAGCTTGGGTGAAAAATCTCAGACCACCATCTTTCTTGCGTCTGAAAGTGCAAGGGGACAAGAGATTAGAGCAGGAGGAGCATAGGACGCGGGAAGTGACATAGCGGTGGATTTGGGAGGCAATGAAAGAGGGTCCCTGGGAGGAGAGGGCTCTGTGGATCAGGCAGCCAAGTTTGAAGAGGCTGCGCTGGGTCACTGGGAGCCAATGAAGACTTCTAAGGAGGGGTTTAGTGTGGCTAAACTTTGGCTGGCCATGGATTAGCCTGCTGCTTGGTTCTGGACAAGTTGAAGTCGGTGGAATTGATATGCGGGAATTCCGACATACAGAGAGTTGGCATAGTCGATGCGGGACATGACTAGTGCCAGGGTAACTTGGACGAGAGCTTCATGTGAGAGAAATCTGCTGATTTTCCTGATTCGGCATAGGTGGAAAAAGCAGACAGAGACCACTGAATTGATTTGAGCCCTCATGGAGAGGTTGTTACTGATAGTGACGCCTAGGCTCTTGTCCGAATTAACTGGGGATGGTGGACAGTCCAGGGAGATGGGCCATAAATTGGAGTTCCAAGGGTTTCCTTTGGGCCCTGTGAGAACCAGCTTTGTCTTGTCAGGATTGAGTTTGAGCTGGTTTGCGTTCATCCAGCTGCTGATGAAGGTCATGGTGGATTGAATGTTCTCAATAGAGGAGGGGGAAAGATCGATGTTGAAGATGAGTTGACGGTCATCAGCATCATTAAAAATGACTGCTGGTCTTTTCTGGAGTTCGGAGATCAGGGGGAGAATATACAGGTTAAACAAAAGGGGTGAAAGGAAGAAGCCCTGAGGGACTCCACAGGTAAGTCTTTTTTTCTCCAAGGAGAAAGTGGAGAGGCGGACCTCTTGATATCGGTCTTTGAGGAATGAAGTGAGCCACCTCAGCGGTGGGCCCCGGATGCCGGCGCTCTTGACCTGATCGAGAAGAAAGGCGTAGCCGACGGTGTCAAACGCCGCCGACAAGTCCAGGAGCACCAATGCCTGCGAGGTGTCAGTTCAGCCCCTTTTCTAAGTTCAACATGGATGGCCAGGGCAATGGACTCAGTGGAGTTTTGAGACCTGAAGCCGGCTTGGTGGGGATCTAAATAGTGAGAGTTTTCAACAAAAGTGCTTAGGCAATTCGCTACAAAGGCCTCCAGAATTTTGCCCAGGAACGGGAGTAGCAAGATAGGGCGGAAATTACATAGCGCCTCGGGGTCAGCGTAGTTTTGAAAGAGTTTGGGACCACGCCGGAAGTAAGGGAGTTATTAAGGAGAGAGAGAGGGGGTCGGGATGTTGAGAAAGATCTCCCGGGCAATGTGAGGGGGACAGCTGTCCCGCGGAGAGCCGGAGCGAACTTTCCTAAGGAGGGAGAATAAATTCTCCTGAGTGGTCATAGGGAAGTTGGGGAAGAGAGAGGAGGAACGGGGTGCGTCGCTGGGATCAGGGGGTTAGACGGCCTTGGAGATACTGGTTTTGTTATGTTATATTATGTTATTCTAAACTTTTTAACTGCTCAGGCACCCAGGGGTTTCATGGCGCTAGCAATGAGGAGAGATAGAAAAGCTGTTAACCTATCCCAAAGCTTGCTTGAATAGCCAGGTCTTCAAGGCTCCCCGAAACTCCATAAGAAGAGGACATTTCCTGAGCGACAGAGGGAAAGAGTTCCACACCTTTGGGGCGAGAAAAGCAAATCGACACCCGGCCTGGTGCTTCCGTTTGAAGGAGGGTAGGGTAAGAAGGAACAGATGGGCAGAGCGAAGATTGCAGGTAGGCTCATGCTTGACGATTAGGTTATTGATGAACATGGGGCTTTTCCCGTGAAGAGCCTTAAAGGCCAGACATCCTACTTTAAATATTACCCGTTGGGCTATGGGTAACCAGTGGAGAGTGGCCAGCAATGGTTTCGCTGAGCTCCCACCGCTGTGCTTGAATATCAATCTGGCAGCTTGGTTTTGCACAATTTGCAAGCGTTTAGACAAGTTTTGATGTTGGTAATCTTCTCAATAAAGTAACTGTTGAGGGAGTCACAGAGGGATTGTGATGGCAGGGGTTTGATAGTGACACGGTCCGGTTTCACAAGGTCGTCCACGATGGAGAAGATGTCTTTGGCTTTACAAGTCGAATTCATGATTTTAGAGGAGAAATATTCAGTTTTGGCTACGAGGATGGCGGTTTTGTAGTCTTTTAGGCCAGAGAGAAAGGTGGATTTTTTGAGGGGACAGTAGTCAAGTCTCCACTTGTGCTTGGTTTGGCATCGGGCGAGTTTTGTGTCTTTGAGGTCCTTAGTGAGCCAGAGCTGGGCATCGTGGGGCCTCTTATTTTTAAGTTTTTTCAGAGGAGCAAAGTTGTCTCTTGCCTGGGCCAGCCAGGTGTTAAGGTCTTCCGCCTGAGTGTGAGGTGAGAGCGGTGGTCCGGTGGGTTGGGAGGTACTAGGCATAGAGGTTGAAAGGAATGCACAGAGAGTAGGAATATTTACCCGACTCCAGTTCCTGATCATGAGAGGATCAGTGTTTGGGGATTTGGTAGAAGTGGGTGTAATAATGGAGAAAGAAATAAAAAAGTGATCAGACCAGGTACAAGGGGAGATCTGGAGATTAGTGATGCCAAGGTTAGAGGTCCAGAACTGGTCCAGGGTGTGTCCTTTAGTGTGGGTGGCCACTTTAATATGCTGGGTGAAGTTCATACCGTTGGTAACTCCGTGAAGTCCATTGAGCAGGAGCTTTTGCGCGAGTCATGAGGCCAGTAATTGAAGTCCTCTATGATGAGGATTTTGGAATGATTTATCACCAGCTCAGCTGTCATGCTACTGAATAGTTGGAGAAAACTTGGCAAGTGGGCAGGTGGCCTGTAACATAGGGCACAGGTTAAAGGGAGACTTTTGGAATCGAGTGTGAACAACAAGAAGTCAACAGAGGGGATTTTGGGGGTGGTGAGGGAAGTGAATTTATGGGATTGGGAGATGATGGCTGCGACTCTCCCCCTACTTTACCCTCTGGCCTATTTGCCTGGAGGACATACTAGTTGTCAGGGATGGCGGCCAGTATGTCTGAAGTGGATTCTGATGAAAGCCATGTTTGCGATAAGAGTGAGATGTCTGGCTTGATGGAGTCTAAAAGATAAAAAATCTCGAGCTGGTGCTTGATCAGCGAACGAGTGTTGAGATACCATAAGGATAAGCGGTCTTGATTAGGGCTGGAAGAATGGGCGGGGGGGTTTAGGGTGGGAAACCCTTGGGCTCGAGGGTAATGTGTGAGGAAAAGGGTCAGAGGAGGAGACGTGAGTGTTGTTTTTAAGCGACAGAATTCCGACAGTGTTTAAAGTGCTGAAAAAGGTCTGGGTGTATGGGCCATTTTCAATGGAAAGATTTAAGCTCCATTGATGTATAACGGCGGGAGATACGGGCAGGGTGCGTGGCCCCTGGCCCCGGTCGGCCGCGGACAGGCGCAGACGGGCTTGCCTTTGGCGCGCCAGCAGCGCGCCCATTGTGTGCGTCCGCTGCGTAATGGGAAGCACGTCCACAGTTATAGGTGGAGACACGGCGCTAATAACGGTGCTCCACCCCCAACTGGCAGCGAGGAAAGACTGCCGTCCTGCATGAGCCTGCACCCTCCACAACAATCGGGGGAGCCCCGTGGTGGACCGGGGTGCAGGCAGCAAGTGCAGGAGGTAAGGTAGAGCTTTAAAAAGTACTGTGCAGATAGGCAATTAAGTGTGGGTTAAAAATAAAAAAACTAAAATGCAAGCAAGCAGCAGGGTCCCAGTGGTACTTAGGTGTGACTGCTGGGCATGAGATTGCCGAGCCTTATGTCCCCAACAACTTTTCCCACAGCGTACCTTCAGGGCGTGTCCACAGCGCGAGGGGAAGCACAGCCACAGTTAAAGGCAGAGGCACAGCGCTAATCGCGGTGCTTCACCCCCAACTGGCATCGAGGAAAGACTGCCGTCCTGTGTGAGCCTGCACCCTCCACAAAAATCGGGGGAACCCCGTGGTGGACGGGGGTGCAGGCAGCTAGTGCAGGATGTAAGGTAGAGCTTTAAAAGGTACTGTGCAGATAGGCAATTAAGTGCGGGTTAAAAATTTAAAAAAATTAAAAGCGAGCAATCCACAGGGTGCGAGTGGTACTTAGGTGTGACTGCTGGGCATGAGATCGCCGAGCAACGTTTCCCACAGCGTAGCTTCAGCCCGTGTCCACAGCGCGAGGGGAAGTACAGCCACAGTTAAAGGCAGCGGCACGGCGCTAATTGCGGTGCCCCGCCCCCAACTGGCAGCGAGGAAAGACTGCCGTCCTGTGTGAGCCTGCACCCTCCACAACAATCGGGGGAGCCCCGTGGTGGACTGGGGTGCAGGCAGCAAGTGCAGGAGGTAAGGTAGAGCTTTAAAAAGTACTGTGCAGATAGGCAATTAAGTGTGGGTTAAAAATAAAAAAAATTGAAAACACATCATCCCCGATGTCGCCTTCCTGACAGAGACCCGGATGAACGACTCCTCCAAACCCGACATCGCCATAGCCATCCCAGACGGCTACAATATCACCCGCAGAAACCGCACCAACAGAGTCGGAGGAGGAATCGCCATTGTCCACAAGAATAGCATCAGGGTCTCGACCAACACCGACAACACTCTCAGCACCGCCGAACACATGCACTTCCAAATCCACACAGACCACAACACCACCATCAGAGGTACCCTCATCTACAGACCCCCCTGGACCCCGATGCAAATCAGCGACTCCATTGCCGGCTTCATCAGTATGCACGCCCTGACCTCCACTGACTACGTCCTCCTCAGAGACCTGAACTTTCACCTTGAGAACAACAACGACAGCAACTCCACCACCCTGATCGCCAACCTCGCCAACCTCAGACTGAGGCAGCTCGTCACAACGCCTACCCATTCCACCGGCCACACGCTCGACCCCGTCTTCTCCTCAAGCTCCCATGTCTCCTTCAGCTACACCACTGAACTCCTCTGGAACGACCACGGCTGGATTCACTTCACCTTCCAGAAGCCCACCACACACCACAGATCCCCAACCGCTGCTGGAGCAAAATCACGAAAGACCAACTACACGCAAACCTCGCTCTCAGCCCACCCACCGACACCTCCAACATCGACAACGCCACCTGCAACCTCAGACGCTGGATCAGCGCCTGCACCAACAACCTCACCCTGCTGAAGATACCCACCCACAGAGACACCAGCAAGAGAGCTAGCTGGTTCACCCCAGAACTCCGAGCCTCCAAGCGAACCTGCTGGAAACTAGAGAAGAAACAGCACAATGAAAAGACACCGGACAGTCTCGCAGCCCACAAAGACGCCATCCGTAAACACCATCACCTTATTAGGTCTGCCAAGAGGACCTCCTTCAAAGCCCGCCACAACACAACGCACACAACAGCAAGGAGCTCTTCAACATCGTAAAGGAACTCTCCAACCCCAGCTTCAACTCCAATGACATCCTACTGTTGCAGGACCTGTGCGACTCCCTCGCCACCTTCCTCCACTGCAAGAAAGCAGACATCCTCGACAGCTTCAACACCCAGACAGCCCCAACAGACAGCAACACAACAGACCTTCCGCACACCATTCACCACGCCTCCTTGCTAGCCTGGGCCAGCGTGAGCGTTCATGACACCATCAAGACCATGAGCACAATCCACTCCGGCTCTCCGTCAAACCCATTTCTGCACCACGTCTTCAACAAAGCAAGCAGCTCCATCGCACCCCACCTGCGCAACGTCATCAATCTCTCCCTTGAGACCGCGACCTTCCCAGAGAACTGGAAACATGCCGAGATCAAACTCCCTCCTCAAAAAACGCAAGGCGGACCAGAGAGACCTCAAGAACTTTCGGCCAATCTCCCTGCTTCTGTTCCCAGCCAAGGCCATCGAGAAGATCATCAATAGACAGCTAACCTGATACCTAGAAGAAAACAGCATCCTGGACCCATCCCAGTCAGGGTTCTGCAGTAACCACAGCACCGAGACTGCCCTCATTGCCGCCACCGACAACATCAGGACCCTGCTGGACAATGGTGAGACCGCGGCCCTCATTGTCCTGGACCTCTCCGCCGCCTTCGACACCGTCTGCCACCGCACACTAAGCACACGCCTCCACGATGCAGGGATCCAAGACAAGGCCCTGGAATGGACCACCTTCTTTCTCTCCGCTAGAACCCAGAGCATCCGCCTCCCCCATTCCGATCCGAAGCCGCCAAGATCATCTGCAGCGTACCCCAGGGATCATCCCTCACCGACACTGTTCAAAATCTACATGGCCGCGCTCGCACAAGTCGCCCGACAGCACGACCTTAACATAATCTCTCACGCTGACGGCACTCAACTAAGCCTCTCAATCACTAAGGACCACCTCACTGCCAAATCCAATCTCCACAAAGGAATGAAGGCCGTCGCCAACTGGATGAAGATCAGCCGACTGAAGCTGAACACGGACAAGATGGAGGTCCTCATCCTCGCCTGGGATGACTCCTGGTGGCCTACGGCACTGGGAGCAGCCCCGACACCCACCGACCATGCACGCAACCTGGGAGTCATCCTCGACTCAACACTCTCCATGACCAAGCATGTCAACGCAGTCTCCTCCACCTGCTTCAACACTCTCCGCATGCTCCACAAGATCTATAGGAGGATCCGGATAGATACAAGAAGAACAGTCACCCAGGCCCTCGTCAGTAGCAGTCTCGACTATGGAAACACCCTCTACGTGGGAGCCCCATGAAAAGCTCATCAAACGACTGCAACGCATTCAAAACGCCTCTGCACGCCTGATCCTCGACATACCACGCCACAGCCACATCACCCCCACCTGAGAAACCTCCACTGGCTCCCCGTCAACAAGAAGATTTCCTTCAAGCTCCTCATCCACCCACACAAGGCACTCCAAAAGACTGGCCCAGCGTACCTCAACAGACAACTCTTCTTCTTCACCCAAAAAAACACCAGCTCTGTTCTGCTGACCTCGCCCTCGCCACAGTCCATCGCATTCAAAGAACAACTACCAGTGGCAGATCCCTCTCCCAACTCGACGCCAAGACCTGGAACACCCTCCCACTGAGCCTACAACAGACCCAAGACCTGCTGACCTTCAGGAGACTACTCAAGACCTGGCTGTTCGACCAGTAGGCCCCCCCCCCTTTCCCCCAGCCTTCTTGATTGATTGATAAAACAAGCTGCTTTACATTCCTTCAAGATTAAACCTGAAGGCTGCTTTCAACAGCTGCTACTAAGATAGCTTTCTAAAAGTTATCTTTGACCTCATACATCATAAGGGTCGTTTGGACTAGTGCAAGGTACCCACTTTAATTAGTGGACAGCATATATCAGGCCAACTTCTCACATTGGTGTACAGTGGTTGGGATTTAAGCCTGCATTGTTTTCCCAGATACATCTCTTTGTATTGATTAGCTGAAAACCACTAAAGTATTCAGGCACATATAATAATTAAAGATTAGAATAAGTAAGTTCTACTGAACTTAGGGTTGGGTAAGTAAAGGGTCTATCACACCCTTCCTCTAACCTAAGAGAGTTTAGTTTCCACTAGGTTAAGCAGGTGCATACACCACATCACACCTAGGGGCAGATTATGATGGAGGATTTTCCGCATCCTCCGGGCCGGTGGAAGCCACCGCCGGCCCGGAGGATGCGGAAAATCCTCTGCGGACCCACCAAAGACCCACCGCCACATTAGGATGGCTGGTGGGTCCTGGTTTAAGTCTGCCGCTTTTCCGCCGCGGTTGGTTTACAACCGCGGCGGAAAAGCTCTAACATGGCTGGCGGTGTCTATCAGACACCGCCAGCCATATTAGGATGGTGTAGAATGTATGCTTTTCCGCTGCTGCTTTTCCGCTGTGGAAAAGCATACGGACCTTCACTTCGGGGGCCCGTTGCGGGCCCCCTGGGTGAAGGGGGGGTGGGGGGTGCACATGGGGGGTACCTATGGTAACCCCTGCATTTGCGTGAACAAAGCAGCAGGCACCGCGCGGTGCCTGCCGCTTTGTGCACGCAAATGCGGTGCATGCATTTTTAACATTGCATTGAAGCTGCAGATTGAAGCTGCACCCGCCGCAATGTTAAAGATAGAGGATGTGACCGCCACCCTGGCGGTCACATCCTAATTTGCACAGAGGGAACGCCGCAGCCCATGCGGACGTTCCCTCCTACTCTGGGGTGGCGGACGGACGCAGGTCCGTCCGCCATCCTAATCGCCCCCTTAGTATGTCTTCTAAAGGAGAAGCCTGTGGCTCTCTGACTTCTACATGCAATGGTCTTACATTTCAGGATTTGAAAGCCATGTGTGCTTCTAGGAAGCTGAAGACAGGGAGAAATGCCAACACACAACGTTTCATTGAGGTTTTACTCTTAGATGACCTAAGAAAGAGTGGGTAGGGCAGGGAATGAATACATTTTTTATGACCTAGACTCAAACCCTGGCCAGGAGGATCAAAATGATTCCAACCTGGACAACCTAGATCTTCAGGAAGAGGGTGGAGAAGGCCCCAGTGGACCTCTCTTTACTCCTCCAGGAAGAGTGCAGAGTTTACCCAGGAGAGCTAGATCTCCCTCTGCAGAATCTGACCATTCCGGACACTTTATAGGGACCTCCATATCTCATAAGAGAGATAGCGCTTATGAAAGATAGTGCCAATTTGTAGATCTTGAGAAAGTCAAGCATAGGCTCAGGCAAGAGTAATTGGTCCTAGATAAGGAATCCCTAGAACTTCAGAAGTCTAGGAAGAAATTGGGACTATAGTCCCATGGTGGCAGCAACAATGTCACTAGGACTAAGGTGTATACTTATGACTATAGGAACCTGAGCATGATAGTCCCTCCCTATTCTGGTGGGGATGACATCAACAATTGGATAAATGCTTGCTTTAGAGAGGGCCTGTAATGTACAGAAGGTCCCTCAAGAACAGTGGGCAGCTATCTTGTGTCTCTCCTTTGCTGACAAAAGTTGAAATAAGCTACTCACTGTTAGAGAAGAGGATGCTGACAACTATCAGTCCTGTAGAGTGCTCTCAATGGTGGGGTTGGCTTAACCACTGAATAGTGCAGGATTAACTTCAGAGACACCCAGAAGACACAGCCTCAGGACTGGGTAGACTTTGTAGATACTAAGGCTCTGGAAGGCAGGTTACTTAGCAGCAAAATGAATGATTACAAGGGATTGTACAATTTGATTATGAGGGAGCAGATCCCTAATAATTGCCAAAATCAGTTGTTGCATTGGTACTTGGCTGACTCTGATCTGACTTCTCCCCAAGAATTGGGAAAGAAGTCAGATAGGTGGGTCTGAACCAGGGTGAAGCAGAAAAAACAGACCACAGGTAAAGACCAGATTACTTAATCAGGGTCCCAAAAACCTGCATCTGGGGAGGGAGTCACAGTCTAACAAAGGTAAAGGTAAAAATAAACCTTGGTGCTTTCTGTGTATGGAGAAAACCCCTTGGACAAGAGATGCCAATTGTTCAAAGGCCAAGGATCCTCCTACCACTTCCACTGCCCCTAAGGACACTGTTCCCCCTAGTCCAGCTCCAAGTGGTAGTACAGGAAACAAGAATATAGTTGGCTCAACCCTGGCATCTGAGATGGGTTCTGGCTTAGTCAGAAGTCCAGCTCAGTCTGTTTTAGTCTGTGATGGAGGCATGGATATTGCCTCAATATTTGTCAGACCCATTAATCTGGGCTATAACAGACAACATCCCTTAATTAATGGGAAGGAGACTGTGGCATATAGAGACAGAGGAGCTAGTGTTGCATTGGTGACAAGAGATCTTCTGGGTCCTGACCAAATCATGTTTGGTGAGATGTACCAAGTGACCAATGCTAATAATGGCAGGACAGACCATTCCTTGGCAGCTGTTAATTTCAGCTGGGGAGGGGTAACTGGCCCTAAGAAGTTTGTGGTTAACTCAGACCTCCCTGTGGAATGCTTGTTGGGCATTGATTTAGAAACGTCAGCCTGGGCTGAAGTGGAACTCAGGACACATGCAGCAATGTTGGGCATCGCTGCAGATGTGTTTGCTGTGACTAGGTCACAGGCCAAACTGTCTTCAACTGAACAGACCCTGTATCCTGGAAAAATGGACCAGGTGCCTTCCAAGAGAAGCAACAATAGGAGTAAGGCAGTGTCTTCCCCTCAGACTCAGAGTGAGGATCAGTCTCCTGAGGGAGATGACCCAAGTCCCTGTGAAGAAACTGTCTCAGAGGAACTTGAACGTGATCAGGTTGAGTTCTTGGGGACAGGGGGTCCTTCCAGGGCAGAACTGAGTCAAGAGCAGCACAGCTGCTCCTCTCTTGAACTTCTCAGACAGCAAGCTGCTGCTGAGGCTGCTGGGAGAACCAGTGGGTCCCACAGGATCTACTGGGATGAAGGACTCCTTTACTCAGAGGGTAGAGACCCCAAGCCTCATGCTACCAGGAGGTTGGTTATACCTCAGAGGTTTAGAGCTTCATACTGACACTGGCACATGATATCCATTTAGCAGGACACCTATGCCAAAGTAAGACTTGGGACAGGCTTGTTCCTTACTTTCACTGGACTCACATGTCAGAGGACAAAAAGGAGTTTTGTTGGTCCTGTACCACCTGTCAAGCCAGTGGTAAGGCAGGTGGTACAACAAAGGCCCCCTGATACTACTACATGTGGGAGGGGTTCCCTTTGAGAGGGTTGGGATTGATAAAATTGGTTCCATGGATCCTCCAACTGCCTCTGGGCACAGATAGATTCTAGTGGTGGTGCATCATTCCACTAGGTGCCCAGAAGCAATACCCCTTAGAACCACCACAGAGCGTGGGGTGCCCAGCGCCCTACTGAGAATGTTTTCCAGAGTGGGTTTCCCTAAGGAGGTCTTAACTGACAGAGGTGCAGACTTCATGTCTAGTTACATTACTGCTATGTAGAAGGAATGTGGAGTAAATTAAAAATTTACCACACCCTATCACCCATGATGCAATGGGTTAGTTGAGAGATTCAACAACACCCTGAAGAGCATGATCATGGGCCTCCCAGAAAAGCTTAGGCAAAAATTGGATATCCTGTTGCCCTGTCCTCTCTTTGCCTACAGGGAGGTTCCTCAGAAGGGGGTTGGCTACAGTCCTTTTGAAATATTGTTTGAACATCCAGTTAGGGGTCCTTTATGTTTAGTGAAAGAGGGATGGGAGTTACCTCTCAAACCACCTAAACAAGACATAGTGGACTATGTTCTTGGTCTCCGCTCCAGGATGGCTGAGTATATAAAGAAGGCCCGTAAAAACCTTGAGGCTAGCCAAGAATTACAGAAAGCTTGACATGACCAAAAGGCTGTTGACTGTGTACCAGCCAGGCAGAAGGTATGGGTGTTAGAGCCTGTGGCCCCAGCAGCTCTCTAGGACAAGTGGAGTGGATCCCATACTATTCTTGAGCAGAAGGGGAGGTCACCTACCTGGTGGACCTTGGAACTCCCAGTAGCCCCCACAGGGTGTTCCATATGAACCCTCAAATAGCACTTGTGCGAGTCCAGTAGTCCTGGTACCCAGGACTGGTAAGAGAGAATTGAGGTTTTGTGTAGACTACAGGGGGCTCAATGCAGTGACTAGGACTGATGCTCATGAAATTCCTAGGGCAGATGAGCTCATTGATACTTTGGCCTTAGCCCAGTTCTTGAGAACATTTGACCTCACAGCTGGATATTGGCAAATCAGACTAGCTGAGGATGCCAACCCCAAAACAGCATTTTCAACCCCTAGTAGGCACTATCAATTGGTGGTGATGCCCTTTGGCTTGACAAATGCACCTGCCACATTTCAAAGGTTGATGAATAAAGTTCTTGCAGGCCTGGAAGACTACCGTGCAGCTTATCTTGATGATATTGCTGTCTTTAGTTCCACCTGGGAAGATCACCTGGTCCACCTCAGAAATGTTATGTAGACCCTGCAGAAGGCAGGCCTCACTATCAAAGCCATCAAATGCTAGATAGGGCAGAGTAAGGCTGTACACCTGGGCCACCTTGTGTGTGGAGGCCAGGTTCAACCATTGCAGAGCAAATCCAGAACACCATGGACTGGGTTGCTCCAACTATCCAGACTCAGGTCAGAGTGTTTTTGAGCCTGACTGAGTACTACAGGATGTTTGTTAAGGGATATGGATCCATAGTGACCCCCTTAAATGATTTAAACTGTAAAAGAATGCCTAAGAAAGTGCAGAGGACGGTTAGCTGTCAGAAGGCATTTGATGACCTGAACAGGCCATATGCACTGCTCCCATTCTGGAAAGTCCTGACTATTCCGAAAAAAATTATTGTTCAACCTGATGTATCTGAGTTGGGGGTAGGGGCTGTGTTATCACAACTAAATGAAGAGGGTTAGGATCAGCCAGTATCTTTTAAAAGCAGAAGGCTGACCCCCAGAGAGAAACGTTGGTCAGCTATTGAGAGGAACGCCTTTGCTGTGGTTTGGGCACTAAAGAAGCCGAGGCCATACTTGTTTGCCACCCACTTCATTGTTCAGAGAGACCATAAGCCTCTCTTATGGCTAAAACAGATGAAGAGTGAAAACCCCAAACGTTTGAGGTGGTCCATTTACCTACAGTGGATGGACTATACAGTGGAAAGTAGACCTGGGAGTATTCATGCCAATGCAGATGGACTCTCCATATATTTCCACTTAGAAAATGAATACTCGGCTGGTCAAGGCTAGTCTCATGTCCTTTTGTTTGAGGGGGGTTGTGTAGAAAAGTAGGATCTGCTTCTTATGGTTACCCCTACTTTTTGCTTGATGTTTCACTGTTTTTGACTAGTCTGACTTGGATCCTGCTAATCAGGACTCTGGGGGACCCTTATGAGTCCCTGGTATATGGTACCCATGAAACAAGGGCATAGGTACCCCAGAGGCCTCCCATGGGCTGAAGCATGTATTATGCCACCCATGAGAGGCCATGCAAAATGGAACTCCAGGTCTGCCACAGCAGCCTGTGTAAGATGGTGCTTGCACCACTTACCTTAGATATAGATTCACTATATCTATAGGTCACTACACGTAAAACTTATAAGTCACCCCTATAACAGGCCTTAACAATCCTGAAGGCATGCTGGGTTGTTGTGTTTTGATTTAGATACTCATACATAGGTTTCCCGAATCATGTCCTTATATAGGCACATCTCGCATTGCCCTTATTCAGGCATAGAATCCTGGTCCTTATTTAGGCATTAGCCATGCTATCCAAATACAAGCATGGTCACCTACATCCGTCTATCCCACATCACAACGAGTTCTTAGAAAGCAGACCCATAAGCCATTGGGACTTACCCTGCTTGTATATTGATTTCTCTGAGAACGTATTTATTATTCATGAACTGCTATTCCTTAGGGGTTCATTCATGACGTCTTCCTCTGCCCGACTTTACATCAATGCTAACATTCCTAGCCACCTACCAGGTATAAATATACTTTCCCTTACCAAGGCAAACCACGGCACGGCTCGATTTTGCTTGGCTCGCCTCGGAAAGTTCGGAAGAAACCACGACTCCTGGAGAAGTCAAACTCCAGCCTGATGCACTGACCAGACGCTGTCCTCCTGCTCACATAGAAACCAGCTTCCAGTGTTCTGACTCCCTTCGCGGGGTGTTAGAGTTTGAGATCCAGAAAAAGATTCCCACCTCTCTCATTCTAAGGTATGGAGCTGACTAGAACCTAGAGGAACTTTTGGCATATTAACAAAACTACAGCTTACCATACTATAGAATACAGCACCTACTTCTTGCATCGTACTACACTTAGGTTAGGTACATTGGGGTAGAACTATTTAGAAGCATCAGATGAGTATCCATATTTTAGCCTGTGTTATTTATGTATGTTTATATGAATATATGTCATAGCTAAAAGACAATGCTATTTCAGTATTATTTCTTCTTACTGCTTACGCTGTACGTATTATATCTCGCATACTGTCTTGCGATTGTATCAGCTCATATCTATTACACGAGAAACAAGACTGTTCAATAAATCCTTTTATTGAAAAGCCCGTCTATCTATTTCTGTGTAACTCTGAAGAAACTAAGCATGCACGATTGACTGAGTGAAACTTTTATCTATTGTTTCCATGATTCTGAGACTGTTCCGAGTCTGAGGGAAACAAAGTTGTCATGTTTATGCGGTTGTCCGAAACTACTCCCTTCTTGTTTATTCGAGAAGTTTCTAGTGACCTCTGATTTAGCTTGCACACAAAGTAATTAGGTTTAATGTACTCAATAGAGGCATACTGTCCTCAGTCCTATGCCACAACTATTGTGTATATTATTCCAATGCGCAGAGCCTATAAAGGAAATAGGAACTACACTACATGGTTTTTAGTGAGAGGGTGCCCCTGCATGAACAGAGCCCCTCTGCAGCCTTCAGAGACCATTCTCCCAGGCTGTCTGTGACTCAGCCGGACATATAGGTAGAGGTGCATTATTACCTTGTGTTAAATGCTATCTCGAAAACCGCTGCATACAAACATATTGTGTTTGGTATCAAACACCTTGGAATCATACCCATACAATGGTAACTGGTGTGTGAGGTATGATTCCACCCTTCAGAAGCGAGCTTCATGGGGTCACTGGTCTAACCGCTGCCAGCCTTCCTGACCCGGCCAGCACACAATGGATGCTGCTGTAGTGTAGTTCCTATAGTACCATTCATTCAGAACCTGCGCTGTTCGCGGATAACATATACTGTGGGTCTGGTGGTATACTGACTCTGTACACCCCCACCGAATATGTTAGCCTATGTTTTGCATTATCTAGCTCGCAGTGTCAATAGAATCTCCTATTATCAGAGAGATTCGTTTTTGGCAACCTTAGAACACAACAAACCCTGGTTCCTCAGATTCATGGAAACAATACACTACTTTTCACCCAGTCACCTGTGCTTGCTTGTTTTGCTCTCAGAGAGATACACAGAAGAAACAGTTGGGCGTGTTTACAATAAGAACTTATTGTACCGTTGTTCTTCTCATGTAAAACAAATGTGCTGCTACAACTGTGACACAGTAGCAGAGATATATAACCAGCAGTACAGCGAAGGAATTGTATTGTTCTACTATTTTGCAATAGTCATGAACGCATACATGAATATAAAATGCATTTATAAAATAAAGTGAGTACTCCGAAGATGCCTGTCTAGATGTACCTAAATGTACCTAGCATGTGAGTAGGTGCGAAAAGAGCCTAAGCATAAGAGTCTAGAAGTATAAGAGCCAAAAATCCAACCAGGATTTAGTTGAACCCAATTACCTGAATAGTGACAGTGTGGGACTTTGTGCTGGACTTGAGTTGGACACCCTACAAGGGATAGTGAGATCACTGTCAGCTGGAGTGATTGCGTGTCGGAGCCGCAGCATCTCTGGTCAGTGTGTCGGCCTTGAAGTCTCGGTTCCCTCCTGACTACTGATAGCAAGAGGTGCTGTATTTATACAGTCTATGTGCGTGTGTTACCCATTGTTCAGTATGAGGATGACGTTGGGGATTACACCTTGTGTGTCGATGGGAGAGGTGAAGTATACCTCCTGGAGAGTGTACTCATAAATTATTCATATGTGCTAAGGATGACGTCTTAGCAATATCGATTGGGAAAAACCCACCCTCTGCATGGAACTAGGTGAAAGTTTTAGTCCATAAAAGGCTACAGTCCTTATAAGGCGTTATGTCCCTATAAGGCATTCTGTCCTTATTTAGAGTTATGTCCTTATAAGGCTCCTTCATATGAAATGACAGGGAGATGATGTAGGGAAAGTGTACAATGTTCCCTGGACCTATATCAGGATACCGATATGATATATAACACCCACTACACCTAATACTTAACAATAATAATACACATTTGAGATACACATTTATAACGGTGTCAGTGCAATTATCAAGCATTAACGTTAAAAAAAGTATTTAATAAAAAGTTTTAGAAACTAGGAAAAATGGTCTGTGTGAAGGTTGACATTGTAGTAAAGTTCTGCAAATCACAGTTCTAAATGAGTTTGATCACACAAGTTGAACTACTGCAAGCGTACTTAGAATGCCATGCTTTATTATCAAAAGTGTCAATTTGAAAAAATTATTTTGCGAAAAGGGGAAAAAAAAATGAATTTGTTCCCAGCACACGGTGAGCCAGATTCATATTATATGTCCTGGCCGGGAGACATAACATTGTCGCTGCCTGCTGCCGAAGGGGACAAACATTGTAGTACCTTGCATAGCATGTCTAGAGTGCATTGATGAAACTTGGTGCTGCCAACAGCTGTTGGAGAGGCAGCCGGTGCTGTAGTTGATACCTCGGTGCCAAGGGTGGAGCTGAAATCTAACTCAGTTAAGGGCACCTGAAGAACCCCGAGGAATGCATGTGTTAAGATGGGAATAGGCTGAGGACAGAAACGAGCATTGGACCCCAGTGGTTCCAGCCTGGAGTCCAAGTCCGCTGGCGTCTCCGTTAGAGGTGTCAGGCAGATGTCCAACTCGCATTCTCCTCCGCAAAACAGGCATTGGAAAACAGGTACAATGCAGTCTTCGAAGACGGGTCTGAATGACAGGAACCAAGAAGCACTTAGATCTCGAAGGCGAGGTGCACCCAGTTGTGGGGTTCAAATTTACTTAACCCCAGGCTGTCCTTACATTCACACTGTATTTAATTGGGTTCGAATCACCCCTCTATTAAAAGTGTTGGTTGAGGGAGTGGTCTACACCCATTTTAACCTGCACCTTTTTGGTTAATTATACCCCCACACTACTAACCACAGGAACCCGATGAAGAAACAGGGCTACCTACTGCATGTGGGTGCCTGAGGGTTCCTTTTTTCAACACTGGGAAGTCACTATTCCTTTGACACAGTTCACTCTCTGATATAAAGAACTTAAAAGTGGTGGTGGACGGGCTGTCTTACCGTTTCCCCTTATAGAGCTTTGTATATATCATAATTTTGGATACTCTTCTGTTGTTTTGAACTGATTATCCGTAGGGGTGTGAGAGTATTTTATTTTGCCCTTCTCTTGTTGTTTACACACAGTAGATGGAGTTGTCTTTTCAGACACCCTCTCTGCCCAAAAACAGACTGACTGCAAGCAAGTCTTGCAGCAGTATGCTAAACTATTTTCCTTGTCCCCTGGTTTGACAAACTGGTGTACCCATGATGTGGACACTGATGACAGTGCACCTGTCAAAAACAAAATCTATCAACAGTCAGACCGAGTCAAGGAATGCATCAGAGCTGAAGTAAGCAAGATGCTGGAGTTAGGGGTTATTGAACCCTCTGTGAGCCCTTCGGCCAGCCCAGTGGTTCTAGTCCCAAACCTCACCCACATGGTAGAAAGAGAGAAATTAGGTTCTGTGTGGACTATAGAGGGCTCAACTCTGTCACCAAGAAAGATGCTCACCCTATCCCAAGAGCAGATGAGTTGATAGACAAATTGGGTGCAGACACATTTCTAAGTACCTTTGACTTAACTGCAGGGTACTGGCATATTGGCATGGCCCCAGGAGCAAAAGAGAAAACAGCATTCTCCACTATCAGTTCACTGTTATGCCATTTGGTTTAAAGAATGCCCCTGCCACCTTCAAGAGGTTGGTGAATCAAGTCCTTGCTGTGTTAGAGTTCTTTAGTGCAGCTTATCTTGATGATATTACTTTCTTTAGTTCCACCTGGCAGGATCACCTGATCCACCTTGGAAAGTTTTTTAAAAGCCCTGCATCCAGATGCCAGATAGGGCAGGGAACTATGGTGTACTTGGGCCACCTTTTTGGTTGAGGCCAGGTAGAGCCCTTACAGCCCAAGATCCAGGCCATCCTGAACTGGGCAGCTCCAACCACCCAGACTCAAGTCAGGGCATTCATTGGGTTGACTGGGTACTACAGGAGGTTTGGGAAGGGATATGGGTCCATTGTGACTCCCCTCACTGAACTCACCTCCAAGAAAATGCCCAAAGAGGTAAACTGGACAGTTAGTTACCAAAAGGCTTTTGACACCCTGAAAGAAGCAATGTGCTCAGCACGAATTTTGAGGCTTCAGATTATGCCAAGCAGTTCATAGTGCAGACTGATCCATTGAGCTAGGGATAGGAGTAGTCCTATCCCAGACCAATGATGAAGACCAAGACCAACCTGTTGATTTCATAAGCAAAAGGCTTCTCCCCAGGGAGCAGCGCTGGAGTGCCATTGAGAGGGAGGCCTTTGCTATGGTTTGGTCCCTGAAGAAGCTGAGACCATACCTGTTTGGGACTCACTTCCTAGTACAAACCGACCACAGACCCCTCAGATGACTAATGCAAATGAAAGGGTAAAATCCTAAACTGTTTACGTGGTCCATCTCCCTACAGGGAATGGACTTTGAAGTGGAACACAGACCTGGGACTTCCCATGCCAATGCAGATAGACTTTTCAGATGTTTCCACTTAGACAATAAAGACTCTCTAGGGAAAGGTTATTCTCATTATCGTTCATTGGAGGGGGGGTTGTGTGAGAAAGTGCCCACTTTCTGCATGGTATGCCCCCACTTTTTGCTGAATTGCTGATGGTCTTTGACTGAGTCTGCCCTGGGCTCCTGACAATCAGGGCCTATGTTCCTTCCCTAAAACTGCATTGAAGCCTAAACCCACTTGGCATCCCAAGCCACTGGTGGGCCCCTAGTAAATGGTAGGGGTGGGCATAGTTCGTGAAGTAGCGCTACGCGTAGCTACGCGTAGCGCACTACGCGAGCTACGCGTAGCACTACGCGAACTGCGTAGTAGCATGTTCGCACTGTGCAAGATGTAGTTTTCAATGATTGCACAGTGCGGACAAGCATCCGGCACTGTGCAATTATTTAAAATGGCATTTTGCACAGTGCGAGCTGTACTTTCCTGCCGCTCGAGTAGATTTTTACTCGAGCTGCAGCTTTCTCAACGCGGACTGGTAGTTTCTCATCGCGAGCGGTCGCGAGCATGCGCGACCACTCGCAATGAGAAACCTGACCCCCCCACGTTGAGAATCTCGCCGGGAGGTTTATTGTCCATTGTCGCAATCGGCAAATTGATGTCGATGATCGCAAACAAGGAAAAAGTCCTGTGAGGATGTCATTTTGCTTGCTCGCGGTCGCCAACTTGATGTTGAGGACCGCGAGCAAGCAAAAAATGACTGCTGCACTACGCTACGCTACGCATGTTTGCACTGTGCTACGTGCAGTTTGCGTAGTGCGAAGTTGCGCAAACTACGTGAGTGTAGCGAAGTGCTTTGCCCAGGGTTAGTAAATGGTACCACAGGTACCCAAGGCACTGTGACCAGCGAAGGCTCCTAAGGGCTGCAGCCCTTATTGTGCCAGCCTTAGAGGCTCTGCACCTTTTAACACACACACTGCCTTTGCAGGCTGCATGTCTTGGTGCAGAACAAAGTAAGGCGTCTACATGGCTCATATTCCTGTGTGCCATGCCCACGACCCACTGCCCTGGCCTAGATCAGCCACCCCTCCCGCTCGGTGCACTATGCCAGTGGTTAGGGTACAGGTGCATGAGCCCTGTACCCCTACAACGCCCAAGTCCATTCTTGGGCATTGTAAGTGCAGTGCTGCCATTAAGAGTATATGGTGATGGGAGTTTGTTATTACAAACTCCATAGCACCATAATGTCTAGACTGAAAACTGGGAAGTTTGGTATCAAACTTATCAGCAATTAAACCCACACTGATGCCAGTGTGGGATTTAATGTAAAATGCACGACAGAGGGCATCTTAGAGATGCCCCCGGAAACTCAACCAACTTCTAGTGTTGTGACTGAGTGGCTGCTTAGGCTGCGACCAACAGACATGTTTCTGGACCCCTGGGTCGAGAGCCTGCTGCTCTCGGGGCCTGAAACAATGCACATCCTGGGACGAGGTGCCAAGCCTCCTCCCTCAGGATGGGCAGGGTTCACAAAGGGGAAGCTTCAAAGGCATGTCCGCTTTGTGAGCCTCCCCAGACCATTTGCTGCTTTCAACATCTGGTCCCCACTGGTTCTACCCCTCCTTTTGGGCGAGAGAACCAGCGGGAAAAACAAGTGAGGGAAAGGGGTGTGCACACCTCTGCCAACTCCACCCCTCAGGTGGGAGAGGCGAGGTAAAGCACAACTCTGAGTACCCGCCATCTTGAGGATGTGGGGACCTAACCAACCAGGGACAGGCTCCTGCCCCCCTCCCACTGGAGGGTGGCACGATAGGGGTTGTACCCAACCCAGGGAAGGGACCCATTGGTCCCTGCCCTTTACCTACCTGTAACACCCCTAAATCTAGTATTTAGGGGAAACCCTGAGCCTTTCTTCCTTAGATACAGCCTGACAACAAGAAGAAAAGAAGAAGAAGGACCGAACAGTGGTGCAGCCAGCTAACAAGAGGAAGACGTCCACTGATTTGACCCGAGCCCTACAGGCCTGTCTCCCCTTGAACCTGCTCCTGTGAAATCCCGGTGTGTCCTGCATCCAGCAACCTAAAAAATCCTGTAGGACCTGCCTGCCTTCACTTTCAAAGACTGCTTCTCCAGGGAACACTGGATTTGTTCAACTGCAACCTCTGACAGCAGCTGGAGACCGTGAATCCAGCCCACTCGGCACCCGCTGAACCCGGCCCGAGCTTGAGTAGAAAAAACCACGAGGAGGTCACCCCGGTGATCCTGACCCAAGATCCTGTGACCCCTGACCTGCCTCAAGCCTCCAGCCGACGCCTGCAATCTAAATCCAGAAGGCCCACTTCACAGCGACCAGGAGCTGGTAAGAAGATCTGACCCCAAAAGGCACACATGCACCCACGCCCCACGGCTTTGTGTGCCCAAATCGACGGTGCCTAACCAACCCTTAACTTCCTAACTTACCTCTAGAAGTGGTGGTTGCACCCAGAAGTCCTTCGTCCCATGCCTGCAGTGCTTTCACAAACCGGAGGTTCTCCATTGAAAACAACAGGGCGCTCAACGTCAAAACAGTACTCTGCACCTGGCCGCCTCAGTGCCGCTGAGGGTGCACCCTTTGTGCTACTTTGTTTTCCCATTTGCCCTGACCTAAACCCTAGGAGCTTTGCTCCCACAACCCAGTGGCCTGCTTGCCAGCAGACACCAACCAGAGGCCCCTATCCCCCTTTGGATAACATTGGGTCTCAACACTCTGCACCTGGCCACCCTAGTGCCACCGAGGGTGTAACAAGAGTGTATCACTGACCCTGGGGGACCCCTGGGTGTAACTCCAGAACCTGAACTCCCACAGTGGATAACTTACCTCTGAACCGTTTTTCCTCCATAGGATAACATTGACAATTTTCTACTAAGAAGTTTCTAAGTGTGGAGTTTTGAAATCTAAAAATATTCTTTACAAATTGCACGAATAACCAAAACGTATTTACATACCTGTTTGCAGGAAATGTCCCAGTGCTGAATCTAGGTATCCAGCACTGAGTTAAAAAAAGTAACGCAAAAAGTAACTTACCTGTAATTTACTGAAAAATCCTATTAATTTCAATGTACTGTATTTGCTAAGTATTGCAATCTACTGCATACCTGTAAATCAAACAAAGAACACTATCTATTGCATTTTCAAACTGTTCTACATTCAGCAACTTATTACTGTAAAGTATTTAATGCTTATCTGTGCCAGGCTTGTTTTGTTCTAAAAATAAAACAACAGTATATATATATATATTTGTACAAAAACAATTGGCCTAGAGTTCAGTTCTTGAGTGTGTGAATTCATTTGCTGACTGAGTGTGTACATCAAATGCTTAACACTGTCCTTTGATACTGCCTTACTGCTCTACCACTCTGCTACAAATAGAGAGTAAGGTTCTATCTAACTTTAACCTCCGCCTATCTCTAGGGTCACCTGGACTCTATACACACTATACCTCATTTTGGTGTAGTATATATAGAGCCAGTTTCCTACAGGTATACAATGCAAAATCATTATAAACTACAGTTCAGGTGTTGGCTCTGGGTATTGTGTGTGTTTGGAGAACCTATAAACTCTATATATCTTTCATGAATGGAAGGGTATATAAGATGTAACAGAACATTGCTTTTGTAAATCTGCAATCGTGACAAAAAATAACCAATGTCAATTATTTTTTCCTATTTTTTTTCATGATTTTTATTTCAGGATTAGTGTATTCGAGAGAACCTCTAGGAATTTCCAGACGTCGCTTGCTGAATTTATAATTTATTTGCACTTTTTATAAATATTTAGCTTTTTAGGATCACCCATGGGTTTCACACCGGTTTCTACTTCAAACTCCAAATTGGTTGAAAACACAAACATTTGAAAAAATGGACCACCTCTTATCAAAATGGAGAATGTGGCAATAAATTGTTTTTATACAAATCTCCTTACTCCTGAAAGCTAGGCTGATAGTGATCCTAGTGCAGGAAACCTTTCATTGTTGCCAGTGTTAGAAAAAGAAAATGCTTTTTTGCACACCACGTTTTACAATTTTCGCCTCAAAATTAATATTTGACTATATTTTGACTATTTTCTAGGTACCGTCCAAGGGAATCTACAAACCCGGGGCACCTTCAGAATCTCCATGACATTAGTAAAAAGTTCACAAATATTTTGTTGCTATCTAATGTGGAAAGAAAAGTAATGATGGCCTAAGCACAAAGTACCCAGAGTAAAACAAGTATTTGCAATGCATTAGGTCTCGCATTTTTTAGAGTTAGAGCTATTGGGGTTGTAAATGAGGTCCGATGTAGGTAATCCCAGATTACCGATTCTTAAATACCGAATCATACCGATTCGGTATTTAAGAACAGGCAAATGGGATGTAGGTAATTTTACAGAAAAAATTACTGAATCTGTAAGTTTCGGTAATTACCGAATCGGTAAATACCGATTCGGTAATTGCCATTCCTTCCTATGGGCCTGGAGGCCCATGGGAATGAATGCCAATTACCGAATCGGTATTTACCGATTCGGAAAAAGGGGGAAACATTGAAGGGTGGCAGGGTGTCACTTTGACACCCTGTTGCACCCCTCAATTGTGTATGGGTGCACATGTTGCAGACATTCATGCCCTAAGGGCATGCAACATGGCACTGTTGGAAAAGCAAAAAAAATACTTTTTCCAAGGTTTTCATTATTTACCACCAATTTGTAGTTGGTGGTAAATAACGAATCCTAAAAGGGGGAAAGCACTCATTTGAGTGCTCCCTACATAGCAAAATCGCTAATTCACCAATTCGGTATTTTAAGGAATCGGTAATTTGCCGATTCCTGAAAATACCGATTCAGTAAATTACCGAATCAGTAAAATGCCCACCTACATCTCATTTTCCAAATACCGGTCGGTAACGGCCGAAATTACCAAATTTCGGCCGTTACCGACCGGTATTTGCCTACCTACATCTGGCCCAATGTCTTTTACCTAAGTGTTTTGGTTTGGAGTGTAGTGGATGTATGAATAGAGGCACAGCTGCAGCACTGCCTAGAGGACTTACAATGAGGAATTAGCGACAGGACCCGAGAAGCAGCTGCAGCACTGGCTAGAGGACTAAGAATGGGGAAACATCCTTTACAACGCAACTTTTACCACGCAGTGCTATTACAACGCAGGTTTTACAACGAAAACCATTGCAACGCATTGCGCTGGGGGGCGCTCTAGGATAGGGAATAGATTTAATTTACTATCCAACACCTTCCCTAGTGTGCACGGGGACTAGAGTTGTAAAAGTAAATTAAACTATTCACTATCCAGCACCCCAAAGCGCTATGCATTGTAATGGTATGCGTAGTAAAACCTGCGTTGTAACAGCATGCATGGTAAAAGCATGCGTTGTAACGTCATACATCCCTAAGAATGACAAATTACCTTTGGGACCAGAGAAGCAGCTGCAGCACGGGCTAGAGAAGTTATAATGAGGAATTACTACCTTATACCATACTTTAAATTAAAACCTTAGTACCGCATGTTATATAACCTCGAAGAAAAATTTCACAACTGATTAACCACCAGATGAAACAGCCTTTCACACTGCATAACATAAAAAAATAAATAGGAACAATTGCAATTTCACACCTAGCTAACCACCTGCCGTTATTTTATAGAATTTGGTTTTCTGGAAGAGTAGCATTCTCCTTTTACCTGCTATATTTTAGAGATCTTTCGCAGTGCAACAGGGCCAGACCTTTTGGAAAGTAAGTGCACTTTAAAAAACATGGCATAACCTTGAAGATTATCATTCCTCATTTATAAGAAAAATACCTCAGCTACCTTTTTCCCCCTTTAGAAATGACCCACAACCACCATCACCAGACAGAGTGGGTACCGAAATGATACAACTACTTAAGGAAAGCCTGACCTGCCTAATCTAGGCACGACAAATTCAAATTGTCACTCCAGGCAAGCCACAGACTAGACAGAGCGCCCGGTATGAGTCCTGGAGAGAGCTGTCCCTTGTTGGCTTTCCTGCCCCTCACCACTCCCGGAGATCTGCTCTCCACCCACTTCTGCCTGCAGACTTCCTGCTCCCATCCGTGACGCGAAATGCACCAATGTGGGTCACGGTGCCCCCTGCTGCCCCGACACTCAGCGACTGAAAACACACATCAGTCATTGAAACACCGCTGCAGAGCTCCAGGGCGCACCGGACACCTTGGCAGTGACCAGACCTGGATCTTATACTGCCCTGGAGGGTCCTCCCTGTGGACGCGCACACCAGCCACTGCAGAGACAAGTAAAAACATAGTAATGTGTGGGCACTGTGATTTCTATAGGGAGGTGGTTGGCAATGCCCCCTTTTTAGGTCTTGCTGAGCCAGCGCGCATGAGCCGTAAGCGAGACATTTAGTAACTGGCCTTTTGAAGGGCTTTCTCCGGCCACCAGCGAGTGCTTACACGTGCGCTAAAGAGCACAGCCGCCATCTCACCGGCACCCCTACAGCCGCAATTGCTTTCACTTTCGCGGTGTCGATGGCCGCGCGGCCAATGCTTGTTTGCAAAAGAAATTGAAAAAAACCTCCTTACAGAATTCAGGGCTCACATGCAATGATTTGTATTTTAGGTATTGTTGCTTTGGTTCTATTGTCATAGCTATTCTAAGCATTTAAATGACTTGTTCACCTAGGCTCATTCGTGTGCTCTCTACATATCCAATAGCTTTTCTGAGCATCTATAAGGCTGCATTATACATAGCTTCTATTTCCCAGACTATCTTTGGGCATCATGCTATTCTTCACGCTGTAAATTACTCTAACCTAGCCTCTGCTAGTTCTCCACCTCTTGTATACACACAATACCCTCGCTGAGAAAACAAGGGTATAGGCATTTGCTTGATAACTTCACAGGTAGTCTTCTATTGGTCATGGATAAATCTGAATTATGACTGCCATGTCATTTAAAGAAATTGGAATTTGTGGATTACATTTTTTATGGCAGGGTCCTGTTTGGCAGCATATTTTCAGTTTAGAGGTGGAAACTAGTTTCTTGCATAATCAACGAATGATTGGCTTACCATAAGAAAACCTCATTTCCTCCCATAATTTGTGTAGACTTAGCGACACTTTTATTTTTAAGTGCATGACAACTTCACAAAAGTAATCTTTATTAGTGTTTATTATGAGAACGGCCCCTTAACTGCATAGCTTCGCAGGAGTTTAATATTTATAGTTTTAAAAGCATGTCCTTCACAGTTCCTGTTTTGCTTCTGAATGCATACAACTAAGCATTTTGTGCCTTGATTTGGTCCCCATTGTTGTAGTAATGATCCTGCACTATGTGTTTCTGTTGACTCATTGTGGGGGATTGAATGTACTTCTTCTATCCATGGTGATACAGAGGGGGCGATTCTTTCCTTTCATAATTTCGCATTCCCCTACTAATTGTTGTGAACTTGTGTTGTCTCACAGTTGACTCCTTTAGAGCTGATCAAACTTTGTAGTAGCATTTTGTGAGAACCTCAAATTCCTAGTAAGAATGCTCTATCTGCCTGGAAGAAATGCGGCATTAGGGTACAATGTAAGACTGATAGTTCATGGAATGGTTATTGGTTGGACTCCCATCAAGAATAGTCTCATGATTCATTGGTTTCTATGCAGCATATTGCCTCCTTTTGTTTTTTAGACTAGAGAGCAAATTCCTTCCACATTCATTCTTTTATGCTGGTTTGCTTCTCTGATGTTTTAGTACTTACAAAGCAGTACCAGTACTTCAGCAGTTTTAGATTCACAAGGTGGGTGGTTTTATTAGTGATATGGTTTATTAGCATTCTGATGGATATTTCTGACTTCCGATTTCTCACGCAGCATACAGGATCCAAAGATCTTTCACAGCAGTCCTCCTGTGCACTGTTAGTTGGCTCCATACGGGTCTGCGTTGGCTCCCTGACTTCTCGGAAAGTGCAGAGCAAAGGCGTGTATAAGCACCACCCCTGCACATGTATGTCCGTTCCTTTCTTTCCACGCCTTTAGGTGTGAATCTGGAACACCTCTCCCTAATATGTACTTTTCAGACAGCTTCCACACTTTAAATAGTGTGCTACAGAACTTTGTTTCTACTTCAGACAACAGGATTCAAGCTGTGCTGCAACTTCGGGATAAAGGTGCTAGCCATGGACTTGCACAATGTCTCCTTGGAGTCTGAGGCACTATGCATCTGAAATCTATTTGAGACTTGGAGGCACACATGTATGTTGCCAAGCACAAGAGTGGTTGCAGCCTTTACTTAGGTACTTTCCAAGTCACTGGCCTGTCTGATATCTTAGCCATTTTTGTGACCATTCCACTTCCCGCTTAAACTCTTCAGATGAGTCTAAGTCCATCCCAAGCATAAACAAGCATTGGCATAGCCAATAGGTCTCGCCTTTGGGACATTATAAGTGTTTAGCCATACAACAGTTGATGTTGCACCAAGGATACTGTGCTGCTTAATTAAATACTTATAGGGTCCCAAAGGCGAGACCTATTAGCAATGCCAATGCTTGTTATAAAGGCCACTGGGCCTGTGGAAACAGACAATAGTAGGGGAGATAAGGAGCTTTCCTACCAGTTGAGCCCCTGGAAGGATGAAGGCCAGGACATCCATGATTTCTTCAGCCTCGTCTGGAGCCCGGTGTCCATGGCGTAGGAGGTGTGGTCCATAGTGCGGTCCATGGTACGGTAGTGCAAATAGCAATCGGTGTCCCAGAAGCTGCGGTGCCAGACCCTGGCTGAGGCCGCCTACTGCTGCGGGAGGGAGAAGCTGTGGGGCCTCCGGGGGGGCACTGCTGGAGTGGGACCTGCTGTCAGTGAGGTGGGCACTTATGCTTCTGGTTGTGTGTATCTGGCCATCCTGTTCTCAAGAGGCCCTCGTGTGCATGTTTGGCCATTATGAGCCTTGGTGCAGTGAAAAAAAGCGTAAAGCGGAGTAGTCATTTTAGGTAAAGGGGAAACTTTACTGGAACTTGTACAATGTAAACCGCTAATGTCCTTTTTATTTTTATGGGGCACCCCAGCAGTGGAAACAAGCACTTTGTACTGCTGAAAGTAAGATGATGGTAGTTAGGGGGAAAAAAAGCACAAACGTGAGTGTCGGAGGGATGGGCGGAAATGGAAACTAGGAGGCCGGATTGGGGGTTTAATTGTGAGATTTATTGAATATGCAGTATAGAGAGTAAGAGGGATGATGAGTATAGTGGTTGGTCAGGTGGCGGTATGGATGTTCCGGTAGATTTCTGGTCCTGTCGTTGCTTTCTTCTTCTGAGGTCTGGGTTCTGGTATAGAGTCCGCCATCCCGGAAGGCTCAGGCTCAAAGGAAAAGGAAAGAGCGGTCAGTAGACTGTTTAGGGTTTGAAAAGTGTATAACCTTCACCACACCCGGAGTGTATCAAACCATCAAAGGGTTTCCTATTCCTGAGTGGGCTGCTTGAGGTGGTATCAGATGCGGTCTCAAAGGCTTTTAACAAAATCCAGTTTAGAGGGGGAAGTACGCTGTGGGCAAGGGTTTTTGGGCCGGGTGCTCAGGAGTACGGACGTGCAAGAAAGGGATTCGATAATTACAACACGATTCTGTGCCCAAGGCTAAGGCTACCCGGGCCACTCCCCTCCCCTCCCTTCCTCCCACAGACACTCACCGCGTCTGCCGTAACTCTCCGGAGTAACGGCGGCCTTCCAGCAACCTCCGGGCGCGTCTCCAGTCCTCCGACCAGAGCTCACGTCCTCCCCGTCAGCGTCTTCTTCCGTCGTCGTCCTTTGGAGCTTCTTCTCGGCCCGTAGATCCTTCTCCTCCAACTCCGCGGCGTCTTCCGGGTTCGTGCTTCTCGTCTCCTTCAGCTTCCACTCCCAAAAAGGGACTAGTCCGCCTCATCCGGTATGTCATCGTGTTCTGATTGGGTCGTGTTGTCTTCTTTCCCCTCATCTTCCTGTAAAGAGGAGGGAGGGCCTGTGGTTTACCCCTGCAGCTCCGGGGTAAAGTGTGGAAGACTCTTGGTCATAAGAGGTGAGGCCCCGTTCCCCGCCGACTCCTTTTTACATCCCCCTTTCCTAACTTTCTTGCCTGCAAGAAATGGTTCTAAGGGATACCTGATAGGAAGTCTGCATTGGCATGTTCTTTTCCCTTCCAGTGTAGAGTCATAAACCGATAGGGTTGTAGGGCTAGAAACCATCTTAACACCCTATCCTTGTGCCCTTTATTCTTGGCCATCCATTCTAACGGGGCGTGATCTGTGCAGAGAGTAAATTCTCGTCCTTCGAGATAATAACGGAGTGATTTACTGCCCATTTGATAGCTAGGGCCTCCTTTTCTACTACAGCATATTTCTTCTCCCTGGGAAATAATATTGTGTTTTTATCTAGGAACCTAAATCGATATTTCTATTTTATGCCCTTGTACGGTTATAATCAATAATATCCCTATAATGGCATAGGAATCATATCCATATTCACTTGTAGCCCATGCAGTCACATTAAGCAAGGCTACTTCCCCGGACTCCTAGAAAGCACAACAAGTTCTCTAAACAAACCAAACCTCCAGCAACCTGGGAAATCCCCATCTGCTTTTGTTTTGATTTCGTCCTAGAACTCCTGTGAAGCACTGTAAGAACGGCCAGTTCTTAGTGACATCTTTGTTGACATCTTATGTCCAACCTTACGTCAAACGCGGCACCTTTGAGGTATAAATATACCAACGTTGCCTTAAGCAAACACACGGTGGTGGTTTTGGAGCCGAGCAGCTATCTACTTGCCCGAGAGCCCAGCTGATGCGAAAGCCCACGGACGCTGCCCCTCCTTTTTGACGCACTGAGAGAGACGCTGTCTTTTCTCCTGCCGAGAAATCCAGCTCCAGTGTTTCCAGATACCTTCGTGGGTTACTGGGATATCGAGTCCTGAAAGAGAGACATCAGACCTCCTGCTTCCTATTACCCAGGTACGGAGCTGACTAAACCCTTAAAGAGAATTCTTGAGTCAGATTCTTGGCAAAACCAACTTAACTTAAACTGCTACTTACTTACTCCGTCCCCCGTATTAGGCTTAGGTCAGGTACACCGGGGTAGGCGTATTTAGAAGCACCAGTTGAGTACTCAATGTATATATGTATGTATCTATTTTATCCATTTTAAAGTATCTTATGGCTAAGAAACCATATCAATGCTTTTACAGTATTATTTCATAATACTCCTTTTACTGTACGCACTTTTACTTTATATTAAGTATTGCAATTATGGCAATTCATTTCTCTTGCATGAGATAGAAGACTGCTCAATAAATTACACCTTTTATTGAAAACGCCTGTCTCTCTTTTCTCTGCACTCTGGTAAAACTATGTACGCACGTTTGACTGAGTGTAATAGCTGTCTATTGTTTTCACACAACTCTAGAGATACACTCTTATTCTGAGCGAGCAAAGTTGTCATGTTATATGGTTGTCAAAAGCTAATCCCTTCTTGTCCATCCAGGGAGGTTAAACTCCTCCTCGTTTATTCGAGAAAGTTTCTAGTGACCTCTGAGCTAGCTGGCAAACCTTAAGTCTATTATAGTCTGTAGAGACCTAGTCGACCTCAGTCCTACGTCTACACTGCTGAATATATTATTCCAATGCGCAGAGCCTATTGGGAATATAGGAACTACACTACAATAGCTTGCGACTTATGTAAAGAACCGGTCGTTCTTGCCCCTGAGAGTTCTTCTGGGCTAGTACTGCCCCTAACCCATGTTCTGAGGCATCTGTTTGCAAGACAAAGGGTTTACTGTAATCAGGGCTAGGTAGGACAGATTGTTTTGTTATGGCCTGTTTCAATTGGGTGAAAGCCTGTACTGCTTTTAAGGACGGATGGATTAGTTCTTTTTCTGTTTTGGCCTCTTTTTTCATAAGGTTCTTCAAGGGATTAGCGATCTGGGAAAAGTTTGGGATGAACCTTCGGTAATACCCAAGGACGACTAAGAAGGCTCTCAGGTCTCTTTTGTACTTTGGGAATGGAATAGCTGTGATGGCTTCTACTTTCTCCTGCTGGGGTTGATCAGGCCTTCCCCTAAGAGGTATCCTAAATACTTGACAGATTTTGCGGCCAGTTTACTTTTAGAGGGATTGATGGTAAAGCCTCTCTTCCCTAGCGTGGATACTACAGCTTTTAGATGTTGTAAGTGTTGTTCCCATGTATTACTGTGGATGACAATATCATCTATTTAGGCAGCTGCGAAGGCAGCACATGGTTTTAACACTGTGTTCATTACTCGCTGGAATGTAGCAGGGGCCTCGTGTAACCCAAAGGGTAAGACGGTAAATTGGAATAATCCTTCGAGGGTAGAGAAGGCAGTTTTTTTCCCTATCCTGTTGACATAACGGTACCTGCCAGTATCCTTTACAGAGGTCGAGAGTACTTATATATTGTGCCTTTCCAATTCGTTCTATCATCTCATCGACCCTCGGTAAAGGATAGGTATCAAACTGGGATATTTTGTTCACCTCCCTGAAGTCAATACAAAACCTGATGGATCCAGTAACTGGTCACACAACTCTTCTCTATGATGGGTGGGAAGGTCAGGGTCAATACTTTTCCTATATAAGGGTTCGCTTGGGTCAACTAGTCCCACTAAGGTAGGGATGGGCCCCATCCATTTTCTTTAACAAATTGACATGATATATCTGGGTATGTGTAGGTCTTTTTGGGTCTAAGGCCAACCAGTATGTTACTGGGTTACTTTTTCTACTACTTGGTAAGGTCCCTGCCACTGTCCTAACATTGTGCTCCGAAGTGGCCAACATTAACAGGACATAATCACCTACATCAAAAGATCGTACCTTGGCTTGTTTGTCGTATTGTGTTTTCTGGGAAGATTGAGCGTTTTCCAAGTGAGACCTCACTATGCTACGCAGTTCCTGCAAATGGGTTTTGAGGCTTGTCACGTATTCTGAAAAGGGTTTACCTACGGGTTCTTCGTCCCATTCTTCTTTTGCCATTTCTAGTAAGGTTCACGGGGCCCTCCCATATAACAGCTCAAAGGGAGAGTATCCCGTACTCTTTTGTTGTTTGCACCGGATGGCGAATAAAGCCAAGGGCAACATATCTTCCCACTTCCATGTCTCTAGGTCCAATAGTTTCTTGAGGATTGTCTTGAGTGTGGCGTTATATCTTTCTACCAGACCGTCCGTCTGTGGATGGTAGGCAGACGTTCTTATCTGTTTAATTTTAAGTTGTTGGCACACTTGTTTCATCAACTTAGAAACAAAAGGGGTTCCTTGGTCCGTTATAATTTCTCTGGGAAATTCTACTCCAGAAAACATAGTGACCATCGCCTTGGCTATTTGTGGCGTGTTTGGTTGTCTCAGAGCTACTGTCTCTGAGAACCGAGTGGCATAGTCAACTAGGACTAATACATATCGGCAACCACTTCGAGAGGGAAGCAGAGGTCCAATAATGCCCATTCCCACCCGGGAGAAGGGCTCTTCAATTATAGGCAGAGGCCAAAGGGGTGCTTTTGGTGGAAAGCTTTGGCTATTTTTCAGGCAGATTGAACACTCTCTACAATACCGGCTAATTTGATGATATATCCCCGGCCAATAACATTTCTCTAGGATCTCCTTCTCTGTTTTCTTGTTTCCAAAATGCCCCCTTAGTAGGTGAATGTGAGCTTGGAAGAGTACTTTTTCTCTATAGGTCTGGGGTACTACTAGCTGGGGATTCTGGTCCCTTCCCCCCTCTGTACAGTAACCCCCTTTTTACAAAGAAATAAGGACCTACTTGATTGGGGTCTTCCTCCTCCTTAGCTCGGTTCCAAGCCTCTCTTAGGGTGGGGTCTTCTCTCTGTGCCGCATGAAACCCTGGATCGTATTGCCATACTTGTTCGTCTTTTGGTTGGGTCAGAGCTACCTGTTTCCATATTTTTTTCTCTTGTTTCTTTTGTATATTACTCTTCCTCATCTTTCCGGGGTAAGAGTCCAGTTCCTGCTCTTTAGCAAAGGAGGCGGTCTTTCTTCATTCTTCTGTCTCCTTAAGCCGAAGCTGTTCTATATAGGGATAATCCCTTCCTAAAATAAAAGGTTCAGGTAATTTAGGGATGAGCCCTACATGTAAAGGAATGGGTTGAATAGTAGGCTCATGTTGTACTTGTACATCTGTGGTAGGGTATTGTCTACTATTACCATGAACGCATTGGATGTTTACCATACCTCTAACCTGCTGAGGACCCCGGGGTATAGTTTGGGGTCTTATTACACTGTGTAGACACCCTGTGTCAATGAGGGCTGACCGGTCCTCCCCATTTACCTTAACTACTTTATGGAAGGGAAGCTGTTGTCCCTTTTCAGTGCATTAGAGAGACCTGGCTAATACAATCTCCATCGGCTCTTCTTTTTGATGACAAATTCGGGCTATGTGCCAAAACCCTCCGTAGTTAAAACATTGAGGTCCTGTGGGGGTGGGACGTATGGGGGTTGGTAGTGGCCCTGTTGCCAAAGTGACTCTGTCGGGTTTCCTGGATACAGGAGGCCTAGGGTGTTTGGGAATGTTACTCCCTGTGGTTTTCCCATGTGTTTCTCCTTTTTGTATTTCAAAAGCCCGGCTAAAGGTGCTCGCTATTTTCACTGCTCTGTCCAAGGTAAGATTTGTATGTTGTCGCACCCATTTCTGTATGGGGGGGGGGGGTGTAAAGACGCTAAATATTGTAACAAATATATTCTCTCCATGATATCCTCCTTGGTAGAACTTAGGACCATATTATCAAGCCCCAGCGACAATTATCGCTAAGCGCACTTAGCACTAGGATAATTATCGCTGGGTAGCGTGTATTTTTATCACTGAGATAGCGTGCTATTAGCAACGCTTATCTCAGAAGGGATAAAAATCCTCACGCTAACTGCCAAATGAGAGATTATCACTGGAAAACCAACAATAATCTCTCGAAGTTTGGCGTTAGCTTGATGATAGAGCCTCACAAACTTAGCCATGATATCCACCTTCCATAGGATATCTTGGCTAAGTCAGGAAAATACCAGGTGTAAAAAAAAGCTGCGCTAACCGCGGTTAGCGCTGCTTTTTTTTATCACTAACAGGGTTAGCGATATCCTTGATAACAGGAGAAATGTTGCTTAACAACATTTCTCCTATTATTCTTCTCTGGAACTCCCCCTTTGCATCTCATTAGAGATGCAAGGGGAAGCGTAGAGAAAAAGGGTGCTAACATGCGAATTTGCGTGTTAGCACCCTGTTGCTGATAGGGAGATAATTTTATCTCCGCTTTCTTGGCTTTTAAAGCCAAAAAAAGCAGAGATAAATCACTTGATAATATACCCCTTAGGGGTTTTAACCAACGATCTGTTAAGTCCTTTACTCGGTAGGATAGGGCTCTGGGTGTTTCCTGGGGCCCTTCCTTTAGTTGTCTCAAGACTAAATGATAGGTATCTTCATCTATTCCTAGTCGTTCTAAGACTGTTATCTTCACATCCACATAAGGTGTAAAACCAAGAGAATTAGCCACTTGATATGCCGCATGTATGTCTCCTGTAAGGAGGAGTCCCAAGTAATGGCCCCATTTTTCCACAGCTCATCCGGCTGCTCGGGCCATACATTCAAAGTTTGAGAAGAAAAAATCCAAATCTTCACCATCCACATATTTCTGGAGAACCACAGATGGTAGGGAGGTCTGTCCCCGTGGCTGACCAAGGGTTTCAGCCAGTTTCCCTATCACTGTTTCCTGACTTTGACTTTGTTGGGTTAAAGTCTGGTGTAGTTTCTCCCTATCCTCCTCAGCTGCTGCCAAAAACTTTTCCATAACACTACCTAATTTTTCTTAATTGTCCGCCATTCTCTGAAGTGCGGCCTCCATTTCCGTGAATCCCACTTCTGACACCACTTGTCAGAGGGATGGGCGGAAATGGAAACTAGGAGGGCGAATTGGAGGTTGAATTGTGAGATTTATTGAGTATATAGTATAGAGAGTAGGATGGATGATGAGTATAGTGGTTGGTCAGGTGGCGGTATGGATGTTCCGGTAGATGTCTGGTCCTGTTGTTGCTTCTTTCTTCTGAGGTCTGGGTTCTGGTATAGTGTCCGCCGTCCCAGAAGGCTCAGGCTCAAAGGAAAAGGAAAGAGCGGTCAGTGGACTGTTTAGGGTTTGAAAAGTGTATAACCTTCACCACACCCGGAGTGTATCAAAACATCGAAGGGTTTCCTATTCCTAAGTGAGCCGCTTGTAGGTGGTATCAGATGCGGTCTCAAAGGCTTTTAACAAAATCCAGTTTAGAGGGGGCAGTACGTTGTGGGCAAGGGTTTTTGGGCGGGGTGCTCAGGAGTACGGGCGTGCAATGAAAGGGATTTGCTAATTACAACACGATACTGTGCCCCAGGCTAAGGCTACCCGTGCCTCTCCCCTCCCCTCCCTTCCTCCCACAGACACTCACCGCATCTGCCGTAACTGGCCGGAGTTACGGCAGCCTTCCAGCAACCTTCGGGGGCTTCCACCAGTCCTCAGACCAGCACTCCACGTCCTCCCCATCAGCGTCTTCTTCCGTCGTCGTCCTTTGGAGCTTCTTCTTGGCCCGTAGATCCTTCTCCTCCAACTCCGCGGTGTCTTCCGCGTTTGTGCTCCTCGTCTCCTTCAGCTTTCACTCCCAAAAAGGGGCTAGTCCCACCTCATCCGGTATGTCATCGTGTTCTGATTGGGTTGTGTTGTCTTCTTTCCCCTCATCTTCCTATAGAGAAGAGGGAGAGTCTGTGGTTAACCCCTGCAGGTCCGGGGTAAAGTGTGGAAGACTCCCGGTCATAAGAGGTGAGTCCCCGTCCCCCGCCGACTCCTTTTTACATCGAGATAGAGGGCGTGGGAAGGGGGAGGAGGAGAGCAGAGAAAGCAACCAGCAACAGGACTGAAACGAAGAAAAAAGTTACAAGGAGAGAAGATGGTGGGGATGCGGTAGGCAGGGGGAAAAGGTCGTAGCTGAGAAGTGTGCCATTCCTGGTGTTTAGCAAAACACAACTGCAGTTCTCAAACGAGAGGGGAAAAAATTAGAAACTGCAATGACATACTCGGCTTTCTGCATTTGGCACTCACTCTCATGCACACAGACAAAATGCTGCTGACTCCAACGTGTTGGCTATGAGCAGCTTGAACCCATGCTCTTCGGCACATTTGTGGTAAGTACTTCCCTCGCAATTTTGGTGTGATTCACTGCCCTAAGCCATGAACATTGCGTGCTCGCAGGTGAGAACCACACCTGACTAAGGGGAAGGCAGCGGGGGTAACCCATAACTGGTCTCGATCGGTACTGGTCCCAAAAGCACCCAACTGCCCTCCAAAGTTTGGACTGTAACATCCCTCCCTGACCAAACATTGCACAGAGATCGGCGGATGGTGACTCCTCTACTTGCATTCGTCAGCCCCGGCCGGTCAAAGACAAGTAGCGCCGCTCCAAGGACAGGTTGAACGTAGATTAAAACAGCATTTTAAAACACAACCAAGGCATATCGTACACACCATGGCTGCGTCTACAGGAAAAAGGGCCTCCTTCCTCCCGTCCACTGCTGATAATGCTCCCCGGCCTAGGGTAAGCTGGAAATGCGTGTGGTGTTTGCAAACATTGGCCGGGCCTATGGCAAACTGGACATGCGTGTGGTGTTTGCAAACACCAGCCTGGTCCTACGGCAAGACGGAATTGCATGTGGTGTTTTGTTGCTCTTGCGTACGACGTAAGGCATCGCGCGCATGCGAGACAAAGAGTGCAAATTCACCAAAGAATCAAATAACAAGCAAGCATTGAAAATGCAACAGGACTCGTATTTTACACGAGACCTACTGCATTTTTAAAGGAAGTGCAGACGTGAAAGAATGCATGAACAGGTGGGGGTGTGGGGGTGGGGGTGGTCCAAGAAGTCACGGACCACAGGAGGGAACGGGCAGAGGCAGCAGAACAAAACTGTGTTTCAAGTAACAGGGCCAATAGCCTCGGAAGGAGAAAAATTATCACATGGCCGTCAGCAGGTGAAATTAACAAGCCAAGCACCAATAACAATGCAGACATTATATTGAAGCCAATCAAAAATATGGCCGGAAAGTGGGCGGAGCTTCCCTTCTCTATAGTGTATACTGCATGCCTCGCAAAGCGAGCAGCGCTTTGCGCTGCAACTGTATGCGAGACATAAAAAGGGTTCAGCACTATGGATGGAAAAACCTCAGCAGTTAAGGGTCTAAGCCTGCAGGCCATTATCAGGAGGGGCGCCTGGAGATTTCAATGTGGCAATTGATTCTCTCCACTATACATTAAACACATTGTATAGGCCCCATTCTTTAGCAGCTGTTAAATTGAGGTTATGACAAACAACAATATTTTTGGTATATAGCGCACTAACCACCGTGAGGCACATGGAGGAACGTGCTTCTCTACAACCCCCAATCCATGGTCCAGAATAGATTACTGTAACCTTGCCAGGAACATTGGCTCATGAGACTCCCACACAAAGCATCTGCCAGAGCCCTCTTAAATCATTCCCATGTACTGTTAGAATGGAGTATGACCCTTATCTCAACTTGTGACATTGATCGAGTGGTTTACCCTTGTGTGCTGGAAGAATGTAGACTATTTCTCAAGAAATTAACAGTCTGTCAGCAGTCCATGCATGTTCTCAAAAGCTTTAAAAGAGGTCATTCATAATGCATCTATCTCCAGGCAATCCAAAACACTAAAAGATATCCTCAATCTGATTGCTCTGCTACAGTGGTAACTCCAGGTCTAGAATATTAACTAACTACAATGACTGTGGTGTGAGAACACTCATAGACATGGGCCAAGTTATATAAATACAATGAGGTAGTATATAATGAGCAAGGGGATGGTGAGAAATCAGGAAGGATTCTTAGCCGGGTCTGGTGGCTCAGTGGACTAATGCGTCTACTGCAGGGGCCTGTGTTCGACCTCATGGTCACAGGTTCAAATCCCGGCGGGTCCACTCAGCCTTTCATCCGTTTGGGGTCGATAAAATGAGTACCATTGAGTTGGGTAACAACAAACATCTGTTATTTCAGCGCCAAGATGCCCGTAGTGGTGAACGTGCGCTTTACAAATACTCATGTTATGTTATGTTATGTTGTACCAATAATGGGCCAGTTCAGATATTACTGAAGCATACCTAGGAACTTTGGTAAAAAAACTATGAGGCAGAAAACATTCTGGGGTAATTCCACTTATTCTATTCACATCTCAGTTAGTCAAAATGCAATCCAATTGATGACAAGATCACCTCATGCTTTCACACAATTTAATTTACCTAGATTGAGGATGTTTACAGGCAATATTTAGATGCCCCGATAGCCATAGAGGAAACTGTCATAAGTAATTAGCAGTTTGCCCAGTGGTAGAGCCCCAGTGGTAGATAGACTGATACTACAGTTTTATAAACAATACACCAAAATACTAGCCCCAGTACTCATAGCCTTGTAGGAGGAATCATACAGAATTAAAATTCTACACCCTTCTCTTAGTGAAGACCTATTGATACACTCCCGAAGCCTGACTAACTGCCTGGCAAATGTTAATCCTAGCATCTTCTGTCATTAATCAACATTACCAACAAGAGTTTAGTCAGACTCCTGCTGCCCAAATTTGTTGGGCTGAGTCAATGGTGATTTGTAACACCGGCACTCCACATTTAAAAAGATCCACACAATCGCCTTTGTCAACCAGACCCGAAGTTAAATGTGATTGTGTTTGTCTTGATGCAATAAGGCATTCTGATCTTTAGTGGAACTTTCTATTTAGGTTGCTGTCCTGATAGGCTTTCATCTTCGGTTTTATGAGATGGATGAGGCTCCTGCATTATAAACCCTCTATCCTTTTTTGCCTAAATTGGCTGATCTCATATTCTTTCATCATTTCAAGTGGCACCCAATCGGGATGCTCCATCACATCCTCTTCGTGATTCCAATGAAACGACTGGTTGCAAAACTCTTTCAGCATCATTCAGGCAGGGGTAGCAGTTTCCCATCCAGGCATTTCATGGTCTTGCTCTCTACTGGCAATGTTACACTGAATGTCAGGGATCCTGCAGCAAATGTGTCTCCCCTAATCAGTGAATTCCTCAGATTTGATTCTCTCCAGTATTGCAATTGTTTGACCTGGTATCATTGATGTGAGTTTCCTTTCCATTTTTTACTGATTGCCTCCTCTGTTTTTTATCTGTTTTTCTGGTTAGATGCTTTGGGCAATGTGCCACTGCTATTCAGTGCCACAGTGCAAGTGCTCCCTATGTTAAATTGCTGTATGGATTAGTGACTCCATGATTGGGTTATTTGATTTACTTGTCAGACCCTAGTACAGTGCACCATGTGTGCCCAGGGCTTATAAAACAAATGCTGCGGTTGTGCTTCGCAGCACTGGTTGTGCAACCCACAAAAGCAGCTTGTAAAGTGTGTCTCAGCCATGCCATTGCAGAGCTTGTGTGCAGTCTAGTCCTGCTATATCGACTTGGTAAGTGCACCCACTTGCCAGTCCATAAACTTTCCCCTTTCTTCATATCAGACACCCCTAAGGTAGGCCCAAGGACAGGGTGCATTGTAAGTATTAGGTATGACATGCCCTGGTGCGTTTGGCATGTCCTAATAGTGAATTACAGCTATTTTCAGTTTTCACTATTGCACCAGTCCCTATAGGCCAGAATGGGCAGTTTGCTCTAACCTCTTATAATCCTAACAGGGAACATTTTAGAAATTCGAAATAAGTATGCCTGAACTCGGAATGATAAAATACATCTTTTAGTAAATTTTGTTTTAACATTCTGCATTTGGAAATACCACTTTTAGAAAGTGGGTATTTTCTTGCCTAACCATCCAACCTGCCTCTGCTAGCTTGTGTATTGTGTGCCTGGTTTTTTGAGTGGCAAGGGCTGGGGGATTTCAGGAGACAGGGTGACCTATCTGCATGTAGATGGATGGGTGGAAAAGCACCTGGGTCTGAATAGGGCCGTGCCTGCCTTCCACAATGCTGGCTCCACCTCCTGTGATGTGTCTGATGACGCAGGCCGACCCTGCCAAAGAAAAGAAGGATTCCTGTACACAAAGTGCTCCCGGACTGTACAGAACCGGTTTGGACTACGTACAGGCCTCTCTGCCTTCAGAGGACAAAGGATTTTGCTGTATAAATATGGGGACCCAGATCCCAAGACTTTAGACTTTTCACTTCTGGAACAACAAGATAAAACTCTGCCAAGGAGAAGAACCACGGAAGCTGTAGGAGTTCGACTGCCCCCCTGCCAGTGTGCTGTGTTGCTGGGTTGGCCTACAGTTGTGTCTTTAATGCCAAGGAGAGGAGAAGGAACTTTTGAAGAACTTTCATCATCTTGCAGAATATTACTCCAAGGGTTTGAACTTGTGCTTGCCTCCTGCTGAAGTCTCAGGGACAAAAGACTTCACCACCAGCTACCCTCTGAATTTCCTTGCTGGTAATTCTGTCTGCAGAAGCCTGCGTGTCGCTGGGAGCTGGAAGCGTGACTCAATGATAAGTGTGTTGCAGTTGCAGCTGTTGTTGTTGCATTGCCGGAGAAGCGTGTCACCGCTGCATCACCAGCAAAGCGTGCCTCCGTCAATGCTGTTACCCGACTCATCACTGGAGAAGCGTGTCACCACCGCAGAGGTCACCGTCGCATCACCGGAGAAGTGTGTCGAAGGGCCTGTTGTGGCTCTAAAGTTACGGAGATCGCTGCATGGCCGCCGGATGTGCATGCATAGTTTTCACATCATCGCATCAAGGGTGCCATCTTATCGCATCGATCTGGATTGTCGCATTGCATCGAGGCGCCGCCTTGCCGCATCTTAACCGGGCCGCAGTACGAGAATCTACGCATCACCCCCTCTATGGTAAGGACCAAGACCCATCCCCTACTCTGCGCAAGCATTGAGGTGCAACACATCGTGTCCCCCGAAGCAAGGAACCTTTTGTTTGTTTTGCATTCCGCATTCAGGTACTTTTGTGAGAACTGTGTTGCATTTATCATCAACTTGAACTAAGTGACTTCTACCATCTTTAAGTCTATGTTAAGTACAGTATTGTGAATTTTTGTCATTTGGTGTCTTGTGTTAAGTCTATATAAAGAATACTTATTTTTTTAAAACCTGTGTTGTGTCCATCTGTAGTGTTTTCACTGTAGTACTGTGTGTGTTCAGAAATGCTAAACACACTGCCTCTGTGATAAGCCTGTCTGCTTGTGCCAAGCTACCAAGGGGGGGGAGTAGTGGTTATCCTGTAGTGTAATCCCCTTTCCCTGACTTAGAAGCAAGGGTCCCTATTTGGTCGAAAGTATATACCATTGTCAACTAGAGACCCCCAGTTCTAACATTGGTTGTCCGAGGTGAGGATTTGGACTTGCATTTGTGACTCATATATATTGATTGGTGTACACTACTAGTGAGTTCAGTCCAAACGCGGCCACATACTATTTTGGTTGAATGTTTTTTTTTCCTTGGACTGTTATTTTCCCTGAGAACTGCAAATTCTTACTGCCATGAGCACACCAGTATCTGTTGCATCTATGGATCTAGATTTTGAGGAATAGACTTTGGAATCCTACAATTTGAAACAGCTCAATTATCTCTCCAAAAAATTGAACATTTCTACCCCAGGCATTTTCAAAAAGGATGAGTACCAAAAGGCGCTGAGGGCCTAGATAGAAGCAAGAAATGCCCCAGAACTTGTGGTGGAGCCAGCTGGGGATGCGGATGGGCAGCTGGATAGGCCAGTATTTCTAGTTAGGTAAGGGGTACCGTCCCCGCCTGGCAGTATCGTCTCTTTCAAAGGCAGGTCCCCCAGAGAGCTGCACGACAGGTACAGAAATAGGGTGCACAAGCTGTAATGTGATGTAAAAGGAATTTATAGTGCATTCTGGTGCTAAAGAGGGAAGGAAGAAGACAACTGTGATTGGATTCAGCTAGAGATTAAGTTCTAGGAAAGAGCCAGGTTTTTATTTCTTTATGAAAGGCCAAAAGATCACTTAACTGTCGCAGCTCCAGGGGTAACTTGTTCCAAAGACTTGCAGTAGCAACACTGAAAGCTTGACCCCCCAGCTTAGCTCTTCTAGTTAGGGGTACTTTCACCCAGTTAGCTGCAGAGGACCGAAGGCAGCAGGGAGGGGCATATCAGCAGAATTACCCTGCAGAGGTATGGGACCCAATCCATGCAGTGCCTTAAACAAAACGCAGAGGGATTTGAAATAGATCCTCTGCACTATAGGGAGCCAATGCAGCTCCACAAGGGCCTGAGAGGAACAAGAATGACGGGGACGAGATAGGGCCAGCTTGGCTGCCATATTCTGAATTCTCCGCAGTCTACCAGTTAAAAACTTGGGGGACTCCAACAGGAGAGAATTGCAGTAGTCTAACCTGCTCAAAATCACGCTCCTAACTACCGGAGAGCACGTTTAAGCAGGAAGCAGGGGAAGAATTGTCCTCAGAACCGTAATAAGGGAAAAACATATCCCCACGGTTTTATTTACATGTGTCACAGAGGTCTGCTCCTCAGTATTTGATTTTCAGGAAACATCTCAAAGCCTTCCTCTATCGCTAAACTCACTCTGGTACCCCAACTCTCGCTTTCAGAAAAGAGGACTAGGTAGCGTGGAGATGCCCCCGGGTGATTCAGGGGCTTTACAAAAACTCAATAACAATAACAATAACATTAAATGAAACTCCCAAATTGTGAACTGACTTAGATGGTAACAATGGGGGGCCCGCAAGAATAGGCACTCTCCCACTCTTAGTACAAAAGAATTTCAGTTTTATCTGCATTGAATTGCAGAGTTGTTTTTTAACCACTGGACCACATTCTGCATGCAGATATGAAAATTCTCCAATGAGGATGACTGTTCTCCCTCCAGTGATAGAATCAGCTGAGTGTTATCAGTATAGTTTGCCATGCCTATACCTTAGGATTTAATAATATCCACCAGTGGCCGCATATAAACGTTAAAAATAATGGGGCTTACTGCAGAGCCCTGTGGCACACCATGAAGGATCTTGGTAAACTTTGATTCAAAAGGGGGGAGTGCCACAGCCTGACATCTATCAGATAGATATGAGTGGAGCCATTTCAATGCCTGACCAACTACCCCAACTCCTTCCAGCCATTCCAAGAGGACCTTGTGATTGACCGTGTTGAATGCGGCAGACAGGTCTAATAGGATCAAGATGGCATGTTGACCCTTGTCTGCACGCAAATGAAGGTCATCCAACACAGTCATCAGTGCAGTCTCTGTCCCATGTCCTGCATGGACTAGCTGCAGATGGCTAAGCTCAAGATGGAGAGTCAGAGGGAATTAGAGAATAACAGGTTATCCTTGGAGAGAGAGAGAATGAGAATAGAGCATGATAGGATGTTGAGGGAGTTAGAGATCAAGGCAAAGGGCTTAGAGATCAATCCCTCTGGTGGCAGCGCACCATCGGTGCCTTCAGAAGTCAGGGTATATATCTGCAAGGTTATCATCAAAGATTTCCATAAGCATGAAGATATTGGGCAGTGGTTTGCAGCCTATGAGATAGCAATGGTGGACCACCGGGTCCCTGAAAAGGATTGGGGAGCGTGGTGTTAGGCCGCTTTGTAAGTGAATGAAGGGATACATTGTTAAACCTACCCGGTGAGAATAGGATGTCTTATGCCCACATGAAGGAAGCCCTGATGACTAGGTATGGTTTGACCCCAGGCCTCTATAGACAGAGGTTTAGGAATTGTAAGAAGCCGGAGGCAACCACTTGGGTAGAATATGTATCTTTTTTTTGAAGAGCTATGGATGGTTGTGTGAAGGGTAGCAAAACACCGTTTTAAAGCACAACCACGGCATGGGGCCGGACGTCGAAGCCAGGAGGAAACAAGGCAGGGCCACCCCCTTTTTTTTGGACATTGGATGCAACTAATGACTCTGGTTAGTGTTTTTGGACTGTAATTATTATTGCAGTCTATTTATTAACTTAGCCGTGGTTTCAGTATTCCCTTTCAGTCACTACCTATGAGCAAGGGCAGTCGAAAGGGGGCAGGGGGGCAAGGTGTTGTTGGCACACTCGATGCATTCCTAATGAGGGCTGAATCTGTCCTCATACATGAAATCGAGCTTATGCAAAGGAGACTCTCTTTAGAACCTCGCCGTGCCTCCTCCGTAGCTCTTCCTGTTAGCCCTTTGTTAATCACTGATCCATCCGCTGATTCCACGCCCCCTTAGGGCACTTTATCCCCAATAGTATTGCTTGCTGATCCCCCCACTCCAGTTAGTGTGTCTTCTCCCACTCCCCCACCTTCAGCCAAGATCCTTACTCGTAACCAGCGAATATCTCATGCAGAGGGTAGGGATGGTGCCTCAACAGCTGCTGCGAAGAAAAGGAAAGCGGATGGATTGCCACTTGCTACTATTCAGGCTAATAAAGTGGCAAAGACCAGAGGGGTGGCGCGTGGCAATAAAGGTAGCTCCCAAGGAATTCTAGACATTAGTACACCTATTACATTAGAGATCAGTGCACAGGCCCCACCTACTGAGGTGTCAGGCGACTTGGCAGCCTGTTTTTGTAGTTAAAATCAAAGAAAAACTAACAGTCCTGCTTAATCCCCTACTCACCAAGTTGTCTGATATCAATATAAGACTGGATAAAATTGAGCAACAACTCTTTTTTCCTAAACCCGCTTCCTCCGAAGTAGTTAGTAATGGTCCCATTGATTCCGGTGGAACTCTATCTTCGTCAGTAAATCCATCTAATAATGTAGCTGACTGTGGCACCAATTCAGTAGTTGCACCCCCTCTTGTGAACTCTAGTAGTATACCTACTAGTATCCCAATGACTGCCCCCATGAGGGAACTAATTGGGGGCAATAAGAAGGGAAGGACAGGGAGTGGCGAGGCATACCAAAATGACTATCTTAACTTACCTCCTACCTCCATGCCCTACACTATTATACTATCTAACGAACCCCCATTACAATCGGAAAGTGGGAAACACTGGGCGTCGCGCAGGAACAAGTCCCTACACTTTTTAAGCAACAAAACTGGGTTGGGCAGTCATTTATTCCATAAATTCAAAATGATTCGTAGAATCTCATGGATTGTTAGATGACCAAAAACAAGTAGAGGGGATTGTGTGGTGTTGAACTTTGGGTCCTCCTTATTAGTGAAAACCATTCTAGATAGGGCAGGCTCAAGGCATTTGGGCAAGGAAGACATTAGTATTTTACTGCTGGGGTTCTTCTACCGAAACCGTCCAATATTGTCTACTGGGGTGGGCGATTATCGAGCTACCCCCCATCCCCAGGGATTCTATGAATTTAATGTACCTACCCACAACAGTTTTAATTTACTTTCCAATTTGGAGGAAATAGATTGACTGGGTTGTTCATCTTCCTGCGAAAAGGTTCCTTCTTTAGCGGCCGTCTCGAGTGTGGGTGACCGAGTTCTGTCAGCCACACGGAGAGACCTTTCTTTTTTTCATGCCACTTGTTGGCCATTACAGCGTAATAATTCTGGACCGTCTGTACAAGGTAGGGAAATAGATTGTGGCTTGCCCTCAATTACTAATTGTATTCCAAATACTGTAGGCCCCCTTGTGACGGATGTATGTCTTTACGACGCAGTGTTTACACTGTGCTACCATTACAACGCAGTTATCACAACGCAAGTCGTTACAACGACTTCCGTTGGAGGGCGCTGGATTGTGGATTATTTTAATTTTCTATTCTAACTCCAGCCCACATAACAGTAGGGAAGGTGTTGGAATAGAAAATTAAACTATTCCTTGAGCAGGAGCGCCATCCAGCACAAGTCGTAGTAATGACTTGCGTTGTGATGGCTGCGTCGTAAAGGCCCCGCGGTGTAAACACATTGTAAAGGATGTTTCCCCTTGTGACTAGGTGTGGTCCATGTCCTCATCCAAGTTCTGGAGACCCTATGCATAATTGTGCAGGTTTAAAAATCACTTCGTGGAACATAGCGGGGTTCATAAGTAAAACTGCCTCACCTGATTGGTCATACTTCATTGTGGAACAAGATATTCTGTCCTTTCAAGAGACTTGGGAGGTGGATCAGGTACTCCGCCCAGGTTATATTAACTTTTATAAAAGTGCGGAGAAGGGAGAACGGGGCAGGCCCAAAGGGGGCCTGATAATTTGGGTTAGGCAGTGTCTACAGCACAGGATAGGGGAAATCTACATTGATTCCAGGGATATTCTTATCATTAGGTTTTACCAGGGTAATTTTCCTGATTTCTTATTTATTAATGTTTATTCCAGGGGTTTGCAAGGAGGGAAGTCCTTGGAAACCATAGCACTGCTCAATGCTTTTTTAAATAATCAAAGAGGCCAAAACAACATAATAATAGCCAAAGATTTTAATTGTACTTTCGAACCCCTGGATTTCCATGATATGAATTTTAGTGAAGAGGAGGATGAAAAATGGTTGATTCCATCTCTTGACCTCACACCAATAAAGAAGTGGACAAGCCCAGCACTGCAACTAAAAGTATTCTGTTTGGAACATAGGGTAAGAGCTGTAAATGGATGTACTATATCAGATAAAAATGGGTTGCCAACCTATGTTAGTGGTCAACGTACAAGTCGTATAGACTATATTTTTATTAATAAGGAGTTTTGGACCTACTTGCTAGACATGAAGGTACATTCTCGCTCGGAAAGTGACCACCATCCTTTGCTTCTTTCCTTGCGGTATCGGTACCCAAATCAGTTTGAAGGAGGGATACCATGTGTCAAATGTGTGAAAACTTTCACAACAAACGACACACGGCACCTTAAATGGTTAAACGTGGCGAATAAGGTTGAACATTTGAACCAAATGAGTATACTAGTAACCAATGCTATAGCTTCCCTTCAGCTTGATGCTGTGCATGATGAATCCTCTTCTAGAGCTGCGCAGGTTCATGAACAGCTTTTCAATGTATTAAAAGTTTTTTTATTGCCAAACCTAAAAAATTAGTTAAACAACCACGCCAGAAATCTGCTCCATGGTATGACTCGTCTTGCCGCGCCCCTTATAGATCTTTAGCTGCTGCCATCAGGAGTAAAGATGGTGGTTTGATTAGAGTAAAAAGGTTGGCCTATAAGGTAGCTCAGTCCCAGGCCAAAAGGCACTGGGATGAAGCACATTGGTCTGACCTTCTTAATGCATGTAGCAGGAAAGACATGAACGCTTTCTGGCATTTGGTGATGTGGGGGAGTGGGGACTCAACTAATATAAAAAATACTATAAAAAGGGGGCAAGGGAAATATTTATCGACCTAGTATCCCATATCCCTATTCTACAACGTAAACTACAAGAGAGGGAAACCAGGTCTAAAGTGTGTGTTAAATACAGAGGCTGATGGCTAACAGCTATATAGAATGAATCATATCAGGCTGAGAAATTCCCATCCGACCACCCTTATTGGCGGAGTATCGTCATGTGGGAGTTGGTACATGATCCTGATGCCGCCCCAACCATCCAGAAGATGGTGCGGATATGGATCTGTGAAAATTCTCCAGCCAAGATAGTCTTCAAGAGGTGGAGAGATGGTTACGTGCAGTGCTCAAGTGAAAGTGAAGCTAAAATTGACTACTTACACAAAAAATATGTTTAATGGAAATTGTCTAAGTGTCAAAATTAAAACCACGCCCACATAGAAAAATTATAACTATAAAGTGGCGCTGTGCAGGTCGGTCAACATGTTTCAGCCATGATGGAACAACTTTCCGGCTTTCGTCAGGACCAATAGATTTTTTTAGCTACTGCAAGCTTAAAGTGTAGTGAAAGAAAAGAAAATTCATAAAAGTACTTTACAAAGTAATATTCTCCTTGGATCTTGTAGCCCCAATGTATCCTGGAGAGCTACTCCTTTCTTTTTCTTTTCCTGTTGTGACACAAAGCATATAACAAGAAAATATATACAACCATTTTACATACAGACACTGTAAAAACAAACACACTTGCATAAGTGATATTTCACTTAGCGATTTAACAACAATCGGAGTTGTATCCAGGGGAGATATTAGTCTCTACTGAAGTACCCACCCAGCTTTATGTGGGGATAGACCTCACCTCGCCCGGCAACCTACTAGGGAAATGGAGGCCCGCTCTATTTTGCGAAAAGAAGGGAGCATATTATTGATCATATAATATGCCTAGCTCACTGGCTATGCATAAATAAGTAACACATTTGAAAATAATGGACAGCACACATACAAAAAGGACCAGCCAAGTTAGGGACCATAAAAATGCTGGTAAACAGCATAGGTTTGACTAATTACATAAATACTACCTAGATAGGCAGTAGCAAACCTGTCTAAAAACCTTGTCTGTAAAACAAGGGTTTACCTCTGTCACAGTGCACCTAGTTAAATCAATAGTGATAAATTGGTGTAAAGGTACAGAGAAAAATTTGGATGTAGAGGTACACAGAAAATTTTGGGTGTAAGGGTTTTTGTTTTTTTGTTTTTTTCAGAGCAGGGAGGTTGCCTTACATATTTGAAACTGCCTTACCATTTAAGACTAGAAGGACTCTCTCAAGGGTTTCAGCCCAAGACTCAAGGACATATGGTAGATTACCCTACATCTTAAAACATGTCCTGCACCCTTAAGAAAAGATCTCTTATCAGGCATGCAACCAGGGGAATGGGTATGGAGAACTCACCTGTCCGTCGGTACCTCTTGCACTCATCCAAGAGGAAGTGGAGGTACCGACGGACTGCCCTTTCCTCTTTATATACTGTTCTAAATTGGTTGTGATCGGCACTTAATATGTAGTAGACCAATCAGCTTGAAAAACGATCGCCCGCTTTGTTTGGTACTTGAAAGAGATCACCTGTTTTGTTTAGTAATGCACAAGCGCATTACCGCTGCATACGCTATTCCCCTTTTCCGCGCATGTGCAATGTCCAGCCGGTTGGGACGCGGTATTGTTGCAACGCGCATGCGCGAGAGACCTCTGTCTCTTGTAAGCGTGTGAACTATACTATATGCGTGTATCACAAGCGGTATACAATGCGCTACTCATGGAAATAAAAAGATTTGGCGCTCATGAGGATGATAAATGTAATATATACATATGGCAATAGTGGCATTGTTGATAAATACTGCGGGAACGCGATATTGGACAGCGTGCCAGCGTGAGAGACCTCTGTCTCATCTTGGCGCCTGAGCTGTACTATATTCGCGTGTTGCTACCCTCAATATGTGCCAAGAGATGTAAATGCTTATGAGGAGGATACTTGTGCCTTTATGTATATAAGTATAAATACATGTAGCATTATTCTGGTGGATGATGAAATCCACCCGCTTCTAAAGTTGTTTATAGTGTGTTTATGATTTTATAGAGGAGTAGTGTCTCTAATACTATAGCAATATGGATTATTACCCTGTATGTGTATAGATATAATTAGTAACAGGCCAACAGGAGATACAATCCAATGATGTAATCGCATATGAGCTAAACTCATAGTCGTTACTCCATAATGGAGTTAAATTAGATATTTGTAGGGAACAGTAGATGTAATGAAACCATTCCAACGTTGGAGTGTATCAAAATTTGATAAGTGAGTAATTGTCGGATCGTATATTATAGTGACTGAAATCATACTGGGTGGGGCATATATCCTTCTTTTCACTAAGGACTGATAAATATACCACCCTTTGTCCCACATATATACTGATATCATCGTGTCTTATTAGGACTATAGGGAAACCCAGGGAATTGCGTCATTAAGGCCCTTTGTGTCACATTGAAGCTTGAAAATCCATTTTTGCTCTTTCAAAAATAGATAGCCTGACACATCGCTAATATGTGATGGAATGAACGGATGTTCCAAAATTACCCACCGCAAGTCTTCTGCCTGATGTTTGTGAGAGATGAAGTGGTTAGTGAGACGAGTTGACTGCTTTTGGCGTCTGATAGTACTCTTGTGTTCACTTACTCGGATTTTTATTTTCCTAGTCGTGTGACCAACATATCTCAACGAACAGGGGCAAGTTATCATATAAATAACCCCTTCTGTGTTGCAATTTGTATGTCGTTTTAATAACCACGGTCTGCCAGTGCCTATGTCCACTTGATCAGTTTTGTAGGTCTGTGGGCATACGCTGCACGTGCCGCATGGAAAGTGGCCACATACAGGGGGGAGATTCCACAGTGTATTGGTCGCATCAGTGGTCTGCAATCTTGGCCTCATGTGTACTAGGGTATCACGTATACTAGGAGCTCTCTTGAAGGCAAAGAGTGGAGGTGTAACTGTGGTGTCTGCTATATTCAAAATATTCCAATGACGTCTGATGGTCTTTTGGATTTGTTTAGAGAGTACACTAAAGGTGCTGACAAAAGTTAGTCTCTCTGAAGGTAGTTTGTCGGTTTTCTTTTCCAACAATGCTTCACAATGGTTATTGGAAGCTCGTTTCTGTGCTCGGCTCACTAGATGGCGAGGGTACTCTCTTTCAAGCAGTTGTTTGGACAAATTGACGGCATGTTTATCATACAAGGGTCGTGATGTGCAGTTTCTGCGTACTCGCAGAAACTGTCCCACAGGTAGGTTTTCCCTTAGAGCTCGTGGGTGGTGGCTGTTGAATACGAGGAGTGAGTTCCTGGACATTGGTTTCTTATAGAGTTCACTCTCAAGTTTGCCATCCCTAGGGAAGATTGAAATGTCTAGGAATGGCAGCTGTTGTTGACTATACTCAACGGTGAATCTCAGGAAACGGTTCTGCTGGTTGAGCCATCCATTAAATGCTTCAACCTCAAGTGGTGTGCCTCGCCAGACCACCAAAATGTCATCGATGTACCTTCTCCATAGCAAAACCTGGTGATGGTATGGGTTGCTATGGTTTAGTACATGAGTTTGTTCGAACAAGTGTACATAGAGGTTGGCTAGGCTCGGAGCGAAAACGCTCCCCATGGACATTCCGGAGATCTGGAGGTAGATCTCATCCTCAAATTTAAAGTAGTTCTCCATCATCGCCAATCTGGCGCACTCCATGATGAAGTTAACTGGAGTGATGCTTTTTAGGTCACGAGCATCCAGGAGTGATCTAATGGCCTCTAGGGTTTCTTCTTGAGGAATACTGGTGTATAATGACTCGACGTCAAAACTGACTAATAGGTCAGTTCTGACGTCAAAGTCTACCTCTGGTAACAGCCTAAGGACATCAGCTGTGTCTTGCAAATACGTGGGCATCTCTTTCACTAGAGGCCTAAGAAAAAAATCCACAAAAGTGGATAATGGTTCCAAAAGGGAACCAATCCCTGAGATAATTGGACGTCCCGGGGGAGGCCTCGTTGTCTTGTGTATTTTGGGCAAGCAGTAAAAACCTGGCATCACTGGATTCAAGGTAATCAAAAATTGGGCTTCATGTGGTGTGATCCACCCTTCAGCGTTGCCCTCGTCGACCAAGGTCTTGATCTCTATCAGTAACCTCGGGGTTGGATCACTAGTTAAACGACGATAGGACTTCTGGTCGTTTAGCTGTCTTAGGCATTCTTGACGGTAGGTTGTCATGTCCATGACGTGGCACCACCCTTGTCCGCTGGCTTAATTATAATTGATGGACTGGAGGACAGACTAATTAGGGCTAGTCTTTCCTTAGTTGGAAGATTTTGGAAAGTCTGTTGCTTGCTTTCGAAAAGAGCCATAACCTCATGTGTTACAGCTTGTTCAAAAGTACTAACTTTGGAAGGTACTTGATGTGCCAATGGTGTGAACAAGGATTTTGGGCGTAAGCCGGTATTCTTGGGGATTTCATCTCTCACATCATTCTCTTTTGATTTAAAAAAGAATTGGAGACATATTTTTCTAAAGAATTTCTCTAGTTCACATCTAGTCTGAAAGGGATCACCTTTATTGGTGGGAACAAAGCCCAGTCCTTTGTTCAAAACAATCTGTTTGTCAGTGGTTAAATGTTTAGAACTAAGATTGACTACTAAGTTCCTGTCGTCTCTGTTGTCGACATCTGTTGTGCTACCCTCCTGCTCCTGGTATTCTGGAAGGGCTGTTCTGGCTCCCAGTGTACGTTTTGTTGCCCTCTTCTCCTGCCATAGCTGCGTCCTCGGCCCTGCAATAAAAAAGAAGGGTCTTGAAAGAATTGTGGGTATTGTGGGAATCCCTGCATCTGTTGTGCGAAAGGTGGTGGTTGGTAACCCCAGGGTCCTGGTGGCCACCATTGACTTTGGTTTTGGTACGACCCACGCGCTCCTCTTCTTTTGTTAAACCTGCATTGTTGACCCCTTCCTCTTCCTTGTAAGGTGGTTGGGTCAGACCCATCAGATTCACTACCCGGATCTGAACCTGAGGAGGAGTAATTGGAACCGTAGCGTCTCCCTTTATTATAGAATTCAGTAGTAATATTCCAATGAATTATGTGGAGCCGAAACAGTGGGTTCTCCATTACAAAGACCAATTTGCACGTGGTCCAGTAGTTCAAGCTGTTTCTATAATGTCGCTTCTTATCCCCGCTATACACATAACTAAAAAAGAAGTGGAAAAGGCTCCTCCAGGTTCCAAAAGGCAGGGCTCCCAGGCTAGATTGTATCCCCACGGATCTGTTCCTACAAGATCTTGACTCCTGGGCACTGTATATCCAACTTTTGTTAAATGCCATTGCTAAAGGGGCATCGTTGCCCAGCTCTTGGGCAGGGACAGTAATTACTCCGATTCATAAAAAAGGTGATCGCTCAATACCGGGTAATTACAGGCCCATAAGCCTGAATTGACAGACTGCATCCAAAAAGTTTCAGCCTGAGTGGTGATATGCAGAATTCAGGCATGGATGAAAGATTGTCACATCCTTTCTGATTTGCAAGCGAGGTTTCGGCAATGCATTAGCACAGTGGATCAGGTTTTAAAGTTTATTCTTATATATTGGTGGACGGTAACTCTGGGGAGAGGCTCTATTTATGCTGCCTTCGTAGATTTGAAGTCAGTTTTTGATTTGGTCCCACGACCTAAGCTGTGGCACACCCTGCTAAAACTGGGCATGCCGCTTGGACCTTTAGCTCTTGTGGTTAAGTTACACACAGATAATTTTGCTCAGGTCAGAGTGGACACGGCAGGCGGTACCACGGAAAAATTCCCACTCGAGAAGGGTGTAAGACAGGGATGTGTCCTAGCCCTGACCCTTTTTTCCATGTACATTAATGGGGTAGTGAACTACTTTGAAGATTTCCCCACAGATGCTCCGGTTTTAGCTGAGGTTAAGACCCCGTTACTTATGTTCGCCAATGACACCCTTATTCTCTCGAAGACGAGACAGGGACTACAATGTGCCCTCTCAAGATTCGAAGAGTTCTGTGCAGACCACGACCTTATAGTAAATGTTGATAAAACAAAGTATATGGTCTTGCATAATTTTAAAAAAGTTATTGGCGATGTTAGATGAAATAAAGGGTCACTGGAGCAAACAGAGACCTTCTAGTTTCTGGGGGTATTAATTGACAGAAAACTGAGCTGGAAGCCACAATTAGACTGCCTGTCTGTAAAACATGCTCAACTTTACGGAGCTCTGCTTAAGGAGCACAGACGCTCACATACTAAACCCATAGCTCCTGTGCTACAGATTTACAACGCTAAAATTGGCGCATCGATCCTGTATAGGGTGGAGTTGTGGGGACATGCCAATTTGGAAACTTTAGTGGTGGGCCAGAATAGATTTTTAAGGTCCCTAATCAGCATCCCCCAATCCACTCCTTTAGTACCTCTTCTTCTGGATTTGGGATGCTACTCACTAAGAGATGTGGCATATTACAGGATTTTAGCTTATTGGAGGCAGCCTTGGGTGACTCCAGATCTCGCACATTATGCCCAGACCCTTGTTAGAAGTGATGGAATTGGATGTGAACCAGAAAATTGGGTGATTTAGCTGTGTTCAAAATGTATTATGTGAGTTGGGGATGAGCCATCTATGGACCGCCCCAGCCGGAAGTGCATTCCCAAGCAAATTGGAGCTAAAGGTAGCTTATTGGAATTTGATTAATATGAAACGTTTTGCATCTTGTTCCAGTCATTTTCTGTCTAAAGCTTTTCTTGAAATAAAACAGGAGCCCAAGTATGAGGAGTACGGGGACCTGATCACGTCAACACGTGATAGAAATTATTCCACCAGTTTAGGGTGGGATCTTTGCCTACACATTCTTTTATCTCCAAATGGAGTAATGCAAATATTAGAATTTGTCCTTTTTGTCCAGATATGACTGAAACGTTGCATCACATTCTTTTTGTATGTCAAGCATACATCAAACCAAGACAGATTTGGTTGAAACCTGTATGCTCTAGTCTGGGCACCAGGTCCAATAGTGAGGCTTCAGAATTTTGAAAAACCTTAGCGGAAGGCCCGACCGTGGTTGCTACAGCAAAGTTTCTAGGCTGGGTGTGGGTGATTAGATGGAATAAAACGAGATGTTCTAACTGACCTTGCTGCTTCATATCTATGTACCTTGATTACAGTATTATGCACTTTTTTTTACAGTGATTCCACTCCCCAATTCATACAATTTTAAATGTAAATGTAAACTTTTTTTAAACAATTTTTTTATATATGGGTTTGTTTTAAAGTCTTTAAATGTATTTATTTATTGTTTTATGTAGGACATCCAAGGTGTTAGTTCTACACTTGAAAAGTCTCCTGTTTGTATTGTATCTCCTTTGTTGTATTGTCTATTTGGCCTCCATGTTCATGCTGCTTTTAGGATTTTTTTTTTTACATCAAAAAAAAAGTTTATAAACTGAAACTGGATACTTTTGAAGTGATTTATGATTTGTTTGCATGGGAGCACTTGTCTGCTAATTGTTTTCCAGAGCTACGCCAGCACCTTATTGATAGCAAGTTGACTAACCCTAAGAAGCTTGCTGAGGAGGCGGACCGCTGGTTCAGTACCAGGGTCCACAAAGGTCATGTGGGAGACTCTGCCAAAGGTGGGTAGGGTCCCCAACAGAAGAGTGGGGGGGGGCGGGGACGAGGGTAAACAGAGGGAGTCCCAGAAAGGGCCCCAAAGTAATTCCCAAGGGAACCGATGGAAGGGTTCCCAGCCGCCCTCTGGGAAGAAGCAAGAGGCCCGACAAGTAAACCTGTTCAGAGGGGCCTCTACAAGTGCTTTATGTGTGGTATGATGCACAGTGTCCCCTGAAGGATGCCAAAGCAAAACCAAGTGCACCACCCCGTCAGATGGCGAGTGTAGCCCTGGCAGGGGAGGAGATGGGTGCCGAAGGTGGGTGGGGTAGCGCAGCAATGTTCCTTGTCTCTTTAGGAGACTTTGAGATGATCCCTCAAACCTAGCTGCCTGATAACACTAAGAAGTACAGGCAGTGGGTGACCATCAATGGCCATAGGGTGGAAGCTCTAAGGGACACAGGGGCTAGTGTGACAGCTTTCAATTGCTGGTTGGTGTCCAAGGAGCAGGTTATCCCCCATGCATTCTTTCCTGTAATTGCCACGGACATCTCACAGAGCCAGTTTGAGGTGGCTCAAGTTCCCTTTGAGTGGGAGGGGACATCAGGTACTACCCAAGTAGCTGTGAGGCCACCCATGCTGGTGGATTGTCTGTTGGGGAACAATTTACAGAGTTCCCCTTGGGCTATAGTGGGGAAAAAGTCTCATTTGGAGATGTTTAGTCTGCCTGTGTGGGCGTGTGTGACCACTCGGTCTCTGGCAGCCAGTAGGGGTGTTGAAGAGATCCTGGAGCCTGAAAGTATGACCCAGGTACTTGACTTAAAGAGAAGAGGTAGGGGGCATGGGAAACGAGCCCCCCATTGTTCCTACAGTCCAGGAGGAGGCAGACCTTGAGGGGGATGCCCAGGAACCTACAGGGGAGCAAGTTGCTGAACTAGGGGATCTGCCTGAGCTGATCCATTGGCAGCAAGAAGGAGGCCCCTCCATGAAGGAATTTTGTTCAGAGCAAAGGAAGTGCCCTTCTCTTGAGGGTTTGCAGCAACAGGTCACAAACCAGGCAGCAGGTGATAAGTCTGGATCACATTGGATCTACTGGGAGAATGACCTCCTGTATAGCGAGCCTAATGTTGCTGAGCCAGGGTAAGCCAATGTGCTGGTGGTATACCCCAGCGCTTCAGAGCCTTCCTACTGGGGTTGGCTCATGATGTGCCTTTAGCTGGACATCTGGGGTAGGACAAGACCTTTGAAAAGCTTGTCAACCACTTTTATTGCCCCCAGATGCGGGCGAGTTCAGACACTGTTTGTAGGACATGTCAAACTTGCAAGGCAAGTGGGAAAAGTGGAAGGAAGTAAAAGGCTCCTCTCCAACCTTACCCTGTAGTCAGTACCCCCTTTGAACGGGTGGGCATTGACCTTGTGGGGCCACTGGACCCCAAGACAACCAGGGGCAACAGGTTTATCCTTGTCTTGGTGGACCATTATATCCGGTACCCGAAAGCCATCCCGCTCAGGACAGTGACGGCCACGTGATGATAATGGGTCCTGTTCTGTGTGGATTACCGAAGACTCAATTCAGTCACCAGGACTGACGCGCACCCCATCCCTAGAGCCGATGAGCTCATTGATTGGTTAGGGGCTGCACGGTACCTCAGCACGTTTGATTTGACGTCTGGGTACTGGCAGATCGCCTTGACTGATGGGGCTAAGGAGAGGTCAGCATTCTTTACCCCAGATGGGCACTACCAATTCCGGGTTATGCCCTTTGGGATAAAGAATGCCCCTGCCACCTTTCAGAGGTTGGTCAACCAGGTGTTGGCTGGACTGGAGGATTTCAGTGCCGCCAACCTAGATGATATTGCAATGTTCAGCACCAGTTGGGAGAACATCTGCGCCATGTCTGGGAAGTGTTTATGGCACCGCGAAAGGCAGGCCTCACGATCAAGGCAAGTAAGTGCCAGGTTGGGCAGGGTTCCGTGATGTACTTGGGACAACATGTGGGGAGCGGCCAGGTGGCGCCCCTACAACCCAAGATTGATTCCATCCTGGCATGGGAACCCCCAAATACTCAGACACAGGTGAGAGCCTTTTTGAGACTCACAGGGTACTACAGGAGGTTTGTCAAGGGGTATGGCCACATTGTTGCACCCTTGACTGAGCTGACTTCCAGGAAGCAGCCCAAGAAATTGAACTAGACTGACACCTGTCAGAAGGCTTTTGACGCCCTGAAGACTGCCATGTGCATAGTACCCGTGCTTCAGGCGCCCAACTTCTCAAAGGAATTTGTTGTCCAAACAGACACTTTAGAGCATTGTGTGGAGGCTGTTCTTTCACAGATTAATGAGGAGGGCCTAGACCAACCTGTAGCCTTCAACAGTAGGAGGTTACTTGCACAGGAACAGAGGTGGAGTGCAATTGAGCATGAGACATTTGCTGTGGTCTGGGCACTGAAGAAGTTGAGACCGTACCTGTTTGGGACTTACTTCCGGGTTCAGACAGACCACAGGTCCCTCAGATGGTTGATGCAGATGAAGGGTGAGAACCCAAAGTTGTTGAGGTGGTCCATCTCGCTCAGGACAGTGACGGCCCCGTGATGGGACGTGCACTGATGGGGTTTTTCTCCCATGTGGGGTTCCACAGAGAGGTGGTGTCAGACCATGGTACCAACTTCATATCTAATTATATGAAGCTCCTGTTGCATGAGTGCGGTGTTACATACAAATTCACCACTCCTTACCACCCCCAAGGTAATGGGCTGGTTGAGAGATTCAACAGGACCCTTAAAGGCATGATAATGGGTCTTGAGGAACCTATGAGGCATAAGTGGGACGTCCTCGTGCCATGCCTTCTTTTTGCTTACCGCGAGTTGCCACAGAAGTTCCTAGGGTTCAGTCTCATTGAACTGCTGTACGGACACCCGGTAAGAGGACCTTTGAGTCTGGTCAAGGAAAGCTGGGAGCAATCTCCCAGGAAACCTCTCCTGGATGTATACAGTTACAAGCTGGCCTTCTGGAACCAGACTTGGCAATTCAGACAACTCGTTCAGGCAAACCTGGAAGCCAGCCAGGAGGGAATGAAGAGGTGGTACGATCAGAATGCCACTCTGAGCTTCAACCTGGACAGAATGTTTGGGTCTTGGCACTGTACAGCCTTGTGCGCTCCAGGACAGGTGGACCGGATCATTTGAGGTGGTGGAGCGCAAAGAGTGATGTCACCTATTTGGTGAACATGCGGTCTCCTAGGAACCCTTTGCGGGTCCTGCCATTTTAACCGCCTGGAGCCCCACTTAGAAAGGTCCGAAGTGGGCATGCTCCTAGCAACAGATGATGGAATGGAGGAGGAGACTGAGCCTCTTCCTGACCTCCTGTCTGCAACAGAGCAAGATGGGTCAGTAGATGGTGTCAACCTCTCTGCCACACTGACCCTTGAACAGCAGTAAAATTGTCGCCAACTGTTGGGGCGATTCTCTGATTTATTTTCCATGGTTCCTGGTTTCACTGAGTGGTGTGTCCATGATGTGGACACTGGGGACAGTCCTCTTGTTAAGCACAAGGCTTACAGAGTGACTGACAGGGTCAGAGCTTACATCAAGGAGGAGGTCTCCAAGATGTTTGCCTTATTGGTAATTGAGTCCTCTAACAGCCCTTGGGCCAGCCCAGTGGCCTTGGTCCCAAAGGCTGCCGCACCTGGTGCCACACCCGAACTCCTGTTCTGTGTAGACTACCGAGGACTCAATTCAGTCACCAGGACTGACGCGCACCCCATCCCTAGAGCTGATGAGCTAATTGATCAGTTAGGGGCTGCACGGTACCTCAACACGTTTGATTGACGTCTGGGTACTGGCAGATTGCCATGACTGATGGGGCCAAAGAGAGGTCAGCATTCTCCAAAGCAGATGGGCATACCATTTCTGGGTTATGCCCTTTTGGATGAAGAATGCCCCTGCCACCTTTCAGAGGTTGGTCAACCAGGTGTTGGCTGGACTGGAGTATTTCAGTGCCGTCTACCTGGATGATATTGCAGTGTTCAGCACCAGTCGGGAAGAACATCTGCGCCACGTCTGGGAAGTGTTGATAGCACTGCGAAAGGCAGGCCTCACGATCAAGGCAAGTAAGTGCCAGTTCGGGCAGAGTTCCGTGTTGTACTTGGGACACCAGGTGGGGAGCGGCCAGGTGGCGCCCCTACAACCCAAAATTGATTCCATCCTGGCATGGGAACCCCCAAATACTCAGACGCAGGTGAGAGCCTTTTTGGGACTCACAGGGTACTACAGGAGGTTTGTCAAGGGGTATGGCAACATTGTTGCACCCTTGGCTGAGCTGACTTCCAGGAAGCAGCCCAAGAAAGTGAACTGGACTGACACCTGTCAGAAGGCTTTTGACGCCCTGAAGACTGCCATGTGCACAGTACCCGTGCTTCAGGCGTCCAAATTCTCAAAGGAATTTGTTGTCCAAACAGACACTTCAGAGCATGGTGTGGAGGACAGATTAATGAGGAGGGCCTAGACCAACCTGTAGCCTTCAACAGTAGGAGGTTACTTGCACAGGAACAGAGGTGGAGTGCAATTGAGCGTGAGGCATTTGTTGGGGTCTGAGCACTGAAGAAGTTGAGACCATACCTGTTTGAGACTCACTTCCGGGTTCAGACAGACCACAGGTCCCTCAGAAGGTTGATGCAGATGAAGGGTGAGAACCCAAAGTTGTTGAGGTGGTCCATTTCACTACAGGGGATGAACTTTACAGTGGAACACCGTCCTGGCACAGAACAGGCCAATGCTGATGGTCTGTCCAGATTTTTCCACCTTAGTGAAGAGAACTCCCCAGGGGAAGGGTAGTTCTCCCCATTGCAGAGCCTGTGTGCAGTCTAGTACTGCCATGTCGACTTGGTAAGTGCACCCACTTGCCAGTTCCTAAACCTTCCCTATTCTTCATATCAGACACCCCTAAATATAAGGTAGGACATGCTCTGGTATGTGTGGCATATCCTAATAGTGAATTACAGTCATTTTCGTGTTTCACTATTGCAAGGCTACCAGAATGGGCAGTTTGCTTATAACCTCTTCTAATAATAACTGACCCCAGGAACATTGTAGAAATTCAAATTTCTTAAGCCTTATGATAAAATACATCTTTTAGTGAAGTTGGTTTTACCATTCTGTGTTTGAAAATACTACTTATAGAAAGTAGGTATTTTCTTGCCTAACCATCCAGCCCGCTTCTGCTAGCATGTGAATTGTGTGTCTGGTTTTGTGAGTGAAAGGGGCTGGGGGATTCCATGCGACAGGGTGAGTCAGCACAAGGCTGAATAGACATATCTGCATGTAAATTGGTGGGAGGAGTAGCACCTGGGTCTGAATAGGGCTGTGCCTGCCTTCCACAATGCTGGTTCCACCTCCTGTGGTGTGTCTGATGACCCTGATCCACCATGCCAAAAGAAAGAAGGAGTCCTGTAAATAAAGTGCTCCAGGACTGCACAGAACTGGTTTGGACTAGGTACAAGCTCCTCTGCCTTCAGAGGACAAAGGATTTTGCAGTATAACTATGGGGATCCAGACCCCAAGACTTTAGATCACTTCTGGAACAGCAAGACAAACCTCTGCCAAGGAGAAGAACCAAGGAAGCTGTAGGAGTTGGGCTGCCCCCCTGCCAGTGTGCTCTATTGCTGGGTTGGCTTACAGTGGTGTCTTCAGTGCCAAGGAGAGGAGAAGAAATGTTTCAAGAACTTTCATCATCTTGGAGAATGTTAGTCCAAGGGCTTGAACTTGTGCTTGCCTCCTGCTGAAGTCTCAGGGACAAAAGACTTCACCACCAGCTCCCCTCTGAATTTCCTTGCAGGTAATTTTGTCTGCAGAAGCCTGCGTGTCACTGGGAGCTGGAAGCGCCACTCAACGAGAAGACGCACATCGCAGTCGCAGCTGTTGCAGTCGCATCGCCGGAGAAGCGTGTTGCTGCCGCAGAGGTCACCGCCACATCACCAGAGAAGCGTGCCTTTGTCATTGCTGTTACCCGACGCATCACCGGAGAAGCGTGTCGCCACCACAGAGGTTGCCGTTGCATCACCGGAGAAGCGTGTCGCAGCCCAAAAGATACAGAGTCTGCCGACGGGTGTGCATGCATCGTCTTCACATCGTCGCGTCAAGGGCTCCATCTTATCGCACGTACGAGAATCTACACGTCACCTCCTCTCTGGTAAGGACCAAGACGCATCCCCTACTCTGTGTAAGCATTGGGGCGCGACGCATCGTCTCCTCCGAAGCAATGAAACCAATGCCTCTCCAACTCTGAAAGTCTTTTATTTGTTTTGCGTTACGCATCTAGGTACTTTTGTGAAAACTGTGTCTCATTTATCATCAACTTGAACTAAGGGACTTCTACCATCTTTGCATTTATTTTAAGTACAGATTTGTGGATTTTTGTCATTTGTGGTCTTGTGTTAAATCTATATAAAGAATACTTATTTTTATCAAACCTGTGTTGTGTCCATCTGTAGTGTTTTCACTGTATTACCATGTGTGACACTGCCTCTGAGATAAGCCTGTCTGCTTGTGCCAAGCTACCAAGGGGGTGAGCAGGGGTTATCCATTAGTGTAATCCCCTTTCCCTGACTTAGAAGCAAGGGTCCCTATTTGGTCAAAGGTGTATACCATTGCCAACTAGAGCTCCCCAGTTCTAACAGCAATCAACTGGGCTACGCCATTAATATATCCTCTAAATCTATCCTCAACTGAATGTGCTTTACATACTCTCTAAAATGATGTACATCCTCTTTGATATATCTGTATTAGCAGAGATATAGATGCGGTATTACAAGATAATTTTGTAGTGCGATTGTGGTACTTGAAGACCAGATTGACAGTGACAGTGTACCTGTGTAGCTATTAGGAAATAGTGCACACAATAGGTAGCCTTTAATACTATCTCATCAAGGCAACAAAAGGGTCTTGAGGTTCAAGTGATGAAAAAATACACCAAACAAAGTCATCAATACATTTTAAATTACCCTTAGGCAGCATTTTAAGAATATAGCATTTTCCTCATCATGGAGGAAATGTCTGATTAATACTTACAAATTCTCAATTAGTTATTTCAAGAAGCCTTATGTGAAATAGCCTCTGTGCTGTAATTGTATATGCAGGTACTCAAAGTATACTTTCTTCTCTTTCGTCTGTCATATGTATGAACGGTTACCAATTTACAAAAGCATTCTTTCCACTATTGTTATCATTATAAATGTGTATCTTATGAGTAAAACACACTCAATGATGTCACGTTCTATGCAGTTAACTATAACTGTAATATGAGGATGGAGCATTGTATGCTTCCAGTATGCAGCCATCACCTTAGGCTCTTGTTAATATCCACCATGAGTGAAGCGTAGGTGTTACGAAAATCCAGGCTCAGCTCCTGGTTTTGTTGGTTGTTTTTTTTAAAATGTGCTACGCCTCATTAGATAAAGCACGAGAGTGTGTAATTGTTTTAATTAACTATGACCTCTTTGAAGCAATTCGAAATACTACCTCAAATCTAAAACTGCTTCTGACAGCATACAATGAGACAAGTTGAAGCTTGGTTAACCGTGAATATGATAATATACTGATTCTGACCTTTCATGTAGGACAGTATATGTGTTGACCCTTTCCGTGCTGATGACGGAACCGCTCCGTCATTAGCCGCGGTAGCGCTGTGCTGATGATGGAGCGGTTCCGTCATGGCCCGCCCGACGAGCCCGTGCAGCGCTGATTTCGCGCCTGCGCGGCGAGGTGTATTAGGCGGGCGGGCCATGATGGAACCGCTCGGTCATGAGCACAGCTCAACCGCGGCTGGTGACAGAGCGGTTCTGTCACCAGCATGGGTGCGTCGCACGGCCCCCCCACCCTCTTAGCGCTGCGGCGGAATAGCCGCCGCAGCGATGTGGTTAAGCATTTCAAAGCACCAACATGGATGATCAGTAATTGGCACAATTTGATAGAAATTTGACACCAATTTAAAAAGAAAGTGGATTTTCATCTTAATATAAACATCAAAACGAACGAGATAGCTGGCATATAACTGGAGTCATGGCTTTTGCAAGTAAATATAAATCACAGCAATTTAATACTATAGAATCTTTGCTTTATGGTCAATTGGTAAAAGTGGTAATGACAATCAGTCACTTGCAGGTCATTTTGCTCGAAATCCATGGGGTAAAGGTCATGTGGGTCCCTGGACCAGGTCACAATAGTCAGTTCCCTTTGACCTGGCCTGGTGAGCCTGGGTGCAGGGTTGTCTTGACTGTCCTAGATGCTGAACGGGAGCTGAGGGAAACTGTTTTTACAACTTACACAGTGCTGAGGGAAAACAAATTGCACAAACACAACAATGGTGTCACTGCTGACGTCAGATAAAGATTGGACGGTGTTCCCTCAAAGTGCAGCTTCAAGTGTGGGGGCCATTTGCCAGACTGGCGACCAACAAGCCTTGGCAGCAACAAGCACAGCTAAATGTAATTGTTGACATCCGGTGATCCCAGGGAACACAGTAGCTGCCTGAAACGTTGTGGAAGGCAGGACTACAGTTTCCACAATGCACTAGACTATTTAGACTTGGGCGATATCTTGGAGGGCCCAATGGCCAGCAATTCTTTGGATCCAGAGCGTTGTTTTACCTGCAATGTGCTGGGAACTAGTGCCACTAGTCCTCTGGAGTCTGAAGGTGCTTCAGGAACTTTCTGGGGTCCCTCTGTCTGGGGGAACCAAGCTAAAGACTAGGACGATACTCATTCAAGAAGTTCCAAGATCACTGCCACAGAGACAGAGTATTTTCCCTCTTTTGTTTTGATGTGGCAAAGTCCTGTTGTCTTTGTCCTCTTTGAATCAGAATGTTTCAGAACTGAGGTTGCTTGTGCCATGGGTGCCCCTTATATCCTAGAATTAGGGGAGGTAGGGGTAGGGGAGCAAGTAGCCAATGGGTTGCTAGTCCCAGTAGGTAATCTACTCTTGAGTCGACCCCATCCAGAGGTGTAGGCTACCAATTCTACTCAGAACCCTCAATTATGCGACTTCTAAGATGACAGAACCCTTCTTTCAGTGTACAGATTGAGCTGCCCACCCTGGAGATGTGCCTGGTGTCCTGGGGTGTACACCTCTGTGCACACTCAACTTCTCACCTGTCCAAGTGCAAATGTACCTGGGGTAGGGGGAGAGCAGTTGGTTCCTCTGGGAGATAGGCCTGGTGCATATTGGAGGAGGTGCATCCTTTAAAGCTCACTGCCTGGATGTGTCGCTTCACTAGCCTTCTTGGGAGGGAGGAGGTGAGACCTCCTTCTTGCCCAGGCCTTTGTTCCTGACTCCTGGTAGTGATTACACAGCTTGCAGGAGGACATATTATTGTCTTGGTGGCAGCCAGTGCCGTACTTTCAGCCAGTGACAGAAAAGCTGGGGCACCCAGGTGGGCAACCTCCCAGGTAACCACCTGGGTGTATGCCACGTCCTTCTCAACATGAGATTCTTGTCAGGGGTGATAAGGCACGTCGCTTGATACCATACTGGACATATTTTCGAAGTACCATAATGGAAGTAGCAGCCTCAAGGGTGTCCGTCTGCAAGCTCATGTTATCCTGTCATATAGTTACTGATTTTCTATATATTGTGTTAAGTTAGCATGAGTTTATTAAATGTTTAGACGACATATTTTCCTTTGGCTTCAGTTTGCACACGACACATAATTGTTATTGTAGCTTTCAACCTAGACGAAAGATGTGATTTATTTGAGAATAATATGTTATTGCTCTGATATCAGTTGTGCTTGGTACACTTGGTACACTGTCTGTACACTGAGAGCTGAACCCTCTAAGAATAACCTAACACAAGGTTGCTGGGAGGCCTGATCCTCGCACCACATTAGACATAACACAAATAAAGTTGCTGCCAACATTGGGCTCTAAGCGGGTTTAAGATAGAGTTACTGAGAATGCAATAACACACTAGATGGCGCTTCGCATGCAGAGAGCTGGTAGCTAAGGATGTGATCTTCTCCTACTGACATTTAGAGGTATGGGCCCGCCCTGCTAAAACCCAAATGAGACCTTCTTAGATATAATATAGTATGCTAAATAGGGTGCGCGAAAATATAGGTGATATAGATTTCTATTGATTTTTGCATTATAATATGCTATCACCGTTCGCTTACTATGGATTAGTGACTATGCTGATAACTCTGATTTTTATAATATGTATTCTGGTATTATATAAGATACTGCGTTTGAGAACCTTGCATTGAAAAATAAATATTTCAAACTTGCACGTGTCTTCTTTTACTCCCCGTTGTGGTTTGAAATGATTATAGAGCGAAAGAGTGTTCATGTGTTCCCCGATACCTGAGGTAACCTAAGTTCATGTTCTGGTTTGTCTAAGTCATTGGGAGTTTGTTATGACCAATGAGACACTGTAGCTAGTTCGGTAAGGGGATTTTGGATACTAAGGTGGGTTTTGGGTCACCTGTACCGACCAGATTTTCGGACCAGATGGGATCAGCTCCTAGGAGCACCTCTAACCCAGCCGGAACGTAACCACCTCCCTCCTTAGAACGTATTTACACTGGGTATAGATATATGTATGTACATCTCGTACCTAAGGATGGGGAAAATAGCAATAAACATGCATAGGTTTTCTACAATATCCTATTCACACCAACTAGTCTCGCGGCCACTTAGGCCCAGACTAATGTACCCTGGGGCAGATCCGATAATATACTCTCACACACTGATCTCCCTCAGTGCTCACTCGACACGCAATCCGGCGTGTCTACACACATGGGCCTGCAGTCCCAGTGCTCTCATTTACACCCAGTCCGCAATCCGGCAGACCTACACACCGTATCCTTCCGGTGCTCTCATTTACACACGGTCCGCAATCCGGCAGACCTCCACACCGTATCCTTCCGGTGTTCTCATTCACACACGGTCCGCAATCCGGCAGACCTACACACCATCTATCTTAGGTGCTCTCATTAACGCCGTGTACCAACGACGATCACTTTCCTATGAACACTTAGGGATGAAGTCTTTTATTATCTACTCGGGATAAAACTACGATAATAGAAATTGGTATGGCTTTCCAAATTGCAATATGTACCTTCTGCTCCTGACATCAAATGTCCCCTTTCTCCCTCATTTCTCAATCATCTCTTACCTGATCGGGATTTGCATCCGTTCATGCAAATAATGTTTGACTAGAAGACAAGGTTACCCTGATTGAACAAGAATACAAGGCACATGTCGGTTCACTAAGAACTGGGGTGTTTTATTACAATAAAAATAAACACAATACTACACAATGTATATTCTGCAAAGAAAAAGTAAAGGTTAGAACGCGCGCTTTACAAGGAAAGGGCAGAGATCTCCTGGTTAATATGAAGTCGGGGTTCGGCAGTCATCTAGGTTCCCTTCTCGTCTCTGTGTCTTGGCTGGTCTCGGAATCACACCTCAGCAGTCACGGGTACACGTCTGCACCGCTATGCTCGATCTCCTCTGCTTCCCTCCAAGTCACTGGAACCTTGCTCGCTATTAGCTACCGTCTCTCTCTCTCTCTGTCTCTGTGCGCTCCGCGCTACTTCTCCTTCAGTCTTTCTCAGAGAGTCTCGGTTTCAAAATCTTTCTCGGACTCCAAAATGGCGATTGTCTGCCTTGAAAATAATTAATGGCATAGATGCTAACGGCTAGCTGCCGCCTACAGACTGACTGACTCATTGCCTAACACTTTCACTAATATCAAAACCTGTCCCTTCATGGAAAGTTACGGCCAGTAACCTGCCGCCCACCAAATTCTTGTACCTCCCCGTACCAAGGACACGTTCCCAGCCGGCCGGCCTGGAGTTGTGTCTTCGGAGTGGAGAAAAATACAGTCTTTCGATAAGGGCCAGCCTGAACCGGTTCTCTCCAAGCGAACAACACCTCGAAACTAAAATATTACACTTGACCTAGAAAGCCTCTCAAGCTACCAGGCAGAGGGCAAGATGGAGTCTGTCCCGTTTAAGGCCTACAAGGCCCAAAATATGCATAACTCCATGGAAGATATACTAACACTCTTGCAAAAGGATGGATCATCACTAATACTTATATATCTATCCTCTAGCTTAAGTTTATAAGCCCTGATCTAAAGAAAAGGGTACGAAAATGCACTACTGTGCCTCATGGATAGGTCCTACTTATAGTCCTAATCCCTATACTACAAGGGTAATAGGCTGGAGTCATCTTCCATCATCCTCCCTCTAAAGAGGGTCAAAAAAGTCGGCCATAACATCACCCTAATTCACCGAGGTTCTAGATCTCTATGCACAGTTCTGTGGGAGAACGGAAACCCTGCTACATGGCGCCCATACGTTGTTGGCCTTATATCATGACACTCGAGTAGTATATAATTCAAACCTTAACCTCTTCATTCCCGTTTCCGGAAAACGGTGGTGTCGGAAAATATTTTTGAAATAGGTCTTTACAAGCTTGAATCTATCTAAAACGGTTTCCTTGAATTACTACCCAGTTGTGCTACAAAGTAATCTTTGTTTTTTCACGTTCCCGTGCAGTCATGGCACAAGCCGTGGACATCCCGCTGCATAGTCGCATTGCGGTGCGTGATCATTTGCGGACTCATGATGTACCTGCTGAAGGCTTGGCTGTGGTTCTTGTTGTGAGTGGGGAACATGCTTACCCGTACGAACTGTTTTATTCGTGGGTGACATTTCCAGCAGTGGACGCAAATTCTGGTGAGTTCCACTCGTACACTGCGTCACCTGTACCTGCTGAATAAGCTCCGTACAGAGCACAGGAAGTACCTATTGATGTTTGACAGCATGGAGTTTGGTTTGGTGGCGCCCTACCCCACTCTTTAACCGCTCCGAGGTTAGGTCCTTTGTCCATTCCGGGCACAAATTGGCCCGCTTTGGCTGGATTTCCTCCTCACCCTAATCACGCCACTTGTAACTTGGCTGACCTTAGGCGACTTCATGTAGTCGCCATTGCCGTTATTAGAGCCCTTGTGCATTACACAAGTCGTAATGTTCATGGGGCAGCCCCTAGAGGAGCAACCCTTCCGGCAGGGCAGGCTGGTTTGAAAATCAGTCCTGTCATGGTGAATTCCGTTATGGGCAAGAAGCCCCAGGATAAGGATAATTTTCCTTTCTGGCTTGCCGAGAAATTTGACCAGCTGGAGGCGGTGTTTCCTAATACGACTCCTGGTGAAAAACACTGGATTCTTACGCTTAGTTTGCCGAAAGATTTGGCCCCTGAGCTTGTTGACTGTGAGACCTGGGGTAAGACTTTTGCATCGGTCTATTCGAGGTGCTTTGGCTCCCCGTCTGTGTCCAATCTGTCTACGGTCCTTAAACGTGTTCAAGATGATCATGGGCCGGAATCGGCGGTTGAGTTGGGTATGCGCCTATGTGGCTCCTTTGATGTGGTTTGCGATATGATCCTTGCGAATGTCAAGGGGGATGCAGTGAACTTTCAGGTGGCTAACGCTTTAGCGCCTGTTCCCAATGCCGAGAAACCCCGACAGTTAGCGAGGATAACTGTGGCGGCTTATAAAACCGTAGGTCGCAATAGTAAGGGTAATAAGCCTTTTTCTACTAAGGAGAAGAAGCAGCCCCAGGGACAAGCTTCGGAAACTGACGTTCAACCCAAGTCCAAGAAACAAAATTGGCCTAAAAAACAGAATCAGGGTAAGCAACAGCAACAACAACAAACACAGGTTTCGCGTCCTGCGTCTCCGTTGCCTGCGCAGTCGGAACGAGTTTATGATTTGCGCGACCCCGCGATGATTAAATCACCTGAACGTTTTCAGGCTTCTGACCAACGCTCTCCTTGTTCCTTTCAGGACTCATCAGCTCCGTCAACCGGTGGTGGAGGGGGCGGCAGGGGCCGGGGTGGCCTGCAAGGACGTGGTCAGCCCCGCCCTCTCAACGGTGCAGACAAGCAGAAGGGCTCTACACCTCAGAGACCGCAGTTTGCCAAGAAGAAAGTCACAGCCTTAACGGCGCATCGATATGCCCCAGATTGTGAGAACGCGGCTTCGAAATCTGACTTGGGCTCTGACCTTGCTGGACAGCGCGGCGGTGATTACCATAGTGAGAGAGGCCCTCCGTCCACTACTGAAGGTGACAGCGACTGACACTTATGTTGTGATTGAAACAGCTGATACAAGAGTTGCTCCACCTGATAGACTTTTTGAAATTGTCCTGTTAATTGAAGGTGACATACAGCGTACCATAAAAGGGGTATTTTGGGAAAATCTTTCGTCTACCTATGACATTTTGCTTTCGGAGGCTGACTGGCCCCCACCTTTTGTGCTCGCAGCTCCACGTGGGGAGGAGGTAATCCTTCCAGTTTCGCGATCACTGTTTCGAGAGTGGAAGCGCTGCATTTTGCAGAAGAGTGGGCTCTGGCGCTTGCACCGGCTGTGTACCGCAATCAGTCTGGCTGGGATAAAATGTCCCCGAGCCACGAAATCCCTTTACGGTCTCAGCCGCAGCCTCAACCTCAATATCCCATACGACGTGAAGCTAAAGCTTCGGTTGCAGCGATCCTTGAACAATTGGAATATTAAGGTGTAATTGAAACATGTGTGTCACCGATGAATAACCCCCTTTTTACGGTAAACAAGCCGGGCGGCTCTTACCGTTTGGTTTTGGATTACCGGCATTTAAACTCGCATTGCAGTAACTGTGCAGTACAGAATACTCACGGCTCTGCCCTTGTAAATAGTCTTGTGCGTAAGCGGTTCAAAACCATGCTTGACATTTCCAATGGTTTTTATGCCCATTCATTGGACAGTCTAAGTTCCCAATGGACTTCTTTCACATGCGGCGGTGTCCAAAAAATTTTTTGGCGTCTCCCAATGGGCTATAAGAATAGTCCTGGAGTATTTTACGCCCGCATTGTCTCTCTGTTGGAGAGGGTCGACCCAGATGCATGTTCCTATGTGGATGATATCTATCTCACAGGCGACAAACTTTGGGAGCATCTGTGTCGAGTGAACAGTATTATTTGTAACTTTGCAGACATGGGTTACAAATTTAACTTTGCGAAGTCGCACATTGCAGAGTACACAGTGTTGTTTCTAGGCTATGAACTAACCAATAAAGGAAAAGGCTTGGCTCCTCATTTCCTGGAGAAATGCGCACAGTTGCGCTCTCCGACAACATTGAAAAAATTACAGTCATTACTGGGCTTTTTGAATTTCGGTAGAACATACATTCCGGAATATGCCCAGCGTATCAAGCCTTTGTATGCTTTGATACAACCATCTTTTTACAAATCATGCTGGCTGCCTGAGCATTCAGCTATTCTGCAGTCTTTGCAAGCTGATTTGCTCGCTTCTGAATACTTACCGACTCGTGATAACCAGACCAACCTAGTGATAAGAATTGTCCCGGGGACGGTAGGTTTCACGTACTTAACATTTAATGAAAGAGATACAGTACCTATGGCTTACAAGTCACACTTGTACACTTCGGCTGAAATGCGCTTTTCCACTGTGGAGAAAGTTTTGACGGCTGTCCAGATGGCAATTCTCAAGGAACGTGCCCTGTCACAGGGAAAACGCATGTTGGTTGTAACCCCGTGTCCTGCCTTGGAGGCAGTTACGAAAGCCGGTGTACCAAATTCTAAAGCTTTGCACCCTCGGTGGATTCAACGGGCTGCATCCTTGTCATCCCAGGATGTCACGTTTATTTTTGATGCCACTTTACGGTCGCAGGAGTACTTACAGTATGAATTTGTTCATCCTGCTCCTTTAGCAATGCTACAATGTATATGGCCTAGTGTGTGAAACACTAGGACTCTGACCTGCACTACAATCAGAATGCTTTTCCTTTAAACCGTTCAAGTTTATTTTTACACAATGTCATAAAACAAACATTTCCATCACATTCATGTGATATACAGTAGTACTTTTCTTCAAATAATCATTATAAGATTCACAAATGAGTAGTACTGATTATTGTACAAAAACACAGTGTGTCATCAAATCATAACAAATAAATCAACAAAAACCCAATGCATTTCGGGGCATAAAAAGCCCCTTCGTCAGGGGTCTGAAAGAAAAGCAAAAAACAAGGAGTAAGTTTACTAAATGATTAAATCTAACGATTCATTTTTGATAATAACTGTTTATCATCTTACCTATTTTGTATGAACAAAACTCATATTTTATGGATTTAGTTAGACTATGTTTTCACGATCTGTGAAAGAAAAAATCACCAAGCGTCAAAAGATGATTGCTTATTTTGAGAGCATAGGGAAAGGGGGTCTTTTTATGCTATTATTGTTACCTGTGATGGTAAGTGAATTATATCTGAAAGACACAAGTTCGACAAAAAACGTCTTAATTGATTTTTAGGTGAAATGTTTGTCAAATGAGGGAACAAAACAGTTATTCAAGCTCACCTGTGTTTTAGAGAATTATAGCGATAAAGCGGAGACCTGCAGTGAAACAAGCGGTATTGTGTAAATAGACTATTTTTAGTAAATAACCTGTCTTTATCGAGTTAGTAACAAACACACATTTACCTGCGAGCCTAGCAGTTTAAATGTCGGTCTCGCCGAAGTGTCCACTTTCCACACTAGAAAAAAGGGGGAGGGAGCGCCCATTATTCAAAGATGCTCTGAGGTAACAGACAACCAAACGTTGTTAAAATTAAACCCGTAGTTAGCGTTTACCTACTTTCGATGAGCGTGTTGCTCAAAACGGAGTTCTCGCCATTGCTGTGACCGCACGAGTGCCGTGTGTGTGTTTGTTTGGTAGTCCCACCTTTATTTTGACTTGCGTCTTATTAAAGGGACGATCTTTTTTTCTTCATTTCAGGTGCTCGATCTTTTTTCTTCATTTCAGGTGCTCGTTGCAAGAACTTTATTAAACTTTTTAACTGGGGCTGCTTTGTGGCTAACCCGTTTTTGCGTTGCGGTTTGAATGATCGTTTATGAAACTCAAGTTTATTTGATATTAGGCGCGGATGGTATCAAATATCTTGACGATAGTGAATTTAGTTCAAAAACCATGCCAGTAAATTTACGTGCGTGGTTGACGCTCTGAACAAAATATTATGCCTCCGCATGCATTGATCTAGTGTTGCGGAATTATACGAAGTGTTACATCGAGTTCTAATTTTAATGTCCCTTGCCTATGTCGATGCAGAAAATTTTTTTGATTTGAATGTGAAAAAACTTTATCAACTGATTGTACCTTGCATGTATCTCAATTTACATGACACAAAAGTATTTTAAGACGATTAAGTCGGGTACTGCATATTATTCAAAACGTTCAATAACGTATTATGTGCCTTTGCGAATCATTCACTTATGGTCTTAAGTTTATAAATGAACACTTTTTTTGTTGATTATCGCTAGAGTTCCCAAAAAAAAGTATGCCAATCATTTAGAATTGTGCTGTGATTTTGACTGTTACAATTCAAACTTGATACTCAAAGATCACAATAATAAGTGGCTAAGAATACATCAATATATACTATATACCTGCCTATATACAATCTGCGACAACAGTCAGAATACCTTCTCTTTGGAAGCTTTCGAATCATAAACCTTATAGGTGTATATTAATGTATGAAGTGTTGTGAAAGTTTACAAAAAGCATGCCATTTCTAATTTGTCATTTAATCCGAATGGAGTCAGCGTTTGCAATTTTCGAATCCAATAAGTTTCTCTCTGAATCAATATTTTAGCATTGTCCATTCCAAGTCTTTGGGGCACTAGTTCTATCACTTGAAAGCGAATTTGAGCGATGTTGTGGTTCTGCTCTATCCAATGTTGCGCCAGAGGAGATGTTAAATTCTTGTTACGTATGCGACTTTTATGTTCTGAAAGTCTAATTTTCAATTTTCTGTCCGTTTTGCCAATATACAAGAGGCCACATGGGCACTTGATTGAATACACAACATGCTCTGAATCACAATTTGTGGTGTGTCTCAATGCTATTTTTTCGCCAGTCCGTGGGTGTAATAGTGTACTACCAACTATTACGTTATTGCAATTCTTGCAGTTGTAGCACTTCATCGTGCCTTTGAAAAGTGTTTCTTGTTGTGACGGCGTAGATTTACAAAGCAATTCTTTGAGATTCTGAGCTCTCTTGTATGCGAACAGTGGACGTTCTTTGAATAGGGTTTCAAAATCTTTTTCAGCTAGAAGAATTTCCCATCTTTTCAATATTGTTCTCTTTATGTCTCTAGATGCAGTTGAGTACTTAGACACGAACACCATTCTGGTGCTTGAAGTTTTGGATGTTTTAGTAAGAAGGTCAGTTCTTGAGATGGTCTTGATTTTTTCCAGTTGCGCTTCCAGCAATTTCTTAGGATAACCTCTATCCAAATATCTTTGTTTTTGCTCACTGAGGCTTTTTTCACACTGTTCCTTATCAGACGATATCCGCTTGATCCTCATGAATTGGGATATAGGTAAATTGTTTATCAAATTTGCTGGATGAAAACTACTGAATAGTAATGCAGTGTTTTTGTCTGTCGGTTTTTTGTACAATTTAGTGCTTATGGAGCCATCTTTGATTTCAACTAGTACATCCAAGAATGGTAGTACTGTGTTGCTAATTTTATGTGTGAATTGGATTCTTGGATCGGCTAAGTTTAGACTTTTGATAACATTGAGTAAATCAGTTGTCGAATGCTTCCATATGATGAAGATGTCATCGATAAAGCGCTTATAATAGATAAGTCCTTGCTGCCATGATGGATCTTCTAAAATGTAGTCTAGCTCGAATTTAGCCATGTAAATGTTTGCGTATATACAGGCTCCAGGGAAACCCATAGCTGTGCCTGTCAATTGGGTATAGTACTTGTTTTGCCAGATGAAATAGCTGTTTGTGAGACAGAATTCCAATAGTTGTAATATCAAAATTTTTTCTTCATTTGGTTTGTCAGTCCTGAGCAGAGCCCACTCCATGGCTTCTATTCCCTGTTTGTGCGGAATAGATGTGTATAAAGCAGTGACATCTATTGTGCATAGAGTCCATTCAGCGCATCCTGTTGTGTCAATATTTGATAAGCTTCTAAGAAAGTCCGAGGTATCTTGGAGATAAGTTGGCCATTTCTGTATGAATGGCTGCATGTGAGTGTCTATGAAGATTCCTGGATTCTCAAATATGGAGGAACATCCCGACACTATAGGTCTAAAGGGTGGGTTGTTTACATCTTTATGCACTTTAGGTAAAAAGTATATCTTGGGTCTCCTTGGGTATATTTGTTGGAGATATCTCTTTGTGGAGTTGTCTATTCCTTTTCCTCTTCTCGTCTTTTTTCTTGTTGGGCTGGTGTTAAATCTGGTGGTTTGCTGGGCGGCTGGTCCTGCTCTAAAAAAGTAGATGATGTGCCTGGTGTGATTAATGATACATCAACTGTCTGCCCTACTCTTGATGGTTGAGTTGAAATGGGTTGTCTGGCAATGTTTAACTCGCTGTCTGAGACCACACTCTCATCTGAAGATGTTGGTTGCTGTCTTCTGCTAGTTAATCTTTTCTTTGCGTAGACTTCAGCCCAAGTGTACGTTTCGTTTAACTTGTAGTCGATGGTGTCGCGTTTAAATTTACGCAGCTTGGTCTCTTGTAATTCTTTCCCGTATTTATCAAGGCGCGTGTTGATATCCTCTAGGAACCTTGCCCATTGCGCTTCTTCTAATCTTTCTGAAAGTTCTTGTTTGATGTTATATATTTCTTCTTCCAAATCCTTTAATGTTTTGGCAAGCTCTTCAACCAATAACAATATTAAATCCAAAGAACACTTATTGAGTATTTCGAACCACTTTTCCATGAATTTTGGGTTGTTGTTGAGTCTGTATAACATTGGTCTTATTGCAAGTCTAAGCCCCCTAGGAATCCTTCTGACACGATGATATTGTATCAAAGTTGTTGCATGTAGACGTTGGTTCAATTCTCGTCTAGTAAGATATTCCAGCTGCTTGAGTTGCTGTTCAACGGATCCTCCTTGTGTGTCAAAGGTCTTTGCTTCTCTGATAAGCTTATATATTATGTTAGCTTCATCTGCTGTGTACACTTTTGTGTTGGCTCGATTGTCAGTTATTGAGGCGATAGAATCAAATGACATTTTTAGTTTCTGGTTTGGTGCAAAAAGCCCTTGGGGTGCAGTAAATTTAAATATGAATGAGGAAGGGTATTGCACTCGAGTATGTCTAATTTTTGAGATATTTTTTCAATAGGTGTGCTCTGTCAGATTAGTGCCTGCTCACTGAAGTAAACAATGTATATGGCCTAGTGTGTGAAACACTAGGACTCTGACCTGCACTACAATCAGAATGCTTTTCCTTTAAACCGTTCAAGTTTATTTTTACACAATGTCATAAAACAAACATTTCCATCACATTCATGTGATATACAGTAGTACTTTTCTTCAAATAATCATTATAAGATTCACAAATGAGTAGTACTGATTATTGTACAAAAACACAGTGTGTCATCAAATCATAACAAATAAATCAACAAAAACCCAATGCATTTCGGGGCATAAAAAGCCCCTTCGTCAGGGGTCTGAAAGAAAAGCAAAAAACAAGGAGTAAGTTTACTAAATGATTAAATCTAACGATTCATTTTTGATAATAACTGTTTATCATCTTACCTATTTTGTATGAACAAAACTCATATTTTATGGATTTAGTTAGACTATGTTTTCACGATCTGTGAAAGAAAAAATCACCAAGCGTCAAAAGATGATTGCTTATTTTGAGAGCATAGGGAAAGGGGGTCTTTTTATGCTATTATTGTTACCTGTGATGGTAAGTGAATTATATCTGAAAGACACAAGTTCGACAAAAAACGTCTTAATTGATTTTTAGGTGAAATGTTTGTCAAATGAGGGAACAAAACAGTTATTCAAGCTCACCTGTGTTTTAGAGAATTATAGCGATAAAGCGGAGACCTGCAGTGAAACAAGCGGTATTGTGTAAATAGACTATTTTTAGTAAATAACCTGTCTTTATCGAGTTAGTAACAAACACACATTTACCTGCGAGCCTAGCAGTTTAAATGTCGGTCTCGCCGAAGTGTCCACTTTCCACACTAGAAAAAAGGGGGAGGGAGCGCCCATTATTCAAAGATGCTCTGAGGTAACAGACAACCAAACGTTGTTAAAATTAAACCCGTAGTTAGCGTTTACCTACTTTCGATGAGCGTGTTGCTCAAAACGGAGTTCTCGCCATTGCTGTGACCGCACGAGTGCCGTGTGTGTGTTTGTTTGGTAGTCCCACCTTTATTTTGACTTGCGTCTTATTAAAGGGACGATCTTTTTTTCTTCATTTCAGGTGCTCGATCTTTTTTCTTCATTTCAGGTGCTCGTTGCAAGAACTTTATTAAACTTTTTAACTGGGGCTGCTTTGTGGCTAACCCGTTTTTGCGTTGCGGTTTGAATGATCGTTTATGAAACTCAAGTTTATTTGATATTAGGCGCGGATGGTATCAAATATCTCGACGATAGTGAATTTAGTTCAAAAACTATGCCAGTAAATTTACGTGCGTGGTTGACGCTCTGAACAAAATATTATGCCTCCGCATGCATTGATCTAGTGTTGCGGAATTATACGAAGTGTTACATCGAGTTCTAATTTTAATGTCCCTTGCCTATGTCGATGCAGAAATTTTTTTTGATTTGAATGTGAAAAAACTTTATCAACTGATTGTACCTTGCATGTATCTCAATTTACATGACACAAAAGTATTTTAAGACGATTAAGTCGGGTACTGCATATTATTCAAAACGTTCAATAACGTATTATGTGCCTTTGCGAATCATTCACTTATGGTCTTAAGTTTATAAATGAACACTTTTTTTGTTGATTATCGCTAGAGTTCCCAAAAAAAAGTATGCCAATCATTTAGAATTGTGCTGTGATTTTGACTGTTACAATTCAAACTTGATACTCAAAGATCACAATAATAAGTGGCTAAGAATACATCAATGCTGCCATTGGAGGATTTCCATTGCATCATTTACACTGATGGTTCGGCGCAGGTTGTGCATGGCTCTAAACATGCCTACGTTTCCGCTTGCGCCATTGTGGTCGGTGCCATGGTGAACGATGAGTTCAAGTCCAGTGTCGTGCATACGCAGACGCTTGGGCACTGGACTGCACAATTGGCAGAGCTTCGTGCTCTGATGCTTGCATTGGAGTACGCGGATCCTAGTGTGATGACTTTGATCGTAAGTGACTCTTACTACTGTGTCCAGTCTTACAATGAAAACTTGTTCTTTTGGATTCAGAATGAATTTCGTGATTCCAAAGGTAGCACAATAAAACATAAAATGATCTGGGTCCGAGTGGCGGAACTCAAAGAAAAGTTGCCACTCGTGTTTGTGATTCATACTCTTGGCCATCAGTGCGTGGAAGTCCACGCTGTCGGTAATTCGCTTGCTGATGAAGCAGCGAAGTCAGCAGTATCTAAATACTTAGTTGCAGCATACACTAGATCCAAAAGTAAGATAGATGATGACATCTTGGCGGCTGTTGCTGCCACTGAGAAGGGAGGTAAATATCCTTCGGGGTTCCCTTCGAAGTACACATACCACTTAAGTCCCGATAAGGCTCCTTATGTGAAAGTTCCAGAAGTTGGCGAACGTTTAATTCCCAACTCGGATCGCAGAGCTTCTTTGATTACAGCGGCTCATGAAGGTGTGGCGTCTGCGCATGCGGGCGTCTCGGCCACTGTAACTCAGCTACAACAGAGGTTCTGGTGGTGGGGACTGTACAAACAGACGCGCGATTATGTCCTTCAATGTGACATTTGCCAGCAGATTAAGCCTTCAACTGCTGCGCGTCCGCCTCAGACACAGTTGTACATTTCTAATAAACCACTGGGGTGCGTTTATTTAGATCACTGCGGTCCTTTTTCTTCTGATACTGCATATAAGTATATCTTAGTAGCAGTTGATTCATGCACACGCTTTGTGTGGGTATGGCCCCATCGGAGCGCTGATTCACAGACGGTCATTAAGGATTTGCGAGTCTTTGTAGGGATTTTTTGCCTGTGGTACCTTCCATTCGGATCAGGGTCCGGCTTTCGCCTCTAAGGCGTATAAGGATGCTATGGTTTTGTTGGGGGTCCAAGTCAAGTTTTCGTCTCCGTACAGACCCGAGGGAAACAGTGTAGTGGAACGAATGAACCGTGACTTAAAGCAATCTTTGACAGCTCGAGTTATAGGCACTGGCAGAAACTGGTTAGCCCACCTCAATGGCGTGCAGCGTGCACTTAATAACCTCCCTAGAAGGTCTCTGGGTGGGCGGACCCCATACGAAATGCTCTTTGGTATCAAGATGTATGTCCCTGACCTCGACGGTCTAGACTGCAAGGCCCAGGCCGCGGCCTTTGACGTAGATGAACATTGCAATGTTTTACAGGATCTACAAAAGACCAGAGACAGTCTAGCAAAGGAACATTTGCCCTCCACATCGGATGATGCGTTGCAGATCCCGGTAGTTGGCTGCCTACCCCAAGTTGGAGAACTGGTTCGAGAGAAGATCGATAACAAGAAAGAGTTTGGTCCCTCATATTGTGCACCGGTTCGAGTTCTTGGAGTGAAGGGCACGAGAACAGTCATATTACCACCACTTCCAGGTCGTAAGGAAAACAGATTTATCTCTATTGACAATGTCAAGACACACAGGGTGGCCGATTCTTCATAGCATGACACCGGCTGTATCCTGTCCTTCCATGGTGAGGCATTCTGTGCTGGCTATTACTTCTGGTGCAGAACCAGAGGTGTCCCTCGAGATGCCTGCTATATCCAGTCCTTTATTAAATACTATTCCTGTTACTAACATTGATGAGCTGAACTACACCTATCCTGCTGATTTATCAATGCCAGATTTGCAAACTCGTTTGGCCGACCAGTCCAGATTCTCTTTTGACTCTGTTTCGGAACATTAAAAAAAACCTCGACTATTGCAAAATATGCCACTTTATTTAAAAAACATTTTTTAATTCCCCCTTGGACATACATTTGGTTGATTCAATTTTCATTTTATCTTTTTATGTCCATTGGTTTTGTGTTTTATTTTTTCCGCCTGATCGATGGCCACTATGTCAAAGAAAGAACAGGAATTCGGTACCTTAATGGAACATTGGCCCCTCTTTCCTCTTCACATTCAGCACACAGACTGAAAAGAGACTTGAATACAGTTAACATCACTGCTTGACCTGTCCTTGTTGGGATTGTGTGGGATGCGGTTAGATTTCAAATACATGGCCCAACTGAAGTGATTAATGTTCCAAATGTGCTTAGAGTAAACATGGGGGATGTGATTAAACAAAATATACGTTCTGATGATTGGGATATTCAGGCCGTAGAAGCATAATTCTCAGATTTGAAATACTATGCTGCCTTTGATGCTGAGGATTTATACTTAGATTCGATTAATTATGGTGATTTGTTTTGCTTCCAACATTATGGTAATCATTTTGTACACAAAACAAATTCCAGGAGGGTTGCGGTAAACTACACACAGTGGGAACATTGCCCAGCTTCATTGGGAGGCAGCTCAAATACGTTTCTGAAAAAATACACTTATTTTACAGACTTTAATCAATCAAATCCTGAGTCATTTTATTTCAAAATGACACAAAAGTCCATGTCCAAAGTTAGACTTACCGATACAAAATTGTTGTATTCGAAGTCCTTTCTAGACAAGTTAGCTGTAGATGGCTACGAGCTGTGGAAAGGAACTATTGACCTTAAATCGGTTTGGGGTACCAAAGATTGGCAGGTGCAAGGCACTGAGGCTTTGCACCGTGCAAGTCTCATCCCGAATCACATGTTATCTCTAAATTCTACTATTTCCCAAACAACATGCTTTGGATTGGCGACTTCTAAAAAATTAAATACACCAATCATCCCCGAATTGGAAGAATATTCAGGTTGGGGTAATTATACTGAATTGTCCATTCATGAGTTGCAAACTCTACTACACAATTCATCCTTTAATGTATCCAGTTTGGATCCGAAGGGTTGGCTGATGTGGCATAGAAGTGCTGATTCTTGCCAACGTCGTTTTCTGGGTTTGGCTGAAGGGTTCACACAAGTCAGACCTGATCCACGTTTTGAAACTGATTATACTGTCACCACTTACTCTGTGGAGAAATGGTGTCAGAATTGGTTACAACATTCCACGTTAGCTGCAGTTAAACTACATCTGTCTCAGTTAAATGATAATGTGGATTTAAATGATTTTATAAAAGGGCTGGCTAAGGGTAGGTCTAAACGGTGGATTTATGCGGTTTACAATGAAATTTGGAAATGTTCACAAATTGAGGCTGCTAAACACCTAAGGGCGATTGACCAAGCAAATTTGGAAAAAGTGCTTGCAGTTGTAGATAACAGTATTAACATGCTTTCTTCCCGAATTTACACGTTGAATAACATTGTTTCTTCTGTAGTTGACATTGTGAATGATGAGGTGTCTGTATTGTACCATGGTCAAAATCAATTGCGTTCTGTAATGCAGTTTGCATGGACACTACAGACTCTGAAGGCGTGCCGCGTGCCCTGGAGTTACATGAATGTGTCCTCCCTAATTGCCCCATTTAATTTGACTGATAAACAGCGCATGCTTTCCATGCGAGATGCATCATTTTCTATGTTACATATTGAAAAGTTAGAATCTTTACCCTTTTCTGTGGCTGAAGCAGCTGCTGCAACATGGCTTATCCATGGAGTTATTACTTTACCATTTGCTTTGTACAAATTTACTAATTGTATGCAATATATTGCAATAGGGCGATATGTAACATTAGGCAGTGCTTTCCTCTATGAGGCATGGTCTTTACCATACACGTACAGATGTCTGAAAGATGGAAAGGAAGTGAATCTAAATTGTGAAGAATGCACACAATCGCCTGACCGTTCACTGATATGCAGACACATTCAGTTACATGGTTCTTGTAATCAGGACCGGCCTAATTTAGCCTGTGTTTTAAAAGGCACACCAGTTCCGGCAATAGTTCCCACGTTTACATTATTGACAAACGGTAGTTATTTGCTTTTGAATAACGAGGAGTGTTGTGGGTTAATGGTCGGTATCGCTTATGTGGTTACTGTATCAGAACGTGTGGTGTGTTGCAAAAATGTGCTATATCCTCCCACACATGGGAATTCAGATGTTTCCATCTGGCCGTGCATCCCAACCTTGAAAGCCAAGTTCAATGGTATGAGCAGAATAAGGGCTCTTTTGTCTCAAAAAGTGGCCCTGAGCTCGGCCCGTGAAACTTATGTCCTTCACATAGCTAACACACGCACAGAGGTGCAGGCACTTTTAAATACTGACTTGCCGTTTCATTTCTGCGAATTAGTTCATCAAATCTTTAATGCCTCCTCCACGTCTTGCTTAGCTCATTTTTTTAAATTGGTTAGCAGTGGTCTCGTGACTACATTTGAAAAGATTTTTGGTGTCATCCCCGCTTTCTTCCATTCAATATTTTCGAGTTTGTTTGGAGGATTCCCTGTTTTGCTGGATTAAGCTGCAGGCGTTTGGATATTATTCTGCTTCCTAAAACATGGATGCCCATCCTGCGCAAGAAGCCGCTCAGCCCCTTCTGACACTGTTTCGCAACCGGATGCTTGATTACTATGGCACCCTGCCGCTTGCGACTTTAAGCACGGCATTTGGATTATCGTTTCGATTTTCCTATTTCACATGTGTCCAGCCTGTGTTTCATTGCCTGAGCTGCGATTTCGACTGGGCCATTGATTTGTGTCTCTGCTCGCTGTTATCTCCTGACGTCGATTTAAATCACCTGATAGGCCCCGTAGTTGCTCACGAGTTGGTTTGTTCTGACGAAAGGATTATGGCCTTGGCAGCGATGCATGGACTAATGGGTCAGTGGGACATACCTGCAGCGGGGCATGAGTTTCTGGCACATAGCATTCTTGAGAACCCACCGAGTTGTCCTCTGATGTTGCTAGAGGGTCCGGTGCTGGAAGAGCACGTATGTTCTTTCCCATTACTTAATTGGATGGCTGAACTGTTTTTGGATGTTGACAGTGATTTCATGTTGGAAGCTGTTGCTACCTATTTTGCATATTCTATCCACCCATGAATTGCTTTGGAGACTTTCATTATAATGGCACGTGACTTTTTAGTAATTCTGAATGGTGCCTTCTTCTTACGACATTCAACTTCATATGTTCTAGGCCTATGATTTTATTTTTGGCCTCAAGTTCAAGACTTTTATTACATTTTGTTTGGCCACTATAGGCATTAATACATATTTTTATATTGTTATATTTTATATACATCTATATACATTTAGCTTGGCTCAATATTGTTGAACTCTGCTTTCATGTTATGCCTTTATTATTTTATTGGCTTGGTTTTTTTTGACCGTCCTCGGATCATTGGGGGGGGGGTCATATAGTTACTGCTTTTCTATATATTGTGTTAAGTTAGCATAAGTTTATTAAATGTTTAGACGACATATTTGCCTTCGGCTTCAGTTTGCACACGACACATAATTGTTATTGTAGCTTTCAACCTAGACAAAAGATGTGATTTATTTGAGAATAATATGTTATTGCTTTGATATCAGTTATGCTTGGTACACTTGGTACACTGTCTGTACACTGAGAGCTGAACCCTCTAAGAATAACCTAACACAAGGTTGCTGGGAGGCCTGATCCTCGCACCACATTAGACATAACACAAATAAAGTTGCTGCCAACATTGGGCTCTAAGCGGGTTTAAGATAGAGTTACTGAGAATGCAATAACACACTTGATGGTGCTTCGCATGCAGAGAGCTGGTAGCTGATGATGTGATCTTCTTCTACTGACATTTAGAGGTATGGGCCCGCCCTGCTAAAACCCAAATGAGACCTCAGATATAATATAGTATGCTAAATAGGGTGCGCGAAAATATAGGTGATATAGATTTCTATTGATTTTTGCATTATAATATGCTATCACCGTTCGCTTACTATGGATTAGTGACTATGCTGATAACTCTGATTTTTATAATATGTATTCTGGTATTATATAAGATACTGCGTTTGAGAATCTTGCATTGAAAAATAAATATTTCAAACTTGCACGTGTCTTCTTTTACTCCCCGTTGTGGTTTGAAATGATTATAGAGCGAAAGAGTGTTCATGTGTTCCACAATACCTGAGGTAACCTAAGTTCATGTTCTGGTTTGTCTAAGTCATTGGGAGTTTGTTATGACCAATGAGACACTGTAGCTAGTTCGGTAAGGGGATTTTGGATACTAAGGTGGGTTTTGGGTCACCCTAATTCACTGAGGTCCTAGATCTCTGTGCACAGTTCTGTGGGAGAACGGAAACCCTGCTACAATCCTTTGGGCCTTTTTTCACTTATAGTGTGATTTAATCGTAAAGAGTACTATAGGACTTCATGTATCCCCATTGCTTCAAATGCAAAAGACATGCCTATCCAGGCCTTAATTCTATAGCACGTAGGGATGCAAAGTTCATCCCCAGGAGTCTTCTCCGCATAGACCCAATGCATTTCGAGAATGGACAGCCCATCGTCAGGGGTAACTCCAAAATTAAAACCACCATTTATTATTATTCTGTATCATGGAACATGCAACGTAAACTGAGTATATCTACTTGTAATGTGCAAAACTCCAATTTATGCCTTTTAACAGAACTTTTTCTTTCTCTTTGTCTTTTCAAACCCTTATCCCCATGTCCCTCAAAAAAACCTTATACTAAATCTGTGTCAAATGTATCCCCGCTGTTCCCACATCATGTCACATACTGCCAAATTCAAATACATCATCATCAACACCAAAAGTAAAATGTTCGCCCCGTGCAATCTTATCAATCCAATTGTATTACCAATGAACACCGCCATGATCACTCTAAATCTAATGAAAACGTGAATTTATAACTGCAGATTCCCACTCTTGTGCTTCGCAGTGAAAAACGCCACAACTACTCCTCTTCCTACCAACTTAACAGTGATCCAGTGCACACCATCAAGTGTAGCGTAACGATCTCAATTAAATCACCCCAAGAGTGACCTCTCCATCTTGACCTCCTATCTGAATTCCCACCTTGCACATGACTTTAATTACCAAACGAAACCACCCACAACACAAAAACCTACAGGTCTCATAAACCACTTCGCCCCTCACCATTAATACACTCCTGCATATACCTGAGATTTACCCATTTTTGTTTACAACAATATACAATGCTTTCACAAGATTCCGTTTGACATATCCATGATCAAAATAATAATAAACATGATGAAAATGATGGACGATTTTTTCCTTTTTTTAAAACAACTCTTTTAGTTTTTCAAAATGGGATAGACTCCTTTAGTGAATTTGATGTTCCCAAAAAGTCTTTAACGTGTTAATTTCTTTTGACTTTTAATCCACTTTATTGTTCTGGGTACAAACGATCCGAGGGGCAATTATTAATTGTATGTCCGAGTGAATGATAGAATGCACTCCTTTTGTCCTCTAATTCATTTGTTTAAGGTTGCACTAGGCAAAAAAGATATGTGTGCAGACTTGACCCGTGCCCTGCCCCAGGAGAACAAATGTATAACTCCATAAAATGTGGAGCATCATCTTGCTCCATCTGTACGCCACACAGCAAAATTCAGACATATTCAAAAAGACTCCATTCTTAGTTCAGTTATTCATTTTCTTCCTTGTTTGTATTTTTTGGTTCTTTACTTGACAAAGGGCTGTTTGTGCCCGAAATACATTGGGTCTTTGCAAGAAGACACCTGAGAATGAACTATGCATCTCACGTGCTATAGAATTAATGCCTGGATAAGCGTGTCTTTTAGCATTTGACGCAATGGGGATACATGGAGTCTTGTATATGAACGGAGAAAGTAAAGAACAAAAAACACATGAAAGAAAACAAGGGGGAAAATGGAAGAAAATGGATGAAGGCCAAACAACAAATTTAGGCTGACCCTTGATAGGTATAGACAGAGGTTCTGAGGCAAGCACAAGAACCTCTACATAGACTGGGGTGGACTTCCTTGTTATCATACTAGCAAGGCACAGAAGGGCTGGGTGAGAAGCAGCAACGTAGATGATTATTCAGGGCTGTATAACTTGATTTTGAACATGCACATGCTAGACATTTGTTTTCCAGAACTACGCCAACACCTGGTTGTTATCAAGCTGACTGACTCCAGGAAGCTTGCTCAGGAGGCAGACCTCTAGGTCAGCAACAGTGTCCAAGAAAGCATCTTGGGGGGAATCCCAAAAGGCTGGTTAGGGTTCCTACCATAAGAAGATGGGGGAGAGAAAAAGAAGTTCTCTTAAGGCCCCCAAAACAGTTCACAGGGGAAAGGGTCCCATCCCCAATCTGGACACCAGATAAAGAGCTTCCCTGACAAAAGTCAGAACAAAACCCCCAAGTGCCATGAGTGCTACGAGTATGGGCTCTACAATGGGGATCCTAAGTGTCCCAAGAGGGCACAGCCTCCCACTGCAGAAAAGACACCAGGGGTGGTGAGTGTAGCATTTGGAGAGGAGTTTGTGTGAATTAATGCGGGAACTCACTGAGGTTCCCCTAGTGCCCCTGGGTGAGGTGGAGATGGTACCAAACGCCCATATGCCTGCCAATACTACAAAGTATAGGCAGTGGGTTACCATCAATGGGCAAGGTGTTGAGTCTCTAAGGGACACAGGTTCCAGCATAACTGTAGTAAGTAGTGAGCTGGTGGCCCCAGAGAACATTGTACCCTATACATTCTACCAGGTTGTATTAGCAGACAACTGTGAGGGTCCCTAACCAGTGGCCCTTGTTCCATTTGAGTGAGGGAAGGTCTTAGGTCTTCTGAAAGTTGCTGTGAGACCAGCCATGCTTCCGGAGTGTTTGCTACGGAATGTTCTGGAACACAATACCTGGAAGGAATTAGAGCTCAGGCCAAACCTGGAAATGTTGGGGTTGACTGAGTGGGTTTGTGCTACCACCAGGTCCGTTGCTGCCCAGGCAGGGAGTCAAGGAATTCTGGAGCGTGGAAGAATGGCCCAGCCAGCTGCCAAAAGATGTAAGGGCAAGGGGCATGGGAGACAACCCTGTGAATGCCTTCCAGCTAAGGTGGATGGGGCACGAGAGGAGATTGCCCTAAAACCCAGAGGAGAGAACATGCTTCCTTTGGTGACTTGCCTGAACTTGCTGAATGGCAGTAGAAGGGCCCACCAGGGAGGACCTCTGTAAGACACAGAAGGAATGCCCAATGCTCGAGGGCATGAGTCAACAGGACAAAGCCCAGGAAGCAGGTGATGCCTTTGGTAGTCATTGGATTTACTGGGAGGACAACCTCCTGTATAGTGAGCCTAAGGCACCTGTGCATGGGTCTACAAGGGCACTGGTCATCTCTCAATGCTACAGGGCCTCCCTACAGGAGCTGGCTCATGGGATACCCCTGGCAGGACATCTGGATCAGGACAAGGCTATTGCTAGGCTTGTCCCCCACTTCATTGGCCCTGAATTAAGATTTTCTCATATTCTTTCTGTAGGGCTTACCTGGCCTGCCAAGTCAGTGGGAAGACAGGACAGAAGCTGAAAGATGCATTTAATCCCTTGCCTGTCCTTAGCACCCCCTTTAAAAGGTGAGGCATCAACACTGTAGGGCTCATGGATCTCCAGACCGTTTCTGGCAATATGTTTATCCTGGTTCTGGTGCATAATGCTGCAAGGTACCCAGAGGCCATCCCTCGGAGGACTGTAACTGTACCTGCAATGACTAAGGTTCCAAATGGGAATTTTTAACAGAGTGGGTTTCGCCACGGAAGCGGTGTCTCTTAGGGGTACCAACTCCGTGTCTGCTTATATGTAGTCAATGTGGAAAGAGTGTGGAGTTACCTATTGTGAGAAGTTGGCCTGATATGTAGTGTTTCCAATTCTGGAACCACTTGGTATCAGTCCAAACAAACCCCAAAGATGTCTTGGTTGTAAGTCAACCTTGTTAGACAAGCTATCCTAGTGGTAGCATGGACTAAGCAGCCTTTAAGGCTTAACTTAAGAGGTCGTGTTAAGCGAGCTGTTTTACCACATACAATCCTGTAATCAAATGAAAGGACACCACACAAGTATATATTATAAAAATATATGTATTTATTTCTAAATTACTCCCCAGTACTCTTTATGAGGAAAGGGGCACAAGCGTTAAATCAAAAGCACAGTATAACATACAAAGTTGCACAATTATGGATAAGGGCGGGTGGCCACTCAAACCATATTTTAAGAAAGTGGTATAAGAGATACCAATCGAACAGTTGTTAGGCCTAGCGCCTAGAGAATCGCTGGGAGCAGTCAGGACTAGCAATGCTGAAGTCGGGAGTAGCCCACGGAATTCGGGTGCAGCACGGAAAGTGCGGCTTGCACCAATGCAATGTCAATGGTGCGTAAAAGTTACACAAAGTGAGTTAAAAGATACTTCCGCTGAACCTAGAGGAACAAAACTTAAGACACAGACCCTAGAGGTGTGTACCAGTGTAGGAACACCGGCATTGCAATGTTACCTCACCCACAGGCCGTGGTTGCACAGGGTCGAAGTGGCGTCGGGTTTTGACACGCAGGCTCTTGGTGCTTGGAGCTGAAGAAGCTGCAGGCGATGTGAAGCAGAAGTGTCCGGTGTGATCCAAGGGTGGATCGAAGTCGAAAAGTACCTGAAAGCAGAGGGGACAGAGTCTGGGTCACTCAGCAGTGACCAGGATGGAACCAGGACGGAACCAGGCAATGTCGGGCGCAATCAGGTGGTTGTCGATAGGCTTCTCTCCGTTGTCACGTGGGCTCTGGGGCATCTGCGACGTCCAGGAGCAGGTCATGATCTGTCCCACGTAGCCTCTCGCCGTCAGCACCATAGGCTTCAAGGTTGCAGCAAACAGCACTTGGCAAAAGCAATCCACGCGGAACCGGGAGATTGCTTATCACTCGAACCAGGAGGGTCAGAGTGGGGGCTCCTTTTTACAGGAGCTGGTGCAGATCTGGAGCAACCAGAAAAGTGAGTCGTATTCAAGTTTTCGTCGGCACAGGGGCCACAAGCCAGCTGGCAAGTGACCGGGCCAACGCGTCGAGCCAACACAAGCAGAAGGGCCCCACGCAGCACTGTGGAGGGGGTAGCTTTGGTGCAAGTGTAGCTTGGGGTGGGGGCTTCTCAAACCCTGGTGCACAGCTTCGAGGATCACTCGTGGGCTGCACGGTCAGCGTCTCGTGGCCTTTTCAAGATGGCGTGCCCCACGCTTCCGGTCGCCTCCACTGGTCTCAGCTCTGCAGGGACTGTGGATCGGGCTGGGAGAAGGCAGGCAAGCTTGATCTCGTCGATCTCTGTCGCTCGAGTTCCGGCGGGAACTGCAACAAAGCAAGGGTCGAGGGCTGGATGGTGCCTGTTTGCACAGGGTGGTCACTCCTTGACCACAAGGGAGATTCTTCAGTCTTCTATGTTGAGTAGAATGTCGAAGGGTCCAGAATTCGTTTCTTATGTTTCTTCAGGATGATCTGAGTTGCATTGGCACTGCTCCCACTCTTATTCGAATCTGGTGGGCTGGACATCCTGCTAGGTCCCCTCCTATGGGTGGGACCCAGGAAGGGAGTGGTTACACCCCTTTCCTTTGATCCAGGCCGCGCTGGGACTGGGGCTGGAAGGCCCCAGAACCGGTTTGGCCGGATTATGCAAAGGGCAGCCTTGTGCTCCCCAGGCTGTGTCTGGTTTCTTTGAAACCTCCCTGCTACAATCCACTATCTCCTGTCTGGGGTGGTTTAACACCGCCCTTCGACAGGAAACCCTTTGTCCAGGCCACCATTTGCTGAGTTTCGGTCAGCAGCAGGAGGCCAGACCCGTGTCTGTGGCAGAGGCATCCATTTTGTGGATCTGAGGCTCATTTTAAATCAACCGCGTTTCAGTAAAGTAACATGTCTTATCCCTCTAGAAGGGTGGAATGCTACCCCCGTCGCCAGAACTGGCGAGGGGGTAGTATTCCAATTCGTATGACACCTTACACGACATGTTTTGATAAAGCCAAACCAAAGTTGCTATATAACCGCGAGGATTATAAGGCGCTTAAGAGTATATGGTATGGCATTATCCCGGATCAGCTTAGGGAGTTGTTCCCGACAGCTGCAGACAGGCTCAGCTCATGCCAGAGCTCCATCTCACATAAAACCACGCACTCTGCCCCCAGGATTGATGAGGCCTTCCATAGGAGTGGCTTACAGGCTTATATATGTGTCCAGATATAGGTTTAGATATAGGTATACTATATCTAAGCAAGGGGTGATTACACCCACTTGCCCCAGCTGAGTGATCAGCCAGTTGTGTCAATTTAAGAACCAGCCAGGGGTGGCAAAAGCTATGCTTCAGCCCCTGGTAGGCCTTGGTGGCACCTATGCCCTGAGCACCTATAGTGCATGGTACAGGGGCTGACAAGGAGTCCATTTCCAATTGTGGTATGTGCCTATAGCACATGTATTATACATTTAGAGAGAGAATAGCAGGCTGGGGGTCTGATTAAAAGGCCCACAGCCTCAGTAAGTCGAAAACCAGTGAAGCAAAAAGCAAAAATGGGGGTGACCATAGGATAGCAGACCCTACTCTCCTACACAACCCCCCCCCCCCCAAACGCAGGGACATTAAACTTAACCTTGACCAGATAAGTCTTCATGTTCTAAGTGGAAGTACCTGGAGAGACCATCTGCATTACCATGGTCAGTCCCTGGGCGGTGCTCCACTGTAAAGTCCATCCCCTGTAGGGAAATGGACCACCTGAGCAGTTTGGGGTTTTCACCCTTCATCTGATTTAATCCACAAGAGGGGCTTATGGTCTGTCTGAATTAGGAAGTGAGTACCAAACAAGTATGGCCTCAACTTCTTCAGGGCCCAAACCACAGCAAAGGCCTCCCTCTCAATAGCTGACCAACGTTTCTCCCTGGGGGTCAGCTTTCTGCTAATAAAAGCAATGGGCTGGTCTTGACCATCTTGATTAAGTTGTGAAAGCACAGCTCCCACCCCCAACTCAGAAGCATCTGTCTGTACAATGAACTGTTTGGAGTAGTCAGGACTCTTCAGGATAGGTGCAGAGCACATGGCCTTCTTCAGGTCATCAAATGCCTTTTGACAGCTAACTGTCCACTGAACCTTTTTGGGCATCTTCTTGGATGTCAAGTCATTCAATGGTGTCACAATGGACCCATAGTTCTTTACAAATTTTCTGTAATGCCCAGTCAGGCCCAAGAAGGCTCTGACTTGTGTCTGGGTAGTTGGAGGAGCCCAGTCCTGTATGGCCTGGATCTTGCTCTACAGTGGTTGAACTTGACCCCCACCTACTAGGTGGCCCAAGTACACAACCTTGCTCTGCCCTATCTGGCACTTGGTAGCCTTGATAGTCAGGCCTGCCTTTTGCAGGGCCTCCAGAACCTTCTTCAGGTGGATCAGGTGATCCTCCCAGGTGGAGCTAAAGACAGCAATATCATCTAGATATGCTGCACAAAAGTCATCCAACCCAGCAAGGACTTGATTCACCAACCTTTGGAAGGTGGCAGGTGCATTCTTCAAACCAAAGGGCATTGCCACAAACTGATAATGCCCACTAGGGGTAGAGAATGCTGTTTTGGCTTTTGACTCTTCAGCTAGTCTGATTTGCCAGTAGCCAGCTGTCAAATCAAATGTGCTCAGAAACTTGGCAGAAACCAATTTATCAATGAGCTCATCTGCTCTTGGAATGGGATGGGCATCTGTCCTAGTGACAGCATTGAGACCTCTGTAGTCCACACAAAACCTCATTTCTCTCTTTCCATCTTGGGTATGAGGTTTTGGCACAAGGACCACTGGGCTAGCCCATGGGCTCTCTGATGGCTCAATCACTCCAAGCTCCAACATCTTTTGCACCTCAGCCTTTATACAATCCCTGACATGGTCAGGTTGCCTGTAGATCTTATTCTTCACAGGCAGACTGTCACCAGTGTCCACCTCATGGGTGCACCAATTAGTCTGGCTGAGTGTGAGTGAAAACATATGTCTGTGGGCCTGCAACACCTGTCTGCAGTCCACCTGTTGCTGCTCAGTGAGGCTGCCTGCCAAGGCTACTCCATCAACTGAACCATCATCAGGGTTCTGGGAAAGCAGGTCTGGGAGAGGGTCACTCTCTTCCTCCTGATCCCCATCTGTGGCCATGAGGAGACTCATGTCCTCCCTGTCAACAAATGCTTTCAAACGGTTTACATGGAGCACCCTGTGGGGGCTCCTAGGGGTGCCAAAGTCAACCACATAGGTGACTTCTCCCTTTTTCTCAATGATAGGGTAGGGTCCAGTCCATTTGTCCTGGAGAGCTGCTGGGCCCACTGGGTCCAACACCCACACCTTCTGCCCTGGCTGGAACTCAACCAGAACAGCCTTTTGGTCATGCCAAGCTTTCTGTAATTCTTGACTGGCCTCAAGGTTTTTGGATGCTCTCTCCATGTATTCAGCCATCCTGGAGCGGAGACCAAGTACATAGTCCACAATGTCTAGTTTAGGCTTTTTGAGAGGTAACTCCCATCCTTCCTTCACCAAACTCAATGGACCCCTCACAGGGTGGCCAAACAAAAGTTCAAGAGGGCTGTAGCCAACCCCCTTCTGTGGGACCTCTCTGTAAGCAAAGAGCAAGCAGGGTAAAAGGATGTCCCATTTCCGCCTAAGCTTCTCTGGTAAACCTTTTATCATTCCCTTTAGGGTCTTGTTGAACCTTTCAACAAGCTCATTGCACTGTGGATGGTAGGGTGTGGTAAACTTATAGTTTACTCCACACTCTTTCCACATTGCTTTTAAGTATCCAGACATAAAGTTGGTACCTCTGTCTGAAAGAACCTCCTTTGGAAAGCCCACTCTTGAGAAAACTGCAATGAGGGCTTTTGCCACCACAGGAGCTGTGGTGGTCCTCAGGGGAATTGCCTCTGGGTACCTAGTGGCATGATCCACTACCACCAGTATAAATCTGTGCCCAGATGCTGTTTGAGGATCCATGGGACCCACAATGTCTATTCCAACTCTTTCAAAGGGTACCCCCACCACAGGTAGTGGTATCAGGGGGGGCCTTTGTTGTGCCACCTGACTTACCACTGGCTTGGCAAGTGACACAGGAGCGACAAAACTCCTTGACATTTTCTGACATGTGAGGCCAGTGAAAGTGTGGAACAAGCCTGTCCCAAGTCTTATTCTGGCCTAAGTGTCCTGCAAGGGGAATATCATGGGCCAAGGTAAGAAGGAAACCCCTAAACTTCAAAGGTATAACCAACCTCCTGGTTGTGCCAGGCGTGGGGTCTCTAGCCTCTGAATAAAGGAGTCCTTCATCCCAATAAACGCTATGGGTACCTTGAGCATTCCCTGCAGCCTCAGCAGCAGCTTGCTGTCTGAGGGGTTCAAGGGAAGGGCAATCTAATTGGGCCTGCCCCAGGTCTGCCCTTGAGGGTCCCCCTGTCCCCAGAAACTCAACCTGGTCAGGTTCAAGCTCCTCTGAGACAGTCTCCTCTTGGACTGCAGAATCAGTTTCCTGTGAAACTTGATCCTCAACCTGGGGCAAGTGGGAAGGCACAGCCTTAACCCTCTTGCTCCTTCTCTTGGGTTGTGGTTGGTCTATTGTTTCAAGATCCACCACTGGTTCAGGAAGGCACTTCTTAGCCTGAGACCTTGTCACTGCAAGGACATGAGCTGAAATCCCTAGCATTTCTGCATGAGTCCTGTACTCCACTTCTGACCAAACTGAGCTTTCAAGATAATTGCCCAACAGACAGTCTACTGGGAGGTCTGCACTCACAACAACTTTCTTTAGGCCATCTACCCCTCCCCAGGAGAAGTTCACAACAGCCACACTATGGGAAGTAGTGGAGTTGCTTGCATTGGTCACTAGGTAACTTTCACCTAGTACAATCTGACCAGGGTCCACAGAGTCTGGTGTCACCATAGTGACACTGGCACAAGTGTCCCTGTAGGCCTGAGCCAGTTTCTCATTGATTAAGGGAGTCTGCCTATATTTGCCCAGGTTACTGGGGCTTACTGCAGTGGTCAAAGATAAGTCCACATCATATAGGAGAACTGCCTGTGTGGGGATTCTGACTAGGCCAGATTCCACCTCAGTACCCAAGGTTAACCCTACTAACCCCTTAGGTTGTGTACTACCACTGCTGACTGTACTAGGGGGTGCAGTTGCTTTAGGAGCTGCAGTGGTAGGAACTGGATTTTTCTTAGTGCATTCACTGCCCCAGTGTGAAACTGATTTGCAGGTATTACACCAAGGTTTCTTTGGGCCATCATTCTTCTTTTTCTTGTTTCCATTTTGGGAACCCCCCTCCTTATTGCTAGTTTGGGGGCCTGACGACTTCTGGTCCTTTTCTTTATCTTTCTGATTCCCACCCTTCTGGTCTGTTTTCTTCTGGTCACCTTGGTTCTGGTTTTTCTGCTTAATCCTTGTTCTGACCCATTTGTCTGCCTTCTTTCCCAATTCTTGGGGAGAGGTCAGATCAGAGTCAACAAGGTATTGATGCAACAGCTGGTTCTGACAGTTATTAAGGATCTGTTCTCTCATCATAAGATTGTACAATCCTGTATAGTCTGAGACTTTACTTCCCTGCAGCCAACCCTCCAGAGCCTTAGTGGCACAATCAACAAAATCAGTCCAGTCCTGAGTCTGTGCTTTTTGGGTGTCTCTGAACAACAACCTGTATTGCTCAGTGGTTAGGCCAAACCCTTCAATAAGAGCAATCTTCAGGACAGAGTACTTTTTGGCATCCTCAGGTCTAACAGTGAGGAGCCTATCCCTCCCTTTCTCAGAAAAGGAGTACCATAAAATTGCTGCCCACTGATCCTCAGGGGCCTGCTGTACTATGCAGGCCCTCTCAAGAGCAGTCATCCATTTGTGGATGTCATCCCCTTCCTTGTAGGGGGGCACAATTTTTGTCAGGTTTCTATTGTCATAGGCCCTGTCTTTTTCTTTAGGACCTTTGCTGCCACCAGTGGCATCTAAGCCACACAATTTTCTTTCTCTTGCTAAAGCAAGTTTAGCTTGAGCCAAGGCTAACTCTTCCCTTTCTATTTGGAGTTGGACAGCCCTCATTCTGGCCCAATGCTCTTTTCTCTGGGAGGGAGTCATCCCTCTTTGAGATTCTCTTGAGGCACTAGAAAGATGAGAGTCCCCTGATTGAGATCTCACCCTCCTGTTGCCTGGGAGAATTTGGTTATGAGATCTGGAGTGGTGCTGGCCCTCTCCATTCCCATGTAGGTCTAGGTTGGCCTGGTTAAGCCTGGCAACCTGTACCTGGGTCACCCTCTGATCCTGATTTTCAGACTCTTCTACATCTGAGCCTTCCTCTTCCTCTTCCTCCTCCTCTTCTTCATCTGGAAGATCCTCATTCTCAGGGGAGTGTATCCCCTCACCTGAATCTAAGGGAGCCTGACTCACCTTGTCTAAGTCATCCTTTTCCAGGATAGCTATCAGGGAAGGAATGGTAGGGCCTCTGCCCTTTTATAGCCCCCTGGCTGTGCACAAGGCACTCAGGTCTTTGTGGCTAAGGTTGTCATATCTGGAAGTTGCCTTGGTAAGGTCAACTGCTACAGGAGCAGAGCCTGAGGCTCCACCTGTATCAGACATGACTGCTAGTGAGGTGTAAGTGATGCACTTACCTACACTAAGTGTTTTCCTACTGTACCTTGCTAGTGAGTTGTAGTCAGGGTGTGCTACTCCCTTTAATCTACAACTACTAAGTTCAGTAGAACTTAATATGCTAAGCTTTTGATTTATATGTACCTAAGGTACTTGATGTGATCTTTCAATTTGATGTAAAGATTGCAGTGGTAAAACAACAGCAAGCTCAAATCCGCACCGCTGCACACCAATGTGAGAAGTTGGCCTGATATGTAGTGTTTCCAATTCTGGAACCACTTGGTATCAGTCCAAACAAACCCCAAAGATGTCTTGGTTGTAAGTCAACCTTGTTAGACAAGCTATCCTAGTGGTAGCATGGACTAAGCAGCCTTAAAGGCTTAACTTAAGAGGTCGTGTTAAGCGAGCTGTTTTACCACATACAATCCTGTAATCAAATGGAAGGACACCACACAAGTATATATTATAAAAATATATGTATTTATTTCTAAATTACTCCCCAGTACTCTTAATGAGGAAAGGGGCACAAGCGTTAAATCAAAAGCACAGTATAACATACAAAGTTGCACAATTATGGATAAGGGCGGGTGGCCACTCAAACCATATTTTAAGAAAGTGGTATAAGAGATACCAATCGAACAGTGGTTAGGCCTAGGGCCTAGAGAATCGCTGGGAGCAGTTAGGACTAGCAATGCTGAAGTCGGGAGTAGCCCACGGAATTCGGGTGCAGCACGGAAAGTGCGGCTTGCACCAATGCAATGTCAATGGTGCGTAAAAGTTACACAAAGTGAGTTAAAAGATACTTCCGCTGAACCTAGAGGAACAAAACTTAAGACACAGACCCTATAGGTGTGTACCAGTGTAGGAACACCGGCGTTGCAATGTTACCTCACCCACAGGCCGTGGGTGCACAGGGTCGAAGTGGCGTCGGGTTTTGACACGCAGGCTCTTGGTGCTTGGAGCTGAAGAAGCTGCAGGCGATGTGAAGCAGAAGTGTCCGGTGTGATCCAAGGGTGGATCGAAGTCAAAAAGTACCTGAAAGCAGAGGGGACAGAGTCTGGGTCACTCAGCAGTGACCAGGATGGAACCAGGACGGAACCAGGCAATGTCGGGCGCAATCAGGTGGTTGTCGATAGGCTTCTCTCCGTTGTCACGTGGGCTCTGGGGCATCTGCGACGTCCAGGAGCAGGTCACGATCTGTCCCACGACGGCTCTCGCCGTCAGCACCGTCGGCTTCAAGATTGCAGCAAACAGCACTTGGCAAAAGCAATCCACGCGGAACCGGGAGATTGCTTATCACTCGAACCAGGAGGGTCAGAGTGGGGGCTCCTTTTTACAGGAGCTGGTGCAGATCTGGAGCAACCAGAAAAGCGAGTCGTATTCAAGTTTTCGTCGGCACAGGGGCCACAAGCCAGCTGGCAAGTTACCGGGCCAACGCGTCGAGCCAACACAAGCAGAAGGGCCCCACGCAGCACTCATCGAGTGTGGAGGGGGTAGCTTTGGTGCAAGTGTAGCTCGGGGTGGGGGCTTCTCAAACCCCGGTGCACAGCTTCGAGGATCACTCGTGGGCTGCACGGTCAGCGTCTCGTGGCCTTTTCAAGATGGCGTGCCTCACGCTTCCGGTCGCCTCCACTGGTCTCAGCTCTACAGGGACTGTGGATCGGGCTGGGAGAAGGCAGGCAAGCTTGATCTCGTCGATCTCTGTCGCTCGAGTTCCGGCGGGAACTGCAACAAAGCAAGGGTCGAGGGCTGGATGGTGCCTGTTTGCACAGGGTGGTCACTCCTTGACCACAAGAGAGATTCTTCAGTCTTCTATGTTGAGTAGAATGTCGAAGGGTCCAGAATTTGTTTCTTATGTTTCTTCAGGATGATCTGAGTTGCATTGGCACTGCTCCCACTCTTATTCGAATTTGGTGGGCTGGACATCCTGCTAGGTCCCCTCCTATGGGTGGGACCCAGGAAGGGGGTGGTTACACCCCTTTCCTTTGATCCAGGCCGCGCTGGGACTGGGGATGGAAGGCCCCAGAACCGGTTTGGCCGGATTATGCAAGGGGCAGCCTTGTGCTCCCCAGGCTGTGTCTGGTTTCTTTGAAACCTCCCTGCTACAATCCACTATCTCCTGTCTGGGGTGGTTTAACACCGCCCTTCGACAGGAAACCCTTTGTCCAGGCCACCATTTGCTGAGTTTCGGTCAGCAGCAGGAGGCCAGACCCGTGTCTGTGGCAGAGGCATCCATTTTGTGGATCTGAGGCTCATTTTAAATCAACCGCGTTTCAGTAAAGTAACATGTCTTATCCCTCTAGAAGGGTGGAATGCTACCCCCGTTGCCAGAACTGGCGAGGGGGTAGTATTCAAATTCGTATGACACCTTACACGACATGTTTTGATAAAGCCAAACCAAAGTTGCTATATAACCGCGAGGATTATAAGGCGCTTAAGAGTATATGGTATGGCATTATCCCGGATCAGCTTAGGGAGTTGTTCCCGACAGCTGCAGACAGGCTCAGCTCATGCCAGAGCTCCATCTCACATAAAACCACGCACTCTGCCCCCAGGATTGATGAGGCCTTCCATAGGAGTGGCTTACAGGCTTATATATGTGTCCAGATATAGGTTTAGATATAGGTATACTATATCTAAGCAAGGGGTGATTACACCCACTTGCCCCAGCTGAGTGATCAGCCAGTTGTGTCAATTTAAGAACCAGCCAGGGGTGGCAAAAGCTATGCTTCAGCCCCTGGTAGGCCTTGGTGGCACCTATGCCCTGAGCACCTATAGTGCATGGTACAGGGGCTGACAAGGAGTCCATTTCCAATTGTGGTATGTGCCTATAGCACATGTATTATAAATTTAGAGAGAGAACAGCAGGCTGGGGGTCTGATTAGCAGGCCCACAGCCTCAGTAAGTCGAAAACCAGTGAAGCAAAAATGGGGGTGACCATAGGATAGCAGACCCTACTCTCCTACACCTATACTTTGAGAGATTCAACAAGACCCTTAGGAGCATAAACAAGGGGCTGCCTGTGGCCATGAGGTGTAAGAGTGGAAGCTGCCTTTAGCCACTTTGAGCTTCGGTATGGTCTTTCAGTGAGGTGACCTCTCAGTTATGTTAGCTAGGGGTAGGAGCAATCACGTATGAAACACCCCAAGATGTTGTTAACTACATGCTAGCCTTCAGAAGCCAGATGGCCAAGTTGTGGAAGCAAGCCTCTGATAATTTAGAAGCCAGCCAGGAGGTAATGAAACAGTGGTATGGCCAAAATGCTACCCTTCTGGAATTTCATACTGGGCAGAAAGTATGGGTAATTGAGCCCAGGGCTCTCCAAGAGCATTGGACTGGGCCCTATGAGATTTATGAGAGGAAGGGGGAAATCTATTACATTGTTGTGTAGTTTCTACTCTATGGTAGGAAGTGCACATCTGTGGTAAGCATACCCATTGTGAGGGTTTCAGACTGATTCTAGGCACCCCCTATGGATATGTTGGTCAGCTAGCTCACAGTGTCACATAGGCCCCCTAACCCTAGGTAGGTGGCAAATGGTCCTGGCAACCACTGTACATGACAACCCTTGTGTCCCAGGAATCACTCTCTCTCTCTATCAGAGAAATTTACAAGGAATGCACAGTTGAGCGTTTTCAATATTTATCAATCCAACGTAGCGCTTGTATTAAATATATATGCTGCAATGATCAAGAAACAGAAGCAAATGAAAGTCATTAGAAGTATTAGGACAGTGAACAGAATGAAAAGGTCTACCATCGTGCTAAAACAAAGTATATATGCAAGCATATAATTTATAGAAATCTGGTGTACTCCTACTATACATCCCCTAACCTAAGTGTCTAGGGTATGTGTGTTCTGCCTAGAATATCTGCACTGGATGATCCATCCCCCGTTACCTGAAGGGAAAAAATGTAGGTCCCCATCATGATCACGAGCTGGACACCCCTCATAGAGATATCAGCAGGCTGTTAAGCCAAAGCATAAGCATGTAGAGTCCTTGTAAATGACAGCAAAAACCCAGAAATGGATGTTTATTTATAACAAAAGGCATCTTTGCCTTGGGTCGAGATCTTGATCAGGCATCCATTGTCTATATGTTATAGATGGCTCTGTCACCATATGTACAAAACAAAATAATGAATCACAGTTGCACAATGTACGTATAGACCTTGTACATGATGTGTCAAGGTATCATGATAGGGTTCTTGTGAAGTTAGTTTGTAAGCAAGTATAGATTCATAGAAACTAATCAGCACTGTCTCAGTTGCAAATATGTGGCAAAAGTCATTGTGTGAGAGTAAAGGCAAATTTTAGGAAGAAACCAGTGTACATGTAAAAATGGCAGTGTTTCCCTCTAGGCCTAACTGGTGTTGTATAGGGTTTTAGGACCCTAGTGTAATTTTCCAGATTCATGCCCTCATATAGGTATAAAATACTGTATCCTTAAATAGGCATAGAAATCAAAACCATAATAAGACATAGCTCATGTAGTCCTAATATGGCTTGGCTACTTCTACTAGTTCCGAAAATCTACAACGATTTCTTGAAAAACCCGCCTTCAGCAGTCAGGGACTTCCCCCTGCATGAATATTAATTTATCCAAGAACTCATGGAGCTTTCAGAGAATTAAGTCTCTAATGACGTTATTATGTCCAACCTTACATCAATCTCGGCACCACCTTCAAGATATAAATATGCCCTCACTTGTCCAAACAAACACACGGTGGTTTGGAGCAGTTCAACTATCTACTTGCCTGACACACCCTGCTGCAGCAAGTGCCGAAGGAAGCCAACCCTCCAGCTGACACAATGAGAGATGCTGTACTTTCTCCAGCCGAGAAATCCAGCTCCAGTGTTTCCAGGCTACCCTTGGGGGTCGCTGGGAAATCGAGTCCTGAGAGAGAGATACCAGACCTCCTACATTCTAAAACCAAGGTACGAAGCTGATTAGACCCTAAGAGAATTCTTGGATTAGATTCTTGGCAAAGAATACTGAAACTAAGCTACACCTCACTTATTTCTTCCCTTGTACTAGACCTAAGTTAGGTACACCGTGGTAGGCGTACTTTAGAAGCACCAGTGGAGTACTTTTAGTCATTATTTATCAATGTATGTATTTTATATATTTTATGGCTTAGAAACCATACCATGCTTTTACAGTATTATTTTATAATACTCTTCGTACTGTACGCTTTGTACTTTACAACAAGTATTACGATTGCAGAAGTTCATTTCTTATTCTTGAGAAAGAAGACTGTTCAATAAATGCATTTTATTGAAAACGTCTGTCTCTCTATTTTCTCTGCACCTCTGGTGAAACGAAGCATGCACGATTGACTGAGTGAAATAACTATCTATTGTTTCCATGACTCTAGAGATACATTTCTTATTCTTGGGAAACAAAGTTGTCATGTATTAAGCGGTTGTCAAAAACATATCCCTTCTTGTTCATTCTAGAACGTTTCTAGAGACCTCTGAGCTAGCTGGCACACACACAATTAAGTCTAGTATATTCGGTAGAGACCTAGTTGACTTCAGTCCTACGTCTAAACTACAGGATACACTATTCCAATGCGCAGAGCCTATTGGGAATATAGGAACTACACTACATTGCGCCCAACGTTTGGTAAGGCGATAATTTAACGCTAGATACTAGAGTAACTCAGTCGTGCTTTTCACACAGACCCCTTTTCCGGTAAAATACTCCAATAGACGTCTGGAGTGGGTTAAAAGATATAATATCCACATCAAAACTGAGTAGGATGAAAAATCCTATGTATTAGTTTTTGGTTAATTCAACGTTGAAGGTTACAGTATTCCAAAAATATTGTGCACCTAATCTTTGTTTCCTTGAAACTTGCTCTGCAAACTTTCAGTCAACAAAATGACAGATATTGAAGACGAAAGGGATAGAGCTGCAGTAACAGCTCAGGCAGTTTTGGATGACACAAATTTCCAACAAAATGACCCAAATGCTGTACTCATCCCGGTAAATATAAGGAAAACAATTACTAAAAAACTCATACAAAATGGGGTATCACCAAGAGGTGGTAAAGTAATATTTGTTATAGAGGCACATGAATATCGGTAGACAGAGGTATTCTATTAATGGATTCTGTTTCCTGCAGCAAATGCAGTAACACACGAGTTCCACTTCTATAAATTAGAGGAACCACCAGTGCAATACGTTCCTTTCGAGGACGTTGAAATTCCACTAACTTACCAAGAGCATTAGCTTTGGTTTAATGGCGCCCTACAACATCAAAATCACATTACCAGGCTCGGTCCACTAGGTAGACCAGGAGCCACACGGCCGGTACTAGCCAGCTATACAACACATCCTGACACTGAAAGAATGACAGCTCCTGAACTGTTAGCCCAGCTAAAACAGCTAATTAAAATACACAGACAGTTGGTTGAATATGTCATGAGGACTTTAACAGTCCAACCAGCTGTATGAATTCCACAGCACATCCCTCACATACAAAATTACACCACTGCCTGTATAAGTCAGTCATTGGTAAATTACCCGCAAAACGGGAAGAAATTCCATTCTGGTTAGCTCAAAAAAATTCTCAAATAGAGGCGGTATTCCCTGATAGTACACCTCATGAGAAACACAGGATTCTAACAATCTGTTTACCAATGGGGATTGCACCATATGTAGAGGGCTGCGACACATGGGGTACAGTCTTTGCTTCAATCTACACAAAAACACAAGGTTTCCCGTCCATGGCAGTAATACCAGACGTTCTAAGACGGTTTCAAAATGAATATGGTCCAGAACTGGGCTTAAATATGGGTATGAAATTACTGAAATATTTCAAACAGGTCTCGGCTATACTATTAGCCAGCATCAAAGGTGAAGCAGCATCAGTGGCAATCCGCCAAAAACTAAAAAAAAACAGATATAACAAAGCAACCATTTGAACTTGCCAGAATTATTGAAAAATCATATGAAGAACTAGGTTGTGATAGTTTGGGTGGGAAACCAGTAAAGGCCCAACTAACTGAAAATCCTGAAAAAGTTTTTAATAAAAATAATCTCACTCCTACTAAAAAGAAGTGGGAAAACAGCAATCAGACACTTCCTAGAGAGAAGCATTCACAGTCCAGAGGAAGGTCCCCTCAACAGGAGCCCTCTGAAAAGAGGTATAACCTCAGAAATAGAAATAATTTGAGAAAACCTGATAGATATCAAGATAAGGATACACTTTCCTCTCGTACCTTTCAGATTTCCTCTCAGAAATCCGAAAGAAGAGGACGATCAGAACAAAAAGAACGCGTGAAGTCCAAAGACGAACAACACGTTCCAAAAACTAAGAAAAGTCAATTCACCAAAAAGAAGGTAGCGTGTCTAAAGATGAGACATGTCGAGGATCTTGAGGACACAACTCAGGAATAAAGAGTGGCCCAGACAATGCTAGACAGCGCAGCAGAGGTCACCATAGCTCGCAAGATTATGAAGGATCACCTGGAGACAGTGGACTTGAATGAATGCATCCAAGTTGAAACTGCAGATACCAGGGTTAGTGTACCACATAAGTTATATGAAGTAACACTCCGGATGGAGGGGGACATAACTAGAAAAATTAAAGCACTCTTTTGGGAGAAGCTTTCTAAGGGTTATAACATTCTTCTAGCTAAACAAGACTGCCCACCTGCATTTGTCAGGGAGTGCCCACATGGCTAATATATAATTATCTATTATAAGAGGTGAACCTGCACTCCTTTGTTCCTCAAGTTAATCAAAGTAATCTCGGGTACTCAGGTTTAGCGTGCACACCAGTTGTGAGGGGGCATGCCCTGCTGACATAATTATGCCAGCCTTCTCAAATCACATTCCAATTCATGAAAAATACACCTTTGCCAGGAAATGGACTGTAGCCCAGGCCCCAGCATTATCCAAAAATCATGTAGGATATGATGAGGATTTCCCTCAACATAAGATCCAGTTGAAAACACAACCAACAATGCAAAGGCAATATCCTGTAAAACAGGAATCTAAAAACAGGTCAGGGAGATCTTAAATCAACTTGAATACCAAGGGGTGATTGAAACATCCACCTTATCAATGAACAATCCTTAGTTTCCTGTCTCCAAACCAAACAATTCATATTGTCTAGTTTTGGATTACAGACATCTAAACTCTTGTTGCAAAACTTTTACAGTACAAAATGCGCATAGTGCAGTACTGATGAATAACATTGTGCGCAAAAAATATAAAACTAGGTTAGATATCTTAAATGGTGTCTTTTGTCAAAACATTGCACCTGAAACCAGGTATTTGACTCATTTCTCAATAATGGGGACACAGCGACAATGTTGCCGTCTCTCCCAGGGATTCAAAAATAGTCCAGGCTTATTTTCAGCCAGAGTAACAGAGTTACTACAAACGTACGATGATGAGGCATTGTCATATGTCGATGACATCTATCTTACAGACGACGATTTGGACGTGCTCTTGAAAAGAGTGAATACCATTATACTGGGGTTCGCTTCTGAAGGGTGTTAGAAATGGGATCCCTGGCTGGCCAGGGCATGCGCCAAAGACAGTCAGAGACCACCATTCCCACGTCAGGGCAAGGGAGTTACACGCCAAGATAACCCCTGCTCACCCCCTTGGTAACGTAGCACCAGCAGTAAGGCTAAACTCGGAGGCAATGTGAGTTAACGCACCCCCAGCAACAACACTCAAGGCCCACCACAAAGGAAACTCCACACAAGGTTATATATAAAAATAGCCTTTGTATTACACCAAAACACATTAGATAATAACCACATACTTTACAATGTGTCAACAGGCACGGGCAGAAATTACAAGGGATATGTACAAGACAGGGCCACATGGACCACTGTCAGGAATAAGCACTTTTAGAAATAACACTTTTAAACCATAGAACATATAATCGAGTGATCTCCTCAGTCGGCCTGAGAGGGCGGTGGCGACCCGCGCACTACAAGCGTTTGGTTGGGGCGACCAAGGTGTGGGCTCAGAGGAGGAGGGGGCAGGGTGCTGGCGGCCCAGTGAAGCGGACGCGGCTCAGAGGAGAGCGGCGCAGCTCGAGGCATGAGGGCGGCCCAGGCACAAGCTGCTGAGGGGCAGGATGCGGGGGGCCCAGGTGGAGCAGAGCACGACTTCACAAGGAGCGGTGCAGCTCTTGGCACAGGAGGCTAGGCACGAGCTGCAGGGGAGGGAGCGAGGCACACTTCAGGCTAGGCCCTAGCCGCCCAAGGAGATCGGACAAGTCCCAGCAATTTGTCAGGGAAGGCACAAGAGAGTCCACTTGTCCTGGGACTCTGGTCAGGGGGCAAGCTCAGTATAAAGCCCTTGGAGATAGTTAAACACCAAAGGAGTATGACATTACAACACATGCTTTTACCACGCATGCCTTTACAACGAGGTTTTTACAACGAAAACTTTTACAACGCATAGCGCTTTGGGGTGCTGGATAGTGAAAAGTTTAATTTACTATTTGTAACAACTGCATTTTCGGACCAGATAGAATCAGCTCACCAAGACACCACCAATCCAGCCGAAACGTAACCACCTCCCTCCTCGGGACCTATTTAGCAAGGCACCTGGGTACCTACCTGAGGATGGGGAATTAGCAATATACAAGCTCATATCATCAAAAACACCACTAAATCTATAGGATTACTAGGAATACTCACAGATTACTAAGGACTTCCATGCTCTACACCACACTCATACCTTATAGTCTCGCGGCAACTCAGACCCAGACTATGCTACCCTCCTATTCATAGTGAAGGGGGCAGTTCCGATATCTTACCATTACACACTGATCACAATCAGTGCTCGCGCAAGCCACAATCTTGTGGGTATAAGCACTGTATCCCCCCAGTGCTCTCACTATTTCATACATACACAAGCCACAATCCTGTGGGTATACACACTGACCACAATCAGTGTTCTCACTAATGCCACTCACTCTAGCAGTAATCTCACTAAACACTGTGTCCCTCCGGTGCTCTCACAAGCCACAATCCTGTGGGTATACACAGTGACCACAATCAGTGCTCTCACTAATGCCACTCTCTCTAGCTGCAATCTCACTACACACCGTGTCCCTCCGGTGCTCTCACAAGCCACAATCCTGTGGGTATACACATTGATCGTAATCAATGCTCTCACTAATGCCACTCTCTCTAGCGGTAATCTCTGTCCTATGAATACCTTCAGCTCTCTCTCTCTCTGTTGGGAAGTTTCTCTATATATCTAATATCTACTGGGAATGTCTCATATACAATTGTTATATTTTAAGAATGGCCAAATTACAATATGCAAAGGTTATTCTATGATTTAGGCGCTCCTTCTCCCTTTTGATCCATCAGTTACCATTACAGCATCTGGCTAGAAGAAAGGTTAGTCTTATCAATAATAATAACACTTGCACAGCTGTTCACTAAGAACTGGGGTTCTTTTATTACACAATATCAAATTATAACATCACAATAACTAGCAATCTAGACATAGCCTGAGAAGTAAAGGGGAATAGACACATACACTGATCTGCGGGGTCTCTTTATTATAATGGAAAGCTTTATTACTAACACATCCACATGTAACTGACAGGAACTGTAGATAGCTAAAAAGGGAAATGGATTATAACAGACTGCACACCGCTGAAAGAAAAAGGATTAATCAATATAACAATATAGTAGGGAAACTAGCCTAGGAAATAAAAGACAAGATTAATGATTAAGTGTAAAGCAAACTAGTTTAGAATACCTCACCCTATAAGAAAGGAATGTTTCTCTCTCTCTCTGGTGGAATCAGGGCTCTCTCTCTCCCTCTGTCACCACGGCTTCACTCCACTGGCTCAACTGCTCCAGCTGGCAGCTCCAACTCTTCCATCTGACTGGCAACTGCTTCAATACATTCTGATAAACTGGCAGCTCCAGCTGACAGTTCCAACTTAATTCCAAGATTCATCTGACTGCTCTCTCCAGCTCCAGCAACCATCTGACTGCTCTCTCCAGCTCCAGCAATCATCTGAACTCTACCATTCCAAGACCCGACTGAACTGAACTGTTCCAAAAGCCAACTGACTACTCTGCCTCTTCTGCACTCCGCTAATATGGAATGCTCTGCTCTAAGGGAAAGTTCCAGCCAGTAGCCTCCTCCCACCAAATCCATGTACCAGGCTCCCTGCTCCAGACGCTCTCACAGTGATCAGCTGCTTGTTTCGAGACTTGAGCCCAGGGACACTTCTTGATAAGATTCAGCTCCGGCCGGTTCTTTCTAGTTTGCAAAGAGCGAACAACACCTCATAACTAAAACATCACCTTTACCCTGCAAGCTCCTCAGTCAGCAGAGGCAGAAAGCAAAATGGAGTCTCTCTGGTTCTGGGCCTTGTAGGCCCGAAAAGGATGAAATAGACACTCAGCTCTATACACAAACCCTACCAATAGATAACTACAGGATCCACCCTCTACTATAGGTAGAATGATGAAAGCGCACATAATTATGTCAAAGCCAATAGGCAATAGATGGATTAGAGTCAGGAATAAGGGATCTATCATCATATAAAGCAGCTATCCTCTAGTTTATGCTTCTAGGTCTGGAAACAGGCCTAAAAGGACCAAAACAAGCTAAGAATAGGGATCTAGGATGGTAGCAAGCTTAAAGTCACCATCACTCAGAAATAGAACCAAAAACCCGGTCAGGACACTATTCCAACTCCAGTCCCTGTGGACACTAGGGAAGGTGTTGGATAGTAAATTAAACTTATTTCCTATCCTAGAGCGCCCCCCAGCGCAATGCGTTGTAAAAGTTGCATCGTAAAGGCACTGCGTGGTAAAAGTTGCGTTGTAAAGGATGTACCCCAACACCAAATAATCATGTAGCACACAACCAGTAATCACTAGTAAGAGGTAAGTACCACCTACGCAACTCTAACCACCTTAGGAGAATGTTACGCAGAGAACCAGGACCTCACTAGCAACACCTGTACTAGGAGAAAAACAACCACTTAAGTATCACCATACATTTAGGGGTATAGAAAGAACATATTACACATGATGCATCAACATACATTCAGAGGTGTAAGAACAAGGCACATGATGCATCAAAACACATTCAGAGGTGCAGCACAGGAGAACACATGCTGCATAAACAACACATTCAGAGGTGTAAGGAACAAGGCACATGACGCATTAAAACACATTCAGAGGTGCAGCAAATAACCATTCGCAGAAATCACATTAGCACAGAACTTACATCAAAGTCCAGGTTGCGCCACTGCGCCAACACCTAAACGTAGCAGCTGCCCACTACTTGCTGGGCAGCTGAGGACAGGGGCAGAACAGGGCCTAAACGCTGCAGCTGGCACTAAGTGCTGCGCAGCTGGGGAAGGCCAGGGTAGGGATGAAGGAGTGCGAGTCACTCCTTAGCCGAAAGAACATGTGTCCCTAAAAGAAAGAAACCTAAACGGTGTAGCTGCCCACTACTTGCTGGGCAGCTGAGAATCAGGACCCTCACTGTCCATTTGAACCAAAACTGCGCCAACACGTTGGAGCCCTCTAGGTTCTGGAACAAATGGGCCCCAGGTTTGAGCCACGGGGCTCAACACGGGCTTCTGTGGGGCGGGGGGAGCCACCTAGGCTCCCTAAACAAACAATATGCCCCCAAATGAGGACCTTGCCCCTTCTCGGTGGAGCACACGGGCTCAGCACGGGCTTCTGTGGGGGGACACCAGGCCCATCAGGGACAACACGGGGCCTGGGGGTCCCCCACGGGGGCCCTCTGCATGAAAGAATTGCCCAGTCATTGGAGCCACGCACCGGCTCTCAACGTAGAAGTTGTGAGCCACGGGGGTTCGTGAAACAACTGTGCCAACTGTTGGAGCGGCCCTCTAGCTGGCGGGGCCGCTCTGGAGACTCATATCACCGGATAGGCACAGGGGGCGGGCCGACAATAGGCCCCGACATCACCCTCTCCACCCACCTCTACACACTAAGCATGGGTCCCTCCAGGCCAAGTAATCCCATGAGGCGGTGCGTCTCGGGAGAGGCACTGGCAGAGTGCCTGGGCTCAACTTCACCCCCCCAGCCCTTCAAAACTCCCCGGGCTGGTTGCTGGGGATCGGGCTCCTCTCTGCGGCAGTCTCGTGTCCTCGGGGCACAAGGGGGCGGGACTTTACTTCCGGCTTAGGGTGAGACAAAAGGCTTCTCCTCTGCGTTGGCGGCTATGCGGCTCTCCACAGCTCACGGGAGCCCCGGGCCGCGGGAGGACTTTTCCTCTCTTTTCTCGTGTGCTCGAGGAGGCGGGGTGGGCTCCCGACCTCTGCTCTCTTTTTTTGTTTTTAACAAATTCTTCTGTCCCTCTGGCCCCGCCCACAACCTGGCGGGCCGCAGTTCGCAGCAGCAGGGCGGCAAGAGGGGTAGGCTCCCTCGAGCATCCAAATCAATCAAGTAGTGGCCATACTCGGGGTGAAAAAGGCTGGGTGGGCACCGGCTCTAATCACATAAAGCACTCCTAAGCGCTAAAGACAATTAAAGCGCTCTCAAGTGCTGAGGAAATGTAAAGTGCTCCCAGGTGCTTTAGAGCACACACAAAGGTGCGAATAAAAATACTAAGGAAACAAAGTAAAGCGCTATTAAGCGCTGGGGGCCAAAATCAAGCGCTCCCAGGCACTAGAGCACAAGTAAAGGTCCACAAGTCCAGGGAAGTCCTTCAGGAGTCCAGGGGCTGGGCAGGGCCCAGGGAGGCAAGCCTTCCCCTGAGCCCAAGCAGTAGCACGCCCCTGGCAGGATTCAAGTTGGCAAACAAGAACATTTGACAAGAGGTCACAGCCTCCTTTTATACAGAGAAATACTTTTTCTAAAGGTGCAGGGTGGGGGAAAAACCAGACACAGCTGGTTTGGGAGCACTCCTGATGTGCTCAGCCCCTCACTCTATTCACTGGCAGGGTTAGGGACATTAGACACACCACAGGGGGTGGAGCCAGCATTGTGTGGGGAAAGCCCACCCTATTCCGGACCCAGGTGCACCACTCCCTCACATCACACATGCTAATCTCAACACTCACCACCGGGCAGACCCATCCAGACTTCTGGAGCCAGGCTTACCAGCCAGCTCCAGCCAATCACGTGCCAGCACACTCACTGCACAGACAGGCACACTTCTAGAAGTGGCACTTCCATATTAGACACAAACACATAGCACATACCATTGCGCAGCATTCAATCACACGAGTCCGCACATACCAGACTCGAGCCTGCACACCCCAAGCATCAGGAACTACCAGGGACACATACATTCCTCATGTATTCCTATGGGAGGGCAGGCCTATCTCACCACATGCACTCAGAGTGCGCACTCACTTTCCACTGAGACACAGTGAAAGTGCGCAGAAAACAAAAATCACCATCACCAGGTTACCATTAAAAGCAAAAAGTTTAGGGGTGAACCTGCCAGAAGGGCCAAGTCCAACACAACCCCCTTCCAGCCAAAACGCAGGGCAGACCAATCACCACTGTGCTGGAATTCCCTGCTTTGGGCGATAGAATACGGACGCGGGCCCGCACTGCAGGGACACCCTCCGGTTCTACGCCCTGTTGTTCTACAAGACAGGCACATACTTAAAAAAAAAACAGGCCCAACCAGGCTACCCTACTGGTACTCCTTAGTTGTTCACAGCTAGGACCAGGCCCTAGGCCACCCAGATACCACTGGTCCATGCCAATCCAGAGTGGGGGGTGGTAACCCCTGGCATACAATAGCCATTCTCCACCCTTCTTATCAGAGTAGTTCCAAACTACCACTGATTCTTCAACCTAGGGTCCGCACCCTCAGGCTGACCAGAGGTCACGGGCAAGAATGCCCCACCCAACCTCTACTTCTGGGGTTGCGCACTCTCCCAGGAGAAGCACCCTCCAGAACACAACTCTCCCACCAGTTCAGGACTTCTCCCTCCACTGGTCTACCACCTGGGATCCAAATTCACTGGATGCACAGGGGTCAGACTTCCTCTGACCCCCTTCCAGAGTTCTGCACCCTCCCACTGTAGAACAGGGTCCCTCCACTTAATGTGGGCCCCACCTGCTCTCAGGGTAGTACCACAAAACTCAGCTAAGAACCCTAAAGATCCCTGCTAGGCCTGTACCACCCCTTCTGGGAAACACAGGGTCTCTTCACTTAAGATGAGCCCCACCTGTGTTCACAGGGGTACCCCTAGAAGATAACCTGGCCAGGACACTGGCTACAGTCGCCCTGCCATCCAGATCCGAAAAACGCTGGCTACTGGCTCTCCAACCGAGGGTCGTACCCTTTGGTCAGATGCCTGGCGCATCAGGACTTCCTTGAGGGTGACACATAACTAATGCATCATGTACAAGTCTGCCTGACACTCAGGACAGAAGTGGCATCATCATGGTCACTGCTTGGCGACACAACCCTTCTGGCTGGCCCCTGACCCACTGGTTCTTCCACTGGGGAACCTATCCCCCTCGCACCCCTCAATCTGGACTTCTGCACCCTCCCAACTGGAGCGGTACTGCCAGATAATAGAACTACTAGAGCCCTGCTTACAGGCGCTCCACATTCTCTCCACACTGGGAGATCCCCTCAACGGACGCTCCATACGTACATGCTAGGCTCCCTCGCATGGTGTTCCTAAAAAATCCTCCCAGACTACGAAGACCGGGCTTGTGCTCCTCTGAGCCAATTCCACCACCGGGCTGGAAGACCAGAACTTTCCTTAGGGTCACTCCCCAACAAATAACACAATGGCACAGGGGCAGGGGAACCTCCCTTGAGCTTCAGGCCCACCCATGAAATCCAACACCTATCCAATTATTCAGCAAGCTCCCCATCCTGAGAACTCACACCATTCATCCCCACATGCCCCCCCCACACTGGTAAGGCAGTTTCTACCACCCCTGATTTCTCAACCTGACCACACATGACACAGGTACCATTACTCCAGGACAGGGACCAGGGACACATGCACTGGATTTATTTATTTATTTTATTTTATTTTATATGCTTATAAAGCGCCAGACTAGACCCCCGAAGGGGTATCTCCGCGCTATAACTGCAGATGGAAGTGAGAGTAAAAATGTGTCCAGGGATAAAGTGACATTAATAGCTGGGAAACAGGTAGGTTTTTAGATTTTTTCTAAACATCATATGGTTGGTGATTGACCTCAGTTCAAGCGGCAGTGAGTTCCATAGTGTGGGTCCAGTATAGGCCAGTGCACGGCCTACACTGGCGGCGATACATTTATGCTGCCACCACTGGATCCCACCCTTCTGGTGAATCCAGAAAACACACTGCACTTAGGGGGATGATCTACCCTCCCAAGCTAGGGACACCTAACTCACAGTGCACAAGACCCATTTCCACAGAAATGAAATTTTTAGCAAACTCAAAACAATAATCCCCAAAATGTGATTTATCTAAAATGCAGAGTTTTGTGATGCGGCCAGTTGCCACTGTGGTACAGCGCAAACACAAATCCGGGACCCTTCCGCTGCCACCAATGTTAGAAATGGGATCCCTGGCTGGCCAGGGCTTGCGCCAAAGTCAGTCAGAGACCACCATTCCCACGACAGGGCAAGGGAGTTACACGCCAAGACAACCCCTGCTCACCCCATTGGTAACGTAGCACGAGCAGTAAGGCTAAACTCGGAGGCAATGTGAGTTAAGTGTTTGCGCACGCACCCCCAGCAACAACATCAAGGCCCACCACAAATGACACTCCACCCAAGGTTATATATAAAAATAGCCTTTGTATTACACCAAAACACTTTAGATAATAACCACATACTTTACAATGTGCCAACAGGCATGGGCAGAATTTACTGGGGATATGCACAAGACAGGGCCAGATGGACCACTGTCAGGAATAAGCACTTTTAGAAGTAACACTTTTAAACCATAGAACATATAATCAAGTGATCTCCTCAGTAGGCCTGAGAGGGCGGTGGTGACCCGCGCGCTACAAGCGCTTGGTTGGGGCGACCAAGGTGTGGGCTCATAGGAGGAGGGGGCAGGGTGCGGGCGGCCCAGCGAAGCGGACGCGGCTCTGAGGAGAGCAGCGCTGCTCGAGGCATGAGGGCGGCACAAGCTGCCGAGGGGCTGGATGCGGGCGGCCCAGGCGGAGCAGAGCACGGCTTCACAAGGAGCGGTGCGGCTCTTGGCGCGGGCGGCTAGGCACGAGCTGCAGGGGAGTGAGCGAGGCACACTTCGGGCGAGGCCCCAGCGGCCCAAGGAGATCAGACAAGTGCCAGCAATTTGTCAGGGAAGGCACAATAGAGTCCACTTGTCCTGGGACTCTGGTCAGGGGGCAAGCTCAGTATCAAGCCCTTGGAGATAGTTAAACACCAAATATTCATGTAGCACACAACCAGTAATCACTGGTAAGAGGTAAGTACCATCTACGCAACCCTAACCACCTTAGGAGAATGTTACTCAGGGAACCAGGACCTCACTAGCAACACCTGTACTAGGAGAAAAACAGCCATCTAAGTATCACCATTAATTTAGGGGTATAGCAAGAACATATTACACATGATGCATCAACATTCATTCAGAGGTGTAAGAACAAGGCACATGACTCATCAAAACACATTCAGAGGTGCAGCACAGGAGAACACATGATGCATAAACAACACATTCAGAGGTGTAAGGAACAAGGCACATGACGCATTAAAACACATTCAGAGGTACAGCAAAAAGCAATTCGCAGAAATCACATTAGCACAGAACTTACATCAAAGTCCAGGTTGTGCCACTGCGCCTAACCCTAAACGTAGCAGCTGCCCACTACTTGCTGGGCAGCTGAGGACAGGGACAGAACAGGGCCTAAATGCTGCAGCTGACACTAAGTGCTGCGCAGCTGGGGAAGGCCAGGGTAGGGATGAAGGAGTGCGACTCACTCTTTAGTCCAAAGAACATGTGTCCCTAAAAGAAAGAAACCTAAAGGGTGCAGCTGCCCACTACTTGCTGGGCAGCTGAGAATCAAGAACCGCGACAGGGCCCTCACTGGCCCTTTGAACCAAAACTGCGCCAACACGTTGGAGCCCTCTAGGATCTGGAACAAATGGGCCCCAGGTTGGAGCCACGGGGCTCAGCACGAGCTTCTGTGAGGTGGGGGGAGCCACCTAGGCTCCTTAAACAAACAATATACCCCCAAATGAGGACCTTGCCCCTTCTCCGTGGAGCACACGGGCTCAGCACGGGCTTCTGTGGGGCGACACCGGGCCCATCAGGGACAACACGGGGCCTGGGGGTCCCCCACAGGGGCCCTCTGCATGAAAGAATTGCCCAGTCTTTGGAGCCACGCACAGCACTAAATGTAGAAGCTGTGGGCCACGGGGGCTCGGGAAACAACTGTGCCAACTGTTGGCGCGGCCCTCTAGCTGGCGGGCCGCTCTGGAGACTCACATCACCGGATAGGCACAGGGGGAGGGCTGACAATAGGCCCCGACATCACCCCCTTCACCCACCTCTACACACTAAGCATGGGCCCCTCCGGGCCCAAGTAATCCCGGGAGAGACATGGGCAGAGTGCCTGGGCTCAACTTCACCCCCCCAGCCCTTCGAAACTCACCGGGCTGGTTGCTGGGCATCGGGCTCCTCTCTGCGGCAGTCTCATCTCATCGCGGCACAAGGGGGGCGGGAATTTACTTCCGGATTGTCTCCGGTCTCCCTCTCCACCCGGGAGACCGGAAAAGGCGGTACAAAAGGCTTCTCCTCTGCGCTGACGGCTCTGGGGCTCTCCACAGCTCACGGGAGCCCCGGGCCGCGGGAGGACTTTTCCTCTCTTTTCTCGGGTGCTCAAGGAGGCTGGAAAACCTGACCTTATGGGCCAGGTGGCGCAGGGCACGCCTAAGATCTCCGGGTTCACCTGCCTTGACAGACAGAGACACAAGACACTCTGTTAGGCGTAGAAAATCAGGTTTATTAGCTGCAGCTAAGCACAGTTGTCCAAGAAGTACCCTATTGGTATATTCTCAAGAGACTGCCACTTCATTCTGTGGCGCACAGTCTATTATAGTACATATGTTTACAACAGGGGTCTCCAAACCGGTCCTGGAGGGCCGGATCCAGGCCAGATTTTTAAAATAACTACATGTATCTCAATGGGGATATTCCAAAAATCTGGCATGGATCCGGCCCTCCAGGACCGGTTGGAGACCCCTGGTTTACAATGACAACTCCCAAAACATACAAAACTGACGAATAGGAATAGTTTGAAAACAAGCTATCGAATGTCTAAAACACACCCTTCTTTCAGACCCCGTGTGCTCTCCTCCCCTCAAGTTAGTCAACACTAGTGCCCGTAATTCAATTTGCAGGTGGTAGAACATATTGAATGCTTTAAAGGATAGTTTATGTAACAAGAGAATACACAAAGAGAATAGCGAAGGCCAGTTAAACAAGATAAAGTCAGGAAGAATGGTGGGACCCAAACAGTGGAGTAAGACAAGGATTAATCAATCTAGACATGGATTTAACTAACTCGGCCAGTCTCTAACATCGGTTTAGTATTCAAGGACAAGGGTTACTCTTTAACAAGAGAGACACGTAGCAAATGAAAAAGCAAAAACACTGCGTTCGCCGTGTTCGCCGTGCTGCCTGAGTGAGAAAACACAAAATGGCTGCTAGATACGAAGCGGAGTAGAAAACTACGTAACTTCAGACCCTCCTTTTGCCATACTCAGGTAAAGCACAAAGGACTCATGTTAGTCTGAGTCGATATCAATGGTCATGAGGTCATTGAGTTGTTGCTGTAACATCATTCTAATATTCTCTGTTTTCTGTGATACTGGCTTAAAAACACACAATGTGGCACAAAGTCCACAGATGGCTGGGCCACACTGTAAACAGAGGCAACAAGAAAAGATGATCGCTAGAATCGCTCCAAGGAAAGCTAATACTCTCCATCCCCATGTGGACAGTAGTCCCCAAAATCATCCCATCACAGACCAATCTCCGGGGTCCTATTGAATGGACTCGGAAATTACATGTAGCTTGGAAATGGCTTGGTAAACTGTAGGGGCATTATCAGGAATGTAAACGCAGCAACTAGACCCAATCAATTTACAAACTCCTCCTCTATCTGCAAGGACAAGATCTAGAACCATTCGGTTCTGCAAAGTCATAATACGATCCGCCTGAAGTTCAGCTGTCAAATTACTCAATGCTCCAGAAGTCACGTCTATGGTAGCATCGACCACACGAACTAGGCGTCTGATGTTTCTGCTATTAGCCATTGGACCCCAAAAGGGAAGGAACCCTTTCAGAAAATCTCCTCCCTCTTGTCCAGCTGTGTCTTCAGAATCAATAACCCCTCTACCATATCTTTTTCTGTGATGATCTGCAGGAGCAGTATATGTCGGAGGAAGAAGGAAAGCTATATAACATGTTCCCGAGAAATATGTGGGAAGCCATGTATAAGCTCTGTCGTGACAGATAAAATATGTACCTTGAGATGGTACTAACGGTGAAGAAACCAAGGGTGTGTAAACGTATGTATGGGAACAATTACTCTTTTCCTGTTTAATTTTGGTATTCTGGCCATTTATTTGTAAACACAAATTACCTTTATGGGGTATAATCTAAAACGGTGCAAATCTTTTCTGTTTAACCTTGTCAATAAGGCTAGTGATATAACGAGTCACATTCCACCCATCATATGCTTGTTTCTCATCCTTGGGAATTTTACCAATATCAGCAATTTTCGCCATGGTTACTATTCCCTTTATATGCAAAGTAACACTCCCAGGCATACACCTAATGTAATGGCACAATAGACTAAGCAAACAAACTAGTTCAGTTTAGAAAATATACATTTTTAATTTGATTAAAAAGAGATAATAAAAATCAATACATTGATCAAAGTAGATAAAATGACATTATATTGATACATGTGTATTCACAAAAAAGGTTAAAAGGAGATTAGATGGTATCCTGTCGACGCGTTTTGACATAAAGACTATGCCTTCATCAGGACTTTTACCATCGAGTTTCTGTAAAAAAGATTTATAAAATATATTTTACTTAATCAGTTTCCTCATCATGAAAGCAATTTAACAGAACTAGTTTTGTGTTTGCCACAACATTCTATTGCCAATTAATTATCAGAAACATGATATACCGCTTTATATTTAGAGAAATTATATTTATGTCAGACACCTATGTATATTACAGTCCAAAAACCACTGATACAGATACGAACATACAAATCTATGTTTCGCATTTACAGGTAATAAAAAGCTATGCAATACACTTCTTTATAGTGCCAAAGAACAGCAAGGATTTCCTTCAGCTTCCTTTTGTCAGTTGCATATGATACATTTTTTATATATATATTGCCATAGACAGAGATTACTTTCATGGTCATATTAGCAGTTGTGTTATTCGGTACTAAAGTTATTTTGTATTCTTATTACATACATCCCTCATTAACCGTTGATCATCACAACTTAAATTGCAACATAAGCTTATAAGTTTAGAGTATTTCATCATGTTCTTAACGTAAAACCTACAGGAAATTAATTAAGATAAGAAAAATGAAAAAATAGAAATGTGGGAAAATAGAACAGGAAATAGTGTTGAGATTACCCTTCTGATATTTTATAAATTTCTTCCCTAATAACTGTGTTTTAGAAATAATATTATAGTACCTCTATAATCCACTTGAAAGCACGTTTTTAGTTTTCAATTTCCCTGTTATTTATGTACTTATTCCAAAGTACATTGTGTGAACTCCTAAAACATCCTGTAGTTCATTTGCGAAAAACCCATATCTTATTTTTAACCATTGCACGCTCTTACCTTGCTGTACTCAAATACAACGGCAGTACGGCTCTCATGCGACCCGGCTGTGCCACCTGGTATCTAGCTGGTTACTCTGATCTAAATTTTCTAAAAAACGAGATATATATTTTATAAGGGTTCAGGTAAATGAACTATACTCGGTTTGGTTTCAACATTTACGTTTATGATACCACTAAATCATTATCGTATTGGTTCTCACCTTACGTGGATAGTTTTATGTCTGTTGTAACTTTCAATTTTTATTCAAATCATGGAGTTATCAAGGTCCATTAGATGACAAATACCTATAGGTAAGAGAACATCCTTTTATTATTAACTCCTTTACTGTTAACTGTTTTAAAAAGGGTTTCACAATGGATAGAATCCGTCTTACCCCAAAGATTTGGAACACTGTCTTTCTCTGGGTTCCTGCTCCGTGAAAAACGTCACAGCGGTATCCTGATTTTTAAAAGAGCCTAGCATATGACAATAGAACAAGCGGGTATTATGAACTAAACTATGTGTAGGATATTGGTCAAGTGCGGTTATTCTATAGTTTGCGCTTACCTAAAACAACAGGGCGTTATTCCCTTTATCAAAGGACTGTGACTAAAATCTACTCTACCATTATAGGACCCACCAGGAGGATATCGGAGTTGGTTCTGGTATGCATTAGAAAACATAGCCAGATAAGCCCAAGCAGAGCCTTCATATGAAAATGGAAGGACTAAGTACGGCATCCCTCTTTCTGTATTATGTGGCATGAGCCCACAAACCCAACAATCAGTAGTATTTACTAACAATTGATGCTGATGTAACAATTGGATAAATGAATTGTTAAGATATTCCATTCTTTCTATCTGCTCATGGTCTGGGAGTGAGTAAAATTTGTGCGGAGAAAAAGTAGTAGAGGAAATCAAAGATACAGAAGTAGGAATAGGTGCTGGGTGCATACTGTGTATAATCCATCCTACACATGCTAATAAACTGCATAAACATATTAAAATGCATAATGCTACACCACAACGACTGAATAATAATTTCTTATAATGATTTCTTTTCATCATTTTAATATCACCCCCTTTTCCTGCGTTATTCATTACTCTAAAGGCGTTGCTCACGATAATCTTCCTTAATCACTTGGCTGTGATTGTTAGCCGTCCTATGACACTGCAAGTCCTGTTGACCTAGTCACTATTCAGGTCACAGCCTAAGACTCCTACCGTGACCCTGCAACTTGATGGATAATGGAAAAGAAAAGTTTTCTTTTAATAAAAGCAAAATTATAAAACACAGAGTTCAATTGTCTTTAAGCAACCTTCATCTTGGGTTGTACCGTGTCTTGCCAGGTATTGTTTGGTCCTTAAACAAAGTCTCTTGATCTGATGTATTTAGTCGCAAGTGTGGAGGTACAGCTTCCTGCAAAACGTCGTCGTCTACTTTTTCTGAACTAGTCCAGTCCAGGCGTGCACTGCTGAATGATACAAATCTGGGTACTTTCTCACATTCACTATCACCAACACCTTCTCGGAACCACTGGTCATAAGGTAAAGGTAATGGTACCCTTTTGCAGTGCACGCTGTGGATCCAGTTTTTCTTTCCAACGACCTTCAGTGCTGTACGAGTAGTTAGTAGGTCTTGTCACAGCGGCCCCCAACGAGGTTCCAAGTTCTTTGTCCTCTGCAAGTTTTTCAGACAAATCCAATCCCCATGTCGGATGGAGTGTCCTGGATCTAAGGAGGCCTCCGGCAAAGCGTTTTGGACCTGTTGACGAATAACACACAATTTAGTAGTGAGGTCATGCAAATAATCAACCAACAATGGACACGGAATGTCCAAATATTTCTTGGGTCGAGGGACTCCCCAAACATTGGCTGGGCGTCCAAAAACAATCTCATATGGGCTAAGCCCCAAACGAGAATGGACAGTTGTTCTTGTTGAAAGAAGTGCCAAAGGCAAGGCATCAGGCCAGGAAAGGCCTGTACTGGCCTGAATCTACGCTAACTTAAGTTTGAGAGTGCCATTATAACACTCAACCAAACCCGCTGACTGAGGGTGGTTTGCCCCATGGAATTTCTGTCTAATACCAAGACCCACACACACCTTCTGCATAATTTGGCCTACAAATTCACTCCCATTGTCACTCCAGACAATGCGCGGCAAACCAAACCTCAGGAAGAATTCCTTCAAGAGAACTTTGGCAGTAGACAAAGCAGTATTGTCCTGTATGGGGCAGGCCTCTATCCATCTGGACAAGGCACAAACCACCACCAGGACATACTTAAGATTGTTGAAATGTTCCATGTGAATGTAATCTATTTGCAGTACCTCAAAAGGATACGTAGGGGGAGAAAAATGACCTGCTGGAGTTGGGGTTCCCTTTCCTGGATTGTGCATCAAACAGACAATACAATGCTTCACCATGTTTTCTGCACATTTAGGAATTACTTCATTCTGCCATACTGGAGCCAGAAGTTTACATATACCCCTTGCATTGATATGGGCTGGTCCATGAGCCATAGTGACTACAGGTAGTACATACGCATCTGGTAACAACCACGGCTGATGCTCTGACAAGTCTGTCCAACATCCCATCGTGTCCAACATTCCCGTACTCTCTCTCCACTTACTCAATTCTTTCTCAGTTGCCTCCTTCTGAATCATTTTCATGCTTTCTACTGTGTCTTCACACAAACCACCTTCTGCGACCCATCTTGCAGGGCCGGCAACATACATGCGACTTTAAACATCTTTCGCTGTTTCACTCGCTACTTCATCTGCAAATGCATTTCCTCGACCCACGTCATCAGTAATCTTTTTACGCGCACTGCACTTCAAAATCACTACTTGAGCAGGCAAAGCAAGTGATTCAAGAAGGTCAGTTACCAACTGACCATGCTGTATTTTAGTGCCGTGGGAGGTAAAGAATCCTCTTTCCTTCCACAACTGACCAAAACTATGGGCAACGCCAAAAGCATATTGACTATCTGTATAAACAGTCACTCTCTTCCCTTTTGCCAACACACATGCTCTTGTTAACACAATCAATTCTGCAGCTTGCGCTGAATTCTGTGTAATGCGTGCAGTTTCTACTACTGTATGCAACTTGTAACAGCATAAGCAGCTGTCGTCTCGCCATTAGGAAGCTTAAAACAAGACCCATCTACCCACAGGATCCCATCCGGATCCTCAAGTGGTGTATCTTTCAAATCAATTCGACCTTTAGTTTCTTCTTCTGTACGAAGAAAACTATCATGCTGATCTTGTACATTTTTCTCATCCAAAACAGGTAACAATGTTGCTGGATTCAGAACATTACATCTCTTGATATGTATGTGACTAGCTAAAAGCGTCAATTCATATCCAGACAAACGGGCGCTCATTGTGCTGGGTTTTTGTCCTGTTCAAAAGAGTATCTACTGCATGTGGCACCATAACATTAAGAGTATGATCCAACACCAATCCAGCAGATTGACGAATGGAAATCGCTGCTGCTGCTGTTGCTCTAAGACAACTAGGTAATGCCTTAGCTACTGGATCTAATGTAGCCGAAAAATAGGCACATGGCCTTTGTTTGTCTCCAAATTGTTGTGTCAAGACTGACAATGCACAACCTTCCCTTTCATGAACATAGAGTGTGAAAGGCTTACTATATTCTGGAGTACCTAACACAGGAGCAGAACACAAGGCAGTACGTAAGTCAGAAAAACTCTTCTGAAATTCATCAGTCCAAGGAAAAGGTTGAGGCGTATCTTTCAGAGTGAGCGCCAACAAAGGTTTAGCTAGTAAGGAAAAATTCGGAATCCACTGTCTGCAATAAGATGTAATGCCTAAGAAAGCACGCACCTCTCTTTGTGTAGATGGTACGGACATTCGTGCAATTGCATGGATACGTTCTGGGGTCAATCGCCTTCCCTTCTTCGACAAGAGATGACTTAAATAGGTAACCATTTGGCGACAATATTGTAACTTAGAAGGTGACACCTTGTGGTGTAGATCAGATCAATGTTGCAGAAGTAACACAGTCGCGTTCTTACAAATATCTTTTGAATCGGCAGCCACTAACAAATCATCCACATATTGGATAAGAGTAGCACCTGGTTGCAAAGAAAAGGTGTCAAGCTGGGATTTCAGAGCATGACTATAGATGGAGGGACTCTCACAATAGCCTTGAGGTGCACGTTTGAATGGGAAGCTTCGGCCTCCGAGAGAGCAGCCAAAGAGATCTCTACTTTCCTCAGCAATAGGAATGCTAAAGAAAGCAGTTTTAAGATCAATAACCGAAAACCAAGCTGCCAAAGCAGGAATCATAGTTAGCAGAGTAGTAATATCCAGGACAACAGGAAACTGAGGGACAACAAGTTTGTTGACCTCTCGGAGATCAAACACAAAACGATACACAGGTGGCTGAGAAGGATCAGTACGTTTAAGAACAGGCAGAACAGGACCATTGCAAACATTTCCTCTGGTCTCTTCGACTACACCTTTCTGAACCAAGTCATAAACAATAGCCACCAAAGCTCTCTCACCATTGTTAGAGATCTTGTATTGTGGAATGTGTGGCAACTTAACATCAGGCTTAACAGTAATCACATATGGTGGAATTTGAAGCAAACCAACATCATTCGGACCCGTAGCCCAAAGCGTAGCAGGAAGTGAACGCAATTCGAGTGGTAGTTGGTCTTTAGAGACATACATCGGAGAAGTCAATTTATCACCAAAGTAAGATGTACACCAGATGGTGAACAATACAATGTGGCATGCAAGCGTTTTAATAAATCCAAACCCAATAGATTTTCTCCGCAACCCATCATCAAGAGAAGTGGAGCTTCTAAATCATACGGACCAATGGAAATGGGCAAAGGACAGGAAACAGGTTTACTAACTGGGGCGCCAGAGAATCCTACAGAAACATTTGTTAAGCCAGACAAAGGTGCTCCAGGGAGTTTGGAATACATGATAGAACTTCTCATTGCACCAGTATCCAAAAGAAATGGTTCCGTAATACCTAATGCTACAACATTAAAATATGGTCCATTCTGATCCACTGGAACTGATAAGACTCCCTTACTCTGTCTATGGCTGTTCTAGCTAGTGTGAAAATCAGCGTTTTCATTGTCTGTGCAATATTCGTCATTGTAATATTGTGCAGGCTGGGAATTCCGCTGATCAAAACAATTTGTAGAGTCCTGAGGGGGAGAGGAACGTCGTTCCTGAAATGACGCACCATGCCCACTACCTCTGGGCACTGACCGAGAATCATCACGACCCCTTGGTGCTAATGATCCACCATAACGTTGCAACAAAACTGGACAGTTATTCTTAAAATGGCCTTCCTCTTTACAATAGGCGCATTGATTAGGACCCAACGGAAATCGCGAAACTGAAGATACAGGTTTCTGTAACAACCTCTGAAACTGTGGAGGCTGTTGTAATTAGTGCTGAGCAGAACGAGGGGGATAAGCCTGTTGCAGAAGAATCTTCGTTATCAATTCTTTAGTCTTTTTCTCCACTTTCTACTTATCTTCCTTATCCTTATTCTCATAATACTGAGCGGTAGCTAATATCTGGGCAATCGATGAAACGGCCCATGAACTCTCTGGTTGTTTCAATTTATGCGATAATTCTGGAAGTAAGTTAAAGACAAATTTATCTACGAATAATCGCTGTCCACCTTCTGTACTCATATCTTAACCACTATGGTCGATGAAAGTCTCTTCAAAACGAGTAAAGAAATCGGAGACACTTTCATCAATCTTTTGTTTGCATGCTGCTAACTTATCCCAGTTAACGTGTACAGCGGGCATCATCATTTTCATAAGATCTATTATTTTACCGGGTAATTCCGCAATCAAATCATCTGGTTTGGCACCACCGATTTGTCCTGCATCCGCAGCTGTAAGAGCAGCCCAATTACCACCTAGAGCTTGATCATGGTCTTGTTTCCGAATTTTAGCCCATATAGCTTGTGGGACTATATTTCCCATTAATAAATCAATATCTGCCAAATTCATGATACATGCATCAACAGTCTGGGACAACTCTTTATAATACCCAGCAGGATTCTTACGAGGGTCCGGTAAAGACTGTTTAAGTGCCAACTCTTCTGATCTTTTCCAAGGATCATGTACTCATATACGCTGGAAATGAGCCGGAACAGGCGGATTAGCACCTGCTTGTGGAACTGCATCTCTCCATATCGGAGGAACTTCTCGCATAGGATATTTTGCCATTTTACGACAAACCGCAGGATCAGGTTCAAGAGAAGCTTGAGAGAAGAAGGAAGAACGGAAAGTTACAAGCTTTTGAACAGCACACTCTACATCAGGACCCACAATAAGTCCCTTATCAAATTGATCCTGTTCCTCGAACAAATCCTGAGGAGGTAAATCCAAATCCATATCTCCCCACCCTTTAATAAGAGTGTTGCACATAACATTAAAGACATACCTCTGTGTAGGCGCATTCCATTGAAGAAAACTATACTGTGGACCACTCATGATCCAATTACGAGCGAGAGAATCTAACTTAGTCTGTTCTTCCAAATCTGGAATCTGGCTACTAGATTGTCTTCGAGACGAAGCAGGAGAAAAATAAAGAGGCCCAAGAAAAGGTGACAAGAGACCAGAAACAGTTTTAACTAAACACTGTTGAGCTGTAGGGGAATCTGACACTAGAACAGGAGACAACATATTCTGTAAAACAGGAGAAGAACCAGTAGCAAAAGAAGCTAAAGGTAAAGGAGACTGAAACACAGAAGATTGGGGAACAGAAGTTGGTGGCAAAGGAGGCGGAGGCGGAATCACAGGAAGAGGCAATTGTGCAGGAACCAGAACAGCTGGATTAGCAACTGGTTGTAATGGAGGTGCATTAGCACCTAACACATAAGGTGGAGGTAATGTCAATAGATGGGACATGAAAGGATCTTCGTCAGGACCCTTACTCTTTGTGCTAGTAGGCAACACAGGATAACATCTGTCCATTGCCATCACCAGAGGGCCAAGGAAGGGCGACAGTCAGGGCAGCAGTTGTCAGCAGCCATTGGAAAGGAGTAGCCGCGCTTCAAAAGACCTTCGGTCCACTTCGACATACAGGGGTCGCTCACGTAGCTCGCAAAATCCTCCGAAATTTTCTTGCGAAGCTCCTCACAACCCTCCGGCTAAACCACTACCACTGAAGTCGCCGACACGTTGGGCCATCAATTGGAGAACCTGACTTTATGGGCCAGGCGGCGCAGGGCACGCCTAAGATCTCCGGGTTCACCTGCCTTGACAGACAGAGACACAAGACACTCTGTTAGGCGTAGAAAATCAGGTTTATTAGCTGCAGCTAAGCACAGTTGTCCACGAAGTACCCTATGGTTATATTCTCAAGAGACTGCCACTTCATTCCGTGGCGCACAGTCTATTATAGTACATATTTTTACAATGACAACTCCCAAAACATACAAAACTGACGAATAGGAATAGTTTGAAAACAAGCTATCGAATGTCTAAAACACACCCTTCTTTCAGACCCCGTGTACTCTCCTCCCCTCAAGTTAATCTACACTAGTGCCCGTAATTTAATTTGCAGGTGGTAGAACATATTGAATGCTTCAAAGGATAGTTTATGTAACAAGAGAATAGCGAAGGCCAGTTAAACAAGATAAAGTCAGGAAGAATGGTGGGACCCAAACAGTGGAGTAAGACAAGGATTAATCAGTCTAGACATGGATTTAACTAACTCGGCCTGTCTCTAACATCGGTTTAGTAATCAAGGACAAGGATTACTCTTTAACAGGAGAGACACGTAGCAACTGAAAAAGCAAAAACACCGCGTTCGCCGCGTTCGCCGTGCTGCCTGAATGAGGTATCACAAAATGGCGGCTAAGCACAAAATGGCGGCTAGATACGAAGCGGAGTCGAAAACTACGTAACCTCAAGGTGGGGAGGTTGCCCGACCTCCTCTCTCTTTTTTTTTTTACAACTTTCGCCCGCATTCTTCGTCCCGCTGGCCCCGCCCACAACCAGGAAGGCCGCGGTTTGCAGCGGCAGGGCGGCAAGAGGGGTAGGCTCCCTCGAGCATCCAAATCAATCAAGTAGTGGCCGTGCTCGGGGTGAAAAAGGCTGGGTGGGCACCGGCTCTAAGCACATAAAGCGCTCCTAAGCGCTAAAGACAATTACAGCGCTTTCAAGCGCTGAGGAAGTGTAAAGCGCTCCCAGGCGCTTTAGAGCACACACAAAGCTGCGAGTAAAAATACAGCGCTCCCAGCGCTAGAGGAAACAAAGTAAAGCACTATTAAGCGCTGGGGGCCAAAATCAAGCGATCCCCGGCGCTAGAGCACAAGTAAAGGCCCACAAGTCCAGCAAAGTCCCTCAGGAGTCAAGGGGCTGGGCAGGGCGTAGGGAGGCAAGCCTTCCCCTGGGCCCAAGCAGCAGCATGCCCCTGACAGCATTCAAGTTGGCAAACAAGAACATTTGACAAGAGGTCACAGCCTCCATTTATACAGAGAAATCCTTTGTCTAAAGGTGCAGGGTGGGGGAAAAACCAGGCGCAGCTGGTTCGGGAGCACTCCTGAAGTGCTCAGCCCCTCACTCTATTCACTGGCAGGGTTAGGGACATTAGACGCACCACAGGGGGCGGAGCCAGCATTGTGTGGGGAAACCCCCGCCCTATTCTGGACCCAGGTGCACCACTCCTTCACATCACACATGCTAATCTCAACACCCACCACTGGGCAGATCCATCCAGACTCCTGGAGCCAGGCTTACCAGCCAGCTCCAGCCAATCACGTGCCAGCACACTCACTGCACAGACAGGCACACTTCTAGAAGTGGCACTTCCATTTTAGACACAAGCACGCAGCACATACCATTGCGCAGCATTCAATCACACGAGTCCGCACATACCAGACTCGAGCCTGCACACCCCACGCATCAGGAACTACCAGGGACACATACATTCCCCATGCATTCCTATGGGAGGGCAGGCCTATCTCACTACATGCACTTAGAGTGTGCACACACTTTTCACTGGGACACAGTGAAAGTGAGCAGAAACCAAAAATCACCATCAGCAGGTCACCATTAAAAGCAAAAAGTTTAGGGGTGAACCTGCCAGAAGGGCCAAGTCCAACACAGGGTATAAACTCAATTTTAAATAATCACTAATTGCACACCTCAACGTCCTATTTCTGGGATATGAGTTATCAAGTGAAGTCAAAAGCTTGGCAGCAAACTTTTTAGAGAAATGCGTGCTGCTACAACCTCCAAAAACGCTGAAAAACTTACAGTCAATTCTAGGTTTCCTGAATTTTGGAAGAACTTATGTTCTAAATTACGCAGAAAGGGGTAAACCTCTCTACAAACTAATCAAACCTGATTTCAAACTTACTAATTGGACACAAAAACACACAGAAATTTTGCGTACATTGCAAACAGACATGTTAGCAAAAACACAGTTACAAACACGCTAGAACGTACGTAACCTAGTGTTCCGAATCAGCCCAGGGAGATGCGGATTCACATACCTAACCTTTAATGAAGGTGAGACGGTACCAATAGCATACAAGTCACACTTGTACACACTTCAACAGAAAAGATTCTGATGGCGGTTGAGACTGCTGTAGCAAAGGAGAGAGCCCTTGCACAGGGTAAACGCATTAAAATCATTACACCTGTACCTGCCTTAGAGGCAGTGACAAAGGCAAGCATTCCAAATACTAAAGCTTTACATCCAAGATGGATACAATGGATTAATTCTCTTGCTGCAAAAAACGTTGAATACGTTTTTCACCCAAACTTAAAAACACAAGAATTCCTACAATATGAATTAGAATGTCCTCTGCCGAATGAAATTCTGCCCCTCAAACATTACGGCTGTATAATATATACAGATGGCTCAGCACAGCCCGCAATTGGGGATAAGCAAGCCTATAGTATTGCATGCGCAATTGTTAAAGATCAATGGCGCAAGGTAAATTCAGACCTATGGTCACTAAAACTCAATCTCTCGGAGACTGTACAGTAAGCATGGGCGGAAAATCCGTTCCGCACGCGAATTTTGCGGATTTTCGGTAAATTTGCAATCCGCAAACTCCCGCCAATTTACCGAAAATCCGCAAATTCGCACGCAGCGGATTTTTTTTTCTTGGTGATACAATTTTGCGGCGTGCGGTGTAAGTTCGCAATTGCAAACATGTAGGTGCGGCGGGCAGCAACAATCTCGCACTCGCGAAATTACAAAAATTGCAATTCTGCACAAGAAATCCACTAGCAAGCAGCATAGACCTTCTGAAAATGATGATTTTTATCAGAATAACTGCTCAGGTTGACATTTGCCTGCACTTTTTGGGATTTGAGGCCTTTTGACTGTCTTTGGATCACTTTTGGATTAGAAATCAACTTTCACAAGTAAGCTTGTTTGGGGCATTACAGTTGCTGTAATGCTGTTCTGCAGAAAAACGAGTTTTGCAAAAGTAAAAGCATTCAGCAGGTTCAAACGTTCAAACTCATCATTAGTAACCATTCCCTGTAGTGCTTCCTGACTGGGGCCCCTCCAGAGTTCAGTTGCTAGTTGCAACAATTGTATGACCCTGCTCTGACCCTCAAAGCAGGCTCATAGAATAGCTACAAGTAGGCCACAGCGGTCCTGGAAAAAAAATTGCACTGCAACAGAAAGCAAATTACAGATAAGGAAGCAGGTGCCAGACTGGAATTTTAAAACAGTGACACATTAATAAATCAACCCCAAATTAATTCATGTCAGTTGAAGCAGGGCAGGTGTGCTTGCTTTTCCCCCCCATAATCTACAGTGATGATGAACCAGAGGGTGGCATGGGTGAAACAGAGGGTGGCAGGGGTGAAACAGAGGGTGCTGGGAACCTGTGATGATGAACCAGACGTAGAAACAACATAATCGCGACCGTTGCGAGCCGACATGTAAGTTCGCAATTGCGAACTGGTACAAAACCCTCGCGAACTGGCAGAAATCCTTGCGAACACAAAAAAAAATCCGCAAATTCGCGAGAATTCGTGGATTTTGCGGATTGCGAGTTTGCAAATTCGCAAAATTCGCGAACGCCAGATTCCCAAAATTCGCTCATGCTTACTGTACAGCTCAGTGAGCTGAACTACAGACTTTCAAGATGGGGCTTGAAAATACATATCGCGAATTCCCAACACTGATAGTGTGCGATTCGTATTACTGCATTCAATCTTACAACAAATATTTGCAGAACTGGGTTTAGAACGGTTTCAAAGACGCTAAAGGTGGAACAATTAAGCATAAATTGCTATGGGAACAAGTAGTTCTTTTGCAAAAAGAACTACAAAAGACTCACGTGATTCATACACTGAGTCATCAGCGTGATGGCGTTCACGTTGAAGGGAATTCATTGGCTGATGAGGCCATGAAGGCAGCTGTGCAAACTGCTTCTGTAGCTGCAATCACTCGTTCAAAAACAAAAATAGACGGTGAAACAATGCTAGCTGTCAATACCATGAGTAAAGGCAGCGGAACAGCGTTACCTCTAAATTATCCACTCAAATATAAATACATAATTGATGAAAAGTCCGTTCCTTTTGCTCGAATCCCTGGAGTGGGGGAGAGAGTAATTCCAAAAAAGAACCGGAGAAGTGATTTAATAAGAGAAGCACATTTAGGAAAGGGTCTGATACATCAGGGGATCTCTAAATCTATACTAGAATTAAGAGAGGAGTACTGGTGGCCAGGGATGAATGGTCACATTCACACATTTGCATTAAATTGCCACAACTGCAATAACGATCAAAGCTGAATTCCTAACTACACTATAGCCAGCCCAGTACAGACACCACTGTTAGACAGCATAAGGCTATCTACATGTGGACGTCCAAATGGACTGATGCGGTCCTACAAATATTAAGACAAAATTAATTTGGATGTGGCCCCAGCGCTCGGCTGATGCCAGAACTGTTATAAAAGATTTGCAAGTCTTTATCGGCACATACGCAATCGGCACGCTACATTCTGACCAGGGTCCTACGTTTAGCTCTAGGGCTTAAAAGGAGGCCATGGCCAGCTTGTGTGTTGCATTGCGGTTTTCTAGTCCATTCCATCCTGAGGGAAATGCGTAATGGAAAGAAAAAACCGTGACATAAAGCAATCAATAACAGCTAGGGTTTTAGGTTCGGGTGACGGGAGGGTCAAACATCTAAATAGTGTCCAACATAGTCTTAACAATCTGCTAAGAAATTCTCTGGGGGGAATCACTCCATATGAATTATTATTTGTTACAAGAATGCTCATCCTGGATCTTGATTGTCAAACTTCAGTGGTGGAACAGAAACCCTTTGATATCAAAAATCGTTTGGCTGTTTTACAGGACTTAAATGAAAAAAGAAGAAGTGTGAGTAACAACAAAAAGCCCAACGACCACTGAAGAAAAACCACCTGTCCCAGCAGGACCTGTCTGGATTCCAAAGATTTGGGATCTAGTCAGGGAAAAGATCGCAGTGAAGAAGAAATTTAGGCCTTCTTATAGGAAATCAGTACATGTCTTAGCAATGCTTTGAACAAGATCAGTATTACTACCACCGCTTGCTGGAAAAAGGGAGAACAGAACAGTATCAATCGACCTGGTAAAACCACTTCATGTGGCTGAGGTTCAAACTGAAAGACTTATCACCTTTGATAAACATCCAGTGAGAAAAGAAGGACTTTGCAACAAAGCATTGGAACTCGTCCCTCTTGATACCCAAATATCAGTTCGTCAAGAAACTCCAGTCTACAATGATGTAGCATCTGACTATACAAACATGTAAAAGAAGGAAGCAACTGCAGTGATCTCAAAGTATCTGGATGCGATACAAACTATTGACAGAACTGCCTCCGGCTATTTTATCAACTTTGATAACTTTTCTGAGGATCCCAGTGAACCAGAAATAACGCCAGCAAAAAAACTTTTTAAAGAAAAAATAACAAAACTCTTTCATCAACTTGAGAAAACATATCTGGTTTCACCATGGGTTGAGTTTTGGATTGGATTAGGTGTACTGTTTCTCCTGCTGTGGCTCATTCTTGTTTTAAGTTTGGGACAAATGATACATGGAAAATACAGTACAAAGGACAAAGCAAGTAAGAACATCAACTTGCTCCTGCAACCTTACAAGTCATCTCATCGTGAGCGAAGAGACCTGTCATCAGTGAACATCACAGCTGTTCCTATACCTGGTGGTATAGCATGGGACACAACTGATTATGACATTTATAGCCCGGTGGAATTGTTGAAAATTCAACACCAGTTTAAGGTTTCTTTAAGTGATTTTGTTTCACCAAGCACTTTTTCTGATGATTGGGACTTTGAAACTGTTAATAATATGATGTCAGACTTAGAAATGTCAGCAACATTTCAAAAACATGAACACTTAGAAGGTTCATCAAGTTATGAAGAACTGTGTTGTTATAATCATTATGGTCACCATTATTTGCACAAATCTGCAAACCCTAAAAAAAAATTTCTTACAATCAATGGGAACATTGTCCAACGCCACCAAAAGGCAGCTCTAAAACGTTTTATGAGAAGTTTCCATACTTTTCAGGTTTTAATGTCACAAATTCAAAAACGTTTTATTTTAAAAACATAAATAAGACAGGAATGAAGAACATGTTGACCAATATTAAACAAATTTATTCTGCGAAATGTTATGCTCAGCTGTCTACATTAGGGTTTAACTTTTGGAAAGACAATATTGAGAAAAAAACTGTCTGGGGCACAAAAGAGTGTCTGGTGCAAGGTTTGGAAGCCTTGTTCAGAGCCTGCATTATTCCAGAAAAATAATGTTTTTAAATGACACTGTTCAACAAACATCTTGTCTCTGCCTAGCTAGGATAAAAGTTTTAAACAAACCATCCATACCTAAAGCCACACCTGACAGTAATGACACTATAGATGAGGAGGTAGACATAAAACAGATTTTACAAAACAACAGAATTAATCCTGATTGGAAAAATGGTTAATCTGGCCCATAGACACAAATTACTGTCAAGATAGATTCATGAACAAAACCCAAGGGTTCAAAATGAATAGGCCAGATCCAAGATATTCCCAGAGACAACATCCAGGGATAGTAACAACATACAGTGTAGGAAAACTATGCCTTGACTGGCTACAGAAATCCCCACTTCCAGAAATTAAACAACACTTGACTTTACTTAAAGAAGGCGTTGACTTACGAGACTTCCTACTTGGGCCTCGTAAACAATGTCAAAAACGCTTCATATACGCCGGTATATATGCAGCATACAACAAAGCTTGGAAAACACGCAAATGGAAACTGCAGAAAAAATACGAAAAATTGATCGTATTAATTTCGAGAAAGTTCTTTTTGTAGTGGACAATGGGTTAACGACTCTGTCCTCCAGAATTTATTCTTTGGACAGCATTGTATCCTCTTCCATTGACATAATAGAACAGGATTTGTTAATGTTACAACATGGCCAGTCCCAATTACATTCTATAATGCTGCTAGGCTGGACGTTGCAAAATCTCCGTTCAGGCTACGTGCCATGGCGTCTAATCAATACCAAGTCATTGTTTACTGTCTTTAACCTTACAGATAAACAAATCTATTTAGCACAAAGAGAAGCAGACTATACGGTGCTGAGCATTGGAAAACTGGAAAGATTACCATTAACAGTTTCTGAGAAACCTGTCGTAGAATGGATAACACATGGCACTATCATGATACCAGTAACGATTTTCTAATTTCAGTATTGTCTACGGCATGTACCAGCAGGCCTGTATGAAAGGTTGGGTAAAGGATACATTAATTCAACCTGGATTTTACCATACACACACAAATGTTGGAGTGGGGGAAAGGAGGTATTTCTTAGTTCACAAAATTGTAAAAATTCACTGAGCGGTACACTTTTATGTGAAGGTATTCATTTACATGGAGCCTGCGAAGTTTCTTAAAATAACCTTTCTTGCTACATGCACGGTACTCCAGCGGCTGTGATATACCCGATTTTCAGGCAGCTTTCCAATGGCAGCTACATTATGCTCAAAGATCACAGATGTTGTGGCATGTTGCCAGGAAAAGCCTATCTAGTTAGTGTGTCGGCCAGGGTCACTAGTTGTATGCAAGTATTGTATCCAAAAAGCAAGACAGACAGGGAGATGGCGTTATGGCCTTCACTGAATATCTCTTCTATACAAATTGATACTTTAAGCAGAATGAAAGCCATTCTTTTGCAAAAAACTGTGCCACTGACCTCGTCTAGAGAAACGTTTGATCTGCAAGTTGCAAGGACTTCCGCAGAGTTACATGCATTATTATCATCAAACTGCCCAGTACATTTCGCAGAAATGTTAGGTCAAATCTTAAACATGTTTGATACTAGTGGTATCGCACATGTTTTTAAGACGATCTTTTCGGGACTGTTAGCACCATTCGAAGCAGTCCTCGTCATTTTTCCAAATTTTGTGCACTCTGTGTTTGGTGGTCTGCCTATTATTTTAGGACTCACAGCAGGAATTCTATTTTTGTTCCTTCTGCTCCAATATGGCAAGTCCAGTCACCAATGATGCCCAGACTACAATGGAATGGGCTCTCCTGGCCATGCGGGATCGTGACTGAACTACACAGATTTGTGGCTTGGCTCATTTAATAGATCTGAATACCACTTGGTTCCTTTCATTTTGACCAATGTGGCAAGATTGCATCTTACCTGTTCTACGATGCCTGCTTTGCGGAGAAGAATGCGTGTTAGACATTTGTCTTACACTTCCATCAGCACTGCCAACGGATATTGACACTTTGCTGGATCCCGTAACGACTCATACATCTTGTTGCCCCCAATGGCTGCCAATCCTGATGACGGCATTCATTGATATCTCACCGGCGATTCTAGCTATTGGTGAGGTACGTGGAACAAGAGGCACACAGGTACCATCTACAGCGAACATTGCTAATGCGGATGACGCTGATGGAGATCCTTCACATCTATGCACATTCGATCTACTTGATGAAGTACTTCAACTTTCACCAACTGTGGTAGACGGATTCTTTGCCAGCTTAGATGACTTGATGTTTTCTCCCGATTCCGAGAATAACTTTTGAAACAGCACACAGCGTTCCATGAACTCTGAAATTCGGCCTTGGTTTTTACAAAACAAACCCTCTACACTTGGGAACTCTATGTTTCTACAATCTACATTTGAACTTTTTCTTTTTCAGAATAGAATTTTTTTGGGCAAGTAATCTGCTTAAAGTAGAACTATTCTTAGAGAACAAGAGAATCATTTGATTCTTCCTAACAAAAATATTTGGCATTTTCCCATGAAAAAGATAAATGTAATATGCTATGGAATGGTCTCGACCTTTTTCTTCTGTAAATTTATACATTTCATAAATGTCATTTCATTCTTAATTATGTTTGCAATTTTTAATGACAGCTATAGCTTGTAAAATGCGTACAAGACAAATACTCATGTATGTGTATAAACCAATTTTTGATGCATTTCCTGTATTTTGGGTGGGATTATGAACACATGCTTTGATTATGTTTTTATGCTTATAGATTGAGTAATATTAGACATAATACGTGGAGTGGGTGTTGTATAGCGTTTTAGGACCCTAGTGTAATTTTCCCGATTCATGCCCTTATATAGGTATAAAATACTGTATCCTTAAATAGGCATAGAAATCAAAACCATATTAAGACATAGCTCATGTAGTCCTAATACGGCCTGGCTACTTCCACTAGTTCCGAAAATCTACAACGATTTCTTGGAAAAATCTGCCTTCAGCAGTCAGGGACTTCCCCCTGCATGAATATTAATTTATCCAAGAACTCATGGAGTTTTCAGAGAATTAAGTCTCTAATGACGTTATTATGTACAACCTGGCACCTTCAAGGTATTAATATGCCCACACTTGTCCAAACAAACACACAGTGGTTTGGAGCAGTTCAAGTACCTACTTGCCCAACGCGCCCGGCTGCAGCAAGTGCCGAAGGAAGCCGACCCTCCAGCTGACGCACTGAGAGACGCTGTACTTTCTCCAGCCGAGAAATCCATCTCCAATGTTTCCTGGCTACCCTTGCGGGTTGCTGGGAAATCGAGTCCTGAGAGAGAGATACCAGTCCTCTTACATTCTAAAACCAGGGTACGGAGCTGATTGGACACTAAGAGAATTCTTGGATTAGATTCTTGGCAAAGAATACGGGAACTAAGCTACACCTCACTTACTTCTTCCCTTGTACTAGACCTAAGTTAGGTACACCGGGGTAGGCGTATTTTTTTTTTCACAACCAATTTTTTTGAGCAAGTAGGCAATAAAATCGTGGCACCCCACAGTTCGGAGATCACCACCAACAGTACAGGTACAGTATATCAAATGAGTAGCAAATGTTCAAGCAGGCACCGAAAAAAGGCTCAATATGAATAAACCCCCAACCCACCCTACCCCACAACCCCCGTCCCCCCCAACTCCCAGAAACTCCCCCCACCCCTCCCCCCGCACATGTACATATAGCAGCAGATAAAGGGTGTAGGTGTAGTGCAACAGGAGTGTCGCAGAATCGGGCCAACAATGTCCGTACGATCAAATGCCCTCTTCTCGCTCAGCTGGGGGATCCAGTGACAGACCCCGGTAGTCGGCCCACCGCTTCCAAATTTTGTAGTGTTTGCGTGGGCAGCCCCTCGCCTCAAAGATCGGCTTTTCAAGGCCCATGTAATAGTCCAATCCAGCTTTCCACGCAGACAGGGGAGGGGCCCTTACACCCTTCCACGCCCGGGCCAGGTCCCGCTTGGCAACAACAAGCCCCAAAAGCAGCAGATGACGCTTATAGATGCTCCCACCAATGCCCTCCATAACGTGCAGCAACCCCAGCCGATGGGTGCGGGGAAGGTCCCAGCCTAGGACCTCAGATAGACAGCTCCACACGCCTCTCCAAAAGCCAGACAACCGACCACACAGTATGTAACAGGGATCCAGGCACCGCCCCACAGCGCAGACATTCCGGGGATTCAATCAACCCAGCTCTCCACAATCATTCACGGGTGTAGTAGGCCTGGTGCAGGTACTTAAATTGGATGAGCCGGAGCCGTACAGCAATGGCGGTCCCACGCGGGGATTCTAGCGCCTCCCTCCAATCGTCCTCATCTAGGGGACCGACGTCCACTTCCCAAGTCGCCCGAAGAGAGTGCAGAGTAGAGGAGCAATGGATAACCAGAGTCTGGTATATCCAGGATACCTTCCTATCCCCCAGGTCTCCCATAAAGACCTTCGCCTCGACTGGGCTGAACTCTGGTAGGGAGTCCAGGTTGGCAATGCTCGGGGTGAAGGCATGGCACAGCTGCAGATAACGGAAAAACTGGGACTGAGGCATTTGGAACTCCGTGCGGAGCTCCTCGAATGATTTGAGGGTAGTGCCGGACATGACCTGGCCCAGTAGCGAGATACCTATCGCCTCCCAGCCCTCAAAACCGGCCTGGGCCGCCAGCTCCGGGAGCAGGCCATTATGCCAGAGCGGCGTCTCAGCCGTCAACTTGCCCCAGCAGCCCATGCGGCGTAGGGCCTGTCTCCACACTGCGAAGACCACTCTGGTAACTGACGGTAGTGCACGACGCAGACGGGCGGAGTATAGAATCGTGTGTAGTGTGTTATCCCCCATAAGCGACCGCTCCAACGCATACGCCGGGTCCCCCCTGTCGCTGTACCACCACTCATTAAGAACAAGCAGTTGGGAAGCCTGGTAGTAAGATAGGAGATTAGAGGTGGCCAGGCCCCCACAATAAGTAGACAGGAAGCATGTTTTCAACGCCACTCTGGCCGCTCCACCAGCCCACAGGAAACGACCCAGCGTCGAGTTAACCTGGCGAAACCACTGTGGGCCGATAGGGTAAGGGAAGTTCTGTAGCTGGTACAACAGGCGTGGAAGCGCCACCATTTTGAAGATGGCCGATCTTCCAAATATAGTGAGGGGCATTCTGGACCAAGTCTTGACATCGGCTTGGACCCGTTCCCACAGCGGCAGGATGCCACGATCCCAAGCCACGGCGCGCGACTCCGAGAGAAAGACGCCAAGGTATTTCAGCCCATCCATTGCAACTCGCAGTCCTGCAGCCCAGGGGTCTACCACGGCCCCGCCACCCAGCACCCATAAAGTCGATTTGTGAAGGTTGAGCCGAAGGCCGGAGATCTCGCCAAAGATGCGCATGACCTCCAGAACCCGGGGACCCGAGTGTTGCAGGTCAGTGAGGAAAAAGAGGATATCATCCGCATATAATGCGATTCTATCTACCAATTCACCACTCCACACAAACCCGCGTATCTGGGCATCAGCCCGCACCCGAGATGCCAGGGGCTCCATCGCCAGGGCAAACAGGTATGGGGACAGTGGGCAACCCTGTCAGGTACCCCGACCAATCCGAAAGCGCCCGGACGAGGCCCCGGCCACCCGGACCGAGGCCGTGACGTTGGTGTACAGTAGTTTCAGATATGATAGGAACACTGGACCAAGGTTAAGGCGGGGCAAGAGTGTAAAAAAGTATGCCCAACTCACAGAGTCAAAGGCCTTGTCCATATCCTCTAGCAGGAGTGCCACCTGCTCATCTCGAGCCCCCATGGCATCAACCGCCGCCTGCGCCCGCCGGATATTATGGCGAGTTGCCCTACGGGGCATGAACCCGGCCTGGTCAGGGTGGACCAGGTCCGTAATATAGGGCAGCAGGCGGTTCGCCAAGGCCTTTGCCAGGATTTTGGCCTCAATGTTTAAAAGTGAAATGGGCCGGTACGAGTCGTGCCTGTCCGGTGCCCTGCCGGGTTTCAGAAATACCACAATCTCGGCATGGCGCCAATCCGGCGGTAACTCCCCCTGGGCCCGTGCTGCCTCAAGCGCGCGTCTGTACTGAGGCCCCAGCTGGAGGTGAAACTTTTTGTAGAATTTGCACGGGTAACCACTCGGGCCCAGCGCCTTCCCTGTATTGAGCTGTCCCAACGCCTCCCCGAGTTCCTCAGCTGTGAGTGGGACGTCCAGCGCAGTTCTAGTGTCATCGGAGACGGCCTGTGGCAGCAGGTCATTGAGATATGTGGATATCTCCTCCGTCTCCAGGGAGTCCCGGGGGCCGTATTGTGCCTCAAAGTAACGGGCAAAGCTAGCCACGAGGCGGGCCGGGTCCGTCACCACCGAACCATCTTCCGCCGTGAGGCCTGGCAACGTGAGAGGCTGGAAGGTAGCCTGGCACAGTCTGTGGAGCATCGTGCAGGACTTGTCGCCCCATTGATAAACCCTGCTACGCGTGGCGAGCCACGCCTGTCTGGCCTCATCGTGCAGGACTGAGGCATAGGATTGCTGCGCCTGCAAGACCTGCCGTATCGCAGCCTCATTTCCCCCATCTCGGCCACGTTGTTCCAAGATCTCTACGTGAGCGGCGGCGGCCGTAATGGCCTCCCGATGTTTCCGTCGGGCGGCTGCACACCAAGCGATATCAACTCCCCGTAACGTGGGCTTCAGTGCCTCCCATACCATGACTGCGTCAACGTCTCTCACAAGATCATTGCGCCAATAATTATCAACCGCTTCGCGCAAGTGATGCACATACTCAGGTTGCTGTAGGTGCCACGAAGACATCCGCCAACGGAACGGCTGTCATTTCGTGGGAAGGTCTATGGTAGCCACAACGGGGGAGTGGTCAGACAGACCCCTGGGTAGGATAGCAGCATCACTCACACGGCTCAAACAGGCACCAGGCATAAAGATGTAGTCGAGTCTCGAGAAGGAACCATGCACCGCTGACACATACGTGAGCTCACGCGCAGCAGGATGAAAATGGCGCCACACATCGACCCAGCCCAAGCTGTCCGCCGTCGCATGCAGTCTAGTATGCGTGGTAGTGGGGGAGGGATCTACAGTCACAGGCAAACGTCTCTGGCGGTCCGAGCCCACATCCATAACTTCATTCCAATCGCCCCCAACCACCATCAACACATCCGGCATTTAATCCCACACCGCAAACAGCCTCTCCGACAGGGCCCACTGCATAGGAGGAGGGGCATAGACACTACCAAAAACCACTGGTTCGGCACCCATCTGACCCTTAATAAAAACAAAGCGGCCCTGAGGGTCAATCCACTGCTTTTCATGAACGTACGCCACCCTACGATGAACCAAGATAGCCATCCTCCTTGATCCCATCGCAAAGCCGGCATGGTAAACTTGCTGGAAGCCAAATCTCTGGAGGCTAAGGACCTTGGAGCCCAGCATATGAGTTTCTTGGAGCAACAGCACATCTAACGCCTCCCTCTTCCCCCAGCGCAATACTGCTCCACGTTTGATTTTATCGAGCATCCCCCTCACATTCCACGTTACAACACGAATGGCCTTATTGGGAAGCACAGCAGTTTGATCAGCCATCATCTAGGTAGCCCCCCCACAAGGCCCCCCGCGCCACCCCAGCTCACCCCACCATTCACTCGATCCAACATCAACATACACGTGTGGTCCCACCCCCCAACCCCAACCCTCCCCACCCCCCCCAGTCCCGAACCCCCCCCAACAGCAACAAACCAACTCTCCCCCCGTCCCCGCTCCCCCCACCCCTATACCTCATAGAACACTGAAGTATCTGTCGTGGCATGGAGAGACCGGGGTCCAAAACAGAGGACCCAGGGCCAGCCATCCCAAAGGATCCCAACACCCCGGTCACCACACACTCACCCCCCCCCCGACAACACCCACAACTCGTGAGGGTCTAAGGCCCTTGGAAGTCGCCTCCCGAGCCCCACAGCATTCCCACAGGTAGCCTCAAAATGTCTCGAACGTATACAGTTTGGCATTAACGAACCCCCCACACAACAGCCCCACTAGCTGATCCATCACAAAGTAGGGCAACACATTACCGGATAGGACCAGGGTCCAGGCCCCACCAGAGTTCACCTGCCAGCATCGGAGTGTTCAGAGTCCATTGTGCAGCTGGTCTGTGTCGCACTAGCGGAGGCTGACCGTTTGCGTGATCTGGACCTCCAATGTCGTCCTTTTCGGTTTTGGCGGTTCGTCCGCTCCTGCGATGATCCCCTCCACCCGCCCAGTTCAGCCCCGGCTGGGCATGTGGCCTGATCCTTACTGCTTCGTCCGTCCACCGAAAGACCTCCTCGGGTGAATCAAAGAAATGAGTCCGGGACTGGTATACCACCCGCAGGCGGGCCGGGTACAGAAGAGAGTACTGGAGCTTCAGGCCCCGCAACTTGGCTTTGGCGGCCACAAACGACTGTCTCTGCTGCTGCACCAGTTTCGTATGATCAGGGAAGATCATAATAGTGTAATTTTCATAGGAGAGCGAGCCCTTGTTCCTCGCCTCTCGCAATATGACATCGCGGTCGTGGTAATTCAAGAGTCTTGCAATAACAGGCCGAGGACGCTCACCCTCCGGCGGCCGCTGTGTCAAGGCCCTGTGTGCCCGCTCGATCACGAAACAAGTGGACAGTGCCCCCTCCGGGAGCCAGCCCTCCAGCCATCGGGTCAAAAACTGCTCCATATCATCCTTCTCACACCTCTCCGGAAAACCTATAAAGCGTAGGTTGTTCCTCCGTGCGCGCCCTTCGACATCTTCCACTCGGGCAGCGAGAGTCTTTTGGGTACGCTCCATCTCCGCCATTCTCTGCTTCAGCGCGCCAATGTCCGTCTCCGCCACCGAGATTCGGGATTCGGTCTCAGTAATCCGCTCCACCGCATTGCGGAGATCCTGGCGCAGCAGCGTAACGTCCGCACCCACAGCCCCGATCTTGGCATCGAGCATGTCCCGGGACTGGGTGATGGCCGCCAAGATCGTCGCATTGTCCGGCCCTGTCCCGCTGCCGCCGCTGGGCGCCCCTGATCTGCCACTGGGCACCGTAAATTTGTCAATAGGGCCTTGCTTAGGCGGGCCTCCTCCACCACACCTGGTCATGGCCGCTTGTAGCCTCAACGATGCCACTCCGTGGGCAGCCGCCTGTGGCCCCGTCAAAGGAGACCTCCACTCAGCCGGGCCGTACACCCCGAGATCAGGGCGGACACCTTCCGCTACAATGCTCAGCAAATCCCCAGGAGCAGACCCACAGCGGTGGGCGCAGGAAGCCTCGGGCCCCGGGCCGGGACGCCGCTGCAAGCGTCTTCGGAGTGAAGAGCGACAATTACCGCTTCCAGTCTAGGCCAGTCCCAATGTCGCGAAACTCGAGGCCCCGGTCTCACAAGGGCGGTGTAGGCCTCCACCACACCTGTGTCACCTGTAAATGTCCTCCAAGGCACAGCACCAGAACACAGGGCACCTCTGCGACCCGTAGGCAACTGGAGCTGCAAAGTTGGGCCGTGATCCGCCCAGTTGATGCGACCTCCGGCAGTCTGCCACCGACCGCCACCTGGCGTCGTGAAAATCGAGGTCTCGGGTCCACCGCCAGTCACTAGGCCGCACTTCGCTGCCGGCGCCTCCGGTCCCCGGGAGAGATGGAACCGCTGGTTCAGCACACCGGAGGAGTCAGAGCACTCCCTGGAACCGATGCCACTCACGTGGTACCAACTGCGGGCTCGGGGGCCAGGATAAATGAGCAAAATATGTCCGGGCCGGCGGGAGCTCTACAAGGCTGCGACCGCCATCTTCGCCCGCCAAGCCACGCCCTATCGGGGTAGGCGTATTTTAGAAGCACCAGTTGAGTACTTTTAGTCATTATTTATCAATGTATGTATTTTATATATTTTATGGCTTAGAAACCATACCATGCTTTTACAGTATTATTTTATAATACTCTTCGTACTGTACGCTTTGTACTTTATAACAAGTATTACGATTGCAGCAGTTCATTTTTTATGCTTAAGAAAGAAGACTGTTCAATAAATACATTTTATTGAAAACGCCTGTCTCTTTATTTTCTCTGCACCTCTGGTGAAACGAAGCATGCACGATTGACTGAGTGAAATAACTATCTATTGTTTCCATGACTCTAGAGATACATGTCTTATTCTTGGGAAACAAAGTTGTCATGTTTTAAGCAGTTGTCAGAAACGAATCCCTTCTTGTTCATTCGAGAAAGTTTCTAGTGACCTCTGAGCTAGCTGGCACACACACAATTAAGTCTAGTATATTCGCTAGAGACCTACTCTACTTCCGTCCTACGTCTAAACTACAGGATGCACTATTCCAATGCGCAGAGCCTATTGGGAACATAGGAACTACACTACACTGTGACACATGACACCACCTCCGAGGACATTAGTCGACTTACAAGCTATCCCAATAAGAAAATTCCCATTGCTAAATGCAGCTGCATATGCAAAAGGAATCCTAAAATTTACACTTAAAAAGTAATTCAAAAAGATGTATAAAAGTCGATGCGATTTGGAAGCCCAACGCACAAAGAAAGTCATCTTAAAAGTGTAAAATTAAGAAAATAGTTAATTTAAAAATCAATTTAGGATGTTCAAAACAGCCCAAAGAGTTCCCACCAAACATAATGGCCAAATGTATATGTGTTCTGAGTGGTAGATTATATAATTCTGTTCCCAGTATCCACAGACCAAGATCCCAGAAGCACACATCGGAGCAGCTTTACAGAGAAAATGTGTTCCCATTCAACCCCCACAGCAGCTGCTGAGGGAGTGAAAATAACCAGTCGGGGTTCTGTTGAACCAGAGCCAAGATCCAATCCATCAAGGGAAGAAGTATCCCAGGGAGGCTCGTAGAATGCTGTGTAATATGCAGTGGACTAAGCATGGGCGAATTTTGCGAATCTCGCGTTCGCGAATTTTGCGGATTTGCGAACTCGCAATCCGCAAAATCCGCGAATTCTCGCGAATTTGCGGATTTTTTTTTTTTGTGTTGGCGCGGGTTTCTGCCAGTTCGCGAGGGTTTTGTACAATTTCGCAAAACACGAACTTACCTGTCGGGTCGCAAGTTTCGCGAACTTGTTGTTTCTACGTGTCCAGCCTGTTTGGGACACTCTTCTTCATCACTGCCACTCTCTGTCACCACTGCCACTCTCTGACTACTCATGCCACCCTCTGGCCCACCCATGCCACCCTCTGTTTCATCACATCACCCTCTGGTTGTCCAGTCAGTGTACATTATTGTGGCAACGCAAGCACACCTTCCCTGCCTCAAGTGACCTGAATTAATTTGGGGCTGATTAATGTGTCACAGAATATTTTTTTAGCTGGCACCTGCTTCCTTAGTGCTTCCTGATTAGTGATCTAAGTGCTTTCATTGTTGCAAAATTAGTTACAACACCTGCCCTGCCCCAACTGACAATAATGAATTAGGGGCTGATTAATGGATTTGAACCTCCAGCCTGGCTCCTGCTTGTCTCCCTTAGCTGTAATTCAGGACCTTTGTGGCATATGTGTAACTATTCTGAGGTTCAGAGCAGGGTCACATAATAGTTGCAACTGGCAACTGAACTCTGGAGGGGCCCCTCAGGAAGCACTACAGGAAATGGCTACTAATGATGAGCCTGAACTTTTGAACCTGGTAAGTAGTTTCAGTTTTGCTAAGATCGTATTTCTGCAATTTTGCGCTTATTCGCGGGGCGCGAAGTTGTACTGGGAAGCCGCGAACTCACGCGAACAGTGCGAGCAAGCCATGAAATCCGCTGCTCGCGGATTTGCGGATTTTGCGGGAGATTCGCGAATCTCGCGGATTGCGAATTTACCAAAAATCCTCAAAATCCGCGAGCGAAACGGATTTTCCGCCCATGCTTACAGTGGACACCTACACAGATGGAACTTAAAGGCTTACATATATATCCGAAGACTCGAACAGTTCGATCCAAGGCACAAATCCAAGGCACACACTTGAAAGTGCACAGCAGACAGCGGAACACATTCTGCACGTAGTGAAGCCACACAGGCCGAAATGGTAAGAACCAACGCTCATTCAGTTCTCGAAGCAAGTGTGTGCTAAAGCAATGCACCTTGCACTCATGGCACAGTAGCACATGCCAGCTTTGCTTGATCTTGAAATGGGACATCCATTACGGAGCAAAAATATTAAAACAACTGTCAATCAACCAATCAATTAGGGTTGGTAAAGTGCAACTACTCCCCCTTGAGGGTCTCAAGGTGCAACAGCTTCATTGAGTGCTGGGGTCATCTGAAGAGCCAGGTCTTGAGGTCCTTCCTGAACTGGGGCAACGTGGGAAATCGCCGGAGGTGGAGGGGAGGGTTTCCAGGCTTTGGCTGCGAGGTAGGAGAAGGACTTTCTTCCCATTCTGGTCTTGTTAATATGTGGGATGGTGGCCAGAGAGAGCTGGACTGATCAGAGGTGTCTTTTTGTTGCGTGGAAGGAGAGGCGGCTATTCAGGTATGGGGGTCCGGTATGGTAAAGGGCCTTGTATGTGTGGGTGAGGAGTTTGAACTGACCCAGCAATCGGGAGCAGAGCCAGCAGTAGACCTCTAAGGATTCTCCTGATGACGGAGTAAATAAAACATGGAATGACTCTGATAACTTCTGGGAGGTGCAAACAAACCAAGAGCCTATATTTTTGGAAAAATTTGATATTACCTTTGCACTAGACATGTTAGAAATACGATACACCAGCTTTCAAAAATTTCATGTGAAGTCAGTGCTGAGTACCTTTTAAGTAGGATAAAGTCACCACAGGGGCATTGCAAGACCCATGCAATGAAACGTCCCTGCAAACTAAGTATTCACTTAAAGTACTCTTGCAGGTTGAACCGCTGAGAAACAAATAAGCTCCCTATTTTGACATCGAAACTTAAAAGGAAGTTCCCAAGACTTGTGTACAAACTCTTCTTCTAACACTTCATATCTGCCCACTTGTCGTAGACAGTATTGACAATAAAGTGTCAAAATTTTCAGTGTAATATACCCATGGATTAATCCAATCTGCATATGCAATTTCAGCAACGTTTACAGGTAACTTCTGAAGCACCTCTAGTTAATTTAGCATCTTTGTGTGACATAAGAATCTCAGGTCTATAAGATGGTATGGGGAAACCAGACCCCTAACGTTGATATGTTGTCACAGCACTGTCCAGAACGTAATGTTTGTAATCTCCAGCTCAATAGCATATTAGACCTAAGTTGTGGCTGCCCTTGTTGAACAAGGTCTATTGCTGCGGATACTAAGTTTCCCACAGAGTACATCCTAGATGATAAGGTGATCATACCGTTGTCAACCACTGCACAAGCTTGTTCTAAGTCAGCCCTATCAATTTTGCGCAATCTCTCAGTGGCCTCCTGCGGAGAGGCTTCCATATTTTTCTGTATATGGCATAAAAGAAGTGTTTTTTACATGATTTTCGAGGAACTATCACAAGTCTCAGAGTTCCAGGTTATCAGATAATAGGGGCAAGTGTTGTTTCATCTGAGACCGTATTGAGGTTTTTAGCCAGTCAAGGCGCAACCTTCCAACACTGTAAGTTGTCACCACCCCAAGTGTTCAGACTGCACGTATTACATAAAACCCTCAGTGTTGTCAAGGAAACATTCCCGACATCTGTTCGTGTCTAGTGGCCAAACTAAGCACCCGTTCCAATTGGGGCCAACTGAATTGTATGTGCCAATATGTAGCATGATATCTAATGCATCCTCTCTGTAGTGTGGGAACCGCTGACAGTTTTCAAAACATGTAAATGTGGGATTTCGTGGTGGGTTCAAATCTTTCATCTTGGTGAGTCCAAGACGTTGTTTGTTGCACCGTTTTATTCAGGAAAGTCATTTGTTTTGGTTTCAGGCATGCTCTAAACAAACCTTCACTTTCCTGACCCTGTCAGTCCTTTGCGCCCCAAATAGACTTTATGTAGAAGGCTGGCTTAGCATATGGTGCACACTTATTTAAGTGAAGCACCTTACACTATCCAGGCATCACTTATGGTGAATTTAGTGGTCTTTGATAACCATAGAAAGCTCTCAAAGTGTTAGCTGTGGAGAGCAACCTTCAGGCTTATCTTGAAGGAGTGTTTAACTGCTTGTTTTACCTGATCTAATCATGTAGTGTAGGTTAAACAAAAAAGAACCCACAGTGTATATATAAAAATATTTCTATTTATTCCACAACACTCACTAACACCTTGGTATATCTCTTACCCGGAGGTATAAACAGAAATACACAATTCAGTTCAAATAACTTTATTCGATTCACAAGAATCATGAAAGTGATCCATACATGTATAAAACAGAAATACACAATAATACTTAAATTGCAAATAAGGTAATTAGCATAAAATACAGTGGTCTCCAGGCGGAGAACAAACTATGTACTAAAAACGTTGAATGTGAACTGTGACCGAAGTCAGGACTTGGATCAGGAGACTCAGAGGAGCTGGGGACACAAGGAACTACCCAAGGTAAGTACCCAGGAGCCCAAGAGATGCTGTTTGCAGAGTGAAAACACAGCCGCCTATTCAATAAAAGTCAGCTAAAAGTTACTGGTTGCAGTTTTGAAGAAGAAGTGCAATTCCCAGTTGGTCCTGAAGAAACCACACTGAAGACTTAAGGTTGGAGAGTCAACCCACCCTTTGATACTCCAGGGACTGGGAAACCTACACCAGGGAAACCGGGTGCATAGGTGTGAAGTGACGTCGGAAACCGTCATAGACCACACTGAAGGACTTCAGAAAAGATACTGCTGGAGAAGACCATGCAGGAGACCGGTGGGTGGATTTTAGAAGTGAAGAACCTGCAAGCAGAGGGGACAGGGTCTATGCCATTCGGAGGTGACCAGGAGGCACGGAAGAGCAATGCCAACCTACGTCGGATGGTTCAAAAGAGTTGACGGTGACATTGTCGCAGAAGCCATGGGGACCAGGCAACACTGAGGAAGCCATACATGTGCTGTCCCACATCAGAAGTTGATAACAAGGGATCTGTGTCTGGCTGGAGCACCAACAAGCCTTGGCAATTGCAAAAGACATGGAAAGAAAAGTTGGGACTAACAAGGTTCAAGGGACTCACCACAAGCAGGAGAGAGTGAGCAGACCCCAAGAAAGCAGGGGTGTCCACTGGAGAAAAAGAAGACCATCAAGAGAATCCACAAGCCAAAGGTACAGGAGTCGCAAGAGGATCTCAACCAGCTCACCAAAGATGAAGGCCCTTGGTGCAGAGGAAGCAGTGAGGACACTGATTTTGGCAGAACGAGGTGCTGGAGGCTGGAGCTTCTTGTAACCTGAAGGTCTCTGAAGTGCAGAGCCAACAAACCTTGGCAACAGTTAGTTGACATGGTGCACAAGGGTTGAGTCCCAGTGGTTCCAACAAGGGATACTGGTCTTAAAGTTGCAGAGAGGATAGGTCAGGCCTCAAGGGAGTGGCAGAACCACCACCTATGTTACTGAGCCTTTTGAAATCCATGGGACATCAGGAGGAGCAGACCGGTCAACTTAGTTGCAGTGCCTACAGATGCAGGGAGTGACTGCTTCACTCCAAGGAAGATTACTTCGGGTGTCATTGATGACCACAGGTTTGTTGAAGATACTGGAAGAAGCACAGACACAGATGACACAGAAGACATGCAGAACAGTGAGCATCAGGTGCCTTCCTTGATGCAGCCTCGGTTCCAGGCAAAGTCCAAGTGTACAGATGGTGACGTGGCTTTAGGCTTGAGTCTTCTCCCATGACAAATCTGAGAATCCACCCATAGGTAATACCTTAAATACCCTAGGAAAGGTATGAGAACAATAAAGGGTTGCCTCCCAGATGTAGGGCTAGACAGAGGGGCGGACACTCCCATGTCCTTTGTCCAGTTTCACGCCAGAGCGGGAGCCAAGGGCTACCTGAAGTGGCTCAACCAGAGTATGCAAGGAAGGCACCAAATGTGCCCTTCAAAGTAGTCTGGTGGTGCTGGAAAGCGGCCCCACCCCAGCCCAATACACTAAGTCCTGCTTGGGAGATGGTCACATCTCTCTGTGACAGGAAACCTACTGTTCTACCTTCGCCTGCTCGAGGTCAGCTCAGCATCAGCAGGGCATAATTGTGTCTCGGGTCAGCAGCAGCCTAGGCTTGCTGGCAGACCCTGTAAGAGTGTTACCGGACGTAGTGGGGGCTTCCGAGAGGAGCCCCCCCAGTGCAGGGAATCATACCTCCAACACTAGTAATAGTGTCAGGGAATGATTCCAACATGTTTAATATCAAACATTCCTAAGTTCGGCAGAGCCACTACATAGTTAGCCCTTGAGTAATGGCGGTTGGCTGATATATGTATCAAAATGGCTGGCCGCTCTTACACAGCCTAGAAAATCAACTCTGCGGTTTGCAGGGATGTCCTGCTCATGCAGGGGCGCCCTCACACTTTTAACCCAGCACCCTGCCTTCAGGACTCAAGGTCTGCCCCTAGGGATGACTAATAGGTTTTAAGTTTAGGGACCTCAGATTTAACTTATATCTGTGGTAAGTTTTGCTGCAATGGTAGGCCTGTAGTCACAGTATGAGTGGTCTCTCATGTGTGGCACAATACATGCTGCAGCACTATGGAAACTCCTGGTGTACCTATGCCCTGGGTACCTTAGTACCATATATTAGGGACTTATATGACTACACCAGTAGTCAATTGTGGATGTACAGAAGTACTTACCATAGTCAATGTAGGGTGAAGGCACAGTGACTGGGGTCCTGGTTAACAGGATCCCAGTCAGACTAGTCAAAAGCACATTGACAACACACAAAATGTGGCGGTAACCATTCTAGAAGGATCCTACCTTCCTATTTAACCCCCCCAAACGTAAGGAGATTGTGGTAAATATTTTAGTAATTTACCTTGATTGGAATTTCTATAATATCAATAAGGTCAAGCATGAAGAGCAGAGTCCGTGGTGGTTAGAATTCAGGGTCTTTATTCAGTAACTCGAGTTAAGGGAGAGCTCCGTCACCTAAGGAGGCTCGGGAATAGTCTCTACTTTAATCAATGAAAACATGGCATTTATACATTCTTGACATAGAAAAGAGGAAGGAGCTTCCCTTGAGCAAATTTCAGTTATGCGTGTTGTAATCATACAGAAGTCATGGCAGAAGCGACGTAACTGTCATAATCGCGAGAAAGCATTGGCAGAAGCAGAGTATTGAGAAATAGCCCTAGGCTGGTTCCTTAGATAAGAGAGAGAAATGGTCGTGAGAGGATGTCTGTTGTCATGTCTTAGCAAACGGGGGCTTTACTTCTCAGAATTGGTGGTCGTGTCTTGGCAAACGGGGTTTATTTCTCGGAATCAGCCCGACCATAAGTGTGTGTGGTTACAAACGGGGGGGCTTGTTTCTCGGAATTGGCCTGACCATAAGAATGTATGGTTGCAGTTAGAGGAAGAAGTGCGTTGTGTGCAACCTTACGTTTATGTGCCCGGGTTTTCTAGTTACCGACATGATGAGCTCGGGACGCAAAAGAGAGGGTGTATAATGGAACATAAATACCGAAAAATATCCATTTTCCACATTCCCTCCGTGTCCCACCATAATATACCCTTTTAAGATTGTCTTTCTTAATCTACCTCTATGTTCATTAGTTTGTCCACTTGTTCCAGTAACATGATCTTTTCCTTCTCTTTCTTTCTAGTTTGGGGTCTGGGAATGCAGGTAGTGATACAGAAACTACAGAGTGCTGGGCCACACTGAATACAGAGGCAACAGGTGAAGAGAATGGCTAGAGCAAGACCTATTATCGTAAGGATCTTCCATCCCCATGAGGACAGGAGGCCCCAGAGCCATCCCGTCAGGGACCAGGCAGCAGTGTCTGTATCTAGTTTCCTGGAAAGTGCATGAAGGCGGGAAATAGCAGAATACACAGAGGGTGCATTATCTGGAAAATATATACAGCAGCTGGACCCGATCAGTTCACATACGCCACCACGGTCGGCCAATATAATATCTAGAACCATGCGGTTCTGCAACGTCATGAGTCTGTCGGCAGCCATCTCAGCTGTGATGTTGCTTAATGCACCAGCTGTTTCGTTTATGGCTCCCTGGACTACACAAGTCAGTTGTCTTATGTGGCGGCTGTTGATCATGGGCCCCCAGAAAGGGATGACTCCTTTAAAGAAATCGCCAGCCTCTTGTTCCGCTGTATCTTCAGCATCTATGGCCCCCCTTCGCCGTCTATTAATTACGGTCGGAGGGTCACTTAGATGGTAATCTGCTGGGGCGGTGTAGGTAGGGGGGAGGAGAAATGCAATGTAGCACTTCCCGGACCAGCCTTGGGGTAGCCAAGTACGTGCGTGAGGTCCACAGATAAAATAGGTGTTGGGGCAGTGGCCATCGTTGGGAAGTTTAGGTCAGGTAGAGTATATGTCTTATTACACTCACTGTCTCCCATTTTCTGACTCTTGCCCTTTCCTTTTACACAGAATAGGCCCTTATGGGGCAAAGCCCATCCTCCCTGTTCTGTCTGTCTCTTTTGGAGTGGAGGTAGTGTCGTTAAAGAGGGAATAACTGGTATTTTCATTATTATCTGCTCGTCCCCATGTCGTGATGAAATTTACCATCTTTTCAACAGCTCGTACTGTCTTTGTTTTTATCTCGTTCCAGGTACTAGTGTTCTTGGCATTGATCTCAGGAATATTTCTAACAGAAGCGGAGAATAATATAGAGAGTGCATAGGTAGATCCAGCATAGCCTAAAGGGAGAGGGATGAAAGGCATGCCTCCGTGTACGGAATGTGGCATTAAACCACAGGCCCAACAGTTGGTTTTGTTATTAACCAGTTGGTGTTGGTGGAGTGTGGAGATGAATGTGTTATTGAAAAATTATTTTCTTCTATTTTTCGAGATGTGGAGGGAGATCTACATGTGAATGCATGGCTGTGTTGTTCAAAAGCGTGGGGGAAGAAGGTGGGAAAGCTAGATGAAGGAACCAACCTAGGCAAGCCGTGATACAGAAAATAAGAAACATCATAGAGAGGAAGTTGAAACTTTGTTATGTAATAATTTTACGCATTTAAACATATTTTCCATGTTTGGCTGCTAGTCTGAGTCAATTATGCATACGTGACCGGACACTTCCCAGCAACCGCTTGACCAAAACTACGTCTTGGACTTAATTAGCCACTGGTAGGTCGAGGTCAGATGCAATGTCTCTAGCTTGTTTCCGATGGGATCGCAGCCGCGATCTGTACTCTTCTTGAGGGGAAAGTTCAGGAAGGGGTGAAATAAAGTCCGTCGTTTCAGTGTCTATACTCTCGGGGTCAGCAACAATGTCAGTAGGAGTTGGTCCGAAGAAATTCTTACAATGGCTGGCATGGAGCCACCCTTTTCTTCCTTCCACCTTGACTGCAGTTCTCGTCGTGAGTAGCACCAGCTTGGGAGACGTCCACCTCCTTTCCAGGGGACTGGTGCGGTCAGAATTTCGAATCAGGATCCAGTCTCCAGGTTGGATGGCGTGTTCCTCGGGCGTGGTCTTGTCTGGAAAGGCTGCAGCCACCTGTGAACGGCAAGAGCGTAGTGCAGACATCAAAGAAGCTAGGTAATCTGTCAGAACATTCAACTCAATATCAGTTAACTTTCTAGGGGATGGGACACCCCAGATAGTCTGAGGCCTCCCATATGTGATTTCATAGGGAGACAGACACGTCCGGGAATGTGCCACCATTCGGATGTAGAAGAGGGCAACCGGAAGGACTGTAACCAGTCTATTTGTTTGTCAGCACATATTTTAGCTAGTTTGGTCTTTAGAGTCTGATTATGCCGTTCGACTAGGCCTGCCGCTTGGGGGTGTTGAACACAGTGGAATTTCCAGGTGTATCCTAACAGTAAGGAAACAGCCTCCATTAGTTTAGAGGAGAATGGTTGTCCGTTGTCAGAGTATATGACTCTTGGCAACCCATATCGGGGGAAAAATTCCCTCACCAATTGTTAAGCTGTCATCTGGGCACCGTAGTCTGGGACGGGGTATGCTTCAGTCCATCGGGTTAAGGTACAGACTACTACAAGGACATACTTATGTCCCCGACATCTTTCCATTTGGATGTAGTCCATTTGGAGGACTTCAAAGGAATAATTTGGAGGATGGAACCCTACTTGTTCAACCGAGACACTTTTCCCGGGAATGAACTGACAGAAAATCATACAGGTTCGTACTTTTTGTTTGGCCGCTGAGCGCAGATGCTTGTTATGCCGTACCAAATTTAGACTGTCCAACATTCCTTTTTCTCCTATATGTGCGGGACCATTGGCAGTTTCTATGATTACAGGAACCATAATGTCAGGGAGAAACCATTTGGACTTATCTTTTGTTATCCAGCCCTGATCTTTGTGAGAACCTCCCTCTTCTTCCCATTTTCTCTTTTCAGTCTCTGTAGCTTGTTTTTGGATGTCTACTACATCTTTGGCAGGATCAATAACTGGATAAACAGTCTTAATGGTAGTTTCAGTGTTCAGTGTTCCTGTCTGAGCAGGGTGTTTAGCTGTGGCATCCGCCAGAGCATTACCTCTGGTGACAGAGTCCATGACTTTTGTGTGTGCTTTGCATTTCAGTATAGCTACTTCTGCGGGTCTATGTATTGATTCTAGTAGCTGAAGAATAAGATCCCCATGCTGTATCTTAGTTCCATGAGAGGTTTGAAAACCTCTCTCCTTCCACAAAATTCCAAAGTTGTGGACTACCCCGAACGCATATTGCGAATCGGTGTAGATGTTAACCCGTTTCCCTTTTGACCACTCGCATGCTTGTGTAAGAGCTATGAGTTCTGCTGCTTGGGCTGAATGCACGGGTATTCTGGCTGCTAGGAGGAACGTATTCTCTGTAGTGACAGCATAAGCTGCTGAAAGTTCGCCTGTTTGGAGGCGCATACAGGAACCATCTACGAACAGTGTGTTCTGGTGCACTTAAAGGTACATCTACAAGATCAGACCGGGTCTTTGTGACTAGTTTGACTATCTCTAAGCAGTCGTGAGTTTGGTTGTCTACTGGAACAGTGGGCAGCAGGGTAGCTGGGTTGAGGATATTGCATCGTTTGATGATAATGTGGGGTTGGAATAATGTGACTTCATAACCTGTGAGACGAGCTATGGTCAAGTGTTGTGTCTGTTTCCTATTCAAAAGTAATTCTACTGCATGTGGGACTTGCACTTCAAGAGGATGTCCTAGCACTATGGAATCCCTTTGTTGAATTGCCAGAGCCGTAGCTGCAACGGATTTTAAACAGGCAGGAAAGCCTTGTACAACAGGATCGAGAGTACTGGAGAAATAAGCACAGGGACGATGTTTATAGGCCTGTGTTTGTGTGAGCACTGACAAGGCTGTACCTTCCTGTTCCGTGACGAAGAGAACAAAAGGTTTGGCATAATCAGGTGTAGCTAGCACAGGCGCAGAGAATAATGCTTGTTTAAGGGTGTCAAAAGCAAAAGTATGGTCAGGTGTCCATGGCAATGGAAATGAGGTGTCAAAATCTGAGGTCGTTAATTCTATCAGAGGTTTGGCCAAATAGGCGAACTGGGGAATCCACTGCCTACAATAGGAAGTGAGGCCAATAAAGGCACGGACTTCTTTCTGTGTCTTAAGGACAGGAATGTTAAAAATGAGTTGGATTCTTTCAGGTGTGAGTGCCCTACCCTCCTTTGACAGCAGGTGTCCTAAGTATGTCACCTGCTGTAAACACAATTTCAATTTAGAGGGTGATACTTTGTGGCCATGTTGTGCAAGAAACATTAGGACAATTTGTGATGCTTGTTCACATTCCGGTTCGGAACGTGCGGTGATCAGTAAGTCATCGACATATTGTAACAATGTTGTATTGGAGGGCAGAACAATGTCATCTAACTGTCTTTTAGGTGCCTGACTGTAGATACTGGGACTTTCTGTATACCCTTGAGGAGCTCTTGTGAAACAGAAACTACGACCTTGTAGTGAGAATCCAAATAGGTACTGACTGTCTGGATGAATGGGTATACTGAAGAAAGCATTTTTAAGGTCAATGACGGTAAAATGTATGGCATCAGGATCTATAGCTGTTAGCAGAGTACTGATGTCTGAGACCACAGGGTATTGTGGTACCACACATATATTTAGCTCACATAAGTCAACCACAAGTCTGTAAACTGGTGGTGCACCGTCATCTGTTTTCTTTCGTACTGGCAAAACTGGCGAATTATATGTGTTGGAAGGTACCTCTCTGACCACTCCTTTTTTAATCAAGTCATCGATAATCTGAATAAGGGCTTGTTCTGCATCTGGAGGTAACTTGTATTGGCGGACATGAGGTAGGACAACACCTTCCTTTAACGTAACTATGTGTGGTGTAATATCCATGAATCCTACGTCAGTTGGATCAGTAGCCCATAATGTAGCAGGAATGTCCTTTAATCTGACATCTAACTCTCGCGTGGTGAAATGACCTTTGGAAATCTTGGAGGAATAGTCGGATCCCTTCCGGGGAACAGCATATCACAGCACCCAGTTCCTTTAATGTCTGGATGCCAAGTAGATTTCCGGGACAGGACTTAGTAAGTACCAAATCGGTGGAAGTTGTAAGAGGGCCAACCTGAAGTGACACTGGTTCAGAAACTTTGTTGATGACTGGTGTACCTGAAAAACCCAAGGAAATACTATTAGAGAGAGAGAAGGGTACCTTGGGAACTTCGTTGTGTTGTACTGTCATCCTACTGGCCCCGGTGTCAATCAGAAATTTTGTTTCTATACCTAGGAGCTTAGCATGTACATAGGGACCCTTTTGGTCTACCAGGACCGGGATCAGTGGATGACTATCGTGTTCCTCCCAGCTGTCTCATGAAATTGTGGGGAATTCAGGATAGGATGACACTGGATACTGATAGAGTTGTGTGGCTAATTTAGTATCAGCTGGGGAAGTTGATGTTGGAGCAGAGGGTTGAGTGGTATAGGTGCGAGGTTGTGTCTTTCCAGTAGCAATATTGTGTTGTAATACTGGACAGTCAAGTACAAAGTGGCCAGGCTTTTTGGAATAATTACAGATAACCCTTTCTTGAGATACTGGAGGTTGCTTATGGGTCTGAGGAATTGTATTGGTCTGTGCTACCAATACCTTCATTTTAGTATCTTTTGTCCTTCTTTTCTCCTGTTCCTGTTCGTCCCTAATTCTGTTCTGATGGTACTGGAGCATCTGAAGTGCTTGTGAAGGGGAACTTGCTTGCCAAGTGCTTTCAACTTTTAATACTCTATTTTTGATCATAGGTAAGGCATTTTCTACATATTTTGAGACAAACAATCGACTATAGGCGTCTCCACCTGAGGAGAGACCGCTATTGATAAGAAAACATATCTCTAACCTTGTATAATAGTCCCCTATATATACTCATCTGGTTTTTGTTTGCATGCAGAGATAGCATCCCAATCTTCCTTTTTAGTGGCCAACAACTGGGAGAGTATTTTCGGGAGAAGGCGAGGGAGTTCCAGAACTAGAGGTCCCAGGCCTTGTCCAGGATCACGGGTATTTTCTTCTGTCTCCAAAGCTGCCCATGCTACCTTTTTCCCTTCAACCTCCCAATCTTTTCCCTTTAGTTTGTCGTATGTTCCTTGAGGCAGTAGGACTTTGAGGAGACTATTGAGATCCTTATAAGTAAAGGAACCCATTTGAAGAATATCCTTGAGTTCCTATGGAATCCCGTAGGATCTTTTTCATGAAAAGGGACCATTTTCTTCATTTCTAATATCTCTAGTTTTGTCAAGGGAGTGTAGACAAATGTTTGCTGTAGCTTTCCTGCAGAATCTACGACAGGGTGGGAAATTGACTTTGGCCGTACTGAGGGGGATTTGTGTCATAAACATCAGAAAGGTATTGGACATAGCGTTGCCGTTGATCCAGGAAAATGTTGAGGAATTCTTGTCCCCTTGCCACCCACCTCCCTTCTAGACAGTCTCTTAAGAGAGGATGTAACATTTTAGGCTTCCTACAATGTAATGAGGTGTTGAACCATATAGATGCTAGCTAGTCTTTGAGATGCCAGAGGGAGCGATAAAAACATTTGAGCGACTATGTCAGGGACGTATATAGAGAATTGGGACACCCAATGGGTGCTTGATTGAGCGAATTCTTTTTCTTGTGTGGTGAGTGGAGGTTCGTCGTCCATCCAATCATCCAGGGCTTCTTGTGTTTGTTGGAACGATCTATCTGAAGAAGCTGACAATTTTTTAGTCTTATTCCTGAATTGTCGCCTACCTTGGGAACGAGGGATACGAAAACGTACTGCTTCTTGAAAAGTAGTTCCTTCTTCCCTGTCTTCGTCTATACCCTCATTCTCGGTCTCCTGGGTAGGGGCATTTTTCTGGTGTGAGTCGGAAACCTTACTGGTAAAGAGAGGGATGAAGAGGTCTATTTCTTTTCTTTTATTATAACTTCCCACTACCACTGCTTGATCTAGCTGAAGTAGGTCGTCGGGAACCTTTTTCCCAGCACTTGAGATCATACGGATGAAACAGGTAATCATAAATCGTGAGAGGCATTTCCTATGAGCGATAGGCCAATTTTTAATAGCGTAGGAAACTGGAGAACGTCCCACAAGTTTACCGCAAGATGGGTAGGAAATGGAGTAGTAAACTTAAATGCGTTTTGCAATACCTAGCAATACCAGTAATATACTTCTATTAGTTGTCAGGACATAGAATACAAAATATACGCTCAAACTTATACTTATTATACCACCAGAAATTGTAAATGTGATTGTATTCATGCACACAAACCATGATGGTTTGTGTGCATGAATACAATCACATTTACAATTTCTGGTGGTATAATAAGTATAAGTTTGAGCGTATATTTTGTATTCTATGTCCTGACAACTAATAGAAGTATATTACTGGTATTGCTAGGTATTGCAAAACGCATTTCAGTTTACTACTCCATTTCCTACCCATCTTGCGGTAAACTTGTGGGACGTTCTCCAGTTTCCTACGCTACCTCCCCTGTCCCAAATTTGACAGTTAAGGGGGCCTCCTTTACTTTATCAATTTTTAATAGCCTCTTGTAGGGCTTCTAAATTTTCTCCTGTTCGGATAGCCTCGTAAATTTTATTCAGACAATTTGTGATGTTTGGTACCTCCCGTATGCTTTCTAGAGCTTCCCGTAAGCGATAGGAGACATCTGCTTGTGGACTTTCCCCTGGAGTCGGGTCGTACCCACATTCTGACATAGGTAGAACACCACCCGAAGTGTCAGGGATGGGTTCCGTCTGGGTAACTACTCGTCTGGCCGCTATTTGATTAGTATAAGCAGGAGGTGGTTCCATTAAATAGGTGGTAATGAAGTCTTCGGGCACGGAAGGAACCTTAGGACGTGGAGGTGCTGTGGGAATATTAGGGTCTGAACTATCATCGGACCATGTCTTTTGCGAGAGGACGGGATATATACCCGTCACGGAGGCCGAGACCTCCCTTTTCTTTTGTTCGAAATTAATATCATCATTCTGATCCTGTAATTTTCTCATCTTACTATCTTTTGACATTCTCTTTGGTTTCTCCACTTTCCCTTGCTCTTTCTGTTCCCTTCGATGTGCTTCCTTTCGCCATATTTCGACACTCTCTAACATTGGGGGTCTTGCTTTCTTTTCCCAACATTTCTTTTCAACTGCCATGATACAATTTAAATCCCATGTGCCACTCTTTGGCCATCTGATCGCAATTTCTAAATCTTGGGTGTAATCTTCCCAAAGATCTAAGTGCAAGATGGCACCAATTCCATATTTTGTATACATGAAGTAACCAGGAGTATCCTTCGGGGGGACTGGTACATGTTGTTCCAGTAACCCCTCCCGGGTACCCAGTTTACACAATTTAGAAAACAAAGGCATTGCGTCAATATATAAACATTTTCACTTGATAACTTGATATACCCTGAGTATCAGAGTACAAACATACCGTTTTCTAGAAACATAGAACCCTTCTTGACCGTGTTCTGAAAATCAGAACCCGTCTTGATACACCCCCAGCAGTACTCACCGAGGTGCAGAGAACTTGAAGACCTTGAACATCTGGTCACTGGTTACGCAGCGCTCTTGATCAGGGACTTGTCGGGGTTCTGAAGACCTCGGATTTGGCAACTTCACAAGGTTCGGGCTCTGGGTCGAGATTTCTGCTGTCGTCCTCACCGCCTCGTGTGGATGGTCAGACCGCGGCACGGTCCATCTTTGACACGAAGGAGTTCATGCAGGAACACCCTGCAGTGTGCACTTTTGAAGTCCGTCGGTGTCTGGAGAGACAGGTTCAGGTCTGCATCACCGGCGCGTGGGGAGAAAGGGAAGTTCCTGTTCGGGCGCCAATTTACTGTGGTAAATATTTTAGTAATTTACCTTGATCGGAATTTCTATAATATCAATAAGGTCAAGCATGAAGAGCAGAGTCCGTGGTGGTTAGAATTCAGGGTCTTTATTCAGTAACTCGAGATAAGGGAGAGCTCCGTCACCTAAGGAGGCTCTGGAATATTCTCTACTTTAACCCCTTGTGTGCGGGGCGTATTCCCCGCCTGTGCTGACTCCGCCTTGCGCGGGCGGAGTCATGACAGAACGGTTCCGTCATCCGTCATCAGCACAGCTCAACCGATGCTGATGACGGAACCGTTCTGTCATCAGCACGCAAGGGGTTAATCAATGAAAACATGGCATTTATACATTCTTGACATAGAAAAGAGGAAGCAGCTTCCCTTGAGCAAATTTCAGTTATGCGTGTTGTAATCATACAGAAGTCATGGCAGAAGCGACGTAACTGTGTCATAATCGTGAGGAAGTCACAGCAGAAGCAGAGTGTTGAGAAATAACCCTAGGCTGGTTCCTTAGATAAGAGAGAGAAATGGTCGTGACAGGATGTCTGTTGTCATGTCTTAGCAAACTGGGGCTTTACTTCTCGGAATTGGTTGTCGTGTCTTGGCAAACGGGGCTTATTTCTCGGAATCGGCCCGACCATAAGTGTGTGTGGTTACAAACGGGGGGCTTGTTTCTCAGAATTGGCCTGACCATAAGAATGTATAGTTGCAGTTAGAGAAAGAAGTGCGTGGTGTGCAACCTTACGTTTATGTGCCCGGGTTTTCTAGTTACCGACATGATGAGCTCGGGCGTGAAAGAGAGGGTGAACAATGGGACATAAATAACGAAAAATATCCATTTTCCACAAGAAAAGACTAATCTTTTCCAGATGAGTCTTTATGTCCTAAGTGGCCATAAATGGAAAGTACAACTGAACTGACATGGATACTCTTTATTTTATGGTCTATTGATAAGTTCCTCCCCTGTAGGGGCATGGACCCTCTCAAAGGTTTGAGGTGTCTACCTGTCAACTGTTTAATCTAAGAGAGGGTCTTGTGGGGTGTCTGAATAAGCAAGTGAGGCCCCTATAGGGTTGGTCTCATCTTCCTCTGTGCACTGGCCACAATAGAGGCCTTTCTCTCCATGGTTGACTTGTACTCATCCTTAAGAGTCAACCTTTTGCTGACTACAGCTTTTGGTTGAACCTTTTGGTCTGGAACTATATGTGTCCAGTGAAGAGTTGGGACAGGCTTGTCCCAGGTCTTGCTTTTCCCTACAGAGTCCTTTTGTGGCATGTCACTTGTTAAGGGTAAGAGGGATATCTCAGATAGTTGAGGGCTATCCACCAGGCTAGTACTACTAGGCTACGTTTCCCTAATCTGTGGATGAGGGGATTCCTCTTGGCAGTATGCCCTTTGGACTTCTCTGACATCCCTGACCTCTGCAGCACCTGGCAGGCTGAGGTCTGGCAGAGAGGGGCATGATACATGCTCCAGACTTAGTTCCTCCTTCGAAGACTCCCCTTACCTCAGTGCCTTGCCAGGACAGGCCTGACCTAACCTGGGGCAGTTTCTTCAGAAGGGGCAGGATCAGCTTTCTGAGGAGGCTGACCCTCATCTAGAGTCTGAGGGAAGGAGGACTTTTATTCTTCCCTTGTGCTCTCTGTTGGTGCTGGGTGGGCCATTCGTTCAAGCTCCACTGCTCATGAGTTTCCTTGGGGTTAGACATGTGCAGACTTCAGCGATGTAGCGAGCGCAAGGAAAGTGTTTTTTTGTCAAAGTGCCGTCCTATATCTGACTTCAATACCCCCACTCCGCATACCCCCTGCCCTGTCTCACCACCCCACAGCTTTTACCTGTGCAAGCCATGGCTGGGTGGACCTATCTCTAGGAGCCTCCTCTGGGTCACCTGACCCTTTCCCTGTGGGATCAGAGTTTACAAGTGTGGGGTCCTCAGACTCCTTGTGGGCATGTTCAGAATTGTGGCTACTGGAGTAAACCACCCCTGACCCCTCTTCTTGAACCCCATCCATACCAAAGTCACCCTGCCCGTCTGACTCTTTAGGATTCTGAATGTCATACTGCAGGCGCATATCTAGGACTTGCTCTTTATTAGGGTTACTACCTGCATTTAGTCTTCTAGATGCAGCTAATGTCCTGGGTTCCAGGAACCTCAGACTGCTGTACTTAGACGGCTCGACCCCACTGGCCTCCCCAACTAAAGACATGACAACCAGGTGTAGTGTGGTGGTGTGCACCTACCTACTATAGTAAAAATGAAACTTCCAAAGATTGGAGAAAGGGTTGTGATATACCCTTGACTGAATGACAACCAAAAAAATTAAGTAGAGCCTACTACTTACCAAAAGTGTTTTATGTGTGCCTATGCTAGTGACGGTTTTTCATCTGACTACACCTAGATTAACTGCTAAAACAATACAGGATTGAATCCCAACCGCTGTACACCAATGTAGGAGCCTGGCTTAGTATGTGGTGTACACTTCTTTAAGTGAAGCAACTTGCACAAATCCAGGTAGCCATTATGGTGATTTTAGTGGCCTTTGATAACTGTAGAAAGCTTTCACAGTGGTAGCTGTGGAAAGCAGCCTTCAGGTTTATCTCAAAATAGTATTAATCAGCTTATTTTATCAGATGTAATCAAGTAGTATAGGTTAAACAAAAAAGAAACCACAAATTGTATATATAACAATATGTCGATTTATTACGCAACACTCACTAACACAATATTATATCTCCTACCCGGTAATATAAACAAAAATACACAATAATACTTCAATTGCAAATAAGGTATATGGCACAAAATATTGAGGTCTTCATGGGGAGACCAAACCATATACTAAACAAGCATTTGCAAAGCAATAGGTCTCGCATTTACTTGAGTTTAAGCTATTGGCATTGTAAAAATAAAAACAAAACAAAAATAAAAGGCATTGTCATTTGCAATGTCAATAGCTCTAACTCGAATAAATGAGAGACCTATTGCATTGCAGATGCTTGTTCTAGCTTGTACTGTTCACACATCTGGACCACAGAGTCACATAGTTTTCAAACAAAACAAAATCCTGCCTTGTTTGTTGAAACTTTTATTCTTTGCCCTAATAGAAGTGGGCATGATAATTATACTTTGTTTTGGGACACAGAAACGCGCAATCTGTTGATTATCCATCTAAAGCAAACAAAATCCATCGAAAGAATTAGATTATTTATAGAACTTGACACCCGAGCCACGAGACGAATACACTGCAAGTACTCAGACCCCCTCCTCACACTCGGGGCACGATGTCGTTGCTCACTGCCTGTCCCTCACTGAAAAAGATTGTACGGCCAGGGGCGAGCATGTTTTTCTGCTGTGTTAGCTGCCCAACACAGGCCCTGTACAAGCATAGCCCTGTAATCACAAGACCGACAGGATCTTGATAGAAGAGCCGGTGGACGGGGCACAAGCAAGCGTGTCCTCCGCGGATCGTGTCACAGTACGCATCCGTAATGTGACCAGAAAGCCTTACTACAACCAGTTCGCAGAGTTGCTTTGGGACATTAGGAAACCTGTTATATTTAGGGCCTGTTGTGACCGCCTTTATACCAACAACGAGGGGCTGTGAGCATATTTCTACGCTGTTTATAGCCGTGCTGTGCCCTCGATGACCTTCCTCACCCCAAGAAACTGTCCCGTGATGCTGCCAGCCCAGTGCCCACTGGCGGAATAGACCTGTTCTAAGGATGCCTTGGCCATTTTATGAGCTGTGATGAACTCAGCAGTTTAACTGGACAACGAGGAAGAGGCTGGCTTTAGCACCATAGAGTTTTGTCCCTCTACTTTCCATTCAACTAAAAAACACGAGCACCTAAAAAGGGGAGGATTTTTCTGTGGCACCTTTCAGTAACTGCAGAAAGATGAAGAGCAGAGGTGAAAATCTGACCCCCGGGGTCGGACAGAAGGCCATCTGTGTATTTACACCACACTTGGAGGATAGCTCCTGACTGGGAGGGCGGGTCGAGTGGGCAGCTCGAAGGCTTGTTTACCTTCTTTGTTTCCCTCGTCCCCCTGGAGACTCTGCTTGGCATCTGCAGTGTAAGTGAAAGATCCAGTCCGGGTGGGCGGGGCCAAAAGGCTGTAAAAAGGAGGGACTAAGAAACCTCAACGTACTAATCTGTCCATGGGTTATTAATAGGCAATTGGTGGACAGTCTGGGTTCCTTTGCCACAAATCAGCACAAGACAAAGATCCACAATGACATGAAAGCATCAGAGCAAGAGTTGACCACGCAGCGTATTTCCCCGAACGTACTAACCTGTCCATGGCTCCCTGTCACACTGGCGAGTACTGGCTCATATCACTCACTCTTACTGCATCTGTGTCTCTCTCGCTCTGTCTTCCTGTGGGCCTTTACCTGCCCCTTTGTCTCAGGGCTTCCCCATTCTAGTTAACACGCAGAGTATTTCCCCAAAAGTACTAACTTGTCGGTGGCTTCTCATTAAACAATAAGTGTACAGTCAGCGCTTCCTTCCCCACAAATCAACAACACATACACGCACAGCGATGTGAAAGCAGAAAAGCAAAAATTTAACATGCAGCATATTGCCCCAAAAGTACTAACCTCTCCCGTGAAAGCAGAAGAGCAACAATTGAATACACTGCATATTGCCCCGAACGTACTAACCTCTCGCGTGAAAGTAGAAGAGCATCAATTGAACATGCATCGTATTGCCCTGAACGTACTAACCTCTCCGTGGCTTATTATTAGACAATTGGAGGACATTCGGTGCTTCCTTCGCCATGCATCAACACAACAAGAACACGTTAAAGCAGCTTCACTTAAATGAAAAATTGCCTACAACCAAAAATATTAATAAAGAAAACAGTGTAACGCCGCAAAATTGTATGCTATGCATAGACGTGAAAGCAGATTCACATTGATGAAAAAAGTGCCTACACCATCTAATAAAGTCAATAGTGTACTGCCGCAAGTACACAGTGCAGTCCGGATGGGCAGGGCTAAAACTAGACAGGCCGGTAACGATGAGGAACTAAGAAGCCTTCTGTACAATCCAAAACCAGTGTTTAGCATGGATGATCACACAAGCCAATGAAATGCAGGGGCATGGTTTAAACACCACTTCTGAAATCTTACCGATTACAAAAAGCCTTGCAGAGCGAGGAGCGCATGCGCGCTCCAGCGCTAGGTCTGCAAGACTTCAAAAGTGGAATGCGAAATGTGACCAAAATCAGTACTTTGACCAGTAGACTCAGAGGAGCTAGGGACACAAGGGACCACCCAAGGTAAGTACCCAGGAACCCCACAGAGGCTCTGTGCAGAGTGAAAACAAAGCTACGTGTCCAATAGAAGTCAACTGGAAAATCTCCTGTTGCAGTTTTGAATATGAAGGAACCTACCCAAGGGACCTTGAAGAAACCCTGTGTAAGACAAAAGGTTGAAGAGTCACTCCACCCATGAATACTCAGGAACCAGGATACCTACACCAAGGAAGCAGGGTGCCTAGGTGCAAAGTGACACTAGAAGCCACCTTAGACAACAATGGAGGACTGTGCAATACTCTGGTGGAATTGAAAGGTGGATTCTTGAAGTGAAGAGCCTGCAAGCAGAGGGGACAGAGTATATGCTACTACGAGGTGACAAGGAGGCAGAGAAGAACAATGCCCAATCATGTTGGATAGTTCAGGAGAATTGATGGTGACATTGTTGCTTCTGCTGTGGTGACCAGATGATGCTGAAGAGCTGTTCATGAGATATATCATACCATGTGTGAAGTCGAGAACCAGGGGATCCGAGTCCGTTGGGAGCACCAACAAGCCTTGGCAGCTGTAAAAGGCATGGGAAGCAAAGAAGGAGCAACATTTGCACCAGAAAGGTCCAAGAGACTCCATACAAGCTGGCTAGTTAGAGCAGGCCTGAGCAAGCAGGGGAGACCACTGAAGCAAAAGGAGACCCTAGAGATGACCCACGGGCCAAAGGTACAGGAGTCAAAAAAGGACCATGAGCACAGGCTGGAGCTTCTAGTAACCCAAAGATCTTTAAAGTGCAGAGCACACAAGCCTTGGCAATGACAAAATGATGTGTTGCACAGAGGTTCGGTCCAGCGGTTCTGACATGGAATACTGATCTCAAAGTTACAGAGAGGACAGGGCACGCCTCAACTGAGATGCAGAACTACCACCTGTGTTGCTGAGACTATCAAAGTCTGGGGGACTTCAGGAGCTGCAGAGGCAGGGGAGGGACTCCTTCACTCCAAGAGTGATTACTTTGGGTGTCCTTGATGCCCACTGGCCTGTTGAAGATCCTGAAAGAAGAACAGACACAAACGACAAAGAAGACTAGCAGAACAGTGAGACCAGGATCAGCAGGATACATCCTTGATACAGTCTCGGTTCCAGGTGAAATCCAAAGAAGCCCAAGTGTCCAGATGGTTGAAAAGTGATGTGGGTTCAGGCTTGAGTATCAGGGGTCCCTCCTAGAGGAGGGGATGGACAGTGAGGAGGATACTCCCATGTCCTTTGTACAGTTTTGCATCAGAGTGGCAGCAATGGGCTCTCTGAACTGGCTCAAACTGGAGTATGCAAAGAGGGAACCAAGTGTGCCCTTCAAGCAGGCTGAGTGGTGTTGGCAAGTGCTCCCACCCTACGCCAATACACCAAACCCTGTCTGGGAGGTGGTCACACCTCCCTGTGACAGGATACATATTGTTCTGCCTTCCCCTGTTTGAGGTTGGCTCAGCAGTAGGAGGGTAGAATCTTGTCTCTGGTCGGCAGCAGTCATGTTGTGCTGTCTGGGTCGAGAAGACTGGTACTGTGAGCACTGAGGGCCTCACAGAGGAGCTTTACAGTGCATTGAATCATACCTCCCACACTGGTTACGCTGTGGGGTTACGCTGTGGGGGTACGATTCCAACATGTTGGATACCAAACTTGATAGGGTACGTTTTAGCCAGTTTCGATTTGGTCATCGCGTAATGATTATTATAAGGCTGTCTCAATTACAATTTGGGAGCATTGACTGCATAGGCTGGAGGGGTGTCCTGCTCATGAAGGTTCACACTCATGCTTAGAACAGAGCACCCTGCCTTCAGGATTGAAAGGCCTGCTTTAGGGGTAACTTATAGGTTTCCTGTGCAGTGTACCTAGACATAGGTAAACCCTACTTTCGTAAGTGGTGCTAGCACCTGCTTACACATGGTGTATTGGCAGGCCTGTAGTTACAGTTTGAGTGGTCCCTCATTTGTGGCATAATACATTCTTCAGCCCATGAGGGACCCCTAGTGTACCTATACCCTGGTACCATATACTAGGGACTGATAAGTATACATCAGTGTCCAATCTGGGGTGTACCTAAGTGCTTACCATACCAATTTAGGAGTTAGAGCACAGAGACTGAGGTCCTGATTAGCAGGATCCCAGTCAGACTTGTCAGAAACAGGATTACAGCAAGCAAAAAGTGGGCGTAACCATAAAGGCAGATCCTACTTTACTATACACCCCCCCCAAAAAAAACGTAGGGAGATGAGATGAGGAAGATGAGACTAATCTTGCCCAGTTGAATATTCATTTTCTAAGTGGAAACATCTGGAGTGTCCAACTCTATTAGCATGGTTATTCCCAGGTCTTTGTTCCACTGTATAGTCCATCCCCTGTAGGGAAATGGACCACCTGAAAAGTTTGAGGTTTTCACCCATCATCTATTTAGGCATAAGAGGGGCTTGTGGTCTGACTGAACAATGGAGTGAGTGATAAATAGGTATGGACTCAGCTTCTTCAAGGCCCAGAACACAGCAAAGACCTCGTTCTCAATGGCTGACCAACATTTCTCCCTGGGGGGTCAACCTTCTGCTGACAATGAACGTTTTGGAGTAGTCTGGACTTTGCAGGATGGGAGCAGTGCACTTGGCTTGCATTAGGTCATTAAATGCCTTTTGACAGCTTACTGTCCACCACACTTTCTTGGACATTTTCTTTGATGTCAAATCATTCAGGGGAGTCACTATGGATCCATATACCTTTACAAATCTTCCTAAATACCCAGTCAGGCCCAATACAGCTCTGACCTGAGTCTGAGTAGTAAGAGCAACCCAGTCCACAATGTTCCGAATTCTGCTCCCAATGGTTGAACCTGCCCTCCACCTATCAGGTGGCCCAAGTATACAACCTTGCTCTGCCCTATCTGGCATTGGGTGGCCTTGATAGTCAGGCCTGCCTTTTGCAGTGCCTCCTGAACATTTCCCAGGTGGCACAGGTTATCCTCCGAGTTGGAGCTAAAGACAGCTATATCATCTAGATATGCTTCACTATAGGCTTCCAGACCTCTTAAGACTTTATTCACCAGCCTCTGAAATGTGGCAGGTGCATCATTCAGACTAAAGGGCATCACAATAAATTGATAATGCCCACTAGTGTTTGAGAATGCTGTTTTTGTCTTGGCATCCTCACCTAGTCAGATTTGCCAGTAGCCAGCCTTCAGGTCAAATGTACTCAGAAACTCTTCTGGGGCTAAGTATCTATGAGTTCATCTGCCCTGTAAATTGGATGAGCATCAGTCCTAGTGACTGCATTGAAGCCTCTATAGTCCACACATAACTTTGTCTCTCTTTTTCCACCCTTGGTGTGAGGTTTTGGCACAAGGACTACTGGACTAGCCTAGGGGCCTTCAAAAGGCTTAATGACCCCCAATTCCAGCATATTTTGAAACTCTGTCCAGATGCAATCCCTGACATGGTCAGGCTGTTTGCAGATTGTACTCTTAACAGACAGACTGTTACCTGTGTCCACTTCATGGGTACACCTGTAGTGTAGTTCCTATTTTCCCAATAGGCTCTGCGCATTGGAATAACATAAACAGCAGTGTAGACGTAGGACTGAGGGATTCTAGGTCTCCACTGACTATGTTAGACTTAATTTAAATTTGCGCCAGCTAGCTCAGAGGTCACTGGAAACTTTCTTGAATGAATAGGAAGGGATCAGCTTCCCTGGCTCAGGCAAGAAGGGATTCAGCTTCCGGCAACCGCATAAACATGACAACTTTGCTCCCTCAGAATAAGAGTAAATCTCTAGAGTCGTGTGAAAACAATAGACAGCTATTTCACTCAGTCAGATGTGCGTTCTTAGTTTCACCAGAGTGAAGAGAATAGAGAGACGGGCATTTTCAATAAAAGGTATTATTTTTTGAGCAGTCTTCCTTCTCATGCAAGAGAAATGAATTGCCACAACTGCAATACTTAATATAAAGTAAAGTACGTACATTAAAAGGAGTATTATGAAATAATACTGTAAAAGCATTGATATGGTTTCTTAGCCATTAGACACTTTAAAATGGATAAAATATATACATACATATATACATTGGCTAACGTGCTCAACTGGTGCTTCTAAAATACGCCTACCCCGGTGTACCTGACCTAAGCCTAATACGTGGGAAGGAGTAAGTAGCCGTTTAAGTTAAGTAGGTTTTGCCAAGAATCTGACTCAAGAATTCTCTCCAAGGGTTTAGTCAGCACTGTACCTTGGGAATAGAATGTAGGAGGTCTGGAATCTCTCTCTCAGGACTTGATATCCCAGTCACCCGCAAGGGTAGGCTGGAAACGCCGGAGCTGGATTTTCTCGGCAGGAGAAAATACAGCGTCTTTCTCAGCGCGTCAAAGAGGAGGGGCAGCGTCCGTGGGCTTTTCGCGTCTGCTGGGCTCTAGGCAAATAGATAGCTGCTCTGCTCCAAAACCATCACAGTGTGTTTGCTTAAGGCAACGTTGGTATATTTATACATGAAAGGTGCCGAGTTTGACGTAAGGTTTGGACATAAAGATGTCACTAAGAACTGGCCGCTCTTACAGTGCTCGCAGGAGTTCTATTACAAATAAAAACAAAGCAAACGGGGATTTCCCAGGTTGCTGGAGGTTTGGTGTGTTGAAAGAACTTGTTGTGCTTTCTAGGAATCTAAGGAAGTAGCTTTTGCTGTGCCTTGGACTGCAAGGGCGATTTACTGAAATATGGATCTGATTGTTTTGCCATTATAGGGATATTATTGATCATAGCCGTACAAGGGCATAAAATGGTAATATTGATTCAGGTTCCTAGATAAAAACACAATACCCATTCCACAATCTAATGTCCATCATTACTAAAAACTAAGCAATAGTAAACATGTAAAGGTGCATGTGTATTCCAACCCACCCCAAAATACATTTTTGCATTTGAAATGGTGTATGCGAAATACACGAAAGATTATTGGTACTGTACGTTTTTTAAGCAGTGTAATCATTCAATAAAAAAAAAGGATGCATATATATTTAGCTGAAAGATTTGCAAAAATTACACATGAAATGTCTCTTAATACAGAAAAGAAGGTCGAGACTATTTCATCACATATAAATGCAATTGCTTGTGCTTGTGGTAATATTTTGTCTCTAGAATTACTAAAAATAGAAGCTCTGTTCTTTAAGAATAGTTCTACTTCAAGCAGAGTACATGTGCCAAAAAAAGGTAAATATTTTGGAATTTGGAAAAAAATAATTTTGTTTTCAGGGGAGAAAATAGTTCCAAATGTTTTTCAGTAGCTTTTGTTTATCAAAGCTGAAGGCCGAATTCAGAGTTCAGGGGAACGCTGTGTGCCGTTTTGCTTAAAAAGTTATTCTTTCTGTTCAGGGGAGATCATTACTTCAGACAGATGTGCAAAAAAACAGTCTACAGCTTCAGGTGAAAGTTCGACCATGGTTGAAAATGCTACCGGGCAGTCCTGAGAATGATTGCTATCATCGATGTCAGGATCAGCAATGCTCAGAGAAGGTCGTACCTGGGTGATGTTGCTCTCATCTCGTACTTCACTGCCACCACCTAATCGTAGTGGAGAAGTCTTAACAAATGCCGTCATCAGGATTGGTAACCGCTGGGGACAACACGATGCATGAGCCGTTACAGGACTTAGCAAAGTATCGATATCCATTGGTACTGCTGATTGTAGTGTAAGACAGGTGTCCAACACGCATTCTTCTCCGCATAGCATACATTGAAGCACAGGTAAGATGCAGTTCTGCCATATAGGTCTGAATGAAAGAAACCAGGTCATATTCAGATCTCTTAGCCGGGCTAATCCAAGGACTTTAGTTATGCGGTCCCGATAGCGTATAGCTAGGATCGTTTCTTCCATAGTTGCTGGAGTCATGTCTGCGTTTTGGCTTGCCATATCGGACAAGAAGAGTCAAAAATAAAACTCCTGCTACGAGTCCCAAAAGTAGTGGTAGGCCGCCAAAGACCGAATGGACAAAATTGGGAAAGATGCCCAGGACTGCTTCGAAGGGTGTTAACAGTCCCGAAAAAATTGTCTTAAATACATGTGCGGTACCACTGGCATCAGACATATTTAGGATTTGGCTTAGCATTTCTATGAAATGCACGGGGCAATTAGTTGATAAAAGTGTATGTATCTCTGCTGTTGGCTTTGCAACTTGAAGATCATACGTTTCTTTTGATGACGTTATAGGCACTGTTGTCTGTAAAAGAACAGACTTCCTTCTGCTTAAAGTATCAATTCGTATAGAAGAGATATTCAAGAATGGCCAAATCGTCGCCTCTGTATCAGGAGGGCCATTTGGATACAATACTTGCATACAGCAAGTAACCATGGAACTAACGCTTACGAGATATGCTTTCCCTGGCACCATGCCACAACAGCTGGGATCCGTTATTAGAACGTAACTCCCGTTAGATAGTTGTCTAAAGAATGGCTCTATTTGTGTTGCAGGTGTGCCGTGCTGGTGGCATGAAAGGTTATTTGAAGTCCCCTCACAGGCCCCATGTATATTAATACCTTGGCACAGAAGTATACCGCTCAGTGATTGTTTACAATTATTACCACTAAGAAATACATTCTGGTTTTTGTCACTATAACATGTGTGTGTATAAGGTAATTTCCATGATGACTTAATGTACCCTCTACCCAACCTTTCATACTGGCCTGCTGGTATATACTCTTAGCAATTTTTAAATTGGAAAGTTGTTATCGGAATTGTGATTATTCTGTGTATTATCCATTCAATGACAGGTCTTTCTGACATTGTCAATGGTAATCTCTCAAGTTTTTCAATGCTCAGAATCGTATAGTCTGCTCCTTTTTGTGCCAAACTGATTTGTTTATCAGTAAGGTTAAAGATAGAGAACAATGACGTTGTGTTGATTAAACGCCATGGCACATAGCCTGAACGCAGGTTTTGCAACGTCCAGCCTAGCTGTACAATAGAACGTAATTGGGACTGGCCATGTTGTAACATTAGCAAGTTCTGATCTATTATATCGATAGCAGATGATACAATACTGTCCCCAGTAAATATATTCTGGAGGACAGAGTCATTAACCCATTGTCCACAACAGAAAGCGATTTTTCCAAATTAATACGATCAATTTCTCGTATTTTCTCTGCTGTCTCAATTTGAGTCACTTTCCAAGCTGCGTTGTAAGCAGCATATATACTGGCCGCTATGAAACGTTTTTGACGCTGCTTGCGTGGTCCCATTATGAAATCGCGCAAGTCAGCACCGTCTTTAAGTAAAGTCAAGTGTTGCTTAATTTCTGCCAATGTGGATGTTTGTAGGCATTCAAGGCATAATTTCCCTACACTGTATGTTGTTACTATCCCTGGATGTTGTCTCTGGGAGTATCTAGGGACTGGTCTGGTCATTTTTAACCCCTGTATTTTGTTCAGGAATCTATCTTGACAGTTATTTGTGTCTGTTGGCCAGATTAACCACTTTTTCCAATCAGGATGTGTTCTGTTTTGATGTAAAATTTGAGATACGTCTATCTCAATATCTGTGGTTGCATTATCAGGTACAGGCTTTGGAATGGCTAGGCCAAGACAAGTAGTCTGTTGAATGGTGTAATTCAAGAACATTATTTGTTCTGGGATCATGCAGGCTCGAAATAATGCTTCTAAACCTTGGACCTGCCATTCTTTTGTACCCCAGATGGTTTTTTTTTCAATGTTGTTTTTCCAGAAATCAAAACCAAATGTAATCATTTTTTCATAAAATGTTTCCGAATAAATCAATTTAGTATTTGTCAGCATAGTTTTTGTCCCTGTTTTATGTAACAGTTTGTAATAAAATGTTTCTGCATCACTTGTGTTAAACCCTGAGAAGTATGGGAATTTCTCATAAAATGTTTTCGAACTGCTTTTAGGTGGAGTTGCACAATGTTCCCATTGATTATATTTAAAAACATTTCTAGGTTGAGCAGATTTATGCAAATAGTGATGTGCATAGTGGTTATAGCAGTACATCGGTTCATAGTTCGATGAACCCTGTAAATAATCATGTTCTGTAAATTTTGCTGACATTACTAGATCTGACATCATATTATTTATGCTTTCAATGTCCCAATCATCAGAGAATGTACTTGGTTTTACAAAGTCACTTAATGAAACCTTAAACTGATGAGGATATTTCAAGAGTTCGACCGGGCCATAGATTTCGTAATCCGTTCTATCCCACACTACCCCACCGGGTATTGGAATTGCTGTGGCATTCACTGATGATAGTTCTCTTTTCTCGATGTGAGATGACTTCTGTGGCTTTAGGACCAAGTTGATGTTCTGACTTGCTGTGTCCATTGTACTAGATTTTCCCTCAATTAATTTTCCCAAACAAAGTACCACGATGAGCCAAAGCAGGAGGAAAAGTACACCTAACACAATCCAAAATTCAATCCATGGAGAAATAAGATAGGCTTCTTTGAGTTGATGAAAGAGTTCTGTTGCTTTGTCATTAAATATTTTTGTTGCTGGCGTTACTTCAGGGTCTCTTTGATCTTCAGAAAAGTTATCGAAATTGATGAAGTAGCCAGATGCAGTTCTGTCAATTGTTGGAATTGCCTTTTCAATGTTACTTTCATTAGCATAGTCTGAGGCTACATCGTTGTAGACTGGTGTTTCTTGACAAACGGTTTCAATTTGGGTTTCAAGAGGCACAAGTTCCATGGCATTGTTGCATAGTCCTTTTTTATTCACTGCAGGTTTATCAAATGTGATTAGTCTCTCAGTTTGAACCCCTTGAATTGTAGCAAATTTTGGTATTCTGCTATTTCTTGGGAGTCCACTGGGCCTCCTACTTATTATTGGCCACATGATTGTGGTTTTACCAGGTCGACGGATACAACTCGGTTCTCCTTTTTACCAGCAAGGGGCGGTAGCACAACTGATCTTGTTCCGCTGACAGCTAAGACAGGTACTGCTTTTCTGTAAGAAGGCCCAAATTCCTTCTTCACCGCTATCTTCTCTCTGACCAGATCCCCAATCTTTGGAATCCAGACAGGTCTTGCTGGGACAGGTGGTGTATCTTCAGTGGTTGTTGGCTGTTGTTTTAACTTTATGTTGCTCAGGGCTTTTCTTGTTTCATTTAAGTCCTGTAAAACAGCCAAACAATCTTTGATGTCAAATCATTTTTTCTTATCTTCTACCACTGAAGTTTGACTATCTAAATCCTGAATATACATTCTAGTTCCGAACAATAGTTCGTACGGGCTGAAACCTTTTAGAGAATTTCTTGGCAGATTGTTAAGACTACGTTGGGCACTTGTTAAATGCTGAACCCACGCATCACCCGAACCTAGTACCTTTGCCATTAAAGATTGCTTTATGTCTCGGTTTTTTCTTTCCACAATCCCGTTTCCCTCAGGATGGAAGGGACAAGAGTACCGCAACGCAATGCCCATGCTGGTCATGGCCTCCTTATAAGCTCCAGAGCTAAAAGCAGGTCCCTGGTCAGAATGTAGCATGTCAATTACGTATGTGCCAATAAAGACTCGCAAATCTTTTATAACAGTTCTGGCGTCAGCCGAGCGCTGGTGTCTGAATTTTTAAGTGAATCTAGTCTTAAAAGGAATTAATGGGACGCTGTATTTTACGTATAGATAGCCTTATGCTAACTACAGAAATGGCCATGGCAATACTCCGGTTGGCTAGTTACAGTTTGGACAGCTTTTTACAAATTTATAATGTTGCACGCTCATCCCCGGCCACCAGTATTCTGATTGTAATTCTGCCAGAGATTCCTTGATCTGTTTGTGCCTGGGTCCTTCACCCATGTGTGCGTCTGCTATTAATAAGACTCTCCTGTTCATGTATGGAATTACACTATCCCCCACTCCAGGAATTCGAGCAAAAGGAACAGAGTTTGCATCAATTACGTATGTATAATTGAGTGGATAGTTCACGGGTAGTGCTGCACAGTCGCCTTTTGAAGACGTTTTTACCGCCAGCATGGTTTCCCCGTCTCTGTATTTTTCTGAACGCTTTTTTGTGGCTACGGAAGCCGGTTTAGTTGCTTCCGCTGTGGCTGTATTAGCCAATGAATTCCCTGCAACATGAACGCCATCACGTTGATGACTCAGAGTGTGTATCACATGAGTCTTCTGTAGTTCTTTCTGTAAAAGAACTACTTGTTCCCAAAGCATTTTATGCTTTATTGTGGCACCAGTGTCATCTTCGTAATTGTTTTGAACCCAGTTCTGTAAGTCATTATTGTAAGATTTTACGCAGAAATGTGAATCGCACACTATTAGTGTTGGGAATTCACGATCGGCATTTTCAAGCGCCATCTTTAAAGATCTGATTTCAGCTCTCTGAACCGAATAGTTTCTCAGTGATTCAGTTTTTGTTATTGTTGGTCTGAATTTACTACAGCGACCTTTAACAATCGCGCATGCTGCATTGTAGGATTTATTATCCACATCATAATGTTGTACAAATCTGTCCGTATAGATTATACAAGAGTATTGTTGGAGAGGCAGAATTTCGATTGGCATAGGATATTCTTCTTCATATTTCAAATCATTCAGTTTTTTCATGTTCAGGACAAAATAGTATGTCACGTCTTCTGCAGCAAGAGAATTTTCCCACTGTATCCATTTTGGATCTAGTGCCACCGTTTTTAGATTAACTGGGGTGAATAACGCCTCAAAGGCTGAATCTGCTGTAAAAACAGTTATTCTTTTGCCTTGGGCTTGGGCTCTTTCTTTTGCTACAGCCGTCTGAACCGCCTTTAAAGTATTTTCTGTAAGACTGAATCTTTTTTCCGCTTGCGTGTACAAATGTGATTTGTAAGCTATTGGTACCGTTTCTCCCTCATTAGAGGTCAGGTACGTGAATCCGCATCTCCCTGGCATGACTCGGATTACAAGGTTGCGTGTATTGTCGCGAGTTTCTAATTTTGTTTTAGCTAACATGTCTGTTTGCAGTGATCTCAAAATGTCCAATTGATTGGTCAAAAATCTGGTTTTATTAATTCATAGAGAGGTTTAACCCTCTCTGCATAATTTAGAAAGTAAGTTCTTCTGAAATTCAGGAAGCCTAGTATCGATTGTAAGTTCTTCAGCGTTTTTGGTGCTTGAAGTACAGCGCACTTCTCTAAGAAGTTGTCTGCTAGGCTTTTGCCTTCACTTGATATTTCATATCCTAAAAATAGGACAGTTAGATGGGCAATTTGTGACTTTTTAAAGTTGAATTTGTAACCCTCTCCTGCGAACCCAAGTATTATGGTGTTCACTCTTTTCAAGTGAGTATCCAGGTCGTCATCTGTGAGATAGATGTCATCGACATAAGATAATGCCTCATCATCATACATTTGTAGTAACTCTGTTACTTTTGCTGAGAATAATCCTGGGCTATTCTTGAATCCCTGTAAGAGTCGACAGAAATTTTTCTGTGACCCCATTATTGAGAAAGCGGTTAAATACCTGCTTTCAGGTGCAATGTTTTGACAAAAGAACCCATTAGAAATGTCTAATGTTGTTTTGTATTTTTTGTGAACTATGTTATTCATTAGTGCCGCACTGTGCGAATTTTGTACTGCAAATGTCTTGCAACATGAGTTAAGGTGTCTGTAGTCCAAGACCAGACGTTATGAATCGTCTGGTTTGGAGACAGGAAACAAAGGATTGTTCATCTGAGAGGTGCATGTTTCAATCACCCCTTGGTATTCAAGTTGATCTAAGATCTCCCTGACTTGTTTTTTAGCTTCTTGCTTAATTGGGTACTGTCTTTGTGCAGTTGGTTGACATTTTTACTGGATTTTGTGAGGAGGAGAGTCCTCATCCCATCCTACATGATTCTTATATAATGCAGGTGCTTGGGCTACTGCCCATTTTCTGGCATATATGTATTTTCTATGTATTGGAATATGATTTGAGAAGGCAGGCATAATCATTTCTTCGCCATGAGGGCACTCCCTGACAAACTCTGGTGGCCAGTCTTTCTCAGCTAATAGGATGTCATAGCCTTTTGAGAGGTTATCCCAAAACAGACCCCTTACCTTCCTAGTCTTATCTCCCTCTATACGCAATGTTATTTCGTATATTTTATGAGGTTCGCTAACTCTGGTATCTGCAGTTTCCACCTGAATGTATTCATTCGTGTCCACCATCTCCAGATGATTCATCAGGATCTTGCGAGCTATGGTCACTTCTGCTGCGCTGTCTAGCATTGTCTGTGCCCACTCTCCGTTTTTCAGCTGTGTCCTCAGTATCCTCAGCATGTTTAATTATTTTAATACTTGCTACCTTCTTTCTTGGAAATTGTAATTTTTTACTTTGAGCAGGTTCCTTGTCTTTGGACTTGACGTGCTCTTCCCTGTGTTCTGACCGTCCTCTTCTTTTCGATTTCTGCGAGGAAGTCTGAAAAGATCGAGAGGGACGTGTATCAATATCTTGATATCTATCAGGCTTTTTCAAATTATCCCTATTTCTAAGGTTGTATCTTTTTTAAGAGGGCTCCCGGGCTCCCTCTGGGGAGACTGGTGTTCTCGGTTCGGAGTTCTTTCCCTCCTTCGAGGAGACCTTCCTCTGGACTGGAATCTTTTTTCTTTTGGAGTGGATTGTTTATTTCCATCCCAGCTCTTTTTTGGAGTGTTTAGATTATTTTTAATAAATATATTTTCAGGATTTTCAAGTAGTTGGGGTTTTACCGGTTTCCCACCCAAACTATCTCTACCTAGTTCTTCATAGGATTTTTCTATGATTCTGGCAAGTTCAATTGGTTGATCTGCTATATCTGTTTCTTTCAATTTTTGGCGGATCGCCACAGATGCTGCTTCTCCTTTTATGTTGGCTAATTATATAGCCGAGACCTGCTTGAAGTCTTTCAGTAATTTCATACCAAGAGTTAAAGCAGGTTCTGGATCGTATTCATTTTGAATCTGTCTTAGTATATCTGGTATCACCGCCAGAGACAGAACACCATGTGTTTTTGTGTAAATTGAAGCAAAGACTGTGCCCCAAGTGTCACAATCCTCCACATGTGGTGCGACCCCCATTGGAAGGCAGATAGTCAGAATTCTGTGTTTCTCACTAGGGGTAGTATTCGGGAATACTGCCTCTATTTGAGTTATTTTTTGTGCTAGCCAGAATGGAATTTGTTCCCGTTTTGCGGGTGTTTTACCAAGACATGAATTTATGTTCTGTGGTGTAATTTTGTTTATGTTTCCCTGATAAGGGGTCAGCTGTGGAATGTTAAAAGCTGGTAGGACTGTTCCAGTCCGCATTACATATTGGACTAACTGTATGTGAATTTTAATTAGTAATTTTAGCTGGGCTAAAAGTTCCTTGTCCGACATTTTTTCGATGAATGGATGTGGTGTGTAGCTGGCTAGAACCTGCCACGTTGCTCCTGGTCTACCTAGTGGACCGAGCCTGGTGATGTGATCATCATGTTTTAGGGCGCCTTTAAACCAGAGCAGGTGCTCTTGGTAATTTAGTGGAATTTCCACATCCTCGAAAGGAGTGTATTCTTCCGGAGGTTCCTCTATTTTGTAACAGTGGAATTCGTGTGTTGTAGCGTTTGCCGCTGGAAAGTTTATCCATGAATAGAATACCTCTGTCTGCCGATATTCGTGTGCCTCTATCACGAAAATGACTGTACCACCTCATGATGTCAGTCCATTTTCTATAAGTTTTAGAGTTATAGTTTTTCTTATGTTTGCCGGGATGATATTTGCACCCGGTTCATTTTCATTAAACCCTGTAACATCGAAACCCCGTTGATTCGCATCTACTGCGGCTTCATCGGTTTCATTGTTGTCGCCGTTATTTGACATTGTTTTAATGAAAGTTTGCAGAGCAGCTTTCCAAGGAAACAAAGATTAGGTGCACAATATTTTGGAACACTGTATCCTTCAACGTTGACTAAACCGAAACCCTACATAGGAATCTCTTCCTACTAAGTTCCGGCGGATTTTAACCTTTCACCCACTCCAGACGTCTATTGGAGTATTTGCAGGAAAAAGGGTCTGTGTGAAAAAGCACGACTGAGTTACTCTAACGTCTTGCGTTAGTTTTATCCCCTTACCAAACGTTGGGCGCCATGTAGTGTAGTTCCTATTTTCCCAATAGGCTCTGCGCATTGGAATACCATAAACAGCAGTGTAGACATAGGACTGAGGTCTTCTAGGTCTCTACTGACTATGTTAGACTTAATTTAGGTTTGCGCCAGCTAGCTCAGAGGTCACTGGAAACTTTCTTGAATGAATAGGAAGGGATCAGCTTCCCTGGCTCAGACAAGAAGGGATTCAGCTTCCTACAACCACATAAACATGACAACTTTGCTCCCTCAGAATAAGAGTAAATCTCTAGAGTCGTGTGTAAACAATAGACAGCTATTTCACTCAGTCAGATGTGCATTCTTAGTTTCACCAGAGTGCAGAGAATAGAGAGACGGGTGTTTTCAATAAAAGGTATTATTTATGGAGCAGTCTTCCTTCTCATGCAAGAGAAATGAATTGCCACAATTGCAATACTTAATATAAAGTAAAGTACGTACAGTAAAAGGAGTATTATGAAATAATACTGTAAAAGCATTCATATGGTTTCTTAGCCATAAGACACTTTAAAATGGATAAAATATATACATACATATATACATTGGCTAACGTGCTCAACTGGTGCTTCTAAAATACCCCTACCCCGGTGTACCTGACCTAAGCCTAATACGTAGGAAGGAGTAAGTAAGTAGCCGTTTAAGTTAAGTAGGTTTTGCCAAGAATCTGATTCAAGAATTCTCTCCAAGGGTTTAGTCAGCACTGTACCTTGGTAATAGAATGTAGGAGGTCTGGTATCTCTCTCTCAGGACTCGTTATCCCAGTCACCCACAAGGGTAGGCTGGAAACGCCGGAGCTGGATTTTCTCGGCAGGAGAAAAGACAGCGTCTTTCTCAGCGCGTCAAAGAGGAGGGGCAGCGTCTGTGGGCTTTTCGCGTCTGCTGGGCTCTCGGCAAAGAGATAGCTGCTCTGCTCCAAAACCACCACCGTGTGTTTGCTTAAGGCAACGTTGGTATGTTTATACCTGAAAGGTGCCGAGTTTGACGTAAGGTTTGGACATAAGACGTCAACAAAGATGTCACTAAGAACTGGCCGTTCTTACAGTGCTCGCAGGAGTTCTATTACAAACCAAAACAAAGCAAACAGGGATTTCCCAGGTTGCTGGAGGTTTGGTGTGTTGAAAGAACTCGTTGTGCTTTCTAGGAATCTAAGGAAGTAGCTTTTGTCGTGCCTTGGACTGCAAGGGCGATTTACTGAAATATGGATCTGATTCTTATGCCATTATAGGGATATTATTGATTATAGCCGTACAAGGGCATAAAATGGTAATATTGATTCAGGTTCCTAGATAAAAACACAATACACCAGCTGGTTTGACTGGGTGCCAGGGAGAACATATTGTACTGATTGAGGACCTCCTGCAATCAGCTTGCTGTTGGTCAGTGAGATACCTGACAAGGCTACTCCATCTACTGACCCATCATCAGGGTTCTGAGAGAGGAGATCAGGGAGAGGATGACTCTCTTCTTCCTGTCCCTCATCAGTTGCCATGAGCAAGCCCATGTCAGCTCTGTCCACGAAAGGTTTCAGGCAGCTCACAAGAATTACCCTGTGGGGACGTCTTGGAGTGCCTAGGTCCGCTGCCCCACACCCACCTTTGTGACCTCCCCCCTCCAGGGACTCACGCTGCCATAAGGGAGCCGATCTTGGGCTCGCTCTGCTTACTGGCCTCATTCCCCCAGGCGCAGAATTCGGGCGCCATCTTAGGGGAGGAACAGGTCAGCGGTCTAGTGCTGCGGGTGATTTGGGCCCAGGCACTATAGAATGAATGTCATTTCCTGCCCGCGCAGCCGGCGGGCGCAGCTGGCATGCCCGTCTGAGCCGGTCCGGGCAGGTCCGGGACTAGGGCCAGAGACCTTGGTCTTTCCTCTAAACACCGAATTACCTTTTCACGTGAAATGCTTCTCGAGCTGAGACCTAAGAAAACCCCCTTTGCCACCTGTCTTTCAGGCCAGATGAGCCACAGTCGAAATGTAACCATTGTCCTTATTCGATTGCGAAGAAAAAGTCTACTGCACATTCCTCGATTCACCTCAGTATGGCTCTATTAAATTGTAGGTCTTTACCGAAACATTTACTGGAAATTAACCTACTGATCCAGGATTCTAAACTGGACATACTGTTCCTAACAGAGACATGGCTGTCTCTGAATTCAGAGTCAGACATTGTTAGTGTACTCCCTCAGGGTTTTCTCTTTCAGGGTCAACACTGGTCTCACTGGAAGGGTGGTGGACTAGCTATAGTGTACAGAGACAAGTTTGTCTGCAGGATATCAGAGGGTGGCATCTCTGATTGTGAAAGCGTACATTTTAGCATACAAATCACCCCAAACAAATCTGTCTCAGGCCTTTTGGTTTATCGCCCTCCGGGTAGCTCAGGCCAATTTGTAGGGTCAATATTAGAGACCACCATTGTTCTTGCTGTAACAGCTTCCAATTTCAACTTATTAGGGGACTTAAATTTTTATTTTAATGACTCTGGTGATAAGCCGACAATGGATCTCATGCTTGATTTAAAATCTCTTGAGTTGAATCTTAAAAACAAAGATGCCACACACACCAAAGGGCATCTTCTAGATCCTATATTTACGAACATTGTACACTTAGAATCTAGTTCCCCCCTGCCTTTACCCTGGTCCGACCATTTTTTGGTACCATTTGCTTGGCAAACCAGTATGGAGTCTCCATGCGTTCCGGTATCACGTACACTAGAGAGAGCATGGTCCAAGCTCTCAACAGAGAGATGGACCCTCAGACTGCAGCAGACAGTTCCCCTCTCTGACCCAGACCCTTTGGAGGCGGACAAAAACTTTTCAAATTGGCTGAACAGCTCCCTTGACGCTGTCCTACCTAGGAAAAGAATTGGAAAGAAGAGCAGTGTATTCAAATCACCATGGTATACACCAGAACTTAGAGATCTAAGGAAAATCTGAAAAAAACTGGAACGCACGTGGAGGAAAGACTGGGCCTCTCATGCCAAAGCGGACTATCGAGCAGCGATAAGGACTTAAAAATTAACTCTGAAAAAGGCCCAGGCCTCTTACTTTGAGGAGAAAATTAGAACCTCTTCCATCTCATCCAGAGAAACCTTTCAGATAGTAAAAGATCTCCTTAAGATTCCCAATCCTCCGACCGGGCAGGACACGTCGGGACTTTCGACCAATCTCATTGCTACCAGGTCTCAGCAAAATTGCTGAGAAAATTGCTAACCAGCAGCTCTCTTCCTTTTTGGAAACTAATAGACTACTATGCAACTCCCAGACTGGATTTCGTCCGGGTCAGGCCACGGAGTCTGCCCTGATAGCTGTGGTTGAGGAGGCCAGGTGTATCTTGGATGCGGGAGGATCAGCTGTGGTGATCCTCCTAGATCTAAGTGCAGCCTTTGACACGGTGGACCACAGGATCTTAATCCAGCGCCTGACCAACCTGGGAGTGTCGGGCACAGCCTTGTTATGGCTCACATCTTTCTTGAGTGACCGAACCTTTCAGGTCTGGGAAGGCAATGTAAGCTCTAAACCAACCCCCCTTCATTGTGGGGTCCCTCAGGGATCTTCATTAAGCCCTACTCTGTTAAATGTGTATATGGCCCCACTGGAGGAAGTGGTTACTCCGTTTGGGATTAGAATAGTCACCTATGCAGACGACACTCAATTAGTCATCTCACTATCCCAAGAGAAGCATTGTACTGAAAATCTTTATTCATGCCTTTCTGAAATACATTCATGGATGAGTAGATCGCGACTCAAACTGAATGGAGCTAAGACAGAGCTCATGCTCTTAGGTCATCAAGTAACATCTCTACCTAGTGCCATTTAACCCTCTTGCTTGGGAGTTCCTCCCACCCCAAAGAACAAATTAAAAAGTCTGGGGGTCTGGCTCGAGCAAGACCTGTTATTTAGGACTCATGCGAAAAAAACAGCTGGTGTGTGCTTCGGCCTACTCCGATCTGCCCGTAAGATTCTTCCTCTATTACCAGCTCACTCAAGAAAGCTGCTTATTCAAGGGCTAATCTTGTCAAGATTAGATTATAGCAATGCCCTTTTCCTAGCTGCCCCAGAAACCACCATTAATGCTCTCCAACGTTTCCAGAATTCGGCAGCTAGGCTGCTTACTGGCACCTCCCGTAGATCCTCAGCCAAACCTGCACTCAAAGCCCTTTATTGGTTGCCAATACAGGAGAGGATCAAATTCAAGTCCTCTTGCCTTGTTCATAAGTCCTTACAAGGGAAGGGGCCCCCGATCTTAGGGAGTCTTATCTATCCTTATAAGGCCACTAGAAGTCTTCGCTCTGATCATGGTAATATTGCCAAAGTCCAGAGAGTTAAGAAGGCCCAAACAGGGGGATGCCGATTCTCAGTTAATGCGGCCACTCTGTGGAATGCTCTCCCTGTCAGGCTTCAAACTGAACTTAGCTATTCTAGATTTCGAAAGCTTCTGAAGACTTTCCTGTTTCCCCAGGACTCCTAATTAGCAGTGCTCTCCTCAGATGTTCCCAGTTCTATAGCGCTGGGACGCTCCCGGGCAGCCATGCGCTTTATAAGTTCATTTTCATTTCATTTCATTTCACCTAGTAGGGGACCTCGCCTTTCTGTTTAAGAATTGTATGGAGGGCACTCCACCTGTCCTGGAGAGCTACTGGGGTCACAGGCTCCAACACCCACACTTTATAGCCTGGCTGATAAACAGGCAAGACTGCTTTTTGGCCTTGCCAAGCTTTTTGGAGTTCTTGGTAGGCCTCCAAGTTTTTGCTGGCCTTTTTCATGTACTCAGCTATGCAAGAACGCAGGCCAAGGACATAGTCCAATATGTCCTGTTTATGAGGTTTGAGAGTTCACACCCAGTCTTCCTTCACTAGCCACAATGAAGCTCTGACTGGATGTCCAAACAGAAGCTCAAATGGGCTGTAGCCAACCCCCTTCTGCGGAACCTCTCTGTAGGCAAAGAGAAGGCAGGGTAGTAAGATATCCCATTTTCGACTGAGCTTTTTTGGTAGTCCCATGATCCTACCCTTGAGGGTCTTGTTGAACCTTTCAACAAGCCCATTGCACGGTGGATGGTAGGATGTGGTAAACTTGTAGCTTACTCCACACTCTTTCCACGTGGCAGTGATATAACTAGACATGAAGTTTGTATCTCTGTCTGTTAAAACCTCTATAGGGAAGCCCACCCTGGAAAAGATTCCCAGGTAGGCTCTGGCCACTACAGGAGCTGTAGTGGTTCTAAGGGGAATAGCGTCCACCACCACTAGTATGTAGCTCTGCCCAGATACAGTTGGAAGGCTCAAGGGACCAACAATGTCATGACCCAAACCACTGGAAGTGGAATCAAGGGGAACTTTGTGATGCCACCTGACTTACTACTGGCTTAGCCTGTGACACAGGGGCAACACAACTCATTATATGGGGCCAGTAAAAGTGAATGACAAGCCTATCCCAAGTCTTGTTTTGCCCTAAGCATCCTACATGAGGAATACCATGTGCCAGTGATAATAGAAAACCTCTGAACCTCTGGGGTATTACCAACCTCCTGATGGCACCAGGCTTGGGGTCTCTACCTTCAGACTACAGAAGCCCATCTTCCCAATAGATCCTATGAGACCCACTGATGTTCCCTGCTTCCTCAGCAGCAGCGTGGTGTACACTTCTTTAAGTGAAGCAACTTGCACAAATCCAGGCAGCCCTAATGGTGATTTTAGTGGCCTTTGATAACTGTAGAAAGCTTTCACAGTGGTAGCTGTGGAAAGCAGCCTTCAGGTTGATCTCAAAATAGTATTAATCAGCTTGTTTTATCAGATGTAATCATGTAGTGTAGGTTAAACAAAAAAGAAACCACAAATTGTATATATAACAATATGTCTATTTATTACGCAACACTCACTAACACAATATTATATCTCCTACCCGGTAATATAAACAAAAATACACAATAATACTTTAATTGAAAATAAGGTATATGGCACAAAATATTGAGGTCTTCATGGGGAGACCAAACCATATACTAAACAAGCATTTGCAAAACAATAGGTCTCGCATTTACTTGAGTTTAAGCTATTGGCATTGTAAATGACATTGCCTTTTAGTTACGTTTTAAAAACGGAAACAAAAATAAAAGGCATTGTCATTAGCAATGTCAATAGCTCTAACTCGAATAAATGCGAGACCTATTGCATTGCAGATGCTTGTTCTAGCTTGTATTGTTCACACATCTGGACCACAGAGTCACATAGCTTTCAAACAAAACAAAATCCTGCCTTGTTTTTTGAAACTTGTATTCTTTGCCCTAATAGAAGTGGGCATGATAATTATACTTTGTTTTGGGATACAGAAATGCGCAATCTGTTGATTATCCATCTGAAGCAAACAAAAACCATCAAAAGAGTTAGATTATTTATAGATCTTGACACTCGAGCCACTAGACGAATACCCTGCAAGTACTCAGACCCCCTCCTCACTCGGGGCACGATGTTGTTGCTCACTGCCTGTCCCTCTCTGAAGAAGATTCTACGGCCAGGGGCAAGCCTGTTTTTGCTGCGGTGTTAGCTGCCCAACACAGGCCCTGTACAAGCATAGCCCTGTAATCACAAGACCGACAGGATCTTGATAGAAGAGCAGGTGGACGGGGCACAAGCAAGCGTGTCCTCCGTGGATCATGTCACAGTACGCATCCGTAATGTGACCAGAAAGCCTTACTACAACCAGTTCGCAGAGTTGCTTTGGGACATTAGGAAACCTGTTATATTTAGGGCCTGTTGTGACCGCCTTTATACCAACAACGAGGGGCTGTGAGCATATTTCTACGCTGTTTATAGCCGTGCAGTGTCCTAGATGACCTTCCTCACCCCAAGAAACTGTCCCGTCACGCTGCCAGCCCAGTGCCCACTGGCGGCATAGACCTGTTCTAAGGATGCCTTGGCCATTTTATGAGCTGTGATGAACTCAGCAGTTTAACTGGACAACGAGGAAGAGGCTGACTTTAGCACCATAGAGTTTTGTCCCTCTACTTTCCATGCAAATAAAAAACACGAGCACCTAAAAGGGTGAGGATTTTTCTGTGGCACCTTTCAGTAACTGCAGAAGGATGAAAAGCAGAGGTGAAAATCTGACCCCCGGGGTCGGACAGAAGGCCATCTGTGTATTTACACCACACTTGGAGGATAGCTCCTGACTGGGAGGGAGGGACGAGAGGGCAGGTGGAAGGATTGTTTACCTTCTTTGTTTTCCCTCGTCCCCCTGGAGAGTCTGCTTGGCTTCTGCAGTGTAACGCCGCAAGTGAAAGATCCAGTCCGGGTGGGCGGGGCCAAAAGGCTGTAACAAGCAGGGACTACGAAACCTCAACGTACTAATCTGTCCATGGGTTAGTAATAGGCAATCGGTGGACAGTCGGCGTTCCTTCGCCACAAATCAGCACAAGACAAAGATCCACAATGACATGAAAGCATCAGAGCAAGAGTTGAACACGCAGCGTATTTCCCCGAATATACTAACCTGTCCATGGCTCCCTGTCACACTGGCGAGTACTGGTGCATATCACTCACTCTTACTGCCTCTGTGTCTCTCTCGCTCTGTCTTCCTGTGAGCCTTTACCTCCCCCTTTGTCTCAGGGCTTCCCCCATTCTAGTTAACACGCAGCATATTTCCCCAAACGTACTAACTTGTCGGTGGCTTCTTATTAAACAATAAGTGTACAGTCAGCACTTCCTTCCCCACAAATCAACAACACATACACGCACAGCGACGTGAAAGCAGAAAAGTACAAATTTAACATGCAGCATATTGCCCCAAAAGTACTAACCTCTCCCGTGAAAGCAGAAGAGCAACAATTGAATACGCTGCATATTGCCCTGAACGTACTAACCTCTCGCGTGAAAGTAGAAGAGCATCAATTGAACATGCAGCATATTGCCCCGAAAGTACTAACCTCTCTGTGGCTTATTATTAGACAATTGGAGGACATTAGGAGCTTTCTTCGACATTCATCAACACAACAAGAACACGTTAAAGCAGCTTCACTTAAATGAAAAATTGCCTACAGCCAATAATATTAATAAAGAAAACAGTGTAACGCCGCAAAATTGTATGCTATGCATAGACGTGAAAGCAGATTCACTTTAATGAAAAAAGTGCCTACACCAACTAATAAAGTCAATAGTTTACTGCCGCAAGTACGCTGTGCAGTCTGGATGGGCAGGGCTAAAATTAGACAGGCCGGTAACGATGAGGAACTAATAAGCCTTCTGTACAATCCAAAACCAGTGTTTAGCATGGATGATCACACAAGCCAAAGAAATGCAGAGGTTTGGCTTAAACACCACTTCTTAACTCTTACTGATTACAAAAAGCCTTGCAGAGTGAGGAGCGCATGCGCACTTCAGCGCTAGGTCTGCGAGACCTCAAAAGTGGAATGCGAAATGTGAACAAAATCAGGACTTTGACCAGTAGACTCAGAGGAGCTAGGGACACAAGGGACACCCAAGGTAAGTACCCAGGAACCCCACAGAGGCTCTGTGCAGAGTGAAAACAAAGCTACGTGTCCAATAGAAGTCAACTGGAAAATTTCCTGTTGCAGTTTTGAATATGAAGGAACCTACCCAATGGACCTTGAAGAAACCCTGTGTAAGACAAATGGTTGAAGAGTCACCCCACCCATGGATACTCAGGAACGAGGATACCTACACCAAGGAAGCAGGGTGCCTTGGTGCACAGTGACACTGGAAACCGCCTTAGACCACAATGGAGGAATGTGCAATACTCTGGTGGAATCCAAAGGTGGATTCTTGAAGTGAAGAGCCTGCAAAAAGAGGGGACAGAGTATATGCCATTACGAGGTGACAAGGAGGCAGGGAAGAACAATGCCCAATCATGTTGGATAGTTCAGGAGAATTGATGGTGACATTGTTGCTTCTGCTGTGGTGACCAGGTGATGCTGATGAGCTGTTCATGAGATATATCATACCATGTGTGAAGTCGAGAACCAGGGGATCCGTGTCCGTTGGGAACACCAACAAGCCATGGCAGCTGCAAAAGGCATGGAAAGCAAAGAAGGAGCAACATTTGCACCAGAAAGGTCCAAGAGACTCCATACAAGCTGGCTAGTTAGAGCAGGCCTGAGCAAGCAGGGGAGACCACTGAAGCAAAAGGAGACCCTAGAGATGACCCACAGGCCAAAGGTACAGAAGTCAAAAAAGGACCATGAGCAGAGGCTGGAGCTTCTAGTAACCCAAAGATCTTTAAAGTGCAGAGCACACAAGCCTTGGCAATGCCAAAATGATGCGTTGCACAGAGGTTCGGTCCAGCGGTTCTGACAAGGAATACTGGTCTCAAAGTTGGAGAGAGGACAGGGCACGCCTCAACTGAGATGCAGAACTACCCCCTGTGTTGCTGAGACTATCAAAGTCTGGGGGACGACAGGAGCTGCAGGGGCAGGGGAGGGACTCCTTCACTCCCAGAGTGATTACTTTGGGTGTCCTTGATGCCCACTGGCCTGTTGAAGATCCTGGAAGAAGAACAGAGACAGACGACAAAGATGACTAGCAGAACAGTGAGACAAGGAGCAGCAGGATACATCCTTGATACAGCCTCAGTTGCAGGTGAAATCCAAAGAACTCCAAGTGTCCAGATGGTTGAAAAGTGATGTGGGTTCAGGCTTGAGTATCAGGGGTCCCTCCTAGAGGAGGGGATGGACAGTGAGGAGGATACTCCCATGTCCTTTGTGCAGTTTTGCATCAGAGTGGCAGCAATGGGCTCCCTGAACTGGCTCAAACTGGAGTATGCAAGGAGGGAACCAAGTGTGCCCTTCAAGCAGACTGAGTGGCGTTGGCAAGTGCTCCCACCCTATGCCAATACACCAAGCCCTGTCTGGGAGGTGGTCACACCTCCCTGTGATAGGATACCTATTGTTCTGCCTTCCCCTGCTTGAGGTTGGCTCAGCAGTATGAGGGTAGAATCTTGTCTCTGGTCGGCAGTAGTCATGTTGTGCTGTCTGGGTTGAGAAGACTAGAACTGTGAGCACTGAGGGCCTCCCAGAGGAGCTTTACAGTGCATTGAATCATACCTCCCACACCGGTTACGCTGTGGGGGTACGATTCCAACATGTTGGATACCAAACATGATAGGGTACGTTATAGCCAGTTTTGGTTTGGTCATCCCGTAATGATGGGGTGCCCCTCTATATATTATATGGCTGTCTCACTTACAATTTGGGAGCATTGACTGCATAGGCAGGAGGGGTGTCCTGCTCATGAAGGTTCACACTCATGCTTCGAACAGAGCACCCTGCCTTCAGGATTGAAAGGCCTGCTTTAGGGGTAACTTATAGGTTTTATGTGCAGTGTACCTAGACATAGGTAAACCCTACTTTCGTAAGTGGTGCTAGCACCTGCTTACACATGGTGTATTGGCAGGCCTGTAGTTACAGTTTGAGTGGTCCCTCATTTGTGGCATAATACATTCTTCAGCCCATGGGGGACCCCTAGTATACCTTTACCCTGGGTACCTCAGTACCATATACTAGGGACTGATAAGTATACATCAGTGTCCAATCTGGGGTGTACCTAAGTGCTTACCATACCAATTTAGGAGTTAGAGCACGGAGACTGAGGTCCTGATTAGCAGGATCCCAGTCAGACTAGTCAGAAACAGGATTACAGTAAGCAAAAAGTGGGGGTAACCATAAAGGCAGATCCTACTTTACCATACCCCCCCCCCCAAATAAAAACGTAGGGAGATGAGATGAGGGAGATGAGACTAATCTTGCCCAGTTGAATATTCATTTTCTAAGTTGAAACATCTGGAGTGTCCAACTGTATTAGCATGGTTATTCCCAGGTCTTTGTTCAACTGTATAGTCCATCCCCTGTAGGGAAATAGACCACCTGAAAAGTTTGGGGTTTTCACCCATCATCTGTTTAGGCCATAAGAGGGGCTTGTGGTCTGACTGAACAATGGAGTGAGTGATAAATAGGTATGGACTCAGCTTCTTCAAGGCCCAGACCACAGCAAAGGCCTCGGTCTTAATGGCTGGCCAACATTTCTCCCTGGGGGGGTCAACCTTCTGCTGACAATGAACGTTTTGGAGTAATCAGGACTTTGCAGGATGGGAGCAGTGCACTTGGCTTGCATTAGGCCATCAAATGCCTTTTGACAGCTTACTGTCCACCACACTTTCTTGGACATTTTCTTTGATGTCAAATCATTCAGGGGAGTCACTATGGACCCATATACCTTTACAAATCTTCTGTAATACCCAGGCAGGCCCAATAAAGCTCTGACCTGAGTCTGAGTAGTGAGAGCAACCCAGTCCACAATGGTCCGAATTCTGCTCTCCAATGGTTCAATCTGCCCTCCACCTATCAGCAGGCCCAAGTATACAACCTTGCTCTGCCCTATCTGGCATTGGCTGGCCTTGATAGTCAGGCCTGCCTTTTGCAGGGCCTCCTGAGCATTTCTCAGGTGGACTAGGTTATCCTCCGAGTTGGAGCTAAAGACAGCTATATCATCTAGATATGCTGCACTATAGGCTTCCAGACCTCTTAAGATTTTATTCACCAGCCTCTAAAATGTGGCAGGTGCATCCTTCAGACCAAAGGGCATCACAATAAATTGATAATGCACACTCTAGTTTGAGAGTGCTGTTTTTGTCTTGGCATCCTCACCTAGTCAGATTTGCCAGTAGCCAGGTGTCAGGTCAAATATACTCAGAAACTCATCTGGGGCCAAAGTATCTATGAGTTCATCTGCCCTGTAAGTTGGATGAGCATTAGTCCTAGTGACTGCATTGAAGCCTCTATAGTCCACACATTTTGGCACAAGGACTACTGGACCAGCCTAGGGGCCATCAAAAGGCTCAATGACCCCCAATTCCAGCATCCTTTGGAACTCTGTCCAGATGCAATCCCTGACATGGTCAGGCTGTCTGCAGATTGTACTCTTAACAGACAGACTGTTACCTGTGTCCACTTCATGGGTACACCACCTGGTTTGACTGGGTGTCAGGGAGAACATATTGTACTGATTGAGGACCTCCTGCAATCAGCTTGCTGTTGGTCAGTGAGGCACCTGCCAAGGCTACTCCATCTACTGACCCATCATCAGGGTTCTGCGAGAGGAGATCAGGGAGAGGGTGACTCTCTTCTTCCTGTCCCTCATCAGTTGCCATGAGCAAGCCCATGTCAGCTCTGTCCACGAAAGGTTTCAGGCGGGTCACGAGAATTACCCTGTGGGGACTTCTTGGAGTGCTTAGGTCCACCAAGTAGGGGACCACGCCTTTCTGTTTAAGAATTGTATGGAGGGCACTCCACCTGTCCTGGAGAGCTACTGGGGTCACATGCTCCAACACCCACACGTTATAGCCAGGCTGATAAACAGACAAGCTTTTTGGAGTTCTTGGTAGGCCTTCATGTTTTTGCTGGCCTTTTTCATGTACTCGGCTTTGCAAGAACGCAGGCCAAGGACATGGTCCACTATGTCCTGTTTAGGATTTTTGAGAGTTCACAACCAGTCTTCCTTCACTAGCCACAATGAAGCTCTGACTGGATGTCCAAACAGAAGCACAAATGGGCTGTAGCCAACCCCCTTCTGAGGAACCTCTCTGTAGGCAAAGAGAAGGCAGGGTAGTAAGATATCCCATTTTCACCTGAGCTTTTTTGGTAGTCCCATGATCATACCCCTGAGGGTCTTGTTGAACCTTTCAACAAGTCCATTGCATGGTGGATGGTAGGGTGTGGTAAACTTGTAGCTTACTCCACACTCTTTCCACGTGGCAGTGATGTAACTAGACATGAAGTTTGTATCTCTGTCTGTTAAAACCTCCATAGGGAAGCCCACCCTGGAAAAGATTCCCAGGTAGGCCCTGGCCACTACAGGAGCTGTAGTGGTTCTAAGGGGAATAGCATCCACCACCACTAGTATGTAGCTCTGCCCAGATATAGTTGGAAGGTTCAAGAGACCAACAATGTCATGACCCACACCATTGGAAGTGGAATCAAGGGGAACTTTGTGATGCCACCTGACTTACTACTGGCTTAGCCTGTGACACAGGAGCAAGACAACTCATTTGGGTCTTCAGATACATGGGGCCAGTGAAAGTGAATGACAAGCCTGTTCCAAGTCTTGTTTTGCCCTAAGTATCCTTCAAGAGGAATACCATGTGCCAGTGATAATAGAAAACCTCTGGGGTATTACCAACCTCCTGATGGCACCAGACTTGGGGTCTCTGCCTTCAGACTACAGAAGCCCATCTTCCCAATAGATCCTATGAGACCCACTGATAGTCCCTGCTTCCTCAGCAGCAGCGTGCTGTCTGAGGGGGATCAGGAGAGGGGCAGGACTGCTGCTCCAAACTCAAGCCTGCCCTGGAAGCCCCCCTGCCCCCAAAAACTCTGCCTGGTCAAACCCAAGTTCCTCTGGGACAGTACCTTCACCGGGGCTGAAATCATCTCCCTCAGGAGACTGATCTTCACTGGGGATTAGTGAAAAGGGCAATTCCTTAAACTTCCTCTTCCTTCTCTTTGGGAGCACCTGGTCCATTTTTCCAGGATCCAGTGCTTTGTCAGTAGTGAGCTGTTTTGCCTGCGCACTTGTGACAGCAAACACGCTGTCCAGAACTCCACTTCAGCTCAGTCTGAAGTCTCTAGTTCATTGTCAAACAAACAATCTGCAGGTAGGTCTGGAGATACCACAACCTTCCTAGATCAAGTTACCCCTCTGTAGCCGAGGCTCACAACTGCCAAGAAATGGTCAGTCCTGACATTGCTAGCATTGATGACTTGGTACATTTGTCCAAGTATTATCTGATCAAGGGACACAAGCTTATCTGTCACCATAGTGACACTGACCCCTATGTCCCTGAAAGCCATAGCTTCTTTTACTTTAATTAAAGGTTGATGTCTGTACTTGCCCCAGTTAGTGTGACTGACTAGTAAGGTGGCAAGATGTATGCCACCATCACAGGCTAGAACAGCCTGAACTGGAGTTCTGACTAAGTCAGAACCCCTCTCAGAACCCTAGGTTAACCCCACTAATCCCTTGGTTGGTGTACTATCACTTGTACTTGTGCTAGGCGGAGCAGGTGCCTTAGGGGCAGTGGTAGTAGTAGCAGTTTGCTTGGCCTTTCGACAATCAGCATCCCTTGCCCAATGGGTATTCACTTTATACAAGTGGCACCAAGGTTTCCTTTTGCTTTTCTTGGAATTTCGGAACTCCTCCCCAGATGCAGGTTTTTGGGGCCCTTGTGAAGACTCTTTTTTATCCTTAGCCTTGTCCCCAACCTTATCCTGATATTTAGAAGAATACTGCTTATTCTGGGCACCTCAATTACCATGGTTTTTCTCCTTAACCCTGGTGCGCTTTCCCAATTCTTGGGGAGAGGTCAGATCAGAATCCAACAGGTACTGATGTAAAAGCTGGGTTTGACAGTTTTTCCGGATGTGTGCCCTGATAATCAAATTGTAAAATTCTTCAAAGTCCTGTACCTTGCTTCATGAAGCCAGCATGCCTTAGTAGCACTGCCTATAAAATCTACCCAGTCCGAGGTGTGTACTTTTTGGGTGCCCCTGAACTTAATCCTGTACTGTTCATTGGTTAAGCCAAACCCATCTTTGAGATCACTATTCAATACTGAATAATTGTCAGCACCCTCTTCTCTAAAAGCAAGGAGCTTATCTCTACATTTGTTAGCAAAGGAGATCTACAGGATAGCTGCCCACTGCTCTTGGGGCACCCTCAGAACTTTACAGGCCTCTCCAAAGTAGTGATCCATTTAAGGCTATCTCCCCTCCTAGTAAGGAGGGAATATCCTGCTCAGGTTCCTATTGTCAAAAGAATTTTTCTGATTCTAGGGACATTGTTGCTGTCACCATGGGACTCTCGCCCCAGTTTCTTCCTAGCATTCTGTACTTCCAGGGACTCTTTGTCAAGGGCCAACTGATCTTTGCTGGGCCTAAGCCTAAACCTAGCTTTCTCAAGTTTGAGTAAAGTTTGTGAAAAGAGATGTCCATCGGTATGGAGGTTTCTATGGAAAAGTCTGAGCACATGATTGTCTAGAGGAGGATCTAGACCTCCTTGGTCTACTCTGGACTCTCCCAGGAGAAACAAAGGATATCTCCTCTTTGCCATCTGCACTATCCCCTGGGGGTCAGAGTTTGGCAGGTTGGAATCATTTGAGTCCTCCTGCCCATACTTTGAATTTGATCTTTAAGAAGAGCTCCAGGTGCTCCCTCTTCAGGAGTATCCCCATCCACATTATCCTGTCCTTCCGCCTCTACAGGATGACCATCAACCTTATGCAGCAGCTCTAAGAGCAGTTTAAGGGTGGGGTTGACACCTGTCTTTATCTTTCTAAGACTACACAGGGTCCTTAGTTCCTGGAACTTTACACCACTGTACTTAGCAAACTGGGGTACACCAGTATCCTCAAGTAAAGAAATAGTTCTAGGTGTAGTGAGGTGTTGCACCTACCTAACCTAGTGGAACCTAAACTCTCTGATGTTGGAGAAAAGGTTGTGCTAGACCCTTCATTACCCAACCCTAAGTTCAGTAGAACTACCTTACTATGAGCTGTATTATATGTGCCTAATTTTTGTGATTTTATTTTCAATTAATCCACATCAATTTTATCTGGTAAAACAATGAAGGCTTGAATCTCAATCTCTGCACAACAATATAGGAAGCTGGCTTGGTATATGATGTAAATTTATGTAAGTGGGAACCCTGCACCAATCCAGACACCCTTATGGTGATTTTAGTGGTCTCTGACAATCTTAGAAAGCTCTTAAGTGGTTGCTGTGGAAAGCAGCATTCAGGCTAAGTCCAGAAGGAGTGAAAAGTAGCTTGTTTTACCAGAACATAATCTTATTGGTATAGACTAAGTGAAAAAGGACCACACAGTGTATTTATAAAAATATGTATTTATTATAAGACACTCACTAACACATACAGATATCTCCTAACCGGAGATATACACAATGCACACAATATTTTTTAATAGAAACAGGTAAGTAGCACAAAATACACCGTGGTCACCAGGGGGAGACCAAACCATATAATAAAATAGTGGTATACGTACCACGACTCAAGTCAACACTATACCCAGAAGACGTAGAAGTGTCAGGGACCCAAGAAGCCACCTGAGGTAAGTAACCAGGAGCACCACAGAGGCTGTGTGCAGATTGGGAACACAACTGCGGGATCAATGAAAGTCAAGTCGTGGTTGCAAATTTAAAAAAGAAGGACCCTTCCCAGTGGATCCTGAAGAAACCCAGTGGAAGATAGCAGGTTGGAGAGCTACCCCACCCGTGGATACCCTAGGAACCAGGTTAACTACACCAGGGAAACCAGGTGCATAGGTGTGAAGTGGCATCGGAAACTGCAGTCAAACTCGATGGAGGTTTTCAGGAAGATGTCGCTGCTGGAGAAGTTGACAGTGTCCGGTGGAACCCAAAGGTGGATTCAGGAAGGGGAGTACCTGCAAACTGAGGAGACAGAGTCTATGCCACTCAGGAGTGACTCGGAGGCACAAAAGACAAATTCCCACTGATGTTGAGTTTTGCATGGAAGCTGAAAATGCAGCTGTGTGGAACAGGTGATGCTGTGGACAATCAGGAGCCGGGTACGAGCTGTCCCATGCTGGATGTTAAGAGTTGAGGGGTCGGCGTTAGTCGGGAGCACCAAAAATCCTTGGCAACCGCAACCAATGTGGAAGTCGAAGAAGGTGCAATGTCGGGACCAGTAAGGTCCAGCAGACTCACCACAAGAAGGGGAGCCAGGGCAGGCCCAGAGAAATCAGGAAAGCCCAAAGAATTCAAAGATGACCCTCAAGAAGACCCACAGGCCAGATGCGCTAGAGTCACTAGAGGACCTTGAGCAGCTCATCAAAGATGCAGGTCCACAATGCAAGTGATGTGGTGAGGACCATAATCATGGTCACTAGAGATGCTTGAGCTACTTGGAGCCCAAAGCTCTTGGTGGAGGGAAGCCAACAAGCATTTGCAACTACAAGTCAATGAAGTGCACAGGGGTTTGGTTCCTGCAGCTCCGACGAGAGATACTGGCTTCAAACTTGGTTCGAGGACATGGCACGCCTTGCAGGATGTAGAGAACCACCACCTGTGTTGCTGAGCCTTTCGGAGATTGTGGGAGCCCAGGATCAGCTGACCGGTCAGCTTAGTTACGGTGCCTGCGGATGTAGGGAAATGACTCCTTCCCTTCAAGGGAGATTTCTTCAGGTGTCTTGAATGCCCACAGGCCTTAAAAGGTTCCTAGAACTATGTACAGGCAAGGACATTGCAGCAGATGAGCAGTGCAATGAGATCAGGAGCAGCAGGAGTCTTCCCATTTGCAGCTTTGATGACCAGAGCTAACTCCAGCGAAGTCCAGAGTGCCCAGATGGTTGAAGGGAGAAGTGGTGTCTGAAATTAATCTTGTTCTACAACTAATCTAGGGACCCACCCTCAGGTAAGTCCTTAAGTACCCTAAGAAAAGGGTTGGGACAAATCAGGGTTCCCTCCCAGAGGAGGGGTCAGACAGTGGAGAGAATACTCCCATGTCCTTTGTCCAGTTTTGCGCAAGAGTGGAAGCCAACGGCTCCCTGAACTGGTTTAAACTGGATTATGCAAGGAGGGCATCAAGTGTGATCTTCAAGCAGACTGCGTGGCACTGGCAAGTGCTCCCACCCGGCCCCAATATACTTAACATTGTCTAGGAGGTGGTCACACCTCCCTGTAACAGTATACCTACTGTTCTGCCTTCCCCTGATGGAGTTTGGCTCAGCAGCAGGAGGGCAGAATCTTGTCTTTGGTCGGCAGCAGCCATTTTGTGCTGCCCAGGTCTAGTGGACTGGTTCCAAGAGCACTGAGGGTCTCCAGGAGGAGCTTTGCAATGCATGGAATCATACCTCCCTCACCATTTACGCGGTGGATGTATGATTTCAACATGTTTGCATAGAATCATACCCCCAACTCTGTTTCCGGTGTAGGGATATGATTCTAACATATTTGATAGCAACCATGACTGGGTATGTTACAGCTAGTTTTGAGATGTTCATCGGGTAATGACACGGTGCCCATCTATAAGTGAAATGGCTGTCTCACTTAAACCCAGGATTATGGATTCCGTAGGCTGTAGGGGTGTCCTGCTCATGCAGGGCACTCTCACACTTAGAACCGAGCACCCTGCCTTCAGGATTGAAAGAACTGCTTTGGGGTGACTTATAGGTTTTAAGTGCAGTAACCCTAGATATTGGTAAACCTATATCTTTTGTAAGTGGTGCTAACACCACCTTACACAGGCTGCAATGGCCGGCCAATAGTTATAGTTTGAGTGGCCCCTTATGGTTGGCATAATACATGCTTCAGCCCATGGGGAACACTTGGTTTGCCTATGACCTGGGTACCTTGGTACCATATATTAGGGACTGATAAGTATATACCAGGTTCCAAACTGGGATGTACCCAAGTACTTACCATACCAATTTAGGCGAAAAAGCATGGAGACTGGGGTCCTGATTAGCAGGATCCCAGTCAGGTTAGTCAGCAACAGCATTGCATCAAGCAAAAAGTGGGGTTAAGCATTAAAGCAGATCCTACTTTCCTACATTCAGTTATTAAAGTTTGTATCTGAACTTCCTATACTGTAGTGAGAGGAGGAAGGTAGCTACCCAGGGGCCAAATAGCTTACTGTTATGATTCAGCTACATAGTGTCATTTGATCAGACTAATGGAGACAAATCTTTGTCTTTGTCACCTGAAATGGGCGGAAGAAGTACAGTTCTGGTACCTTCAACAGCCAGCCTGCCTCCTACCTGACTGACGACTGATGAAGAGGACTTTGATTCAACAGAGTGGTGCTCAGATCTTCCTCTCGAACGAGACCTGGACCAGGATCAAGACCGACGAGGTGACCTCCGCTGTGACCTCCGCTGTGCCAGACATTGGACCACGAGCAGCTTTAGAGACCATTCCCTCAAAGACTACAGCGCAGTCGGAGCATGACCTTGAGTCATTGCTGTGCTCCATGCTCAAAAGACATTCAAGTGGTGGTCCGTGACTGACATGGCGCGGTGACAGGGGCCACATGGCTAAAACACCAAAGTCTTCTTACTTGACATTCCTACACACGAAAAGAAGTCAACAAAAGTCAAAAATAGACAGGGGATAGCTCTCTTCAAAGGACGTCAGCGCACCGGAGTGGCTGTTATATTTACGATGCAGATGTCACGATGACGAGGACACGACACCGACGCGACTTCAAGCGAAGTCGACTGATGTCACCTACCGACTTTTGTCAAGACTTACGTCTTGACAGAGGTCCTACAGCCTGGGGTCTCCACCTTGGAATCCTTAGTGCCTTTCAATGAGGCCTTGACGGATGCAACCTAGGAATCATCCTCGACTCAACGCTCTCCTTGACCAAGCAAGTCAACTCCATCTCCTCTTCCTGCTTCAACACCTCCGCAAACGCCACAGGTGGATCCCGACAGAAACAAGAAGAGCAGTCACCTAGGCCCTCGTCAGTAGCAGACTCGACTACGAAACGCCCTCTATGCAGGGGCCCCGACCAAGCTCATCAAACATCTGCAACGCATCCAAAACGCCTCGGCACGACTGATCCTCGACGTACCACGGCACAGACACATCACCCCCCCCTGAGAATCCTGCATTGGCCACCCGTCAACAAGAGGATATCCTTCAAGCTCCTCATCCACGCACACAAGGCACTCCACAAGACCGGCCCAGCCTACCTCAACAAACGACTTTCCTTCTACACCTCCAACCGCCAGCTCCGCTCCACCAACCTTGCACTCACCACCGTCCAGCGCTTCTGAAGGAAAACCACTGGGGGGAGGTCTTTCTCCCACCTCGCCGGCAAGGCGTGGAACAACCTCCCATTGAACCTACAACAGACCCAAGACCTGCTGACCTTCTGGAGGCTACTCAAGATCTGCCTGTTCGATCAGTAGCGCCCCCCCCCCCCAGCTCCTTGAGACCATCACGGGTATGTAGTGTGCTATACAAATGTATTTGTTTGATTGATTTATTGATAGGCAACTGGTCTAAACCCAGCATAGAGGCTTCTGTGAATATTACGATTGCCTGCGGCCATCGCCCTGTGTGGGGCACCCAGCTTTCCTCACAGCTCACCCCACCCCACAAAGCTTGGTGGTCCAGGCTTCTACTTCCTGTGTCGCGTTCCCTTCCATACCTCCGGACAGAAAGTACAAGAGACTGGGGAGCTTTGGAAAGAGTACGTTTTCTTTAACCAGTCTGGCAGTGTGGCTGGTGAACAAACGCATTACTTTTGGGCTGTTATTCCCATTCTATATGGGATCCAGTTGCACAGGTGCTGCCCAGAATCTCGAGGGAGGACTGGGCTCTACTCTCCCAAGCTATTTCAGAAGGGGGAGTTGCAGCACCGTTTGCCATCAGATGCGGCTTGGGCATGACAGACTAGCTTGGTAGAGCACTTTGCATAATGGTGGCAATACGTCGCCACTCCTGACTGAGAATGTCAGTTTTTAGGGGAGATGTCCAAGCTAACCTCATGGACATGCCCTTTGATGGCTCCCGTCTCTTTGGAGACAAAGCAGATGCTGCCCTTGAGCATTTCAAGGACTTGCAGGCTACTTCCAAGTTCTTCATCCTCACTACAACTTTCTGGCCTCCATCAGCATTTTGCTCCTTTCGTGGCTAAGGGAGGGGTTACCAACCACGCCACCCCATTCCAGCCAGCGGGCCTGGAAGCTCGGCAACCTCTGCGGGGCCATGGACACAGTTAACCCAGACCCCATGGGTCGGAACTCGAGCCAAGCCACAATCTTCTCCTCTACCGCAAAACCTTCCTAATCCGATCCTCTGGGATCATTTACAGCCAGTCGTGGCAGAGTACGCCATCATCTCCACCACTGGTGGAACATCACATTGGAAAAGTGGTTGATGCAAATAGTCTGAAGGGGCTATCCTTCCCCTGCAAGACTACCCTTCCTCCAGTGTACGATCTGCTGATGGAGGATCACCTTGCCCTGCTCCATGAGAAAACCAAGACTCTTTTGGTCAAGGGAGCTATAGAGAGGGTTCCTGGTCCAGAAATAGGCTATGGTTGTTATTTCCGCTATTTTCTGTATCCAAAGAAGGGCAGAGGCCTTAGTCCTATCTTACACTAAGAGCTCTCAACCACTTCCTCAAAAAGAAGAAGTTCAGGTCATGTGTGCCCTGGACCCGCGAGCCTGGATGGTAGTGCTGGACTTGCAGATTGCCTCTTTTCATATCCCTATCCTACCTACCCATTGTGGCTATCTGCAGTTTATGGTGGGTTATGAGAACTTTCAATTTGTAGTGCTCCCCTTCAGCCACACCAGCTCCCCTCTGCTGTTCACAAAGGTGATCATGGTGGTCCCGCCCATCTGCGAAGATCAGGGGTTCCAGTTTGCCCCTATCTCGATGACTGGTTGTTGAAGGTGGGCTTGTCCCAAACAGTTGTCTCCCATCTCCAGACTATGGCAAGCCTCCTGGCTTTGCTGAGGTTCACTATCAACGTGCCCGAAGTCACACCTGACCCTCTCTCAGATGCTCCCTTTCATTGGAGCGGTACTGGACACGGTGCAGTTTTGGGCCTACCCTCCAGAACAGCGAGTTCAGGATATTCACGCTATGATACCAATGTTTCAGCCTGTATCCTGGATTTCGGTGAGAATGACTCTGAGGCTGTTGGGCCTCATGAACTCTTGCATCCTGCTAGTGAACCATGCACGGTGGCACATGCAAGCTTTGCAGTGGGACCTGAAGTTCCAATGGCCACAGCGTCAAAGAAATCTCACTGATCTGGATCAGATTTCAGAGAACACAGCGAAAAATGTGTTGGCTAATAGACTGTGATTGGATCCATGGCAGACCCCTCTCCCTCCCCACTAAGATCTCAGAGTAGTGACAGATGCGTCCCTTCTGAAATAGGGTGGCCATATGGGGGAGGTGGAGATCAGAGGATTCTGGTCTCCGGTGGAAGCTAATCTCCATATTAATTTGTTAGAGCTTCGGCGATCCGACTGTCACTGAAAGCCGTTTTGCTGTCAATAAAGGGAATGCTGGTACAGGGGTTTATGGACAACACTACTTCCATGCAGTACTGCAACAAACAGGTCGAAGTAGGGTCATGGACTCTTTCTCAGGAGGCCCTGCATCTCTGGACTTGGCTGGAACAGCAGGATATTTTCCTGGTGGTTCAACACCTGGCCGGATAAAGTCAGCTGAATATACCTTGCAGGTCATGAGTGGTGCCTCCATTCGGAGGTGGCACAAGTTCTTTTTCAGTGGTTGGGAGAGCCTTGGTTAGATCTGTTCACATCCAAAGAGAACGTACAATATCAGCAGCTTTGTGCATTGGAGTTTCCAATGCGGCAACGCTTTTTGCCGCAAGTGGAGCTTAGGCCTCCTGTATAATTTTCCACATATACCACTCCTACCCAGAGTGCTCAAGAACACATGAGCAACTTAGCACAAGTTATTCTTGTGACTCCGGATTGGGGACGGAGAGTTTGGTATCCTGAGGTTCTAGACATGAGCATAGATCCTCCAATCAGGTTGCCCCTTCGGGAGGATATTCTGTCTCAGCAGCAGGGAAGGGTCATCCACCCAGACCTGTCAACTCTCCTCCACCTTGCATGGAGATTGAGCGGTGACTGTTGCCGTCGTTTGACCTGCCAGCTAATTATTCTGGCAGCCAGGCATCCCGCCACAAAATCGGTATACGCCTGCCAATAAAACAAATTTTGTAAATATTGTACAGACCAGTCTATTGACCCTCTATCTGCATCTTTATCTGAAATCCTCCTATTCATACTTTCTTTGGCTCAGCAGGGCTCTTCTCTGGGCACCTATATGGACTATTTTTCAGCCCTTTCCTCATTTCTTCCGCTGCCTGATCAGCCTTCTCATTTTAAATCACCTCTGATGCAGAGATTCTTGAAGGGGTAACACGCTTGCTTCCACAGTCACCCTTTAATATGCCACAGTGGGACATTAATTTGGTTTTCACTTTTCTGATGTGTGCACTGTTTGAACCGCTGCACAACTGCCCTCTACGGCTGCTCACCGTCGTCAAAATAGCCTTCTTAGAGGCAATAACTTCTGCCAGAAGGGTGAGCGAACTGCTGGCCCTGTCATCACAGGTTCCTTACCTGACGGTCTACCTGGATAAAGTGGTACTCTGCACTAGCGCATCTTTGCACATGGGGCAGTCGGTTACTCTACCCACCTTCTATGCACCTCATGGAAGAGGAGTGTCTCCATCGTCTGGACCCAAAAAGATCATTATCGTTCAATCTTGATCGAACCAAAGAGTTCCGGGTGAATGATTAACTCTTTGTAGGGTATGTGGGTGTAAAGAAAGGGCGTGCTGTTCAAAAGAGGACTATAACCTGCTGGGTTATCCTCTATATCAAAATCTGCTATGGCTTAGCGAAGAAAGAGCCTCTTGAAGGCCTTAGAGCCCATTCCAGTGGGGGAAAAGTAGCCACCACGGCCCTCCAGTGTGGTGTCCCTGTTTTTGATATCTGCCAACTGGCCACTTAGGCATCGCTCCACACGACGTTTTATTTTAAAGTTTTATAGAGAGCGATCCAGACCCATGAGGGTATCCGAGCGCTTTACAGGTTTGAGGGTGGTAAACAAAGCATTAGGAAGGGAGGGTACAATTGGGTAAGATGGGGGATACATTATACAAGAAAAAGCACGCAGTCTAAGGTCCCGGCTACAAGAAGGATAAAAAGTTAACAATAGGTAGAAACTTATAAAAGAAGGCCTGCAGTCTCAACTCTTGGGAGGGATGCCCAGGAGTGCAGTATTAGGTATCCTCCGTAGAGCAGTGAATGATGTCAAGGTGGAGGGTGGAAACAAGTCGCTACGGTGATTGCGATGTAATCCTAAGACGAGGTGTTTGCCCATTAAGAAGGTTTTGGTTTCCCTTTTAAAGTGTGCCAAGGACGGAAGTCTTCTAATGGCGGGTGAGAGGGAGTTCCAGATTCTTGGAGTTGCCCCAGAGAAGGCCCGATTGTAGGTTTTTTTCTTGCATAAGTGGCTGGTTGCAGCAATAGGTCTTTGGCAGATCAGGAGTTTCTGTCAGGCACAGCTCCGCAGGATCCAGTCGTAGCAGAAAAAAGATCCACCTCCTGATATTATCAACACCCAGAGATATAAATACGTACTGGGTATTCGAATGATCAGGTGAGGGAAAAGGAGAGGGAAGGACAGCAGTGGAATAAAACCTGCAACAATAAAAAATAAAAATATAAACATAGCATATGCATATCCTACTCTCATTTACATCTCGCTAGAGGACCACATGTATACCTGAGCTGATTATGGCTGTTGTTACAATCCCAGGGAATTCTCCATGTTTATGCATATCCACATTCTACCTGTTAACTTAATCATCCCACATATCAGAGATTGTCATAAACAAAGGCATGAGAAAATGTTGTGCAGCAGTGAAAACAATACTCTTCCACTTGATGCTGGCAACCTATTTCAAGGTTCATAGGCATGGTGGGTTTATCCCCTCTCCAGGGAGAAGCAGCTCAAACACAGTAAAACGGTGGTTGCCTCACCACCGTGAAATGAAAATAAAATGGTACGCTACCATTAAGTATAAATAAGTACTCAAGAGAGTTTCCTAGTACAAATCAGCAGTGTTGCTACAATCCGATGCTCTCAAAGGGTTCCCATAATCCAAAGTATGTAGCAAAATCAAGGCGAACACACACGGTAATACGCGGTTAGGGTCACCGCTGTATTCTGCTATGGGAGGGCAATTTAGTGCTGTGATGCTCTTGATCCATTCCTTGATGTCAGGGTTGATTTTGAGTGGTGAGATAAGGAAAAATTCAGTTTTATCTGCCTTGATTTTAAGCTGGTTGGCGGTGAGCCAATGGACTGCCAGCTTTAGTGCCTCATTCAAGGAGCGAATGTCCTAAGGGGAGGAGATTTTGATATAGATCTGTGTATCGTCTGCATACATAAGGTGGGAGATATTGGCATCACGTAATACCTCGGTGAGTGGTTTGAGGTAAAGATTGTAATATGTGACATCATCAGCAGTGCATTGCGGGCACGCGATTTATAGTTAACTGACCTAACTATAACGGGGGAATTTCAATGGTTTTGTATGAGGGAAATGTCCAGCTAACTATAACATGTGTCAAACCTATAGTTTTTTCAGTGAATTTCTAAAGTTTTTGAAATGCTAATTTTTAACTATAACGTGTGTGAAACCTATGGTTTTTTCAGTGAATTTTTAAGGTTTTTTTAAATGCTCATTTTTAACTATAACGTGGCTGAAACCTATGGTTTTTTCACTGAATTTCAAAGGTTTTGTAAATGATAATTTTTAAATGTATTAATTGTTATATTTTTTATACTGATTTACCACATTATTTTGAATTATTTATTTTTAGATATTTTATTTTTTAAATTACATTACGTATTTTTATTATATTATTTGAAAAATAATTTTTTACAAAAAATATTGAAATTGTAATGTTTTTTGATAATTTTTTTAATGTATATATATTTTATATATCAGGCAATGATATCCTATGGAAGGAAAATCAAGTTACAGGTAAGTACAGTTAAATTTACTTTTCAGGAATAGTAGTTCGGCAGAATTTACAGGAATATTTTGCTCAATGGTGAAGGAAGGGGGCAGGGCCGGAGGTAACATGTGTGCAAACACACCCTATGGTGCGTTTTAGATTGGGGAATTAATTCCTCTTCAACCCTGAGGTGCCCTGTGAGCCAACTAGCCCACCAGGTACCGCCAGTATGCGCCAGGCAGCTGTGTTGCAGAGAGGTGTACAAAGGGCATGCTCCCTTTTTACAACACTCTGCAACACAGCTCTGTGGCGCTCACTGGAGATACCTAGGGGACCTCAGGATTGAACAGGAATTAATTCCCCAACTTAAAACGCGCCTCAGGGCATGTTTGCACTCACATCAACTCAAGCCCCGCCCATATATTCACCACTGTGCAAACTCACCCTGTAGAGTGTTCTAAGTTGGGGGATTAAGTTCCCTTGCATACTGGGGGTCCCTGGGGGCCAACTAGCCCACCAGGAACCTCCAGTATGCACCAGGAGGCTGCGTTGCAGAGAGCTGTAAGGAGGCCACGCCCCTTTACATTTACAGAAGGGGAACTAATTCCCCTTGCATACTGGGGGTCCCTGGGGGCCAACTAGCCCACCAGGAGCCTCCAGTATGTGCCAGAGAGGTGTAAAATAATTAGTTTGCCCTGGGGTGGCGGTCCCTGGGACAGTGACCGGGGGGATTGGAGCCCCCCACACTTCTTTTTCACTATGCCCCCGGGATTTGGTCCCCCCACGGGGGATAATTTGAAAAAAAGCTGGCTGTTTTGTAGCCCGCGATTTAAAAAAAATTTGGCCTTGGGGTCCTTGTGGGACCCCCAGAGCAAGCCTAGGGGGTGAGGGTGTTTCTACCCTGCCCCCTTTTTGCGTTCTACACGTTTGTTTTTCTGCTTTCTTGTGCCTCGGTCTACTGATACCACATACCCCGCGATTTTATTAAAAGAAATATATTTTTTGGGGCCTTGGGGGTCCTTGTGGGACCCCCTGAGCAGGCCTAGGGGGTCAGGGTGTGTCTACCCTGCCCCCTTTGCATATTTTATGAATTTGTTTTCAGCTTTTTTGTGCCTCGTTCTACCGAGGCAAAAGATGGCTGCCAACACTTCCTAGTTTGGAGTGTTGACAGACAGTTGACAGCCAATTAGCATGCAGCTCGTGCTCGGGAAGGTACGCGTACCATAACTTACTGTACAGAGTACAGTACAGAGTACTGTAAGCTCCTCTAGATATACTTATGATTTTCACAGGAACTACTGAACGGATTTACACCCTTCAACAAAAAGGGTAATCTACGAACCAAACTCTACCTTTTTGCCAAGTTAGGTGTAATTCCGCTCAGCCGTTCGGGCTGTAGCCCTTCCCAAAGGTCCTATTGAAAATTGCACGGGGAAAACACGTTTTGGGACCCCCATTTTTTCTCAGCCCCCACTTGACGAATCACCCCCAAACTTTCAGGGAACGAGCAGAGCGGAGCAGGCCATTTTCTTGGATAAATTTGCTAAGATTCGTCCACCGACGCCAAAGTAAATCCAAATAGAATGTTGCGGATTTCCTATGGAAACTAGGTTTTAACTATAACTACCTACTGGCGACCACCAGTAGGTAATAAATATATATATATCTATATATATATATATATATATATATATATATCTATATATCTATATATATATATATATATATATATATATATATATATTCACAGAAAAAACCATAGGTTATAGTGGATATATAGTTAGGAATTTGCATTTACAAAACCTTGAAAATTCAATGAAAAAACCATAGGTTATAGGCCATATATAGTTAGGAATTAGCATTTACAAAACCTTATTTTACTCGCATAAAACCATTGAAATTCCATATATAGTTAGCTAACTATAAGCGCTAACTATATATCGCGCACCCGCAATCCACTGCTGATGATGTCACATATTACATCATTCATGACATGGTCAGTGACATCACTGATGACATCACTGATCACAACATCCAATGATTGTATGTGTCTGTAAAGTTTAAATATGTTTCACATATTGAAGAATGAGTGGATGTATAAGTGTCTGGATGAAGAATTTAGTAGGTGCATGACTGACTGTATGAGTGAGTGATTAAATGTGTCTCACTGAGTACATGGGTTAGTGACTAAACTGTCTTAATTCGTGCATCAGTATGTTTGATGTTGTGTAAGCTGCTGCATGTGTTGATCAGTAGCTATAAGAGTGGCCATATGGGTTATTGATTGGTTGCCCAAATATTTGAATGGGAGGCTGAGTGTGTGTGTGGGTGGCTGGGAGGTGCGTGACTCTGTGCATAGATGTGTAAGCAGTTGATTCACTAGGAGTATGAGTTCAAGAGTGCATGTGGAAACAGCTATATGGGCGGTTGACTGTGCATGGGTGTGTTGGTGAGTGAATGGATTTCTCATTGCTACATGTGCAAGTAAGTACGTATGTAAAACACAATACATGTGAGAGTTGAGATATATAAATAACTGAACATAAGAGCCAGTGAATGTGTGAGTGGCTGTATCGATCACTGTGAGCTTGTATCAGGGATTATATAAGAGAGTAAATATGTGTTATTATATGTTTGAATAAGTAAGATGTGTATAACTGTATAGTTGAGGAAATGGAGGTGTGATTGATTCTTTGCATGACTGACTAGGTGTGTGAGTAACTCCATGGATGAGTGACAGTCTGTGAGTGTCTGTTTATACTGAGTGTATGTAAGGTTATATTAGAGTCTGAAGAGGTTCATTGTATTATCACATGAGTGATGTGATCAGTGATGACAAATGAGATGTCATCAGTGATGTCATTTGAGTTGTCATCAGTGATGTCATTTGAGATGTCATCATTGATATCATTTGAGTTGTCATCAGTGATGTCATTTGAGATGTCATCAGTGATGTCATCAGTGATGTCACTGACCATGTCATGAATGATGTAATATGTGACATCATCAGCAGTGGATTGCGGGTGCGCGATATATAGTTAGCGCTTATAGTTAGCTAACTATATATGGAATTTCAATGGTTTTATGCGAGTAAAATAAGGTTTTGTAAATGCTAATTCCTAACTATATATGGCCTATAACCTATGGTTTTTTCATTGAATTTTCAAGGTTTTGTAAATGCAAATTCCTAACTATATATCCACTATAACCTATGGTTTTTTCTGTGAATTTCATTGGTTTTTTAATAGCAAATATGAAAAGCTTTAAAATGTCAAGTACGTGATAGATAAAAACATTTTCGTATTTATGCACGCTGATGTGCTTTGAACGCTGCCCCCCCCCTCCCCTCCGTTGTAATCCGTCGTACCTCCTTGTCTCTCCATTTGATTGATTGTTGTCCAAGCATTTACTGTTTTAGAATTGGTTCTCTTTGGATCATTCTCTATTTACAAACAAGCACAAAGTCGCAATACTCTGTTTAGTCTTTGCAGATAGTGAAAAATCGTGTAAAAAAAATAAAAGTAATCGAGCAAAATCAGTAGGCCACTAATTGGATCTCTTTTTGACCTCGCTAAAATAGAAATATTAGGAACAACCCTTCTTGAGAAATACGAAAATAGTGACATGAACTGAGCTCCACACCATGAGGGCTGCAAGACAGCTCGGCTCCATCACCCATCCCGCACAAAATAATGACAAACCCTATGCAAATATTAAAAATATAGACAACACACCAGCAAAGAAACAGGGTAAAACATTTTATTAAAAAACTATTTACATAACGTTGATTTATAAGATGATGTCAGTAGTGGACCGATGTGTGAATAGATCGAAAACAGCACAAGGCTCCAAGATCCGGATAGCAAGCTCCTGGATGTTGGGTGCCATAGTTTAGAGTTCTGAATTTCAGCCTTTTTCAATGCCTGTGCTTTGTTGAATCAAAATGGCGGCTTGACACAAAGCTGACTCAAGCGTTGCTACTGATGCTATGCAGACCAAAACTGGTTTTCAGTTTGTACATTTTTCTAGATTTTTCAATCCAAGTTTGGTTGACTTTGTAGAACGATGGCTTCAGATTTTCAACATACGGTGTGGTGGCGCTGACTGGGAGGGGGCGCTTCGCTCCTGCCCCCTCCCCAAGTAAGATTTTCATACGTGAAAGTACGTTAATGGTTTTGGTCCCTGAGATGCTTCGATGTCACTACCATTCTCAAATAGCATAAGTTCTAGATGTTGGGTGCCATAGTTAAGAGTTCTGAGCAGCGCTTGTAACACTGTCTGAAGCTTATTTCCACCTACTGCAGCTTCACTATTCTCAAAGTAAGTGAGTGTCGTTTGTGGACCTGACTGCATTAGAAAACAATGTGATATGTTACCTTCCTAAACAGCTTGACGGAGGCCCCTGAGGGACGCTGTGATGGCCATGGACTCGGAGAAGACGCTTGGCTCCGACACCCTCCCCAAGTCTTATAGCACTGGTGTAGCCTGAGATCGCCCCCGACATAGGCGGCCGGCTCCCGGCGGTACTTTTTGCCTTTTGATGACTCTTCAATTCTGGACCTTGTCCCACAATCCGTTTGACCTGAAGACAAGCTGTAGTGGGGCGCCCCTTTATCGTTTTAGTTGCCATTCCGCCCGCTTTTGCTACACTGTGCCTCTTCCGCCATTCAGCTGTTTTCCGCCCGCTCTTGCGACTACAGCGTCTCGCTCACCATGTAGTTGAGATGCGCCCGCTCTTGCGGTGCAGCGATAGGCGGCTGCCACAGGACTCTCAAAATGGCGGCCGGCTCTTCGGTTTTGGGCCTGGTCCACTAAAATGGCCCTGGGACACCTTGGAACTCGGACGCTTGTCTGCTAGGGCTTGGGTCCCATTCTCGAAAAGCGTCCCCTCAGCCGTGAAGATTCTACAAAAGTCTTGGGGGCCTCCGACTCCCGCAGGCTTCTGGTGGGGAGCGGCTGCCATGATTGCTCGTGGAATGGCCACGACGGAGCTACGAGATGGTAGTGGTCTCATGCTGACGCCAGCTTTAGTGTGAAACATCCAGAAACACTGTAGACTACCAATTCGATCAGTTCCGGTAGCGCCCCAACATGACCCGGAAGAGAAGAACTTGCCCTCCCCTCTTTGACTGATGGTTCTTGTTGCCTGTCCCCTCTGTTGTCATTTAACAGAACTTTTTGGACTGCTGAAAGGGGTTGTGTTCTGAACGCTGGTTGGTGGAGACATTTAGACTATATTCTTGACCTACGTTGTCGCGTAATGCGTTTTATGACACGCCGCGTTAGCGCACCCGGAAGTGATCCGAGGCGCGGCGCGCAGCGCGTAACGTAAGCATAACAGGTCATGTGACTTGTTAATAAAACTTTTCATTGGTTCATTTTACTTTTGTTAATTTAATGATGAAAAGCTTGGTCTTATGACCTAAAAATTACGCTTTTTATTATTTTCGAACAATATTTTTTTTTCAAACATATGTTATAATATTCCAGGCTAATGTACTTTCCCGGAAAATTTACAACTGTCTTGCAAGTAAAATATATTCCTTTTTCGAGAAAAAGGGCGTTTCTTCCTTCCATGACGGAGCCGTTGAGTAAAAGAGATTCGGCCTGCTGTCTTAGTCGCCGATACGCCTGATTATCAGATTCTTATCGATCACTTTATGTTGCAGACATGAAAAACACAACTGCCCTTGACCATTTATCTTTACTGCGTTCCTACATATTATACCTTTTATCCGTCATGTAATTGGACTGCTTTATTTCACTTGCCTTTTACTGATTCGAAAACAGTCACTAAAAGTAAAAACTTTACAAATGAAAATACTACTACCGTGTTTTGTTTTAAAAACCTTTATTGTGAAAATGTCAGTATACAAATACGGGCCTATAACCACGTGGGCCGGCCACGGAGCAAACTCAAATCGTATATGATGAGGAGACATTTACACTGTAGAAGAACGTAACGAGCGGGCCATTAGGTGACAAGAACAAAGGTGTCTAACAGTTGCGGAATCGGTGGACGTACATTTTGTAATTAAAATACGACAGGGCCACTTACAATAACATTTTCTAGATATACATTTGCGGGCAAAGAGTTACGAGTCCCATTTATACCGGCGCCATTTTGGGCGAGGCCGGGCAGGTCCAAGATATAGTCAAAATGTCTCCACCAACCATCGGCCAGACCAGAACCCCTTTCGGCCCTTTATGTTACAAGATGGTGTCTTCTATTCAGAAAATATTGGTGGCAGCATTTTGAAAGGAAACAGAAACAGCCGTTCTCCTAGTGAGTTTCACATTGTTACATTTAGGAAGAATGTTGAAGAGTAGTATGTGGAAAATCTGAAGCCATTTTTCTACAAACTCTCAATCAGACTTAGATGGAAAAAAAAACCTGAAGAATGTACAAACTGAAAACCAATTTTTGTCTGTATAGCACCAACAGTAACGCTTGAGTCAGCTTTGTGTCAAGCCGCCATTTTCATTCAATCAATAGCGTCCCCCTGCACACATTCAGGGACCTGGTCGTGTCTTTAGATGAAACGCATTGTAGGAAAAGAAGCAGAAAGGAAAAGGAAAAAATTTCCGCCGGACCTAGTGAAGCTGCAGCAGGTGCAAATAAGCTTCAGACAGTCTTACAAGCACTGCTCAGAACTCTCAACTGAGGCACTCAACATCCAGGACTTGCCATTCGGATCTTAGCGCCTTGTATTTTTGTTTTGTTCTTGATGGAGGGGAAACAACAAAAAACAGGCATTGAAAACGGCTCAACTGGAGCAAAAAAAAAATTACTTCTTGGGTGCATTAGGGCATTTATGATTTTCGAATGCCGTATTCATCAGGTTGATGCTCATGTTGCCATAGGACAGCATAGCACCACAGTGTATAGAAGTTAACTTCATATGTTCAGATGAGGCAGGTGGCATATTTAGCATTCACCTTCTTTGATCCAGGAGGGATGGAGAAAAACTGCCAGATGAAACTTGAAACTTGGCCATCCAGATCTCGGCGCGTTCGACTCACTGTACCGCAACAGTGACCGCAACTCTGCTGGACACGCCGTCTTTCGGCGCAGCATTGTAGGATGGCCACACCAGTGCGGCAATTTGCTAGACACCACCTCGGTGCCATCCGGATCTCGGCGCGTTCGAGTCACTGTACCGCAACAGTGACCGCAATTCAGCTGGACACGCCGTCTTTCGGCGCAGCATTGTAGGATGGCCACACCAGTGCGGCAATTTGCTGGACACCACCTCGGTGCCATCCAGATCTCGGCGCGTTCATTCATTCAATAGCGTCCCCCTGCACACATTCAGGGACCTGGTCGTGTCTTCAGAAGAAACGCATTGTAGGAAAAGAAGCACAAAGGAAAAGGCAACAAGTTCCGCCGGACCTAGTGAAGCTGCAGCAGGTGCAAATAAGCTTCAGACAGTTCTACAAGCACTTCTCAGAAATCTCAACTGAGGCACTCAACATCCAGGACTTGCCATTCGGATCTTGGCGCCTTGTGCTGGTTCCGACCTATTGACACATCAGTCCACTACTGACATCACCTCATAAGCCAACGGGGCACCCCACGCCGACTTCCGGCGCAGCATTGTAGGATGGCCACACCAGTGCAGCCACTTGCTGGACACCACCTCGGTGCCATCCGGATCTCAGCGCGTTCGAGTCACTGTGCCGGAAGAGTAACCGGAACTCAGCTGAACACGCCGTCTTTCGGCGCAGCATTGTAGGATGGCCACACCAGTACGGCAATTTGCTGGACACCACCTCGGCGCCATCCGGATCTCGGCGCGTTCGAGTCACTGTACCGCAACAGTGACCGCAATTCAGCTGGACACGCCGTCTTTCGGCGCAGCATTGTAGGATGGCCACACCAGTGCGGCAATTTGCTGGACACCACCTCGGTGCCATCCGGATCTCGGCGCGTTGTGCTGCCTTCGGCCTATTCGCACATCGGTCCGCTACTGACGCCGCCTCACGTGCCAACGGATTTTCTACGCTTTTTGTAGCCCTATGTCGCATAACAGGTCATGTGACTTGTTTATAAAACTTTTCATTGGTTCATTTTACTTTTGGTTTCCTAAAGATGGAAGGCTTGGTCATATGACCTAAAAATAACACTTTTCATTGGTTTAGAACATTTTTTTTTCCCAAACGATGAAAGCCCCACCTTGTTTCTGGATCATTCAGACTGAAGCTGGCGTCAGCATGAGAGCACCACCATCTCGTGGCTCCGTCGTGGTCATTCCGCGAGCAATCATGGCAGCCGCTCCCCACCGGAAGCCTGCGGGAGTCGGGGGCCCCCAAGACTTTTATACAATCTTCACGGCTGAGGGGACGCTTTTCGAGAATGGAGCCCAAGCCCTAGCAGGCAAGCGTCCGACTTCCAAGGTGTCCCAGGGCCATTTCAGTGGACCAGGCCCAAAACCGAAGAGCCGTCCGCCATTTTGACAGCCATGTGGCAGCCGCCTATCGCTGCACTGCAAGAGTGGGAGCAACTCCACAACATGGTGAGCGAGACGCTGTGGCCGCAAGAGCGAGCGCAACTCAGCTAGATGGCCGCCACCTGGGGAGACCCGTTCACGCCGCCTCCCCCCCCCCCCCCCCCCCCGGGCCGCCGCACGCCAATTTTCGGAGCAGCATTGTAGGATACCAAAACCAGTGCGGCAGTTTACTGGACATCACCTGGGTGCCTGTCGTACATGTTGTGTCAGCCATGTGACACTGGACACAGACCGCTACTGACGAGGCCTCCCCCCGCACCACCCGGGACGCCCCACGCTGTTTTTCTGTGCTGCATTGTAGGATCCCTAAACCAGTGCGGCACCCAGGCGACATCACCTGGGTGCCGTCCAGAACTCTGCACGTTGTGCTGCCTTGGGACTATTCGCACAACAGACCGCTACTGACGAGGCCTCCCCCCGCCCCACCCGGGACGCCCCACGCCAATTTTCGGAGCAGCATTGTAGGATCCCTAAACCAGTGCGGCACCCAGGCGACATCACCTGGGTGCCGTCCAGAACTCTGCACGTTGTGCTGCCTTGGGACTATTCGCACAAAAGACAGCTTCTAACCATTGTTGCTTTTTGTGTTAATAAATGTTTAAATGTTTTTAGTTTTTGTTCTGTTCATTATCGTTAAAAGTTAATAAAGTTTTATAACCTTAATTTGTTGGAGTGTTATCTATTTTTTGAAAAACGGGTGAATGGGGCCTTGAATCGGGTTATTGTCATGTGTGGGCTTTGGAAGTGTGCTGCTGCAGGATCGGACATTTCAAACTCAAATGCACGTTCTTTTTCTTACCTTTCCGAAGCATGGAGCGCAATAGCAAGCAGAGAAAGGGTGATGCACGTGTTGAACACTACCTGACCTGGCAAGTTGCTGGCAGTGCCCCCCCGCCCGCTCCTGAAAGAGGGCACACACACACCGCCGCCCCGAGTACTTCAGAAATCTTTAAAAGACCATGCGCTTGTTCATGAGGCTTAAATGGTTTATCACCTCTTCTAGAACCCCTACATCGACCCTCTGACGTTTCATGGAAAAATTACCATGTAACACAATACCAAGCCCTATCAGCTGAAACCCCCAAGGAATCGTGGGGCATATTAGCAAGGGGGTTTATCTCCCCTTTTTTGGCTTTAAAAACCATGAAAGCGGAGATAAAATTATTTCCCTATTATCAAGCTGTCGCTAACACCAGTTAGTGACACCTAAAAGGAGATAGCGACCATCTTGGGCCCGGCTTTGCATGTCAGTGATACTTATCACTAATGACATGCAAAGTGGCGTGCCAAGATGTTAGCGACTGGAAACAGTCCCTAACATCGCTACCTTCTATTACCAACTTTTGGAGATATTCGCACTAAGCGCGAATATCTCCAAAAGCTAACACCTGCCCTGAGCAGGTTTTAGCCATGTTATCCAATGGGAGGTGGATAACATGGCTAAGAGCATTAGGTCGATAATACATGAATATCGCTGACTTTTCTGCGATAATAGCAAGGTTTATCTGCGATAAAAATCGCCGATGTGCGGCGATAATTTTTGTCTCTAAACAAGTTATAGACAAAAATTATCGCTAGTTGTTAGTAATATGCCCCCGGGTTTTTGCTTGCAGAAATCGGGAGGCGGGAGAATAGCACTGAAATCAGTACTCACACGCCTGAATCAGGAGGATTGGCATGTCTGAATTCTCTACAGCTGGGGCCATAAACTACATCCGCAGGGGTAGGTGATAGCCTGGGACCAGCCTGGCATCTAAAATGGCTGCCGTGCACGACAAAATTGTGGCATTCGAAAAAAGGCAAGATGGCGCAGCCGCTGGAAGAGATGTATCAACATATATCAGCCTCCTCAGCCACCCTCAGGAAACATAGGGGATTAGGATACGTCTCCCGCACCCCCTTATACCTAGTAATTTAATTTACGAAGCACAAAATGGCGAATTCCCGTTTCGCTACCAGTTTGCGGCCCAGTTCGCGGCCCGTGAAGCGCTTCTACCGTGAAAAATCATTTTTTTTTTATTTTCCCCACGGGACCCTTTAATAACCCCAACAACATTCCTAGGGGGTCAAGAGGGGGATACCTTGCCCCCTTTCATTAAATTCCCCCTTAGTTTTTCACCTTTTCTTCTCTCTCGATCCTACCGAGAGACAAGATGGCGGCCGCTCCGGACTGTCACGCAGCAAAAAAAAAAAAAAAGCTCACGCACAGCCGCTGGAAGAGATGTATCAACATATATCAGCCTCCTCACCCACCCTCAGGAAACATAGGGGATTAGGATACGTCTCCCGTACCCACTTATAACTAGTAATTTAATTTACGAAGCACAAAATGGCGAATTCCCGTTTCGCTACCAGTTTGCGGCCCAGTTCGCGGCCCGTGAAGCGCTTCTACCGTGAAAAATCATTTTTTTTTTCTTTTCCCCACGGGTCCCTTTAATAACCCCAACAACATTCCTAGGGGGTCAAGAGGGGGATACCTTGCCCCCTTTCATTAAATTCACCCTTCGTTTTTCACCTCTTCTTCTCTCTCGATCCTACCGAGAGACAAGATGGCGGCCGCTCCGGACTGTCACGCAGCAAAAAAAAAAAAAAAGCTCACGCACAGCCGCTGGAAGAGATGTATCAACATATATCAGCCTCCTCACCCACCCTCAGGAAACATAGGGGATTAGGATACGTCTCCCGTACCCACTTATAACTAGTAATTTAATTTACGAAGCACAAAATGGCGAATTCCCGTTTCGCTACCAGTTTGCGGCCCAGTTCGCGGCCCGTGAAGCGCTTCTACCGTGAAAAATCATTTTTTTTATCTTTTCCCCACGGGTCCCTTTAATAACCCCAACAGCATTCCTAGGGGGTCAAAAGGGGGATACCTTGCCCCCTTTCATTAAATTCACCCTTCGTTTTTCACCTCTTCTTCTCTCTCGATCCTACCGAGAGACAAGATGGCGGCCGCTCCGGACTGTTTAGAATGTTGACAGACACCGGAGAGCCAATCAGCTTTCTGCGCGCAAAGTTCCGATAAGCGAAAAGTAAGCGGACCGGATCGCTGCCCAGAGCGCTGTTACAGATATATATCTTGATTTAAACGTTAATTTCTCAAAAACTACTGGAGCACATATATTGAGACCTAGCAAAGGCACATCGGGCTAACAGTCCCTACAATTTTGCCAAGTTTCGTGCAAATCCATTCAGCCGTTCGAGCTAAAAGTGAGTCCAACCGCCCTATGGAAAACTCAATGCAAAAAACGCGTTTTGGGACCCCCCTTTTTTCTCAGCCCCCCCTTGACGAAACCCCACCAAATTTTCAGGAGCTGCTCAGAAACAAAATGTGCCATTTTCCTGAAAATTTCAGCCGATTCCATCCACAAACGCCAAAGTTATTAGACATAGAATTTTCAAAAGTCCCATAGGGAATTAATCCTAACTATATATACCTACTGGCGATAGCCAGTAGGTAATATATATATATATATATATATATATATATATATATATATATATATATATATATATATTCACTGAAAAACCATAGGTTTGACACCAGTTATAGTTAGCTGGAAATTTTACTGACATAAAACCAATGAAATTCCACGTTATAGTTAGTTGGACTCACTATAACTTGCGCGTGTAATGCACTGCTGATGACATTACATATTACATCACTCATGACATGGTCAGTGACATCACTTATGACACCATCCAGTGAATGTGTGTCTTTCTAAAAAATAAATATGTTTTATATATGTATATGTAAAGGTCAAGGGAAGAATAAATGTTTAAATTATTGTCTTAATGAAGTTTTTTTTTCAAAAAGAAATGATTGGATAACTGGCTTATTAAGTGTACCTTAGTGAATACATATATTAGCGAGTAATGTTTAAATATTTAAATATATGTATCAGTGTTTCACTTTGTGAATAACTGGCTGCATGGGTTGATGAGTACCTACATGTGTAGGTATTTGGGTTCTTAGATGTTTTTTTAGTATCAGTATGAGTGTTTCTATGGTTTTATGGTGGTATTACTAATCACATAGATGCATGAATGACTAACTCTCTCTTTGTATGTGTTTAGAAGACACCATATGTGCAGGACTGCATGGGTGGTTGAGTGTGTATAGTTTTATATGCAAATAAATGGATGTTCAATAGTTTATTTGCATATGTGAGTATGTGTGTGAGTAACTTTTGGATGATTGTCGGTGTGTAACAGGATGTATAGGTGTATCACTACATATGATGAGTGAGTATATGTATGAGTGACTATATAGAACTGTTGGTGAATGAGAGAATGTGTATATAGATGGTGGAATTACTGAATTGGTTGTTGTAACTGGTATGGGTATCTCCATTTTTTTGAAAATGTTAATTTCTATTTTCCAATATGTGTTTTAAGGGTTACATTACACTTAAAGGAGGTCTGTCATCAGTGATGTCATAAGTGATGTCACTGACCATGTCATGAGTGATGTAATATGTAATGTCATCAGCAGTGCATTACACGCGCAAGTTATAGTGAGTCCAACTAACTATAACGTGGAATTTCATTGGTTTTATATCAGTAAAATTTCCAGCTAACTATAACTGGTGTCAAACCTATGGTTTTTTCAGTGAATTTCATAGGTTTTTCAAATGCTACTTCCTAACTATAACGTGTGTAAAACCTATGGTTTTTTCAGTGAATTTCATAGTTTTTTTTAATGCTAGTTCCTAAGTATGTAATCACGTTCGTAACTAGATAGTGTCACCGCCTACACGTCCTGAGAAGCGCATGTAAAGTCATGTGACTTGAAAACAAGACTTCCAATTGGTTCTTAGTAGTTTCTGTTCTGGAATTTACACGAAGCACTCCACCCACTTTCCTCACAATCTTTTCTACTCTCAAGAGACAACAATGTCGAGAATCTTCCGGAAGACTTTGCTGAAATGGCTGCCCTACCGCATTCATCTTCCGAATCTGAAGGAAATGAGCGACCACCGTTAAGAAGAAAAAAGGAATCTTTCATTTGGCAATTTTTCACTTATCCTGAAGATCAAAAGAAAGTGAATGCGCCAAAAGTAACCTGCACGATATGCAATTCGGAGCTCTCAAGGGGAAATCCAAATAAAAAATATTCCTTTTCTATACAAACCATGCAGCGGCATGTTAAACAAAGGCATCCTGAGCATTATGCAAAAGCATCGACAAGAGCCCTGGCCACGCTATTACCATCAGAGGTGGCCAGCACATCTTCTGGTGTATGACCTGTATCTCCATCGAGTGCTGAGATGGACTTGAGACCATATCTTGCGAAGGTGCATATGAAATGCAACAAGTGTGGAGAAATTCTTTTGTATGGAGAGCAGAGCCTCGTTCTTATTAAACTCAAAATTGACACAAATGCCCCAAGAAAAGATACATTTCTTCACTTCATTTTCAAACTATTACATACTGAAAAATGTAGTAGCAACTTTAAGAAATCGAAAGCATCATAACACTTCTTTCCCAAAAAAAAAAATTAAGTTCTTTTCAGAACTAACTCTTTCTACCAAAACGTGCTCCAAGAGCATATTATGAGATATTTTTTCGTCGCTTTATTTTAGTGCGAGACCGGGTGCGCGCACCCTACTATCGCGTACAGGACCTGACACTTGCAAGTGAAGTCATGTGACTTCTAAATAACACTTCTAATTGGTTCTTGGTAGTTTCTATTCTGGAATTTACACGCAGCACTCCACCCACTTCCATCACTTTCTTTTCTACTCTCAAGAGAGAACAACGTCGAACATCTTCCCGAAGACTTCGGTACAATGGCTACCATTCCGCATTCATCTTCCGAATCTGAAGGAAATGAGCGACCACCTTTGACAAGAAAAACGGAGGCCACGCTATTACCATCAGAACTAATCAGCACATCTTCCGGTGGACGACCTGTATCTCCATCGAGTGCTGAGATGGACTTGAGACCATATCTGGCGAACGTACACATGAAATGCACGAACTGTGGAGAACTTCTTGTATACGGAGAGCAAAGCTTTACTCCAATTAAACAAATAATTGAGAGTCATAAATGCTCCAAGAAAAGTTAAATTTCTTCACTTTATTTGGATAGTATAACATACTGAAAAATGTCGTCACAACTTTAAGAAATCAAAAGCATCATAACACTTGTTTCCAAAAAAAAAAAAGTTCTTTTCAGAACTAACTCTTTGTACCAAAACAAGCTTGAAGAGCATATTAGCTGATATTTTCTCGCCGCTTTCTTATAGTGCGCGACCGGTGCGCGTGCCCACCTATCGCGTCGAGACACGCATGTGCAGTCATGTGACTTTAAAACAACACTTCCAATTGGTTCTTACTAGTTTCTATTCTGCAATTTACACGGAACACTCCACCCACTTCCCTAGAAAACCAGTTTATCGAAAAACTTTTAAAGCCTCCTCTTATGAAATATTCGACATCAATCACATAGCAGCAGAGTACTAAATAGCACTATATACACTCCGTCCCTTAATTATAAGAGACTTATTGCTATGTAAAAGCAACTTTTGTTTTCACGCAATAATGTGAAATGCTGAGCCTATTACATAATTTTATTTCACATATATGTTACTATTCTCCTTCGAGTACTAACACCGTAGAAAATACCACCAATAGCGGTGATATTTTTTACACCGAGAACGGGCGATTTCTATCGCTTACAGCCCTTACAATTATAAAGTTTTATTTCCTAAGTCTCTGATCTCCAACTGTGCAAAGTAGCTCCCCTGTGTGTCGTAATAAGGTCCATAAACAAAAACTACAGGGCCAGCATTATAAACATACACAGAACCACAAAACGACAAGAGCCACCATGCTGATATATATCCTTAATATAATAAACCTCTGAGAATAAATACATATTTCCGTGGCACCCCATAACACAAATGTGGCGTCCTCTGACTCTGCTCCATTACCAAACACCGTAACTCCCCGCCCCCCACACTTTTCACTAAACTCCGCACTCCACCCCAGCCGAACCCCCTATTACAAACCCCCAACCTACCCTCCCTGCCCAAACCCACCATGAACCTCAAACCGCCCCTAGAAAACTTATAAGACACAGGATTACTAAAACTCAAAGAATACGCAACAGGCAGATAATGTAAATAGTACATAAAGGCACATATTTTTTCCAAAATACTATTTAAAAACATGTTCTATTTTTTATAAATCTATCATGCATCTGACCCTCTAGAACTGCTTTCAAAACGTGAACTATAAACCTCTACTTTTCATTTTCAACCATACACTTTCATCTGACCCTCAGGAACTGCTTTCAAAACATGAACTATAAACCTCTACTTTTCATTTTCAAACCATACACTTTCAATTACATTATTTTTTTTCCACAATTCATGTAATGTTACACACCTTTTCTAAAATACACCAGTCCCTATCATTTATAAGGATTTATTTTCAGTCTTCATCAGTGACACTTGCTTCACATATAATAGAAATCACTATAACTTTTTAAACGACAATGCTAACGCGGTAAAAATAACCCTTCATTTGCTTTCCTTTAAGAATGCACACTTAAAACTGAACGTTGCATCTGCTCACACACATATCTTTCACTAAGCTAACATTCACAGAAAACAGCATTGATGTAAAAAAAAATTGACCTTGCTTTACAACTCCCTCAAATCACTCCCTTATTTTTTAACGCATCCTCCAGTTCAAAAAAAGCTACTTTTTTAATAACCACTAAGCAATATATAAGTGACTAGACTCCTAGAAAATGTATCAAGTCATTCTGCTCCTCTCCACTGCATAGCCGGCGACCTAATTCTGTGGAGTTGCTATACAACCGGCAGTGCTGCGCAGTTTCCTGTACCATCTTGGGAAATTCAAAATGGATGTCCCTCCTGCCTTCGCAAACGAGCCGGGCCACTTACAACTATTTCGACAGAGAATGCTTCTGTACTACTGCACCTTACCACTCTCAACTTTGAATACTTCATATCGATTATCATTTCGATATTCGTATTTCACCTGTGTGCAGCCTGTATTTCATTGCCTGAGCTGTGATTTCACGTGGGCCCTGGATTTATGTCTCTGCAATTTGGTACCTCCTGAACCGAATTACAATCACCTCATGAATCCGTTACTTGATCATGAACAGCTTTGTTACAACGGAGAGTTTATGGCCTTTGCAGCGATACAAGGAGTTCTGGGTCATTGGAATATATTCGCAGCGGCGCAAGATTTCCTAACAGAGAGCTACATCGAAAACCCACCGACCTGCCCTATGATGGTAAAAGACGCCCCAATAATGACAGATCATGAATGCTCCTTTCATCTTCTCAATTGGATGGCTGACATGTTTTCAGATGATAACAATGATTTCATGTTAGAGGCACTTGCTGCATATTTTGCCTACACAATGGACGGTTAACTCCTTCCTAACAGCGAGCTACATCGAAAACCCACCGAGCTGCCCTCTGATGGTAAAAGAGGCTCCGATTATAACAGATCATCAGTACTGCTTTACTCTTTTCCATTGGATAGCTGACATAATTTCAAATGATAAAACTGATTTCCTGTTACAAGCAGAAGCTACCTATTTTGCCTAAACAATGCTTCAATAACTCTCAAACAAGCCATTGACGTCCTCATTTCCTTTTCGTTTTCTATATTCTTCACGTTCTTTTCCATATTTTCTTTTGAAGAACAGACCTATTTGCTTTACTAACAGTGGACATTATGATTTCGTGTTGTTTGACAGCTGATTCATAAAGTAATGATGTATAACCACTTGCATTTTCATATATCGTTCCTAAACTGAAAGGCCAGAAACCTTCTTCCATTTATTAAAATATAATATACTTCCTTATGAGACTGTACAATGTTTTTTTCCAACTATATACATTTTTCTTCAACTATAGCGTTTGTATTCCATGTACTACTGACAATACCAATTACTGTGTTTTTTGCAATTTCTGTACTCATATTACATAATGATTTGCCTTTAAAACAGTACATTTCTAAATAAACATTTCAAATATTCACGGTTTCTCTTTTAATCCATAACCTCAACTGAAATGATTTCATATTGAAAAACTATTCATGGGTTCCACATAACCTTAACTGTAGTCACTGAGGACCTTATTTATGAAGACCTTCCGCCGCCAGTGCCTCATTTTTTAAAATGGGAAAAAGTAACGCACAGGTGGCGCAAGGCCTTCATAAATAAAGTCCTGAATGTTTTCTTTTCTCGACCTCACTTACTGATACTAGAACCTGCAAGCCAATTACGGCCCGTGAACTCTTTCTTAGTAGGTCGCGCACCGTAAAGACAGTTATACCACTGTTAACATTTATTTTTTACTGTTACTAAGCACCGACACAGTTCCGCTTCACTCAGAGTTAATCACTGCTCCCACGCTTCTACAGGCCAGACGCTATGTCGTATTTCTCTCCTTATCACCCTTTCATCTCCACAATAACAAACAGTTGTCCTCCAGCCACCAGAGAACAGACTCAGATGCAGAGGCACCAAAGAGTGAACCCATCACCAACTGCCATCTCCGGCTGTTTCCATGGTTACACCTCATTCTGCACCTTGCTGAACGCACAGGTCAAAAGTTCATGTCTTAACGTCCTACAACAAACTAAGAACACTATTTTCCCTCCAGAAACACCTACCAATACACAGCTCTGTTACATATATTGTTTTTTCACACCCAATAGTACTTTTCGTTTAACATAAACATTAACCTGTTCAATCTCCACTTGTTACAATCAACCAATCATTTTTATTTTTTAAACCACACCCAGCCTCTTCCTTTTTCTTTATTTAGAATTTCAACTTCTAACTACCATTCCACTTCCAGAACCGATCGGAGGACGACTACAAATCCCTTGAAAATGAAGGTCTGGCTAATAGGACACAGTTATATTCACTGGAGTGAACAATATGCAGTAAGCAGACGAATTTGCAACCTCAGCTTACCAAATGTACACATAACATGGATTTCCAAAAGAGGATTGAAATGTCACCAATTGATTCCATTGGTGAAAACTTTTATGCATCTCCCAGAACCAGACCTTATAATTGTGCACTGTGGTGGGAACGATCTAGGCACAATCACTGGGGTAGGTCTGGAAATGCTTCTAAAAGACACCTTTCGACAATTGATGACACTTTTTCCTCGATCTGCCTTGGCATATTCCAATATATGCCAAAGACAGAAATGGAATTGGTCCAATCACCATTGTGCACAATTTGAGAAAGCAAGGAGACATGTAAATAAATCTGTTTCTGCGTTCCTCAGAGATTATAGCATGGGTTCTATTTACCACAACAACTTGCGATACCACATGCAAGACGTCTATAGGAGAGACGGTGTTCATTTCACGAATGAGGGAAACAGAATCTTCCTCTGCAACATCAGGCTCTGCATCGGTACTTACTTATAAATGCAGAAAACACTCAATTAACACAAGGGATCTTTTCAGAGCCACCTTATATCTAAGCACTCAAACTTCTGATTTATCTCCATTTTCACACTCTTGTAAATAGGTGTGCGCGACCGGGTGCGCGCACCCCGTATTTTTTTTCCGGGAAAAATTATATTTTTTTGCGTTTAAGGGCCTTACTGCACACCCCGAGAAAAGCTACGCAGCAAAACAATCTCTACCTTCTCCCCTTTCCATGTTTCAACGCTTTGAAATGAACAATATATTTACTCGCAGTGACAAAATGGCGGATAAAACTTCCTGATTTCCTTTGAATCGAACGTTAACAGACGTCACGCAGCCCAAAAAAATTCCGCTCACGCGCAGCCGCTTGGGTGCGCGCACGTGTGCGCGCCTATAGATATATAATTGGCTTTAACTTAAATTTTCTCAACAACTACTTAACGGATTTACACCATTCCAAAAAAAGCGTAATCTGCGAACAAGACTCTACAGTTTTGGCAAATTTCTTATAAATTCATTCACCCATTCGAACTGTAGCCGAGTCTAAAGGTCCCATGGAAAATAACATGGAGAAAACACGTTTTGGGACCTCCCTTATATCTCAGCCCCCACTTGACCAATCCCCCCCAAACTTTCAGGGAAGGAGCGCAGCGGTCCTAGCCATCTTCTTTGAGAAATTCGTAAAGACTCATCCACCAGGGCCAAAGTTATTCCAAATAGAATGTTGAGGATTTCCTATGGAAAACAATCCTAACTATAACTACCTACTGGCGACCGCCAGTAGGCAATATATATATATATATATATATATATATATATATATATATATATATATATATATATATATATTACCTACTGGCGGTCGCCAGTAGGTAGTTATAGTTAGGATTTTTTTCAATGTTAAATCTCAAAATTCTATTTGGAATAACTTTGGCGCCGGTTGACGAATCTGCCTGAAAATTTCCTGAAAATGGCCTCGCGGGGTTCCGGTCCTTCCCTGAAAGTTTGGGGGGGATACGTTAAGCGGGGGCCGAGATAAAAGGGGGGTCCCAAAACGCGTTTTCCCCATGTTAATTTCCATAGGGCGGTCGATTTCACTTTTAGCCCGAACGGCTGAATGGATTTCCACGAAACTTGGCAAAATTGTAGGGACTGGTAGCCCGATGTGCCTTTGCTATGTCTCAAGATATGTGCTCCAGTGGATTTTGAGTAATTTAGGTTCAAAAAAATATATATATCTATAGGCGCTCTCCGGTGCGCGCACCGGAGTGCGCTCCAGGCGCAACACGCGACTTGCGCGCAGAAAGCTGATTGGCTCCCTGGTGACTGTAAACATTCTAAACAGTCCGGAGCGGCCGCCATCTTGTGTCTCGGTAGGATCGAGACACGAGAGGTGGCCAAAACAAAGGGGGAAATGACCATAAGGGGGCAGAGTAGACACTCCCTGTACCCCTAGGTTTGATGTGGGGGCCATTAAAGGGCCCCGCGGGGTCTCACCCCCTTTTTTTTTTTTTTCGATTTTCGCGGGGGAAGCGCCTGGTGCGCGCACGGGGGAGCGTATCGAGGAGGGTACTATGGAAAAATAATCACTTTAAAACATTGTATGTTTATTAATTGTTTTTTTTTTATTTTTTTATTTTATGTAAGTACCTACATGTAGGTACTAATGAAGAGACTTAAATTTAATGTTCACCATCTTCTTTGTAGACATCTTGCATGTTGTTATTGTATTTTTTGTGGTATATGGAATTCATAACATAGTCTGTCTGGAAAGGAGAAACAGATCTTTTAAGCACTCCCTGAGAATTTCTAGGGGATCATGAGTAGTCTATCCTGCTCACTTATGAAAATGAGGTGTAAAATATTCATATGAGATAATATAGTGGGAGAAAGGTAGTAACTATGAGTAAACTTACTATGTAACAGAAAAATAGTTGAACAGTATACTATAAGTCTCACTTTATATTTTAAACATTTTTGGTAATACTTTATGAATTACATATAAAAAAGAATATTGTCTGAAACAATTGAAATTATTAAAGATACATTTATTCCTCTGATTCTTTTTCATAATTTAATAAAATTTCTAACATAATATTGTCCGGAATTTCCTCATAATTATATGTACATGATTCCATTTCTTCCAAACATTCTATAAACTGTTCATCCAAAGAGTCATCCATGAAATCAACTTCTTTTTTTTCATCTTCTGGTTTTTCCACCTTTACTTTGATAGAAGTATCATTTGCCTTATTTTCTCCTTCCATTTTCTTTCTGAAAATTGCATACAAATTAACTATATTAGTAGAGCTAGGGTACTGTATACCAGAGAAGCCTAACTCAATCCATAACTATTACAGAGAAGTCTATCTCTATCTCTAACTATTAAAGAGGGATAGCATATCACTAACAGAATATTTTTTCAGAAATAAACTTAAAGTTTACAATATACTTCCATAATTAGAAGTTACCTTAGAGAAATTAGTTGAAGTTGTCAGTGAAATTTGTTTTCAAGTGTACTTCTGGAAGCAGTAGTCAAAATGGCTGTGTTTCCCTCTCTTCTTTTATATATATTCTTGTACTTAACCAATCAAACGTCAGGAAATAATCGTAGAAAATGAAAGATACTTTTTAATTGGTTGTAAATTCTAACATTACAAGTGTGTTTTTGTCATGTAATTTACCTCAGGATATTTAGACAGGCCTGTAGCCTAAATGTCTCAATGGAATTTCACCAAATTTGGGCAAATGGTAGGGACTGCTATGTAGTAGGGCCTATTCTATATTTGATGAAAGTGTCTCCAGTGGTTTTTTTGTAAATTGCTTTCCCACCTTTTTTTATCGAGCGCTTAGCGGTGCGCGCTCCTTTACGCGCACTGGCAGCGTTACGGGAGTCCTCTATTTTGTGTTTCGGAACAATCGAGACACAAGATGGAGGGTAAACAATGTTCGGAATGGATAGAAGGGGGAACTGTAGAGACTTCTTGACCCTCTAGGTTTTCTGAGGGGGGCTTAGGAGGCTCATAAACGTAAAAAAAAAAAAAAAAATTCTTTAATTTTCCACGGGGGTAGCGCCTGGTGCGCGCACCTTTAAGCGTACCCGAAAGCGTACTTTGGTGAAAAATAGTGAAAAAAGTTAGAAAAAAATAAACGCTTTGAATGATCAGAGTTAGGGTAGCTCTGAAAAGAGCTTTTGGGTTCTGTGGTTGATTTAGGTACCTACAAGTAGGTTCCAATACACATTCTTAAATTCAGGAGGAATATTCTATTCCCCTCATCTGAGAAGTGCACTCCATCTCCTCTGTAGATGTCTTGCATGTTGTAACGCAAGTTATTATTGTATATTGAACCCATTCCATAGTCTCTCATGTAAGCAGAAACAGATTTATTTACATGTTTCCGTGCTTTCTCAAATTGTGGACCAAATTGGTTGGACCAGTTCCATTTCTGTCTTTGGCATATATTGGAATATACCAAGGCAGTGTGGGGAAAAAGTATCATCAATTGATGAAAGGTGTCCTTTAATAGCATTTCCAGACCTACCCCAGTTAATGTGCCTAGATCGTTTCCACCACAGTGCACAATTATAAGGTCAGGTTCTGGCAGATGCAAAAAGGTTTTCACCAATGGTATCAATTGGTGACATTTTAATCCTCTGTGGCCAATCCACTTGATTTCCACATTTGATAAATCAAGGTTATGAAAATTTCTGCTAGCTGCATACCTTTGAGCCCAGTGGATGTAGCTATGTCCAATAATCCAAACAGAGTACATGATGTGAGAAGGTTCTGGTCCAGTCAGATGAAGTGTGGGAATGAAATGGCAGTTGGAACAGTAGGAGTTCACAAAAAAATAATTGTGGAGTTTCTCTGCTCTTGAATCACAGGCAATGATTGGTGGATTCAGATAGTTGAAAACTGAAAGTTAGGGTGCATGGTTATGTTGTGTGAAAGGAGCAATTTGAATGGTTTAAAAAAAGTCACCAAAAGCAAAAATACCCTGTATAGGCTGCTGTATTGACAGGTCAAACATCCTTGCTGAGTTAATTTGCAACATTGTAAGATAAACTTTTGAACCTTACAGTTCAGTTAGGAGGGAGTTGCTATGGTAACAGATAGAAAGGTTTGAGAGGGGGATGGGTGTTGGTTTGAAAATAGTGAGGGAAGAGTTTTCATTGGTTGAATTAAGGCATATGTGTACAAAGATAGAGATTTTCTATGCCAGTCTTGGTTTCAGTGTATTGAGAGCACACCTTTTCCTCTGCTAAAGAAAAATTGGTGTGTGTGTCTGACACTGTTTTCAATCTCCAAAAGCATTTGTAAAGGTAAGTAATGATTCATTTAATTTAGATAGAGATTTATTTGCTCTATGGAGAATATTTGGAAGCAGATAGTTTTGTTTTAGAAGTGAAATTGTATGTTAGTATATAAGTCCTGCGCAGTGTTTCTTACATGTTATTTAAAAATCGATTTTGGGTGCAAATGAATGGTATTTTTATTTGGCCTTTTTTTATGATTGCCATGTGCAGTTGATGCATCACTTTAAACATGGGTAATAAGTGATGCACTGGTGGCGCAAGGCCTTTATAAATGAGGCCCTGACTTTGTTTGATGATATTGAGTGGTTGTACTTAGGTTCTGCGCAGTGTTTCTTACATGTTATTCAAAAATCGATTTTTGGGTGCAATTGATTGGTATATGTATTTGGCCCTTATTTATGATTGCCATGTGCAGCTGATGCATGACTTTAAACATGGGTAATAAGTGACGCACTGGTGGCGCAAGGCTTTCATAAATAAGGCCCTGACTTTGTTTGATGATATTGAGTGGTTGTACTTAGGTTCTGCGCAGTGTTTCTTACATGTTATTCAAAAATCGATTTTTGGATGCAATTGATTGGTATATGTATTTGGCCCTTATTTATGATTGCCATGTGTAGCTGATGCATGACTTTAAACATGGGTAATAAGTGATGCACTGGTGGCGCAAGGCCTTTATAAATCAGACCCTGACTTTGTTTGATGATATTGATTGGTTGTACATAGGTTCTGCGCAGTGTTTCTTACATGTTATTGAAAAATCGATTTTTGGGTGCAATTGATTGGTATATGTATTTGGCCCTTATTTATGATTGCCATGTGCAGCTGATGCATGACTTTAAACATGGGTAATAAGTGACGCACTGGTGGCGCAAGGCTTTCATAAATAAGGCCCTGACTTTGTTTGATGATATTGAGTGGTTGTACTTAGGTTCTGCGCAGTGTTTCTTACATGTTATTCAAAAATCGATTTTTGGATGCAATTGATTGGTATATGTATTTGGCCCTTATTTATGATTGCCATGTGTAGCTGATGCATGACTTTAAACATGGGTAATAAGTGATGCACTGGTGGCGCAAGGCCTTTATAAATCAGACCCTGACTTTGTTTGATGATATTGATTGGTTGTACATAGGTTCTGCGCAGTGTTTCTTACATGTTATTGAAAAATCGATTTTTGGGTGCAATTGATTGGTATATGTATTTGGCCCTTATTTATGATTGCCATGTGCAGCTGATGCATGACTTTAAACATGGGTAATAAGTGACGCACTGGTGGCGCAAGGCTTTCATAAATAAGGCCCTGACTTTGTTTGATGATATTGAGTGGTTGTACTTAGGTTCTGCGCTGTGTTTCTTACATGTTATTCAAAAATCGATTTTTGGGTGCAATTGATTGGTATATGTATTTGGCCCTTATTTATGAATGCCATGTGCAGCTGATGCATCACTTTAAACATGGGTAATAAGTGACGCACTGGTGGCGCAAGGCTTTCATAAATAAGGCCCTGACTTTGTTTGATGATATTGAGTGGTTGTACTTAGGTTCTGCGCAGTGTTTCTTACATGTTATTTAAAAATCGATTTTGGGTGCAAATGAATGGTATTTTTATTTGGCCTTTTTTTATGATTGCCACGTGTAGCTGATGCATGACTTTAAACATGGGTAATAAGTGACGCACTGGTGGCGCAAGGCTTTCATAAATAAGGCCCTGACTTTGTTTGATGATATTGATTGGTTGTACATAGGTTCTGCGCAGTGTTTCTTACATGTTATTGAAAAATCGATTTTTGGGTGCAATTGATTGGTATATGTATTTGGCCCTTATTTATGATTGCCATGTGCAGCTGATGCATGACTTTAAACATGGGTAATAAGTGACGCACTGGTGGCGCAAGGCTTTCATAAATAAGGCCCTGATTTTGTTTGATGATATTGAGTGGTTGTACTTAGGTTCTGCGCAGTGTTTCTTACATGTTATTCAAAAATCGATTTTTGGGTGCAATTGATTGGTATATGTATTTGGCCCTTATTTATGATTGCCATGTGCAGCTGATGCATGACTTTAAACATGGGTAATAAGTGATGCACTGGTGGTGCAAGGCCTTTATAAATCAGACCCTGACTTTGTTTGATGATATTGAGTGGTTGTACTTAGGTTCTGCGCAGTGTTTCTTACATGTTATTCAAAAATCGATTTTTGGGTGCAATTGATTGGTATATGTATTTGGCCCTTATTTATGATTGCCATGTGCAGCTGATGCATGACTTTAAACATGGGTAATAAGTGATGCACTGGTGGCGCAAGGCCTTTATAAATCAGACCCTGACTTTGTTTGATGATATTGAGTGGTTGTACTTAGGTTCTGCGCAGTGTTTCTTACATGTTATTCAAAAATCGATTTTTGGATGCAATTGATTGGTATATGTATTTGGCCCTTATTTATGATTGCCATGTGTAGCTGATGCATGACTTTAAACATGGGTAATAAGTGATGCACTGGTGGCGCAAGGCCTTTATAAATCAGACCCTGACTTTGTTTGATGATATTGATTGGTTGTACATAGGTTCTGCGCAGTGTTTCTTACATGTTATTGAAAAATCGATTTTTGGGTGCAATTGATTGGTATATGTATTTGGCCCTTATTTATGATTGCCATGTGCAGCTGATGCATGACTTTAAACATGGGTAATAAGTGACGCACTGGTGGCGCAAGGCTTTCATAAATAAGGCCCTGACTTTGTTTGATGATATTGAGTGGTTGTACTTAGGTTCTGCGCTGTGTTTCTTACATGTTATTCAAAAATCGATTTTTGGGTGCAATTGATTGGTATATGTATTTGGCCCTTATTTATGAATGCCATGTGCAGCCGATGCATGACTTTAAACATGGGTAATAAGTGACGCACTGGTGGTGCAAGGCTTTCATAAATCAGACCCTGACTTTGTTTGATGATATTGAGTGGTTGTACTTAGGTTTTGCGCAGTGTTTCTTACATGTTATTCAAAAATCGATTTTTGGGTGCAATTGATTGGTATATGTATTTGGCCCTTATTTATGAATGCCATGTGCAGCTGATGCATCACTTTAAACATGGGTAATAAGTGACGCACTGGTGGCGCAAGGCCTTTAAAAATAAAGCCATGAGTTGCTATTGTATAAACTTAAATATGTTGCAATTTATTGTTTATATTGTTTGCTTTTTAACATTACTTTGTTGTTTGCTAATAGTGGTCTTTCATATGTTTTTTTAACAGAACAACAGATTCAAATCAACTTCTGAAAAGGAAGCAAAAATGCCTTCAAGGCAAAGAAATATCAAAAATACCATACGGAAAAGGAGAACATCAACAACAGACTTTATGGAATCCTCTTCAACAAGTACTTCAAAAAACACCAGAAAAGCTTCTGGTAAGCCAATTAAGTCTTTTCTTCGCAACATATGTCGTAGGAAAAAAAATGAAATTGCTAATGTGAATATACAGAAAAAGTCAACAAATCTAAAAAGGAAAGAGAAGCCCACAAAAAATGTTTCCATTGGACCAGGAGAGAAGAGAATGGTTAGCAATAGAAGGGTAAATGTTTTTAGGGACATTCGTAGGCGAATGTTTCGCAATAGGGTAGTTTTAAATTTGCTAAAAAATGATAAGAAAAGTAAACTAAAAGCTGCTTTTTACAAGAAAAAGAAAAGTGTAGAAAAGATTGTTGATCAGGCTTTTGAAGTTAAGAAAAAATTATTTATTTTAATAATCAATAGAATTAGGATACTTAATAAGGCAATGGATGTTTTCAAATCGAACAGTAGATGGAAAAGAATTATTAATCGGAGTAATTTTTGTGAAGTATTTTCTGGTGAATGGATGCATAGTTCAAGTTCTGAGCCTTTTTTTAATGAGGAGAGTTACTTTCAGGAAAATGATTTGGTGCATGCAGTTGACACCAGTGGTCGTGCATATGAGGTGAAAGATAGTTGTGTGATGGAAAAAGAGAAACTTGTATCTAGAGATGCAGAAGAGGTGTTAGCTGATGAAGTTTTAGGGAGACGTACTAAGGGTCCAGTGTACACATGGAAATGCAGTAGTATTTGTAGTGTGCGACAGGAATCAATTGATTTGCTTCGAAATTTCTTACGTACATATAGTAAAAAAAGTCTCAAACAAAAAATGAAGATCCTGCAAGAGTTAGATCCTTGCAGAGTGAGAGAAAGCACAGGTTTGCAAGGGCATTCACTAGCATGTCTTTCTAGAAAAGTTTGTCGGAGTGTTTTTCATCATTTTAGGATGTTAGCAGTGCATCATAATAACGTAAGGAAATTAGTGAGGAAGTTGTATTATGCAAAAAGTCCTGCACTTAAGCTTAAACAGTTAAATAGTGCTCTTTTGCATGGATCTGAAGTGGATGTGAAGACTATTTGTGAAGAAATTGAGTTTTGTTATTTTGGGAACAAAGAGGACAGTGTAGAAATAGATATAGTAATGGATGGTAATGCAGAAGATAATGGACAAATTTCAAGTATTGAAAAGTTTGATGAGGAAATTATCAAGTTTAAGGTGAAATCAAGTGAGAGGCCTAATGTAACTTGTGTGTGTTGTCGACGGACTCATTATAAAATTCAGACTAGGTTAGTTGATTTATATGCAAAAAGTGAATTGGAAAATAATAGTGAATGGGAGGATTTTGTAAGTTATTTGTTGGTGGAGAATTCTTTTGATTTGAGTTTGGATCAGCGTATTTGCAATTATTGTTTGAAAAAATTAAATGAAAATAGAATGCCTGCAAGAGCAGTTTATAATAATCTTCAGTTGATAGATATTCCTTCTGAATTGATGGATCTAAATACTTATGAATCTATTTTGATTCAATGTGTCCATCCTTTTCAGGCTATTGTACGCATGGAGCCTAAGACAGGGAAATTGCCTCCATCAGATTTACTGAGAGGATTAAAGGGAAGAGTTGTTTATTTGCCTCTAGATGTAAAGAAAAATATTAATACAATTGGTGTAGAAAGAGTAGAAGAAGATCCTTTAGTTATTCTAGTTAATGGGGTTCCAACAAAGAGTAAGAAAATTTGGCAAGATTTAGTGGATGTTAAAAAAGTCAAGAAGGCAACGTTGTATTTAGTTAAAAACAATGAGTACTACAAAAATGTAAGTGTTGGAGTAGAGGAAACAGCTACAGAAGAAGATAGTGATTCTTCAGTTGGTCAAATTGAAAAAGTTGATGTGTCTAGAACTGAAGAAATATATGAACATTATACTGTTCATCCTTTGCATTCCAAAGAAGTAATGGGAAATGCAATTGACTTGTTTCAAATGAAAGCAGCAAAAGGAAGTCCCATTAGTGTATGGGAAGAAAGTTTGGAAGCTCGTTGTTTTCCACAATTATTTCCAACAGGTTGTGGTGGACGATATGATGATCGACCAGTTCAAATTCCTGCAGCTGAATACCGGACTCTAAGATTATATGCAGAAGATCCAAGGTTTCGTCAATGCATTCCATATTTATTTCATCTACTGTTTGAAAGTGATTTGTCTGGGCTTTCTTATGCAGTTAATCATATATTAAAAAGTGGACCTCATTTGCAGAATGTTTGTGCAAGGGACTTTATGGAGAAAGTTAATCTGCAAGACAGTATTTTGGAATCTCAGCTAATCAATCTCATGGCATGTCAACGTGGAACCAACGAGTATTGGTTTCGTCGTCATGGAGAATTGAAATGTATGCTAAGAAACTTAGGAACTCCTACATGGTTCCTCACTCTTAGCTGTGCTGAGTATGCATGGGACGATTTACTTCAATTTCTACGAGAGGCAAATGAAAACATACCAAATATAGAATTGAAAACACCAGGAGAACTGTGTTCTTTAGATCCAGTGAATGTTTGCAGATATTTTAATCATAGATTTGAAGCTATGATGTCTTTTATTACCAACAAAAAAAATCCTCCCCTTGGAGAGGTTTTGGATTTCTTTTGGAGGAAGGAATATCAAGCGAGAGGTGCTCCTCATATACATATGTTGTTGTGGATTAAAGATGCACCCAAATTTGGATCAGATTCAGATGAAACAGTGATGAGTTTCATTGAAGAGTATTCAACATGTGCTGTTCCAAAATCTACTGAAGAAAACAATTTAAGGCAACAAGTTTTACGTTTTCAATCTCATCGTTGTGGAAAGTACTGTCGTCGAAAATTTAAAAACAAGGAAAAGTACTACACGAAATGTCGTTTTGCATTTCCTCGACCAGTGATTTCTAAGGGAAGAGTAAATAATTTGATGTCATCTCTACGACATACTGTGACGAGAAAATCTCCCAAAAACACATATAATTTGAAAAGAAATGAAGAATCTAAGTACATCAACGATTACAACCCAGTGATTTTGTCCATGTGGAATGCTAACATGGATATTCAGTTCGTTGCTGACAACTCTATTGCTGTGGCTCGATATGTGACATCTTACATCACCAAAAAAGAAAAGACAGAACTGAAGGAAATGTGGGAGGACATTTCACATGAAAAGAGTCTAAGCAAGAAATTATACAGTTTCAGTCTGAAGATGTTGTCGCATCGAGAAATTGGAGCATATGAATGTTCTGATCGGTTATCATCAGCAAGTCTCTATGCCAAATCAAGAACAATCATTTGGGTGAGTCTTGGTCTTGCTGCAACACGAAACCGAGTTTTGAAATCTGTACAAGAAATTGAATATTTGGCGGAAAAAGAACCAAACAGTACAGATATTTTGAAGACAAATATGTTGGATACATACTATCCAAATAGAAGTACTCACCTTGAGAACACATGTTTGTATGAAGTTCTTCAAAACTACAGTTATAAGAGGAACATCACAGAAGATATCAATAATGGAAAATATGCACTCATTGGCTATGAAGGATGTCTAGTGAAGCAGAAAAAAGGCCATTTGATTAATCATCGAAAATTGAGTTGTGAAGTTGTAGACAAAAGAGAATTTTACTATTTAGCTCTTTTGCAACTCTTTAAGCCATGGCGTACAGAAGAGGAACTACTTGGAGATTTTCTCTGTTATGAAGACTCTTTTAATGCAACTAAGGATACCATAGAATGTCCTATTTTTCTAAATTATCTGCAAATGTTGAATGAAGAAATGGAGCAAGAAACCACAATTGCTGAAGAGATAGCTAGAAACAGTTCTCAAGATAGTCAGAGTTCTACTTCATTGAGCCAGGATCCACTAGGAGGACCAATTATCCAAAATGAAGCTGCCACTGCCATGGATGAGGTGGAAAGAGCTATGGAACAAGCTCAAGAGGATGGAGTTAACTTAGAAGATTTGGTAAAGCAACTAAACATTGAGCAGAAAAAGATATATGATGAAGTCACAGAGCAGATTGAACATGGATTCAGACATGAGAAAAAAGAGTGCTCATGTATATTATTTGACCCTGTCCGACTGTATGTAAGTGGAGAAGCGGGGACAGGAAAAAGTTTTCTAATTAAAGCCGTTGCAAGTTATCTGCAGAAAAGGACTGATTCACCACTGTCTTGTGTTGTAACTGCTCCAACTGGTCTGGCAGCACATAATATTAAAGGGATTACTCTACATCGTTTATTGATGCTGCCAGTTGAACATGATAATAAATTGCATTACAACAAGCTATCTGGAGATGCGTGTTCTGAAGTTTCAAGAGTCTTGAAGAAAATGAAACTTCTTATCATAGATGAAGTAAGCATGGTCTCAAATCTAATGCTTGCTTTTGTGCATTTGAGAATGCAAGAAATTCTTAAAACAGACTATGATGTGTTATTTGGAGGAAAACACATTATTGTTTTTGGAGATCTATTGCAGTTGACTCCAGTAAAAGGACAACCAGTGTTTAAAATGCTCACGCATGAAGATACCAGGAAGTCCCTTGGAAGCATTGGAAATGTTAATATATGGCTAAATTTTAAATATGCTGAACTGCTTCAAAATATGCGACAGGCCAAGGATGAAGATTATAAAAATATTCTACAAGATGTAAGAATTGGAAAAATGACTGAGAAAGGGAAAAAAGCTTTGCATAGTCGATTAATTTCAAATTTGTATGCAAATGAAAACATTCTTCCAGAGAATATTTTTAAAAAAATGACTGAGAAGAAATCTGGGATATGTTTGATGCCAACTCTGCAAGAATGTTCCATCTTCAACCAAAAAATGTTAGACTTAGAAAATGAAGAGATTGTGAAACTGGAAGCAATAGATAAAATAGAGCATATGGGTGCAACAATTGTTTTGTCAGAAAATTTGAAAACTAAATTGCATTCATTGGAGAAAAGTATTTCAAAAACAGCTGGTTTTGAAAAGACTCTGAATGTGTGTTTAAATTGTCGTATCATTTTGAGAAGGAATTTAAATGTTGAAAGCGGTCTGGTAAATAGAGCAATGGGTTATGTTGTTGATTTTGTGAATTACAGAAATAGAGATGGAATTGAATTTTTAAAAATAAAATTTGAAGGCATTGAACAAGTACAACAAATAAGTCGTTGTTCTGCTAGATTTTTACTTGTAAAAGACTTATATGTTCGCCGAAAACAGTTTCCTGTTTGTTTGGCGTATGCGGTGACAATTCATAAATCTCAAGGTTTAAGTGTAGATAGTGCATTGGTGAACATTGGAAGATCTGTGTTTAAAGAGGGTATGGCATATGTGGCATTATCTCGAGTCAGAACTTTATCAGGATTGTACTTGATTGTGTGTGATGAGACAAAGATTTCTGCCGATCTAGATTGTGTTAAAGAATACAATAGGTTAAGAAGAGAGTATGCTCCACATTTGCCTCAATATCCTCTGTTTGAAAAACGTGTGGTAGGCCGAAAAAGAAGAAATGAGGATAATTGTAGTGAGGTAGTTGCAAAAAGACAAAAAGTAGAGAAAACTGTAATTGAAAACAGGAAGAAAAAGAATTGTGGAGAAAATGTTGTTGGATTTCAGTTTGAAAATAGTTCTGGTGTCAACTGCTATGCTAATGTAGTGGTTAATGTTGTTTTTTTTCTTAAAAGTTTACAAGAACAGATTGTTGAAAATCGGGATCAAAGATTGTGTGGTTTATTGAATTCTGTGTTTCAGAAATGTAGCAGTGTTACAGCACAAATAGAAAGTGTAACAGAAATTCGAAATATTTTAGATTTGTGTTCTGGTCAAGATAAATTTTCACAGAACATTCAGCAGGATTGTCAGGAATTTTTAATGTATATGTTTGGTGTTTTGGAAGATGAAGGTGTAGATGTAGATAATCTTTTCAGTCTTTCTTATCAATGGCAGCATGACTGCCACAATTGTAGTTTATCAAGTACTACTACAATAGACACTGAAAGATTTATATATTTGACTTTACCAGACTGTAAATCAGTGTCTTTTAAAAATCTAGTTAAAGCAGCAGATCATAATATGGTGTGTACCCAATGTAACTGTACAATGCTGTCCACATTATTTATACAAAGGTATGGGCAGTATATTATTTTAGTTTTCCAACGATGTAGACCTGATGGAACTAAATTGACAACTTCTATCAAAAATTTTGTGGCTTCTCAGTTATCAATTTCTGGAAGGACCTTTACAACTGAAGCTATTATTTATCATGATGGATCTTCGACCACCTCAGGACATTATACATGCTACTTAAAATCTGAAAATGGATGGAGTTACTGCAATGATTCTCATTTAACTTATAAACAACGTTTGGAAAGGGGCGACCACTCGGTCCCCCCGAACGTATGGCAGAGTGCCTCGATCCCCCCGGGAAGCCATTTTGGGCGGGAGGCGCGTCTCGGCTGGTATGCCCGAAGTGGCGTAGCCGGGGCGCGCTTTTTCCCGCCCTAGAGTGGGCTGGCCTAGACACTGACGCGGCCGGCCACGCCCTCGGGGCAGGCAGGGGCGGGTTTACGCCCGCCCTGAAGATGGATAAAAAGGGACGCAAGACCAGAAGACATCCTCTTGTTCCTGTGCTCTGAAGCTGCACCTCCTCGCTGCCCGTGAGCTCGAGACGGAACGAAGAGCCAATTTTGACCCACCCACCAGCCCCTGAAGACAGCCAGTTGTTTAATAAAATTGATCGATAATTCTATTTCGTTTACAGGTTGTGTTAGTATTGTGTTGATGTTGAATGTGTAATAAAGATTGGTCTAATTTTGTAAGTTTGGTGATTAAAGAAATTCGGAGTTAACGTCCATTTATAAATGTGCTTTTCGGTCATAGTGGCCAATGTGTTGTTTTTGGTTTAGGTAGCATTTGTCGTATTTATTTTTTGGTCGGGCGGTAAGGTCATGATCGGTGAGCACTAATTGGAAGATCCCTATGAGTGGGCGTCACCCAACACGGATGGGAGCGCTCGGGAGAGGTGGCCTTTGGCCCCTCAACGGGGAGGCGGTCCCTTCTAAGGATGGGTCGCCGAAAGAAAAGGAAAGGCGGTCAAGGCCCCTTCCTGTGTAGGAGGGGTTACAGCCCCCTCCTGGGGAATTTCCCGGGGCCAGTGACATCTGCGACGGCAGATGCGGTAAGTTGTGTGGGGTTGGGGGGAGGTCTACGATACCTTCTAGATACCTCACACGAGTCTCGAACGACCTTTAACTGGCGTCGAGTTTATAGGTGCCCCCGTCAAGTCAAGGGAAATTGGTAGTAGTTGCACTTGAGTACGCCTCAGTGCTGTCGCCCCTCCCAAGTGGGGGGGTATGTCTGGTTAGGGATCTTGACACCGGTTACGACCTTGCCGTTGGCCCTTAAACGTTAGGATGTACAATTTCAATATTTCAAGAAAATGTTTTGTAGGATGTTAGTTCGGCTAGGAGAAACTCTGTATTAGAGAATCTGTTAAGGTTAGCCAAACATCGCAATGTGGTAATGAAATTGTACATTAATATGAAACTGTCTAATGTTTTAAATTTTGTTTAATAAATACGGCCGGGAGGGTCACTCCCTCCCACTTCCAAAAAACTTCAAGAACTGTTTCCGGTTTCCCTCCTTTGGGGATTGTGTTGAGAGGGGGTGGCGGGTATCTCAGCCATATGCCTTATGACTCTACAAATTCTTATCTAGTGTTTTTAAAACCAAAGTTTTAGTAAAGGGAATTGGCCTTTGAAGACGGGAATAGTTAATAAAAGTTAGTTAGTTAGTTAGTTAATCTAATATTTTAAATTATTTATCTCATGTAGATACTTTAAGTGGATCTCAAAGTAAAAAATACTGATATACCTGACACAAATTGGCCGTGAGGAAAATGTAAGATATGATGTTTTTAGATCTTTTTTCATAGGAAGTTGATGAAATCGAAGTTATAGAGCACAGCAGACTTTTTTTCACCAAAAGGACCTTCACTATCTGCAATCTCATGTAGATACTTTAAGTGGATCTCAAAGTAAAAAATACTGATATATCTGACACAAATTGGCCGTGAGGAAAGTGTAACATATGATGTTGTTAGATCTTTTTTCATAGGAAGTCGATGAAATGGAAGTTATAGAGCACAGCAGACTTTTTTCCACCAAAAGGACCTTCACTATCTGCAATTTGGTCTCACGGAAAAGTAAGTGAATCAAAGATTAGTGTACTTATATGAGATGTATGTTTGAATGGGTTTTTTTAAACACAATCTTTTAGATTGTGTTTTTTTTCCCGCTGTTATATGATGAAGACTTTGATCTCACTAATTTAAGTGAAATTCAATATATTCTGAGAACAGCAAAAATAAATAATGTAACATATTGTAGAAGTTATTGTGTAGTTTGCATTGTGTAATTTATATTGTGTTCACATTGTCTTATACTCATTTTCTTTTTCACCCTTATTTACCTCTCTTTACTAATTTACACTCTTTTTTCATCGCTGTTTCTTTAGTGCACTTCATTCACAACTTCTTAATCTAATAGGAACTGTCTGCATTTCCTCTGTTCCTTCCACCACTTTTTATCTTTTTCATATTCTCACAGTACCACTGCTTTAGTTTCCTAACCCTCTCTTTCTTTTTCTCCATTTTTTTTCTTTCGCATCCATTGTACTGTAGTTCACTTAGTTCTTCCTTTTGTCTTTCTGTGTACTTACTCTCTCACTCCTGTTTTATCCATCGTTCTATACTAACTTCATTCCTTTCATCCCTTCACTCTGTTACTTTACTTCACTCACTCTCAATCATCTTCTATTCCTCTTTTTTATTTATAGTTTCTCAATCAGACTTCTCTCCTTTTCACTCATTTTTCTTTTATTTTCTTATCTTTACTGATTTTGATTTGATATCTTACATTCTTTTAGTATCTTATTTATCTTTAGGAATTTGTTTTCTTTCTATTTCTTTTTCCTTTTTTTCTCTTTCTACATTACTTTCTTTCTGTTTTTGTATCCTTCACTATTGCATCATTTCTTAGTAAACTTTTGTAGATTTTTAAACCTCATGAACTGTTGCTTCTATTTTATTATATATTTTTAAAAAATTATAACGTGTTTTTTCTTTTATCTTTCATAGATACAAGTTTGCATTGATTATATGGTAAGTGTGTTTACAAAATCTTTTTTGTTATCATCTTTGGTTTTATTTTCACTATTTTTCTCTCACCCTACCTCACCCCTGTTTCCTTACTTTGCTTTTCTCACTTATTCTTTTCTTCCATGTTTACTTCCTACCACATTCAACTTCTTTCAGTACCTCTGTCTATGCACACTCCTTCACTTACCTTTTTTACTGGTTCACTTAGTTCCTTTGTGACACTCCTTCTTTTACTCTCTTTCTTCTTTCGCTGTATTATTCCCCATGTCTTACCCTTATTCACTTACATGTACCCTGTTTCACCCCTCTTTGCTTATATTCACTGCTATTTACTATCCCTCCATCACTACTATTCCTTTTCTTTCATTCCGTCACTACCCGTCATTCCCCATCCTTTACTTTCCTTCCTTTTACTTTCATCATCCATTTACATTCTCCCAGAACCTCTGCTTTAGTCTTCTTCCTCTTTCTTCTCTTCTTTTGCTCCCTTATTCATTTTTTTTCTCAGTTATTTCCTCTTACACTTTTTATCTGTCTTACTATCTATTACACAGTCCCTCTGTGTTCCTCCCTTTAGCTCTCTTTCTCTTAACACCACTCTCTCTGTCCCCATTTCTTATGGTCACTCCTTCATTATTTTTTTTTCTTTTTTTTTGTTGATGCGCTGACGGTGCGCGCACCCGGGCGTTTATCGGTATGCGCACCGGGAGCGCTCCAGAGTCAAATATAAAAAAAAAAGGAAAAAACTATTTTAAAATAAAAATAGTATCTTAATATACATTATAGGGTTCATTTTTAGAAAAACATACCTTTCTCAGGTAAAGACATTTGCGAAAAAATAAGCTTTGAAATTCAATAAAACGTACATAGGTATGAAGCCCTACAAAAAGTTAAAAATTAGTATTAAAAAAACCTATGAAATTCACTGAAAAAAACATAGGTTTCACACCAGTTATAGTTAGGAATTAGCATTTAAAAAACCTATGAAATTCACTGAAAAAACCATAGGTTTCACACCAGTTATAGTTAGGAATTAGCATTTAAAAAACCTATGAAATTCACTGAAAAAACCATAGGTTTCACACCAGTTATAGTTAGGAATTAGCATTTAAAAAACCTATTAAATTCACTGAAAAAACCATAGGTTTCACACCAGTTATAGTTAGCTGGAAATTTTACTGATATAAAACCATTGAAATTCCCACGTTATAGTTAGTCGGACTCACTATAACTTGCGCGTGCAATGCACTGCTGATGACATCACATATTACATCACTCATGACATGGTCAGTGACATCATTCATGACACCATCCTTGTGACATAGTGACAGACCTCCTTTCACTATAATGTAACCCTTGAGACACATATTCAAAAATAGAAACTGAAATTTTTAAAAAAATGGAGATACCTATATCAGTTACAACAAGCAATTCAGTAATTCCACTATCTATATACACATCCACTCATTCACCAACAGTTCTATATAGTCACTCATACATATACTCACTCATCATATGAAGTGATACACCTATACATCCTGTTACACACCGACATTCATCCAAAAGTTACTCACACACATATTCACACGTGCAAATAAACTATTGGACATCCATTTATTTGAATATAGAGTTATACACACACTTCCACCTTACTTCTATTTAAAATTACACATATTTATTCTCTTAAACAATCACTTATAGAAACACATACTTATTTAAACAGGAACTCTTACAATCTCTTACTCTCACATATACTCACTTATATACATCAATATTCATATATACTAGATTAAAACATATGTAGTTACTGATAAAGACACTAGTGAGACAGTCATTCACTCACTAACAAACACATATAGACACTCATCCACCCATACAGTCCTGTACATATGTTGTCTTCAAAACACATACAAACAAAGAGTCAGTCACTCATGCATCTATGTGCTAAGTAATACCCCCACCAAACCATATAGACACTCATACTGATACTAATAAAAATATCTAATAACCCATATACATACACATGAGTGGATGTGTATTAGATGGTGGTATTACTGAATTGGTTGTTGTAACTGGTATGGGTATATCCACTTTTTTGAAAATATTAGTTTCTATTTTTGAATATGTGTTTCATGGGTTACATTACACTGAAAGGAGGTCTGTCACTGTGTCACAAGGATGGTGTCATCAGTGATGTCATGAGTGATGTCACTGACCATGTCATGAGTGATGTAATATGTGATGTCATCAGCAGTGCATTGCACGCGCAAGTTATAGTGAGTCCGACTAACTATAACGTGGGAATTTCAATGGTTTTATATCAGTAAAATTTCCAGCTAACTATAACTGGTGTGAAACCTATGGTTTTTTCAGTGAATTTAATAGGTTTTTTAAATGCTAATTCCTAACTATAACTGGTGTGAAACCTATGGTTTTTTCAGTGAATATATATATATATATATATATATATATCTGTAGGTACTGGATCCCACCAATTAGAAGGAAGCAGAGACGGCACACCAGGAAACCTTGCACAAACCCTTTATTGTGCACTCGTTAACCCAAGACGACGCGTTTCGGCGTAAGCCTTTATCAAGTAACCACCATTTTGTTTTTTGCCATACTTATAGTCCCACAACTATTTCAGTACACAATAGACATAAAGAAAATACTTAAAGGTAAACATTATCAATGGAAAAAGATAAATTCAGCAAATTATATTTCATTATGTCAACATTTCAGCATTCATTGTATGCAATTTGTTAAGTGCGTCTAGTGTGGAAAGTAGGCAATGTCAGACTACTCCGCTGGCAAGATTGTTCGTGGTCGTAGTAGATGTTGACAGTGTGCCCATCCGGGAACAATTGCAAGTAAGTTTATTGTGCAATAATGGACCCGCATTCATCAACGTCAAGGTAATTAACCCTCATGACGTGGTGCTTGCATCAGCCGACGAGTCGCCGCTAGGTATCTTGGGAAATGTAGTTTGATACCGCGGATCGGGACAGTAGTCCCGGGATAATTCATGGGAGCTCCCTGATTCGGATGCATGGGTAATGCCTTCGGATGGGGCTATGTCAATAGAGGAGAGCTCCCCTCGTGAATTGACCATCATATGAAATTTGCCAAGGGGTGTTGGGTGGTAAAGGTCAAGGTATGAGTGCTTTTGTTAGGACGAGTGTAAAGTGAGAAAATACGATCCAAATGCATGTGTATATACAGTGAAAATACAAAAAATAATAACATAAAAATTAAGTAACAACCAACTCAAATTTCAATTCATTATCCTGAGTATGGTGTCATGTTCCTATGTCCGACTGTTAATGCATTACCTACAATTCAAACAGTGGGGAAAATGCGATACAGTCTACCAAATCCTAGAGACAGAGCCCCCCCACTCATTATTTTACGCATGTCTAAACATAGGAAATTTTTTTACAGATAAAACGTGAAGAAGTGTAACACACAAATCATTCATCACAACGCGGGTATACTTCTGCTCAGTCCTGGTCAGATCTAGGAGCCTATATGGGATGCCAATTCTTCCCCATAATTAAGTCCTTTTGGGGCCTTACTCTCCATATCAATAATTCTTCTAGACTCTCTCATTCTAAGCTGTATTTCGCGGTCCCCACCTCTAATAGTTCTGGGTATTCTATCTATTCCATAGAATCTTAGACTGCCATTATTACTGCCATGTTTTTCTTCATAATGGCGGGCCATGGGGTAATTAGGGTCCTTGTTAGAAATGGCACGAAGGTGCTGCAGAATCCTGGTTTTTAGTGGATGCTTGGTGCTTCCCACGTACTGGAGCCCACATGGGCATTCCAGTACGTAGATGGCGAAATCGGTGTTGCAGTTAATGGGTTGACTGATTGTACGTGTCTGACCTGATCCTGTTTTGTAACTTTTACAAGATTTACCATTGCGGTCACATTTACAACTCCCACATGTGGTAAAACCATTGGGAATTGGGGGCCATTTCGTATTTTTATCTTCACCGGGATAGCTTTGAACTAATCTATCTCTCAGGGATCGTGCTCGTCAGTACGTTATCTGTGGTTTATTGCCCACTAGTTCCCCCACAATGGGGTCAGATGTTACTATTTTCCAGTTCGCTCGCATTATTCTTTCCAAAGCCCAGGCTCTCCTACTGTAATTAGTTATCATCCAGGGTGGATTGGGTCGGGTGCTATTGTCCAATTCTATCCTTCTGGAGTCACTTTTAGATGTACTGAATAGGACTTCCTCATGTTTTAAACCTTGGACTTTGGTCTGAGCACTGTTTAACACCTCGTCACTATATCCCCTTTGGGTGAAGCGTTCCATCATGGCCTTCTGCTCAAGATGGAAATCCGCATCGGTGCTGCAATTGCGTCGAGCCCTCTACAGCTCCCCATAGGGGATACTTCTCTTCAGGGGAGCCGGATGGTGGCTCGACGCATGCAGGACCGTATTTCCAGCTGTGGTCTTCCGGAAAAGACGTGTTGTCAAATCCCCATTCTTTATCTCTACTGCCACATCCAAAAATTCACAATATGTTTTACTTATTACATAAGTGAATTTGAGATTAAGAGTGTTATTTCCTAGATGGCTGATGTACTGTCTCGCTAATGTTTCAGGGCCATTCCAGATTAAAAATAGGTCGTCGATGTACCTGACCCACATAAGAATGTGGTCAGTGTACATCTCAGATCCTTCAGCCCAGACGACCTGTTCCTCCCACCAGCCTAGGAAAAGATTCGCTAGGCTGGGGGCAAAACAAGTCCCCATTGCGGTCCCGGATAGTTGCCGGTATACCGCCTTTTCAAACAGAAAAATGTTTTCTTGGAGACAGAATAACATCATTTTTTGCAGCATGGTATTGTGCCTCCAACAATCCACATGGCGACTCCTTAAGTAATGCATACAAGTTTCCACACCCTTCACTTGATTGATACAAGTATACAGAGAGCATACATCCATGCTGATCATATAGTATCCCTCCTCCCATTTCACATCATGCAGTCTTCTGAGGAAGTCTGTGCTGTCTTTACAGAATGAGTTCAGATTTTGAACATATTCATTCAAGTACAGATCCAGGAATATGGATGTGTTCTCCAATAATCCTCCATTGGATGATACAATAGGACGCCCTGGTGGTCTAGTGGGGTCCTTATGGATCTTGGGGAGGAAGTATATACAGGGGATGCGCGGATTCTCTGTCTTTAGAAATTTGTATTCATCAGTGTCTAGTAGACCAGTGTGGTACCAATCCCCAAGTAGTGAGTGATATTCCTAAATGGTGCGTCTGTACCTTTCCCAATTGATAAGTTCGTAACATGAAGAGTCACTCAGCTGTCTCATGGCTTCTTCTTTGTAGTCCTTGTAGTTCATTACTACTACATTGCCCCCCTTGTCGGAGGTGTTCAGGGAAGGAGCGCAGCGGACCTAGCCATCTTCTTTGAGAAATTCGCAAAGACTCATCCACCAGGGCCAAAGTTATTCCAAATAGAATGTTGAGGATTTCCTATGGAAAACAATCCTAACTATAACTACCTACTGGCGACCGCCAGTAGGTAATATATATATATATATATATATTACCTACTGGCGGTCGCCAGTAGGTATATATAGTTAGGATTTTTTCTCTATGGGATTTTTGAAAATTCTATGTCTAATAACTTTGGCGTTTGTGGACGGAATTGGCTGAAATTTTCAGGAAAATGGAACATTTTGTTTCTGAGCAGCCCCTGACAATTTGGGGGGGTTTCATCAAGGGGGGGCCGAGAAAAAAGGGGGGTCCCAAAACGCATTTTTCCCATGTTAATTTCCATAGGGCGGTTGGCCTCACTTTTAGCTCAAACGGCTGAATGGATTTGCACGAAACTTGGCAAAATTGTAGGGACTGTTAGCCTGATGTGCCTTTGCTAGGTCTCAATATATGTGCTCCAGTGGATTTTGAGTAATTTAGGTTCAAAAAAATATATATATCTGGGCGGAGCCTAACCACACATCTGATCTGATTGGCTGTCAGCACTTCATCCAAGAAGTGTTGGCAGCCATCTTGGGACCAATATACATGATAGCACCTCATTAAAAAGCATTGTAGTTAATAGAGGGTTTTAGGACTTTAGTTACATTATAAATCATTTGTTGATGGTACCATACTCGTTTTAGGAATTGTGGTTGGTTCTAAAGTGATTTTACCATGTGAAAAAACCTTCTGCTGTGATATCATGAATATTGTTTGAAAGAAAACTAATATCTCATGATTTTCCCACAGTGGTTTGGAAGGGGATCTATAAGCTAAACTGAAAGCATATTTTCTGTAAATTCACATTATCTTTCTCAGTCATGTGAAAATGAAGTCTGACATTCTCAGTAAAACATGTACATCCAACAAGGACAGAGACTGTCAGTTGATTCCTTTGTGTTCTACTGCAGCCTCCTAGAGTGTTCTAAAGAACAACTAGAGCGCTAACAGTCCTACTTATTACAAAGGTATGGCACACCTGAAGCCATCTTGATTGGAATAAAGTGGTAACTCTTAAAACATTTAATTTAAAAAGAAACAACATGAAGGGGTATATTTTGCCATAGAAAGTATGATTAGTGCTGCAGAATGAAAAATTAGGGCACATTTTGAGTGACTTCTCAAATCCTTTTCTATTTCATTAAAACATTCTGACATGCAGTCTCCCAAAATGGCCACCAGAGACAAAAGAGCCCAAATGTAGCCCAAATATCACCCAGATGTAGCCCAAGTATAGCCCAATGACAGAATGTCCCAGAGTGTTCTAAAGAACAACTAGAGCACTAACAGTCCTACTTATTACAAAGGTATGGCACACCTGAAGCCATCTTGATTGGAATAAAGTGGTAACTCTTAAAACATTTAATTTAAAAAGAAACAACATGAGGGGGTATATTTTGCCATAGAAAGTATGATTAGTGCTGCAGAATGAAAAATTAGGGCACATTTTGAGTGACTTCTCAAATCCTTTTCTATTTCATTAAAACATTCTGACATGCAGTCTCCCAAAATGGCCACCAGAGACAAAAGAGCCCAAATGTAGCCCAAATATCACCCAGATGTAGCCCAAGTATAGCCCAATGACAGAATGTCCCAGAGTGTTCTAAAGAACAACTAGAGCGCTAACAGTCCTACTTATTACAAAGGTATAGCACACCTGGAGCCATCGTGATGGGAATAAAGTGGTAACTCTTAAGACATTTAATTTAAAAAGGAACAAAATGAGGGGGTATATTATGCAATAGAAGGTATTATTAGTGCTGCAGAAAGAAAAATTAGGGCACATTTTGAGTGACTTTTCAAATCCTCTTCTATTTCATTAAAAAATTCTGACATGCAGTCTCCCAAAATGGCCACCAGAGACAAAAGAGCCCAAATGTAGCCCAAATATCACCCAGATGTAGCCCAAGTATAGCCCAATGACAGAATGTCCCAGAGTGTTCTAAAGAACAACTAGAGCGCTAACAGTCCTACTTATTACAAAGGTATGGCACACCTGAAGCCATCTTGATTGGAATAAAGTGGTAACTCTTAAAACATTTAATTTAAAAAGGAACAAAATGAGGGGGTATATTTTGCCATATGAATTATGATTAGTGCTGCAGAAAGAAAAATTAGGGCACATTTTGAGTGACTTCTCAAACCCTCTTCAATTTCATTAAAAAATTCTGACATAGTCTCGCAAGATGGCCACCAGAGACAAAAGAGCCTAAATGTAGCCCAAATATCACCCAGATGTACCCCAAGTATAGCCCAATGACAGAATGTCCCAGAGTGTTCTAAAGAACAACTAGAGCGCTAACAGTCTTACTTATGACAAAAGTATGGCACACCAGAAGCCATCTTGATTGGAATGAAGTGGTAAGTCTGAAAACACTCAATTTAAAAAGGAACAACATGAGGGGGTTAATTTTGCCATAGAAAGTATGATTAGTGCTTCAGAAAGAAAAATTAGGGATCATTTTGAGTGACTTCTCAAATCCTCTTCTATTTCATTAAAAAAATTCTGACATGCAGACTGAAACATGCACTTTGAATACCAGCAGCAGACGTCCCTGGTGAGCAGTAGCTTTACTACAGTGATCTAATGTGCAACTAGAGTGCTAACATTCAGAATTTATGGCAAATGTGTGACACATCTGAATGCCTTCTTGATGGAACCAAAGTAAACAAGCATTGAAAATGCAATAGATCTCGCCCTCATTTAAGTTAAAGCCATTCTGTTTGTAATGAGGTGGCTTTTTAGCTTTGCTTTTATTAGTGTTTTTTCAACTTTCATGTAAATAGCGCACCGTTTTCACCAAATCGACTTTGCCCAAGCACACCCTTCCCTTCGGCCAACAAATCCCAAAAATTCGGCACACCTGCCGATCCACTCTCCCTACAGCTCACCCAAGCCCCGTCCCTCTAGCGCAACTGGAACATCCCAAATTCACCTTCTCCATGCGCACCAAAAACTCCCATTGAATAACATGACAATTCGCTACTCCGCACATAAATTGCTCTTTAAAGCACTTCCACTGCTCCGATCCGCTTCAAACTTGGCTGGACACTAGTTCCAGCGATTCCCTAACATCTCACCAAAAATCAGCTCAATCCATCCACTGGAACGGGGACGAATTTCAACCCGAATACGCGCCCCCCGCAAACACAAAAAAAAGCCATAAAACGGCCAAATCTCGACCAAAAACCGCCAAAATCCCTCAAAACCTTGCCAACACCAATACGCACGAAACTGAACTGGCCCCTCAGCCCTAGGCTCCGGGAACCCTACTTAATTGACCCAAAAGCCCTAAAAAAGCAACATAATACACACGAAAACGCCCTAACAACCCTAAAATGCATATAAGTATATGTATGCATGCATTTATGTTTGTATTTATATGTAGATATACAAATGATATATGTTTATATATGTATGTATATATATATATTCACTGAAAAAACCATAGGCTATAGACCATATATAGTTAGGAATTAGCATTTACAAAACCTTGAAAATTCACTGAAAAAACCGTAGGTTATAGACCATATATAGTTAGGAATTAGCATTTACAAAACCTTGAAAATTCACTGAAAAAACCATAGGTTATAGACCATATATAGTTAGGAATTCGCATTTACAAAACCTTATTTTACTCACACAAAACCATTGAAATTCCATATATAGTTAGTTGCACTAACTATATATCGCGCACCCGCAATCCACTGCTGATGATGTCACATATTACATCATTCATGACATGGTCAGTGACATCACTGATGACATCACTGATGACATCTCAAATGACATCACTGATGACATCACTGATGACAACATCCAGTGACTGTATGTTTCTGTAAAGTTAAAATATGTCTTACATATTGAAGAATGAGTGGATGTATAAGTGTCTGGATGAAGGATTTAGTAGGTGCATGACTGACTGTATGAGTGAGTGATTAAATGTGTCTCACTGAGTGCATGGGTTAGTGACTAAACTGTCTTAATTTGTGCATCATTATGTCTGTTGTTCTGTAAACTGTTGCATGTGTTGATAAGTAGCTATATGAGTAACTATATGGGTTATTGATTGGTTGCCCAAGTATTTGTATGGGCAGAACGCCGCGGCGAGAGCCATTGTTGGACTTCCTAAGTTCTGCCCGGTGTCTCATGTCATCCGCTCCCTGCACTGGCTCCCGGTTAGAAAGCGTATTCTTTTCAGGGTCTTGTGTCTGACCTTCAAAATCCTTAGAGGCATAGGCCCCGAGATCCTGGCCAACTCCATTTCCTTCTATGTCCCTACCCGCAATCTTCGATCTCAAGGGCAGGCCCGTGCTGTTGTCCCCACATTTAGGCTCAGCAGGATGGGGGGCCGTTCCTTCAGGGTGAGAGCCGCGTCAATCTGGAACACCCTCCCAGTTGAAATTCGGCTGATAGAGGACTTGCTGTCGTTTCGTAGAGCCATAAAAACCTTCCTATTTTAGCTTCCCTGTTTTAGTACTTTTCTGTAGCATTGTCTCCATGCTGTGTTATGACTGCTTAGTGTCTCTGTGCCGGGATGCTCCTTCGCTGGAGTCGCTGTGCGCATAATAAATTGTTATAACATAACATAACATAACATAACATACTGAGTGTGTGTGTGGGTGGCTGGGAGGTGTATGACTCTGTGCATAGATGTGTGAGCAGTTGATTCACTAGATGTATGGTTTCAAAAGTGCATGTGGAAACAGCTGTATGGGCGGTTGACTGTGTGCATGAGTGTATTGGTGAGTGAATGGATATCTCAGTGCTACATGTCAAAGTAAGTACATATGTAAAACACAGTACATGTGAGAGTTGACATATATAAATAACTGTGCATAAGAGCCAGTGAATGTGTGAGTGGCTGTATGGATCATTGTGAACTTGTATCAGGGATTGTATAAGAGAGTTAATATGTGTTAGTATATGTTTGAATAAGTAAAGTTTGTATAACTGTATAGTTGAGGAAATGGAGGTGTGATTGATTCTTTGATTGACTGACTAGGTGTGTGAGTAACTCCATGGATGAGTGACAGTCTGTGAGTGTCTGTTTACACTGATTGTATCTAAGGTTATATTAGAGTCTGAAGAGGTTCATCGTATTATCACATGAATGATATCATCAGTGATGTGATCAGTAATGTCAAATGAGATGTCATCAGTGATGTCATCAGTGATGTCATTTGAGATGTCATCAGTGATGTCATTTGAGATGTCATCAGTGATGTCATCAGTGATGTCACTGACCATGTCATGAATGATGTAATATGTGACATCATCAGCAGTGGATTGCGGGTGCGCGATATATAGTTAGTGCAACTAACTATATATGGAATTTCAATGGTTTTGTGTGAGTAAAATAAGGTTTTGTAAATGCGAATTCCTAACTATATATGGTCTATAACCTATGGTTTTTTCAGTGAATATATATATATATATATATATATATATATATATATATATATATATATATATATATATATATATATTCACTGAATAAACCATAGGTTATAGACCATATATAGTTAGGAATTAGCATTTACAAAACCTTATTTTACTCACACAAAACCATTGAAATTCGCATATATAGTTAGTTGCACTAACTATATATCACGCACCCGCAATCCACTGCTGATCATGTCACATATTACATCATTCATGACATGGTCAGTGACAGTGACATCACTGATGACATCACTGATGACATCTCAAATCTCAAATTAGCTACCCCCAGTAGGTAATACATATATATATATATATATATATATATATATATATATTACCTACTGGCTATCGCCAGTAGGTATATATAGTTAGAATTTTTTCCCTATGGGACTTTTGAAAATTCTATGTCTAATAACTTTGGCGTTTGTGGACGGAATCGGCTGAAATATTCAGGAAAATGGCACATTTCGTTTCTGAGCAGCCCCTGAAAATTTGGTGGGGTTTCGTCAAGGGGGGGCTGAGAAAAAAGGGGGGTCCCAAAACGCGTTTTTCCCATTCATTTTTCCATAGGGCGGTTGGACTCACTTTTAGCTCGAACGGCTGAATGGATTTGCACGAAACTTGGCAAAATTGTAGGGACTGTTAGCCCGATGTGCCTTTGCTAGGTCTCAATATATGTGCTCCAGTAGTTTTTGAGAAATTAACGTTCAAACCAAGATATATATCTGTAACAGCGCTCTGGGCAGCGATCCGGTCCGCTTACTTTTCGCTTATCGGAACTTTGCGCGCAGAAAGCTGATTGGCTCTCCGGTGTCTGTCAACATTCTAAACAGTCCGGAGCGGACGCCATCTTGTCTCTCGGTAGGATCGAGAGAGAAGAAGAGGTGGAAAACGAAGGGGGAATTTAATGAAAGGGGGCAAGGTATCCCCCTCTTGACCCCCTAGGAATGTTGTTGGGGTTATTAAAGGGTCCCGTGGGGAAAATAAAAAAAAAATGATTTTTCACGGTAGAAGCGCGGCCGCGAACTGGTAGCGAAACGGGAATTCGCCATTTTGTGCTTCGTAAATTAAATTACTAGTTATAAGTGGGTGCGGGAGACGTATCCTAATCCCCTATGTTTCCTGAGGGTGGGTGAGGAGGCTGATATATGTTGATACATCTCTTCCAGCGGCTGTGCGTGAGCTTTTTTTTTTTTTTTGCTGCGTGACAGTCCGGAGTGGCCGCCATCTTGTCTCTCGGTAGGATCGAGAGAGAAGAAAAGGTGAAAAACTAAGGGGGAATTTAATGAAAGGGGGCAAGGTATCCCCCTCTTGACCCCCTAGGAATGTTGTTGGGGTTATTAAAGGGTCCCGTGGGGAAAATAAAAAAAAAATGATTTTTCACGGTAGAAGCGCTTCACGGGCCGCGAACTGGGCCGCAAACTGGTAGCGAAACGGGAATTCGCCATTTTGTGCTTCGTTAATTAAAGTACTAGGTATAAGGGGGTGCGGGAGACATATCCTAATCCCCTATGTTTCCTGAGGGTGGCTGAGGAGGCTGATATATGTTGATACATCTCTTCCAGCGGCTGCGCCATCTTGCCTTTTTTCGAATGCCACAATTTTGTCGTGCACGGCAGCCATTTTAGATGCCAGGCTGGTTCCAGGCTATCACCTAACCCTGCGGATGTAGTTTATGGCCCCAGCTGTAGAGAATTCAGACATGCCAATCCTCCTGATTCAGGCGTGTGAGTACTGATTTCAGTGCTAGTCTCCCGCCTCCCGATTTCTGCAAGCAAAAACCCGGGGGCATATTACGAACAACTAGCGATAATTTTTGTCTCTAACTTGTTTAGAGACAAAAATTATCGCCGCACATCGGCGATTTTTATCGCAGATAAACCTTGCTATTATCGCAGAAAAGTCAGCGATATTCATGTATTATCGACCTAATGCTCTTAGCCATGTTATCCACCTCCCATTGGATAACATGGCTAAGAACTGCTCAGGGCAGGTGTTAGATTTTGGAGATATTCGCGCTTAGCGCGAATATCTCCAAAAGTTGGTAATAGAAGGTAGCGATGTTAGGGACTGTTTCCAGTCGCTAACATCTTGGCACGCCACTTTGCATGTCATTAGTGATAAGTATCACTGACATGCAAAGCGGGGCCCAAGATGGTCGCTATCTCCTTTTAGCTGTCACTAACTGGTGTTAGCGACAGCTTGATAATAGGGAAATAATTTTATCTCCGCTTTCATGGTTTTTAAAGCCAAAAAAGCGGAGATAAACCCCCTTGATAATATGCCCCACGATTCCTTGGGGGTTTCAGCTGACAGGGCTTGGTATTGTGTTACATGGTAATTTTTCCATGAAACGTCAGAGGGTCGATGCAGGGGTTCTAGAAGAGGTGATAAACCATTTAAGCCTCATGAACAAGCGCATGGTCTTTTAAAGATTTGTGAAGTACTCGGGGCGGCGGTGTGTGTGTGCCCTCTTTCAGGAGCGGGCGGGGGGGCACTGCCAGCAACTTGCCAGGTCAGGTAGTGTTCAACACGTGCATCACCCTTTCTCTGCCTGCTATTGCGCTCCATGCTTCGGAAAGGTAAGAAAAAGAACGTGCATTTGAGTTTGAAATGTCCGATCCTGCAGCAGCACACTTCCAAAGCCCACACATGACAATAACCCGATTCAAGGCCCCATTCACCCGTTTTTAAAAAAATAGATAACACTCCAACAAAGTAAGGTTATAAAACTTTATTAACTACTAACTTTAACAAACGGAACAAAAACTAAAAACATTTAAACATTTCTCAACACAAAAAGCAACAATGGTTAGAAGCTGTCTTTTGTGCGAATAGTCCCAAGGCAGCACAACGTGCAGAGTTCTGGACGGCACCCAGGTGATGTCGCCTGGGTGCCGCACTGGTTTAGGGATCCTACAATGCTGCTCCGAAAATTGGCGTGGGGCGTCCCGGGTGGGGCGGGGGGAGGCCTCGTCAGTAGCGGTCTGTTGTGCGAATAGTCCCAAGGCAGCACAACGTGCAGAGTTCTGGACGGCACCCAGGTGATGTCGCCTGGGTGCCGCACTGGTTTAGGGATCCTACAATGCAGCACAGAAAAACAGCGTGGGGCGTCCCGGGTGGTGCGGGGGGAGGCCTCGTCAGTAGCGGTCTGTGTCCAGTGTCACATGGCTGACACAACATGTACGACAGGCACCCAGGTGATGTCCAGTAAACTGCCGCACTGGTTTTGGTATCCTACAATGCTGCTCCGAAAATTGGCGTGCGGCGGCTCGGGGGGGGGCGTGGGGGAGCCGGCGTGAACGGGCCTCCCCAGGTGGCGGCCATCTAGCTGAGTTGCGCTCGCTCTTGCGGCCACAGCGTCTCGCTCACCATGTTGTTGAGTTGCTTCCACTCTTGCAGTGCAGCGATAGGCGGCTGCCACATGGCTCTTAAAATGGCGGACAGCTCCTCGGTTTTAGGCCTGGTCCACTGAAATGGCCCTGGGACACTTTGGAACTCGGACGCTTGCCTGCTAGGGCTTGGGCTCCATTCTCGAAAAGCGTCCGCTCAGCCGTGAAGATTGTATAAAAGTCTTGGGGGCCCCCGACTCCCGCAGGCTTCCGGTGGGGAGCGGCTGCCATGATTGCTCGCGGAATGACCACGACGGAGCCACGAGATGGTGGTGCTCTCATGCTGACGCCAGCTTCAGTCTGAATGATCCAGAAACAAGGTGGGGCTTTCATCGTTTGGGAAAAAAAAATGTTCTAAACCAATGAAAAGTGTTATTTTTAGGTCATATGACCAAGCCTTCCATCTTTAGGAAACCAAAAGTAAAATGAACCAATGAAAAGTTTTATAAACAAGTCACATGACCTGTTATGCGACATAGGGCTACAAAAAGCGTAGAAAATCCGTTGGCACGTGAGGCGGCGTCAGTAGCGGACCGATGTGCGAATAGGCCGAAGGCAGCACAACGCGCCGAGATCCGGATGGCACCGAGGTGGTGTCCAGCAAATTGCCGCACTGGTGTGGCCATCCTACAATGCTGCGCCGAAAGACGGCGTGTCCAGCTGAATTGCGGTCACTGTTGCGGTACAGTGACTCGAACGCGTCGAGATCCGGATGGCACCGAGGTGGTGTCCAGCAAATTGCCGCACTGGTGTGGCCATCCTACAATGCTGCGCCGAAAGACGGCGTGTCCAGGTGAATTGCGGTCACTGTTGCGGTACAGTGACTCGAACGCGCCGAGATCCGGATGGCGCCGAGGTGGTGTCCAGCAAATTGCCGTACTGGTGTGGCCATCCTACAATGCTGCGCCGAAAGACGGCGTGTTCAGCTGAGTTCCGGTCACTCTTCCGGCACAGTGACTCGAACGCGCTGAGATCCGGATGGCACCGAGGTGGTGTCCAGCAAGTGGCTGCACTGGTGTGGCCATCCTACAATGCTGCGCCGAAAGTCGGCGTGGGGTGCCCCGTTGGCTTATGAGGTGATGTCAGTAGTGGACTGATGTGTGAATAGGTCGGAACCAGCACAAGGCGCCAAGATCCGAATGGCAAGTCCTGGATGTTGAGTGCCTCAGTTGAGATTTCTGAGCAGTGCTTGTAGGACTGTCTGAAGCTTATTTGCACCTGCTGCAGCTTCACTAGGTCCGGCGGAACTTTTTGCCTTTTCCTTTCTGCTTCTTTTCCTACAATGCGTTTCATCTGAAGACACGACCAGGTCCCTGAATGTGTGCAGGGGGACGCTATTGATTGAATGAACGCGCCGAGATCTGGATGGCACCGAGGTGGTGTCCAGCAAATTGCCGCACTGGTGTGGCCATCCTACAATGCTGCGCCGAAAGTCGGCGTGGGGTGCCCCGTTGGTTTATGAGGTGATGTCAGTAGTGGACCGATGTGTGAATAGGTCGGAACCAGCACAAGGCGCCCTGCACTGTTGAGCCTTTTTCAATGCCTGTTTTTTGTTGTTTCCCCTCCATCAAAAACAAAACAAAAATACAAGGCGCCAAGATCCGAATGGCAAGTCCTGGATGTTGAGTGCCTCAGTTGAGAGTTCTGAGCAGTGCTTGTAAGACTGTCTGAAGCTTATTTGCACCTGCTGCAGCTTCACTAGGTCCGGCGGAACTTTTTTCCTTTTCCTTTCTGCTTCTTTTCCTACAATGCGTTTCATCTGAAGACACGACCAGGTCCCTGAATGTGTGCAGGGGGACGCTATTGATTGAATGAAAATGGCGGCTTGACACAAAGCTGACTCAAGCGTTACTGTTGGTGCTATACAGACAAAAATTGGTTTTCAGTTTGTACATTCTTCAGGTTTTTTTTTTCCATCCAAGTCTGATTGAGAGTTTGTAGAAAAATGGCTTCAGATTTTCCACATACTACTCTTCAACATTCTTCCTAAATGTAACAATGTGAAACTCACTAGGAGAACGGCTGTTTCTGTTTCCTTTCAAAATGCTGCCACCAATATTTTCTGAATGGAAGACACCATCTTGTAGCATAAAGGGCCGAAAGGGGTTCTGGTCTGGCCGATGGTTGGTGGAGACATTTTGACTATATCTTGGACCTGCCCGGCCTCGCCCAAAATGGCGCCGGTATAAATGGGACTCGTAACTCTTTGCCCGCAAATGTATATCTAGAAAATGTTATTGTAAGTGGCCCTGTCGTATTTTAATTACAAAATGTACGTCCACCGATTCCGCAACTGTTAGACACCTTTGTTCTTGTCACCTAATGGCCCGCTCGTTACGTTCTTCTACAGTGTAAATGTCTCCTCATCATATACGATTTCAGTTTGCTCCGTGGCCGGCCCACGTGGTTATAGGCCCGTATTTGTATACTGACATTTTCACAATAAAGGTTTTTAAAACAAAACACGGTAGTAGTATTTTCATTTGTAAAGTTTTTACTTTTAGTGACTGTTTTCGAATCAGTAAAAGGCAAGTGAAATAAAGCAGTCCAATTACATGACGGATAAAAGGTATAATATGTAGGAACGCAGTAAAGATAAATGGTCAAGGGCAGTTGTGTTTTTCATGTCTGCAACATAAAGTGATCGATAAGAATCTGATAATCAGGCGTATCTGCGACTAAGACAGCAGGCCGAATCTCTTTTACTCAACGGCTCCGTCATGGAAGGAAGAAACGCCCTTTTTCTCGAAAAAGGAATATATTTTACTTGCAAGACAGTTGTAAATTTTCCGGGAAAGTACATTAGCCTGGAATATTATAACATATGTTTGAAAAAAAAATATTGTTCGAAAATAATAAAAAGCGTAATTTTTAGGTCATATGACCAAGCTTTTCATCATTAAATTAACAAAAGTAAAATGAACCAATGAAAAGTTTTATTAACAAGTCACATGACCTGTTATGCTTACGTTACGCGCTGCGCGCCGCGCCTCGGATCACTTCCGGGTGCGCTAACGCGGCGTGTCATAAAACGCATTACGCGACAACGTAGGTCAAGAATATAGTCTAAATGTCTCCACCAACCAGCGTTCAGAACACAACCCCTTTCAGCAGTCCAAAAAGTTCTGTTAAATGACAACAGAGGGGACAGGCAACAAGAACCATCAGTCAAAGAGGGGAGGGCAAGTTCTTCTCTTCCGGGTCATGTTGGGGCGCTACCGGAACTGATCGAATTGGTAGTCTACAGTGTTTCTGGATGTTTCAGACTAAAGCTGGCGTCAGCATGAGACCACTACCATCTCGTAGCTCCGTCGTGGCCATTCCACGAGCAATCATGGCAGCCGCTCCCCACCAGAAGCCTGCGGGAGTCGGAGGCCCCCAAGACTTTTGTAGAATCTTCACGGCTGAGGGGACGCTTTTCGAGAATGGGACCCAAGCCCTAGCAGACAAGCGTCCGAGTTCCAAGGTGTCCCAGGGCCATTTTAGTGGACCAGGCCCAAAACCGAAGAGCCGGCCGCCATTTTGAGAGTCCTGTGGCAGCCGCCTATCGCTGCACCGCAAGAGCGGGCGCATCTCAACTACATGGTGAGCGAGACGCTGTAGTCGCAAGAGCGGGCGGTAAACAGCTGAATGGCGGAAGAGGCACAGTGTAGCAAAAGCGGGCGGAATGGCAACTAAAACGATAAAGGGGCGCCCCACTACAGCTTGTCTTCAGGTCAAACGGATTGTGGGACAAGGTCCAGAATTGAAGAGTCATCAAAAGGCAAAAAGTTCCGCCGGACCCCGGGAGCCGGCCGCCTATGTCGGGGGCGATCTCAGGCTACACCAGTGCTATAAGACTTGGGGAGGGTGTCGGAGCCAAGCGTCTTCTCCGAGTCCATGGCCATCACACCGCCCCTCAGGGGCCTCCGTCAAGCTGTTTAGGAAGGTAACATATCACATTGTTTTCTAATGCAGTCAGGTCCACAAACGACACTCACTTACTTTGAGAATAGTGAAGCTGCAGTAGGTGGAAATAAGCTTCAGACAGTGTTACAAGCACTGCTCAGAACTCTTAACTATGGCACCCAACATCCAGAACTTATGCTATTTGAGAATGGTAGTGACATCGAAGCATCTCAGGGACCAAAACCATTAACGTACTTTCACGTATGAAAATCTTACTTGGGGAGGGGGCAGGAGCGAAACGCCCCCTCCCAGTCAGCGCCACCACACCGTATGTTGAAAATCTGAAGCCATCGTTCTACAAAGTCAACCAAACTTGGATTGAAAAATCTAGAAAAATGTACAAACTGAAAACCAGTTTTGGTCTGCATAGCATCAGTAACAACGCTTGAGTCAGCTTTGTGTCAAGCCGCCATTTTGATTCAACAAAGCACAGGCATTGAAAAAGGCTGAAATTCAGAACTCTAAACTATGGCACCCAACATCCAGGAGCTTGCTATCCGGATCTTGGAGCCTTGTGCTGTTTTCGATCTATTCACACATCGGTCCACTACTGACATCATCTTATAAACCAACGTTATGTAAATAGTTTTTTAATAAAATGTTTTACCCTGTTTCTTTGCTGGTGTGTTGTCTATATTTTTAATATTTGCATAGGGTTTGTCGTTATTTTGTGCGGGATGGGTGATGGAGCCGAGCTGTCTTGCAGCCCTCATGGTGTGGAGCTCAGTTCATCTCACTATTTTCGTATTTCTCAAGAAGGGTTGTTCCTAATATTTCTATTTTAGCGAGGTCAAAAAGAGATCCAATTAGTGGCCTACTGATTTTGCTCGATTACTTTTATTTTTTTACACGATTTTTCACTATCTGCAAAGACTAAACAGAGTATTGCGACTTTGTGCTTGTTTGTAAATAGAGAATGATCCAAAGAGAACCAATTCTAAAACAGTAAATGCTTGGACAACAATCAATCAAATGGAGAGACAAGGAGGCACGACGGATTACAACGGGGGTAAAGGCCTGCGTTATCTACCCTTCAGTATCTGCAAAGAGAGAGTACTACTAAGGCAAAAGAGGGGAGGGGGGGGGGGGGGCAGCGTTCAAAGCACATCAGCGTGCATAAATACGAAAATGTTTTTATCTATCACGTACTTGACATTTTAAAGCTTTTCATATTTGCTATTAAAAAACCAATGAAATTCACAGAAAAAACCATAGGTTATAGTGGATATATAGTTAGGAATTTGCATTTACAAAACCTTGAAAATTCAATGAAAAAACCATAGGTTATAGGCCATATATAGTTAGGAATTGGCATTTACAAAACCTTATTTTACTCGCATAAAACCATTGAAATTCCATATATAGTTAGCTAACTATAAGCGCTAACTATATATCGCGCACCCGCAATCCACTGCTGATGATGTCACATATTACATCATTCATGACATGGTCAGTGACATCACTGATGACATCACTGATGACATCTCAAATGACATCACTGATGACAACTCAAATGATATCAATGATGACATCTCAAATGACATCACTGATGACATCACTGATGACAACTCAAATGACATCACTGATGACATCTCATTTGTCATCACTGATCACATCACTCATGTGATAATACAATGAACCTCTTCAGACTCTAATATAACCTTACATACACTCAGTATAAACAGACACTCACAGACTGTCACTCATCCATGGAGTTACTCACACACCTAGTCAGTCATGCAAAGAATCAATCACACCTCCATTTCCTCAACTATACAGTTATACACATCTTACTTATTCAAACATATAATAACACATATTTACTCTCTTATATAATCCCTGATACAAGCTCACCGTGATCGATACAGCCACTCACACATTCACTGGCTCTTATGTTCAGTTATTTATATATCTCAACTCTCACATGTATTGTGTTTTACATACGTACTTACTTGCACATGTAGCAATGAGAAATCCATTCACTCACCAACACACCCATGCACAGTCAACCGACCATATAGCTGTTTCCACATGCACTCTTGAACTCATACTCCTAGTGAATCAACTGCTTACACATCTATGCACAGAGTCACGCACCTCCCAGCCACCCACACACACACTCAGCCTCCCATTCAAATACTTGGGCAACCAATCAATAACCCATATGGCCACTCTTATAGCTACTGATCAACACATGCAGCAGCTTACACAACAACAAACATACTGATGCACGAATTAAGACAGTTTAGTCACTAACCCATGTACTCAGTGAGACACATTTAATCACTCACTCATACAGTCAGTCATGCACCTACTAAATTCTTCATCCAGACACTTATACATCCACTCATTCTTCAATATGTGAAACATATTTAAACTTTACAGACACATACAATCACTGGATGTTGTGATCAGTGATGTCATCAGTGATGTCATTTGAGATGTCATCAGTGATGTCATCAGTGATGTCACTGACCATGTCATGAATGATGTAATATGTGACATCATCAGCAGTGGATTGCGGGTGCGCGATATATAGTTAGCGCTTATAGTTAGCTAACTATATATGGAATTTCAATGGTTTTATGCGAGTAAAATAAGGTTTTGTAAATGCTAATTCCTAACTATATATGGCCTATAACCTATGGTTTTTTCATTGAATATATATATATATATATATATATATATATATATATATATATATATATATATATATTCACTGAAAAAACCATAGGTTATAGACCATATATAGTTAGGGATTTGCATTTACAAAACCTTATTTTACTCGCATAAAACCATTGAAATTCCATATATAGTTAGTTGCGCTAACTATATATCGCGCACCCGCAATCCACTGCTGATGATGTCACATATTACATCATTCATGACATGGTCAGTGACATCACTGATGACATCACTGATGACAACATCCAGTGACTGTATGTTTCTGTAAAGTTAAAATATGTCTTACATATTGAAGAATGAGTGGATGTATAAGTGTCTGGATGAAGGATTTAGTAGGTGCATGACTGACTGTATGAGTGAGTGCATGGGTTAGTGACTAAACTGTCTTAATTTGTGCATCATTATGTTTGTTGTTCTGTAAACTGCTGCATGTGTTGATCAGTAGCTATATGAATAACTATATGGGTTATTGATTGGTTGTATGGGAGACTGAGTGTGTGTGTGGGTGGCCGGGAGGTGTATGACTCTATGCATAGATGTGTGAGCAGTTGATTCACTAGATGTATGGTTTCAAAAGTGCATGTGGAAACAGCTGTATGGGCGGTTGACTGTGTGCATGAGTGTATTGGTGAGTGAATGGATATCTCAGAGCAACATGTCAAAGTAAGTACATATGTAAAACACAGTACATGTGAGAGTTGACATATATAAATAACTGTACATAAGAGCCAGTGAATGTGTGAGTGGCTGTATGGATCATTGTGAACTTGTATCAGGGATTGTATAAGAGAGTAAATATGTGTTAGTATATGTTTGAATAAGTAAAGTTTGTTTAACTGTATAGTTGAGGAAATGGAGGTGTGATTGATTCTTTGCATGACTGACTAGGTGTGTGAGTAACTGCATGGATGAGTGACAGTCTGTGAGTGTCTGTTTACACTGATTGTATCTAAGGTTATATTAGAGTCTGAAGAGGTTCATCGTATTATCACATGAATGATATCATCAGTGATGTGATCAGTAATGTCAAATGAGATGTCATCAGTGATGTCATCAGTGATGTCATTTGAGATGTCATCAGTGATGTCATTTGAGATGTCATCAGTGATGTCATCAGTGATGTCACTGACCATGTCATGAATGATGTAATATGTGACATCATCAGCAGTGGATTGCGGGTGCGCGATATATAGTTAGCGCAACTAACTATATATGGAATTTCAATGGTTTTATGCGAGTAAAATAAGGTTTTGTAAATGCAAATCCCTAACTATATATGGTCTATAACCTATGGTTTTTTCAGTGAATTTTCAAGGTTTTGTAAATGCAAATTCCTAACTATATATGGTCTATAACCTATGGTTTTTTCTGTGAATTTCATTGGTTTTTTAAAAGCTAACATCTGTAGCTGTAAAATGTATTCTTCTTTAAATCTTAAAATATATTTTAGATGTTTATTAATAATTTTTTTTTTAATATTTTTTTTCTTCGCTTCTAGTTCGCGAACCGGGAAGCTTTCCGTTAGCTCATCTTGATGCCGCGACCTAGTCCGCGAACCGGTCAACGTTACGTTAGCGGAACTGTGATGCGTCGCGGAAGCGCGACGTATCACGTTGTCGCGTAATGCGTCTAATGACGTGCTGCGTTAGCGCTCCCGGAAGTGCTCCGGACCGCGAACCGGAAACGATCCGGGACGCGGCGCGCACCGCGTAACGTAAGCGGAACAGGTCATGTGACTTGTTTATCAAACTTTTCATTGGTTCATTTCACTTTTGGTTTCCAAATGATGTATGACTAGGTCATGTGACCTAAAAATAACACTTTTCATTGGTTCAGAACTTTTGCTTTTCCCAAATCATGTAAACCCCTCCTTCTTTCCTCACTCTGACTTTCATCTTGGTGAGAGAAAGACCATTTTCCTGGAGTTCAGCAATGGCTTCCATACTTGCTGCAGCTGGTGCACCCCCACCACCACCTCCACCTCCTCATAAGAAGAGAGGACCACCAAGTCAATTTACCTCCAACAGAGAGGAGGAAGAGGAGGAAGAAGAAGAAGAGGATAGAGATCAACCAGAATTTATCCCGGAGTTGCCCCGTGTTTCTAAGAGAAAAACAAGTTTCATCTGGCAGTTTTTTTCCATCCCTCCAGGGGAGAAGAAGGTGAATGCTAAATATGCCACCTGCCTCATCTGTGATTACAGATTGTCTAGAGGCACAGAGAAAAAATATAGTATGGGCAACTATACTATGCATCGACATATGACCAGGTGGCATCCCTTAAACTACAGCCGGGCTGAGTTAAGGGACCTACAAGACAATCCCCCGACAACTCCTGTGGCCAGATCTACCTCAACAATGTCTTTGACAGGAAGAGAGGCACAGGAAACTGTGCCAAACATTCAGCCAAATTTTAAACATATGAGGTTTACCTGTATATATTGTGGTGCTATGCTGTCGTATGGGAACATGAGCGTCAACTTGATTAATATGGTGTTCGAAAACCATAAGTGCCCTAATGCACCCAAGCAGTAATTTTTTTTTTGCTCCTGTTGAGCCCTTTTCAATGCCTGTTTTTTTGTTGTTTCCCCTCCATAAAAAACACAAAAAAAACATAAAACTGTTCTAAAAATACAAAAAAATCAAAAAATGTTCAGAAAAAAAAAAAAAATAAATAAAACAACAAAAACAAAAAAAAAAAATTCTTTTCAGAACTACCTCCCCTTTCAAATAAAATTGCTAGAATGTTTATCACTCTGGCAAGCTCTATTTCTTTTGGTTCGCTTCAAGTTCGCTGACCGGTTCGTGAACTGGAAGCGAACCAAAAAAATATTTTTTTTAAAAAAAGAAAGGAAGTAAACAGAGAATAATGTAAAAAGAAAGACAGCTATAGAGAGTAAATGAGAGATAGTGTCAGTGACATCATCAGCAGTGCATTGCGGGTAGAAAGAGTAGAAAACATTTACCTTATAATTCTTGTTACCTTTTTAAAATATTTTTTCATACTTTCAATCTGTAAAACAGAGAACAAACATTTCCAAAAATATTAAAACATGTATTTAAAAATTAGAAAAGACAAGGGAAAAGGTTCAAGAACAAACAGTTTTTCAACAACTTTGACATTTACAGAAGTCTCTGCTTCTCTACGTCCCCTACACAATCCTAAAGATATATATTTTAAAGAAACTGTATCTTGATGTTGATGAACTGAGGCCTATTTTGGAACATGGTGCTTTTTTTGCACTGCTAATGTCTCACAATAGTGATGCAATTGCAGCGCAAAAAAGATGTAAAGCCATCATAAAATTGTGTCTAACATTTTAAATGATTGTTTCAGGATGCAAATAAGATGTGTGCTTTCAAGAGCTTTCTTTGAGGTGAGGCCTATTCATTTTTTTTTTTTTAAAAACAGTACCCAGAAGTACAGCACTGTAAGCATTAAAATTGACACTTACAGAAGACTCAGTTTCTCCATATCTACTTCACATTTCTAAATGTATATCATAAGTACAAAAAGCAAAACATTAATTATACATGTTAAATGGTTTATTTTTGCTGTTCTCAGAATGTATCAAATTTCACTTAAATCAGTGACTTGAAGGTATTCATCATGTAACAGCGGGGAAAAAAAAACACAATCAAAATGATTGTGTTTAAAAAACCCATTCAACATAAGAAATCTGAATTCAAAACTCCTTAAAATTAACTTACTTTCAATGACGTCGAAGGATGTCCTATGAACAGCGTCCACTGTGTTGTGCTATAAATATTGTCAGCCCGCCACTTTCTGAAAGAAAACCTCCAACGATTCGAAAAATATGCTACATACAAGAAAAGACTTCTCACATTCTACCACATGTTTCCACTTGGCCAAATCATGTTGCAGCTATTCACAAGTCTTGTAATTCTTCCAATCAAATCCCGTCATTTTCTATATTCGCAACTTTCAAAAAGAAAACATTTAAGATAATTTTCACAATCCTGGACTACTAATATCTTACCCTTCTTTGTCACTCATGTTCTCCTTTTCCTATGACACTGATACTGCTTACTATGAAGCAGACTTACTTGCATCAGGTTTATATAGTCGGATTTGACAAAATAACATTATAATTAAAAGTTTTGGACCAATAATCTAGACAGCATTGCAGACTTACATTCCCTCAACTTGATGAACCTTTTCCAATTCTTCACAGGAAATCTCGAGATTCTTTCTTTAAAATTTTGTTTTTAAAAACACCAGGTAAGAATTTTTAAGGTCAAACGGCAATTTTTTTTTGAAACTTACAACGGAATCATTGCAGAATGACCAGCCATTTCGAGACTTTAAATAAGCTGTATAATGTCCTGAAGTTGTTGAAGGACCATCGTGATAGATAATTGCTACAGTTACAAAAGTCCTTCCTGATATTGAAAGCTGAGAAGCCACAAAATTTTTTATTAAAGTTGACAATTTTGATCCATCAGGCCTACATCGTTGCATCATTAAAATGACATACTGTGCATATCTACGTATAAGTAATGTTGACATCATTTCAGATTTACATTGGCTACACTCCATGTTGTGATCCGCTGCATTTACTAGCTTATTAAAGGAGACTGATTTACTGTCTGGCAAAGTTAAATATATAAATCTTTCTGAGTCTACACTAGTAGTACTTGATACCCTACAATTCTCGCAGTCATGCTGCCATTGATAAGAAAGCCCAAACAGTTGATCTACATCTACACCCTCATCTTGCAATATATCAAGCATATACATTAAAAACTCCTGACAATCTTGCTGATTATTTTCAGAGAAGTCTGTTTGACCTGAACATTCATCTAACAGATAACGAACTTCAGACACACTTTCTACTTTTGTTCGATCAGTGCTACATTTCTCGAAAACAGAATTCAACAAACAGCATAAAATTTGTTCTGAATTCAACAGAATCTGTTCTTTTAAACTCTCTAGTGAAAAGAGAACATTAACCACTACATTTGCATAGCAGTTGACACCAGAACTGTTTTCAAATTGAAAACCGACAACATCTTCAACAGAATCCACTTTCTTTCTGCTAACAATTTTCGGTTCATTGACTTTTAGTCTTTTTGCAACAACCTCCCTACTATTACTGCTATTTCTACGTTTGCGGCCTACCACACGTTTCTCAAACAAAGGATATTGAGGCAAATGTGGCGCATACTCTCTTCTTAACCTATTGTATTCCTTAACACAATCTAGATCCGCACAAATGTTTGTGACATCACAGTCAATTAAGTACAATCCCGATAAAGTTCTAACTCGTGACAATGCCACATATGCCATACCCTCCTTGAACACAGAACTGCCAATATTCACCAATGCACAGTCTACACTTAAACCTTGCGATTTATGGATTGTCACCGCATATGCCAAGCAAACAGGAAACTGTTTACGGCGAACATATAAGTCTTTAACAAGCAAAAACCTAGCAGAACAACGACCAATTTGCTGTACTTCCTCAATGCCATCAAATTTAATTCTTAAAAATTCTATTCCATCTCTATTTCTGTATTTCTCAAAATCAACAACATTACCCATTGATCCATTTACCAGACCTCTTTCTACATGTAAATTCCTTCTCAAAATGATTCGGCAATTTAAACACACATTCAAAGTCTTTTCAAAACCCGCTGTTTTAGATATAGTCTTCTCTAATGAATCCAATTTTGATTTCAAATTGTCTGACAAAATAATTGTTGATCCCATATGCTCTAATTTGTCGATAGCTTCAAGTTTCACAATCTCTTGCTTTTCTAAATTCAACATTTTGTTGTTGAAGATGGCACATTCTGCAAGAGTTGGCATGAGACATATCCCGGATTTCTTCTCAGTAATTTTCTGAAAAATATTCTCAGGCACAATCTCTTGTTTGGGATATAAATTTGACAGTAATCGTGCATTTAAAGCTTCTTTCCCATGCTCAGTCACTTTTCCAATTCTAATATCTTGTAGAATATTCTTGTAATCTTCATCCTTTGCCTGACGCATATTTTGATGCAGTTCTGCATAATTGAAGTTTAACCATATATTGACGTTGCCAATGCTCCCTAGGCACTTCCTGGTATCTTCATGCGTGAGTATTTTGAACACAGGTTGACCTTTTACTGGTGTCAGCTGCAGAAGATCTCCGAAAACAATGATGTGTTTCCCACCAAATAACACATCATATTCAGTTTTAAGTACTTCTTGCATTCTCAAATGCACAAAGGCAAGCATGACATTGGAAACCATGCTTACTTCGTCAATGATAAGTAGTTTCATTTTCCTCAAGACTCTTGAAACTTCACAGCAAGCATCTCCAGATAACTTGTTGTATTGTAATTTGTTGTCATGCTCCACCGGCAGCATCAGTAGACGATGCAAAGTAATACCTTTAATGTTATGTGCTGCCAGTCCAGTAGGAGCGGTGACAACACAAGACAGCAATGACTCACTCCTTTCCTGCAAATAACAAGAGATTGCTTTAATGAGGAAACTTTTTCCAGTTCCCGCTTCTCCACTCACGTACAGTCGGACAGGCTTCAACGATGTACATGAGCACTTGTTCTTCTCATGACTTAATCCGTGCTCAATTTCCTTGGTAACTTCATCATATATTTTCCTCTGCTCAACGTTGAGTTGTTTTTCCAAGTCTTCTAAGTTAACTGAATCCTCCTGAGCATGTGCCATGGCTCTTTCTACTTCATTCATAGCAGTGGCAGCTTCATTTTCGATAATAGGTCCTCCAAGTGGATCTTGACTCAATGAAACAGAACTCTGACTGTCCTGAGAACTGTCTCTGGCAATCTCGGCTGCAATCGTTGCTTCCTGCTCAATTTCCAAAGTTAGCATTTCTTGATATTTAGAAAAAGCAGGACATTCTATGGACTCCTTGGCTGCATTGAAAGAGTCTTCGTAACAGAGGAAATCTCCAAGCAGTTCCTCTTCTGCACGCCAAGGCTTGAAAAGTTGCAAAAGTGCTAAATAAAAAAACTCCTTTTTTTCTGGAGATTCACCACTCAATTTTCGATGGTTTACTAATTGGCATTTTCTTTGCTTGACCAGGCATCCCTCACTTCCAATTACAGCATACACTCCTTTCTCAATATCTTCTTTGATGTTCCTCTTGAATATATAATTTTGGAGAACCTCTTATAGACAAACATTCTCAAGGTGACTGCTTCGATTTGGATAATATGTATCCAACATGTTGGTCTTCAAAATGTCGGTACTGTTTGGTTCCTTTTCTGCCAAATACTCAATTTCCCGGACAGGTTTTAGAACTCGATTTCGCGTTGCAGCAAGACCAAGACTCGCCCAAACGAGACTCCTGGATTTGGCATAGAGACTTGCTGAAGACAATCGATCAGAACATTCGTAAGCTCCGATTTCTCGATGCGACAACATCTTCAGACTGAAACTGTACAACTTCTTGCTGAGGCTCTTTTCATGGGAAATGTCCTCCCACATATCCTTCAGTTCGGTCTTTTCTTTTTTGGTGATGTAAGATGTCACATACCGAGCCACAGCCATACAGTTGTCAGCCACAAACTGTATATCCATGTTAGCATTCCACATGGACAAAATCACTGGGTTGTAGTCATTGATGTACTTGGACTCTTCGTTCCTTTTCAAATTGTATGTATTCTTGGGTGATTTCCTCGTCACATTATGTCGCAGCGAAGACATCAAACTGTTCACTCTTCCTTTAGAAATCACCGGTCGTGGAAAGTTGAAACGACATTTGGTGTAGAATTTGTCCTTGTTTCTGAATTTACGACGACAGTACTTTCCACAACGATGGCTTTGGAAACGTAGAACTTGTTCTCTTAGACTTTTCTTCTCCGTTGCGTTTGGAACAGCACACGTAGAATACTGTTCGATGAAATTCATCACTAAGTCATCCGGATCTGTTCCAAATTTAGGTGCATCCTTGATCCACAACAACATATGTATATGAGGGGCACCTCTTGCTTGGTACTCCTTTCTCCAGAAGAAATCCAACACCTCTCCAAGAGGTGGATTCTTTTTATTTGTGATGAAAGACATCATAGCTTCAAATCTATGATTGAAGTACCTGCATACATTCACTGGATCCAAAGAACACAGTTCTCCAGGTGTCTTGAATTCAATGTTTTCAATATTTCCATTTGCCTCTCGTAGAAATTCAAGTAAGTCTTCCCAGCCATACTCGGCACAGCTCAGAGTGAGGAACCATGTTGGAGTTCCTAAGTTCCTCAGCATACATTTTAAATCACCATGACGACGGTACCAGTACTCATTAGTACCACGCTGACACGCCATGAGATTAATTAAGTGAGAATCCAAAATACTGTCTTGGACATTGACTTTATGCATAAAGTCACTTGCCGAGATGTTTCGCATCTGTATACCACTTTTTAAGATGTGGTTCACTGCATATGACAGTCCAGACAGATCGCTTTCAAACAGGAGATGAAACAAATAGGGAATGCATTGCCGAAACCTAGGATCTTCTGCATACAATCGTAAAGTCCGGTATTCAGACACAGGAATTTGATGAGGTCGCTCATCATATCTTCCTCCTTGACCTGTGGGAAATAGCTGTGGGAAACACCAAGCTTCCAAACTTTCCTCCCAAACACTAATGGGACTCCCTTTGGCTTGTTTCATTTGAAACAACTCAATAGCATTCCCCATGACTTCCTTGGAATGCAAAGGATGAACACTATAATGTTCATATATTTCTTCACTTTTAGAGGCCTCTACTTTCTCAATTTGGCCAGCACACAAATCGCTATCCTCTTCATCACTTACTTCCTCTTCTGCAACATATACATTCTTATAGTACTTATTATTTTTCTTCAAATACACTGTTGCCTTTTTGACTTTCCTAACATCCACTAAATCTTGCCATATTTTCTTATTCTTTGTCGGAACCCCATTAACCAAGATAACCAGAGGTTCCTCTTCCACTTTTTCTATTCCAATTGTGTTAATGTTTTTGTTCAAATCTAGAGGCAAATAAACAACTCTTCCCTTTAATCCTCTCTGTAAATCTGCTGGAGGCAACTTCCCTGTCTTTGACTCCATTCTTACAATAGCCTGAAAGGGATGGATACTTTGAATCAAAATAGATTCATAAGTATTTAAATCCTTCAATTCAGAAGGAATCTCAACCAATTCCAGATTATTATGAACTGCCCTAGCAGGCATCTGGTTTTGGTTTAATTTATTACAACAATAAGTACACACACGTTGATCCGATCCCAAATCAAAATAATTTTCTACCATCAAGTATGTGGCAAAATCCTTCCATTCACTATTATTTTCCCTTTCACTTTTTGCATATAAATCCACTACCTTAGTCTGATTCTTATAATAAGTGCGTCGACAACATACACAAGTGAAATTAGGCCTCTCACTTGATTTCATCTGAAACGTGGCAATTTCCTTCTCAAAATTATCTGTACTGGAAACCTGTACATTATCTTCCACATTACCCTCTACTTCAGGGTCAATTTGAACATTCTCATCTTTACTACCAAAGTAACAAAACTCAATTTCTTCACAAATATTCTTCACATCTATTTCAGAACCATGCAAAAGAGCAGCACATAATTGTTTAAGCATAATTGCTGGACTCTTAGCATAATACAACATTCTCACTAATTTTCTCACTTTATTATGATGCACTGCTAGCATCCTGAAATGATGAAAAACACTCTGGCATACTCTCCTGGAAAGACAAGCCAGTGAATGACCACGCAAACCTGTCATTTGTCTCACTCTGCAAGGATCTAAATCTTGCAACAACTTCATTTTCTGCTTCAAACTTTTCTTATTAAATGTCCGTATAAAATCACAAAGCAAATTGATGGAAACCTGTCGCACACTGCAAATAGAACTACACTTCCAAATGTACACAGGACCCTTAGGACGTCTTCCTAAAACCTCATCACTTAGCGCCTCTTCTGTCTCTGTTGTCACAAGTTGTTCTTTTTCAACTGGACAACCATCCTTCACTTCATAAGCTCGACCACTGATGTCAACTGCATGCACCAAATCATTATCCTGAAAATAAGTCTCCTCATTAAAAAATGCCTCAGAACTTGAACTATGCATCCATTCTCCGGAAAAAACTTCACAAAAGTTAGTACGATTTACTACTCTCTTCCATCTACTTTTTGTTTTGAAATCAGAAATTACCTTGCTTAGTTTCCTAATTCTATTGATTACCAAAATAAACAACTTTCGCTTAATTTCAAAAGCATGATCAATAATTTTCTCTACATTTTTCTTCTTCTTATAAAATGCCGCTTTCTGTTGGCCTTTCTTTTTAATATTTTTCAATAAATTAACTAATATCCTATTACGGAACATTCGATTTCGAATGTCCCTAAACTGTTGTTTCCTTCTACTATCATGCACAGAGTTATCTCTTCCTCTACCAGTAACATTTGTGATGGGTCTCTCCTTTCCATTTAAATTACTTTTCTTTTTGTGAACTGAAACATTTTTTTGAGCAAAACTTTTTTTACTACAAATATTTCTTAAGAATGATTTCGTGCTCTTACCCGGACCTTTCTTGCTGTTTTGACAAGTATTTGGGGAAGAGGACTGCTGCAATAAAACATCATCCTGCTGTCTTTGACGTTGTCTCGCCTTTCTCATTCTGTTTTTTGTAGGCATTTTCCAAACTATGAAAGAATCTGCAGTTGAATCTGTGGAAAAATATAATATAAAATGTTATTAACCACTATTACCAAACAGTAAATAAATAACAGTCATCTAAAACTTAATGCCCTACTAATTATTTAACATAGCAAATGTTTTCCACCAGCACTGCATCACAAAAATGACACTCAATGGTACAAAACAGGCATACAACACTCATAAATCACTCCCTAATATTTTAAATCATTAATTCAGGATGACGATAAGATGTAGCCTATCGGAAGATTTGTTTAGGCCCAGATCTTTAGACTGGGGTGAATGTGTGTCATTGATCCACATTCAGTCCATCACCTGTTTTGTTTATTTGAGGTGAGGCCAACACATGGTTGCAGATAACATTTTCACTGAAAAAAACCAAGGTAAAAAAACATGTGAAGGCCTACCAATGAAGTAAATCATTAAATGAAAACCAATACATTTCTGGAAATATGCACTACTAGTGCTTCATAAGATGTTTTGGGTCATATTTATAAGGCATTTGAGTGTCTAGTATGCTATTTTACGTTCTTCATGGTGCAAATTTATTGTAAATACGCTCCCACCTGCGGTTGGCAAATTTAGATTTTGATTATGGGAGTTAGATAGGCATGTTAATAATTTCCCAAAAATGGTGTATAACCCCAAACAACCTTTGAAGCAAATGCTCTTAGCCATGTTATCCACCTCCCATTGGATAACATGGCTAAGAAGTGCTTGCAAATGTGAAAAAAAACGGCCGCAATGCATGAATATCGCTGAAAAATCAGCGATATTCATGCATTTTCCAGCAAATGCTCTTAGCCATGTTATCCACTTCCTATTAAATAACATGGCTAAGAACTGCTCAGGGCCCCATGAGGAACGCTTTCCATTTAAAAAGGGAAAAATAACATCAAAGACACTAAAATGCCTTCTAAATATGACCCCAAACAACCTATGAAGCTCTAACAGTACATATCCTGAAATTTAATTGATTTCAAAATTCGTTTTTAAACACAGCATATAAATCAATTGTATACCTGCATTCAAGAAGAAATGACTAAAAATGTCCTTGAGACACATGAAAGTGTTTTCTGGAATGCCCTAGCACCATTTTTGAGACACTATTAACATGGCTAGGTAACTCCCATAATCAAAATCTAAATTTGCCAAGCGCAAGTGGGAGCGTATTTACAAGACACTTGCCCCAAGAGGAACGCTTTCCATTTAAAAAGGTAAACATAACATCAAAGACACTAAAATGCCTTCTAAATATGACCCCAAACAACCTATGAAGCTCTAAAAGTACATATCAAGAAATGTAATTGTTTATCACAAATGCGATTAAAAACAGCCGCAATGCATGAATATCGCTGAAAAGTCAACGATATTCATGCATTATCCAGCAAATGCTCTTAGCCATGTTATCCACCTCCCATTGGATAACATGGCTAAGAACTGCTCGCAAATGCGAAAAAAAACGGCCGCAATGCATGAATATCGCAGAAAAGTCAGCGATATTCATGCATTTTCCAGCAAATGCTCTTAGCCATGTTATCCACTTCCTATTAAATAACATGGTTAAGAACTGCTCAGGGCCCCATGAGGAACGCTTTCCATTTAAAAAGGGAAAAATAACATCAAAGACACTAAAATGCCTTCTAAATATGACCCCAAACAACCTATGAAGCTCTAACAGTACATATCCTGAAATTTAATTGATTTCAAAATTCGTTTTTAAACACAGCATATAAATCAATTGTATACCTGCATTCATGAAGAAATGACTAAAAATGTCCTTGAGACACATGAAAGTGTTTTCTGGAATGCCCTAACCCAATTTTTGGGACACTATTAACATGGCTAGGTAACTCCCATAATCAAAATCTAAATTTGCCAAGCGCAAGTGGGAGCGTATTTACAAGACACTTGCCCCAAGAGGAACGCTTTCCATTTAAAAAGGTAAACATAACATCAAAGACACTAAAATGCCTTCTAAATATGACCCCAAACAACCTATGAAGCTCTAAAAGTACATATCAAGAAATGTAATTGTTTATCACAAATGCGATTAAAAACAGCCGCAATGCATGAATATCGCTGAAAAGTCAACGATATTCATGCATTATCCAGCAAATGCTCTTAGCCATGTTATCCACCTCCCATTGGAGAACATGGCTAAAAACTGCTCGCAAATGCGAAAAAAAAGGCCGCAATGCATGAATATCGCAGAAAAGTCAGCGATATTCATGCATTTTCCAGCAAATGCTCTTAGCCATGTTATCCACTTCCTATTAAATAACATGGCTAAGAACTGCTCAGGGCCCCATGAGGAACGCTTTCCATTTAAAAAGGGAAAAATAACATCAAAGACACTAAAATGCCTTCTAAATATGACCCCAAACAACCTATGAAGCTCTAACAGTACATATCCTGAAATTTAATTGATTTCAAAATTTGTTTTTAAACACAGCATATAAATCAATTGTATACCTGCATTCATGAAGAAATGACTAAAAATGTCCTTGAGACACATGAAAGTGTTTTCTGGAATGCCCTAGCACCATTTTTGGGACACTATTAACATGGCTAGGTAACTCCCATAATCAAAATCTAAATTTGCCAAGCACAAGTGGGAGCGTATTTACAAGACACTTGCCCCATGAGGAACACTTTACATTTTAAAAGGAAAACATAACATCTTAGACACTCAAATACCTTATAAATATGGCTCAAAACAACCTATGAAGCTCTAGCAGTACATATCCAGAAATGTAATTGATTTCTTAAATCGTTTTTAAAAACAACATATCTGTTTCAGCTTACATAACAGACCATGGAATGGGCTCCATGTACCACAATAACTTGTGTTACTGCATGCCAGAATGTTACACCAAATATGCAATTACAATTTCTCTATGAAACTAATTCTATTAGTATATCACTAGAGACAAAACCACATTTTAAAAACACAGCTTTCTTCATCATTTTCTCCTTAAATCATACTATTCTCTATCTAAATTAAATAAATCTTTTCTCACCTTAGCAAATATTTTTTGAGTTTTGAAAACAGTCTCAGAAATACACCAAATTGTCTTCAGCAGAAGAAAAAGGATGCACTCCAAAGGCTGCAGCTATTGAAAGCACAGAAATACAGATATTCATTTCACATATCTCTCATATTAGCCAATCATACCTCTTCCCTCACTTTTTTCAAATCAAAACCCTTCCCCCCTCTGCCCTCTCTGCCTTGTTTCCATAGCAACCACCTCCTGGAAGACCTCTCATGTTTGCAAATTCACACAACAATGTTTCAATTGAACTCTGAACTCTCAGTGCACCTGCGTATCCAGAGCAATCTTTCATTAAATGTTTCTTCCTTGACCATTCAAATTACATGTTTCAAAGAACACATCCATGCACCCTAACTTTCTGTTTTCAGAAATGGAAATGCACCAATCACTGCTAATGAATCATTAGCATTGTAAATCCACAGTTTTTTTTCTTTAGAAACTCCTACTGTTTCAACTGCCCTTTCATTACCACACTTCATCTGACTGCAGAACAACCTTCTCCCACCATGTTTAAGGTCTGGATTGTTGGACATAGTTACATCCACTGGGCTCAAAGGTATGCTGAGAACAGAAATTTACCTAACCTCAATTTACAAGATGTGGAAATTAAGTGGTTGGGCCAAAGAGGATTAAAATGTCACCAATTGATACCATTGGTGAAAACCTTTATGCATTTGCCAAAACCTGACCTGTTAATAGTGCACTGTGGAGGTAATGATTTGGGCACTTTGACAGGGGTAGGTCTGGAAATGCTTTTAAAGGACACCTTTGAGCAATTAATGGCACTTTTTCCTCAAACTGCCTTGGTATATTCCAATATATGCCAAAGACAGAAATGGAGGTGGTCCAACCAATTTTGTCCACAAATTGAGAAAGCGAGGAAGCATGTAAACAAATCTGTTTCAGCTTACATGAGAGACCATGGAATGGGCTCTCTGTACAACAATAACTTGCGTTACTACATGCAAGATATCTACAGAGGAGATGGAGTTCACTTCTCAGATGAGGGCAACAGAATTTTCATTCTGAATTTAAGACTGTGCATTGGTACCTACTTATAAGTACCTAAATGTACCATAAACCCAAAAGCTCTTCTCAGAGCTACCCTACATCTGATCACTCACAATTATTATTTTTCTCTAACTTTTTGTCACTAATTTTCCACAAAATTCGCTCCCCGGAGCGCTACCCGGTTCGCTAACCGAAAGCTAACCTTGCGGATTTTTTTAAAAAATGTTTTTTTTCCGCACATATAAGCCTCCTCAGCCACGCTCAAAAAACCTAGGGGGTCAAGATAAGTCTACCATGACCCCTTCTACCCATTCTAAACATTATTTGCCCTCCATCTTGTATCTTAATGCGACCGAAACACAAAATGGTGGACTCCCGTGACGCTTAAGGTTCGCTAACCGGGCCGCTTTCCGGAAAGCGGTCCTAAAAAAAGGTGGGAAAGTAATTTACAGAAAAACGACTAGAGACACTCTCACCAAATATAGATTAGCTCATACTACATAACAATCCCTTCCATTCTCACAAATTTCATTGAAATTTCATTTAGCCATTTAGCCTGTAGACCTCTCCAAGTACCGTGAGGTAAATTACTTCACAAAACACATCTGAATTGTTGGAATTGACAACCAATGAAAATGTTACTTTCATTTTCTACTTTTATTACCTGACATTTGATTGGTTATATACCTGTATATATATAAAGGGAGAGAAGGAAACACAGCCATTTTGACGACTACTTCTTGTTGTACCTCCTATTTCAATAGCTTCAAAAAACTTCAACTTCTTTGTGAAGGTAAGTTATAATTTAATATATTGTGCACTATAACTTAATATAGTAGACTTTTTCTGCTAGATATACACTATCCCTCTGTAGTAGTAATGTATTTAGATAGACTTCTCTGTTATAGTTATGAATGGAGTAAGGCTTGTCTTGGTTAAATCACATACACTTTTTTATAGTCCTATTTCCACTCTCATACTATACACTGCCAAAAGATAAATTCACTGATAAAAACTGCCTATCTAAAATTAATCCCAACAGTGCCCTATCTCTACTAATATATATTTTTTTTAATCCAAATTTCAGGCAAAATGGAAGGCGAGCAGCAAGTTTCTTTTGAGATGGACCTGCAAGAGAGCAGCCAGGAATTAATTGAACAAATTGACATGGAATTTATGGATGAAAGCTTGGATAATGAACTGCTGCAATGTGTCCAAGCAGTAGATGTCCTCCTTGCAAATGAGGACATTTTGCAACCTCACAGATTGCAAACAATATTTCAAGAAAATAATGACATTTCAGACACTGAAATGTTAGAAAGTTTAATAAATTATGAAAAAGAATCAAAATAAAAAAAACACTTTAAAAAAAAGAAAACAAAAAAAAACAAGAAAAACAACAAACAATTAACATACAGTATTAGAAAAGTCTTTCATTCTTTTATCCATAAAGTTCGCTGCCCAGAACGCTTTCCGGTTCGCGAACTTGGCGCTTACCACGCAAAAAAAAAATTTTTTTTTTTTTTTGGACCCTCCTAGGCCCTTTTAAAACCTCCACATAAAACCTAGGGGGTCAACGAGGATCTACTATGCCCCCTTATGGTAATTTCCCCCTTTGTTTTGGCCTCCTCTTGTCTCTCGATCCTACCGAGAGACAAGATGGCGGCCGCTCCGGACTGTTTAGAATGTTGACAGACACCGGAGGGCCAATCAGCTTCGCATCGCAAAGTTCCGATACGCGAAAAGTAAGCGGACCGGATCGCTGCCCGGAGCGCTGTTACAGATATATATCTTGATTTAAACGTTAATTTCTCAAAATCCACTGAAGCACATATATTGAGACCTAGCAAAGGCACATCGAGCTAACAGTCCCTACAATTTTGCCAAGTTTCGTGAAAATCCATTCAGCCGTTCGGGCTAAAAGTGAGTCCAACCGCCCTATGGAAATTAACATGGGAAAAAGGCGTTTTGGGACCCCCCTTTTTTCTCGGCCCCCCCTCCACAAAACCCCCCCAAATTTTCAAGGGCTGCTCAGAAACAAAATGTGCCATTTTCCTGAAAATTTCAGCCAATTCCGTCCACAAACGCAAAAGTTATTAGGCATAGAATTTTCAGAAATCCCATAGGGAAAAAATCCTAACTATATATACCTACTGGCGACCGCCAGTAGGTAATATATATATATATATATATATATATTCACTGAAAAAAACCATAGGTTATAGACCATATATAGTTAGGAATTCGCATTTACAAAACCTTATTTTACTCACACAAAACCATTGAAATTCCATATATAGTTAGTTGCACTAACTATATATCGCGCACCCGCAATCCACTGCTGATGATGTCACATATTACATCATTCATGACATGGTCAGTGACATCACTGATGACATCTCAAATGACATCACTGATGACATCACTGATGACATCTCATTTGACATTACTGATCACATCACTGATGATATCATTCATGTGATAATACGATGAACCTCTTCAGACTCTAATATAACCTTAGATACAATCAGTGTAAAAAGACTCTCACAGACTGTCACTCATCCATGGAGTTACTCACACACCTAGTCAGTCATGCAAAGAATCAATCACACCTCCATTTCCTCAACTATACAGTTATACAAACTTTACTTATTCAAACATATACTAACACATATTTACTCTCTTATACAATCCCTGATACAAGTTCACAATGATCCATACAGCCACTCACACATTCACTGGCTCTTATGCACAGTTATTTATATATGTCAACTCTCACATGTACTGTGTTTTACATATGTACTTACTTTGACATGTAGCACTGAGATATCCATTCACTCACCAATACACTCATGCACACAGTCAACCGCCCATACAGCTGTTTCCACATGCACTTTTGAAACCATACATCTAGTGAATCAACTGCTCACACATCTATGCACAGAGTCATACGCCTCCCAGCCACCCACACACACACTCAGTCTCCCATACAAATACTTGGGCAACCAATCAATAACCCATATAGTTACTCATATAGCTACTTATCAACACATGCAACAGTTTACAGAACAACAGACATAATGATGCACAAATTAAGACAGTTTAGTCACTAACCCATGCACTCAGTGAGACACATTTATTCACTCACTCATACAGTCAGTCATGCACCTACTAAATCCTTCATCCAGACACTTATACATCCACTCATTCTTCAATATGTAAGACATATTTTAACTTTACAGAAACATACAGTCACTGGATGTTGTCATCAGTGATGTCATCAGTGATGTCATTTGAGATGTCATCAGTGATGTCATCAGTGATGTCACTGACCATGTCATGAATGATGTAATATGTGACATCATCAGCAGTGGATTGCGGGTGCGCGATATATAGTTAATGCAACTAACTATATATGGAATTTCAATGGTTTTGTGTGAGTAAAATAAGGTTTTGTAAATGCGAATTCCTAACTCATTTCATTTTAAATCTTTATTTCGACCATACGGTCATAAAAGAAACATGTACAATACATTCGCATAATTGTGACAGAGTCATAAAGCATCAAAGCGTAATTTTAAAATCAAAGCCAAACAATACAGGTAATTGTTTAAAAAAAGATGTAGCAGTTCTGCACTTTTACCCAACAGATTTTAAAAGACGACTACGCGTATGCCACACATTCATAAAAAATTTGGAGAGTGCAAATACAATAGGGCCGGAGGCATCACTTTTCAAGATCCTATACATTGGTCCATATTCTCTTCCACCCAAATTTTTAATCAGAGGCAGTAGCCAGTATCTTCTTGCTGCCCTGTATGCTGGGCAAAAGAAGATCACGTGCAAGTCGTTCTCCTCCTTGTCAACACAAACAGGGCAGAATTTGGTGGACGGGTTTTTAGACCATGTACTGCAAAAGGACCGTAGTGGGAGTGTGCTGTATCTCCACTGGAGGAATAGCTTCCTGGCAAATATGGGGAAAACAGGGTCCAAAGTTTTCTCGAATGTATACAGATCCTTGGTTTGCAAGAATGTAGAAGATAGGGACCCCTCCGTCTGGGTAGCTATAATCCTTACCCTTTTATGCTCGTGGTACAGCTTCGCCAAATGTGCCTTGGAAATTCTTGGTGCTGTATATGCTGGTTCAGTCCACAATTCGGGGAGCCCCATATCAATGCAAACTGACTGAATGTTTTGGACCCAGGGGATACTAAGCACCTTTGGATGTTTCATTAGTTCGACTAGTTCCGCCCTGTAGTCGGCGAGATTATCGCTGCTCCATAGCCTGCGCCAGAAGGCAATGGGTCTTAAGCTTATCTCGTCGGCCAGAGGTCGTATCCCTAAGTCAAGCCTCAGGGGGAGAAGGGGTGTACTGGGAGGAAGTGCGGTAATTTGCCTTAAAAACCTATTTTCTGTATGTGACAAATTCCGGCATGAAATGTGCCCCCACAATTCAGCCCCGTATAAAATAGCTCCCCTAGCCTGTGCTTTATATATCTGGATTAGGGCCCCCAGAGGGCGGTAGGTTGCACCAGTCATCATTCGGGAAATTCCCCCAGTAGTTTGAACAAGCTTAAGGTTTGCCCTGATTTGATGGCTCTCCCAGGTCATGTTTTCAGATAGTGTCACCCCGAGGTATTCGAAGGTGTCAACTCGTTCCAGTCTTGCTGGACCCAGTAGGGGGTTTGGGCGCTGCTTAGTTTTTGGGTTCAATACCATGTATTTCGTTTTTGAGGCATTGATTTCCAACCCTCTATCCTGGCAGAAGGTCACAAATGCGTCCAGTATCTTTTGAATGCCCATAGGTGTTTTGGATACCAATAGTGTATCGTCTGCAAACATTATTGCAGGTACACTATTGCCATTCAATTTGGGGGCATCTGTGTGGTCGGTGGCATTTAGGTGGGCGATTACCCCGTTGACAAAGAGGCAAAACAGGGTCGGCGCCAGCACACATCCCTGTCTCACCCCTCTGCCCACGGGGAATCTGTCTGTTAGCTCTCCCGCCCTCCCACATCTCACCTGGGCGTAATTATTGTGATGCAGCCTCTGCAGAGTCAGTAGGATATCTGGTGGAACGCCCATCTCTGCTAAAATAGCCCAAAGTTTGCCCCTCGGCACAAGGTCGAAGGCGGCTTTTAGGTCCACGAAGATCGTGTACAAACTACCGCCCTCGAACCTGGCTGTCCTCCAGTAAATCAGATTTAATCTGAAAACTTGGTCCACAGTTGATATCCCTTTCCTGAAGCCTGCTTGGTATGGGCTAAGGGCGCCCACCTCCTCGATCCATTCCTGTAGCCTGTTCAGGAGGACCCTTCCAAACAGCTTCTGTGCTACGTCTATCAGGCTAATTGGTCTGTAGTTGGCTGGGAGCAGGGGAGATCCCTTTTTAAAAATCGGGACCACCTCAGCCCCCAGCCAAGTACTAGGGATTTCCATCCCACTAAGGACACCATTAAAAAGGGTTGCGAGGTAGGGCGCCCAGACGGTGGGCTCCTGCTTGTACAGGTCCCCCGGCAGGCCATCCAGCCCCGGCGAATTCCTAACTATATATGGTCTATAACCTATGGTTTTTTCAGTGAATTTTCAAGGTTTTGTAAATGCTAATTCCTAACTATATATGGTCTATAACCTATGGTTTTTTCAGTGAATTTTCAAGGTTTTGTAAATGCTAATTCCTAACTATATATGGTCTATAACCTATGGTTTTTTCAGTGAATATATATATATACATACATATATAAACATATATCATCTGTATATCTATATAAATACAAACATAAATGCATGCATACATATACTTATATGCATACAGATGCATGTTATTTACATGAAAGTTGAAAAAACACTAATAAAAGCAAAGCTAAAAAGCCACCTCATTACAAACAGAATGGCTTTAACTTAAACGAGGGCGAGATCTATTGCATTTTCAAAGCTTGTTTACTTTGGTTCCATCAAGAAGGCATTCAGATGTGTCACACATTTGCCATAAATTCTGAATGTTAGCACTCTAGTTGCACATTAGATCACTGTAGTAAAGCTACTGCTCACCAGGGACGTCTGCTGCTGGTATTCAAAGTGCATGTTTCAGTCTGCATGTCAGAATTTTTTTAATGAAATAGAAGAGGATTTGAGAAGTCACTCAAAATGATCCCTAATTTTTCTTTCTGAAGCACTAATCATACTTTCTATGGCAAAATTAACCCCCTCATGTTGTTCCTTTTTAAATTGAGTGTTTTCAGACTTACCACTTCATTCCAATCAAGATGGCTTCTGGTGTGCCATACTTTTGTCATAAGTAAGACTGTTAGCGCTCTAGTTGTTCTTTAGAACACTCTGGGACATTCTGTCATTGGGCTATACTTGGGGTACATCTGGGTGATATTTGGGCTACATTTAGGCTCTTTTGTCTCTGGTGGCCATCTTGGGAGACTGTATGTCAGAATTTTTTAATGAAATTGAAGAGGGTTTGAGAAGTCACTCAAAATGTGCCCTAATTTTTCTTTCTGCAGCACTAATCATAATTCATATGGCAAAATATACTCCCTCATTTTGTTCCTTTTTAAATTAAATGTTTTAAGAGTTACCACTTTATTCCAATCAAGATGGCTTCAGGTGGCCATTTTGGGAGACTGCATGTCAGAATGTTTTAATGAAATAGAAAAGGATTTGAGAAGTCACTCAAAATGTGCCCTAATTTTTCATTCTGCAGCACTAATCATACTTTCTATGGCAAAATATACCCCCTCATGTTGTTTCTTTTTAAATTAAATGTTTTAAGATTTACCACTTTATTCCAATCAAGATGGCTTCAGGTGTGCCATACCTTTGTAATAAGTAGGACTGTTAGCGCTCTAGTTGTTCTTTAGAACACTCTAGGAGGCTGCAGTAGAACACAAAGGAATCAACTGACAGTCTCTGTCTTTGTTGGATGTACATGTTTTACTGAGAATGTCAGACTTCATTTTCACGTGACTGAGAAAGATAATGTGAATTTACAGAAAATATGCTTTCAGTTTAGCTTATAGATCCCCTTCCAAACCACTGTGGGAAAATCATGAGATATTAGTTTTCTTTCAAACAATATTCATGATATCACAGCAGAAGGTTTTTTCACATGGTAAAATCACCTTAGAACCCACCACAATTCCTAAAACGAGTATGGTACCATCAACAAATGATTTATAATGTAACTAAAGTCCTAAAACCCTCTATTAACTACAATGCTTTTTAATGAGGTGCTATCATGTATATTGGTCCCAAGATGGCTGCCAACACTTCTTGGATGAAGTGCTGACAGCCAATCAGATCAGATGTGTGGTTAGGCTCCGCCCAGATATATATCTTTTTTTGAACCTAAATTACTCAAAGTCCACTGGAGCACATATATTGAGACCTAGCAAAGGCACATCGGGCTAACAGTCCCGACAATTTTGCCAAGTTTCGTGCAAATCCATTCAGCCGTTCGAGCTAAAAGTGAGGCCAACCGCCCTATGGAAATTAACATGGGAAAAACGCGTTTTGGGACCCCCCTTTTTTCTCAGCCCCCCCTTGATGAACCCCCCCCAAATTGTCAGGGGCTGCTCAGAAACAAAATGTTCAATTCTCCTGAAAATTTCAGCCAATTCCGTCCACAAACGCCAAAGTTATTAGACATAGAATTTTCAAAAATCCCATAGAGAAAAAATCCTAACTATATATACCTACTGGCGACCGCCAATAGGTAATATATATATATATATATATATATATATATATATATATATATATATATATATATATATATATATTACCTACTGGCGGTCGCCAGTAGGTATATATAGTTAGGATTTTTTCATTTTTTCCCTATGGGATTTCTGAAAATTCTATGTCTAATAACTTTGGCGTTTGTGGACGGAATTGGCTGAAATTTTCTGGAAAATGGCACATTTTGTTTCTGAGCAGCTCCTGGAAATTTGGGGGGTGTTCGGCAAGGGGGGCTGAGATAAAAGGGGGGTCCCAAAACGCGTTTTTCCCATGTTAATTTCCATAGGGCGGTTGGCCTCACTTTTAGCCCGAACGGCTGAATGGATTTCCACCAAACTTGGCAAAATTGTAGGGACTGTTAGCCTGATGTGCCTTTGCTAGGTCTCAATATATTTGCTTCAGTGGATTTTGAGAAATTAACGTTTAAAACAAGATATATATCTGTAACAGCGCTCCGGGCTGCGCTCTGGTTCGCGAACTTTTCGCGTATCGGAACTTTGCGAAGCGAAGCTGATTGGCTCTCCGGTGTCTGTCAACATTCTAAACAGTCCGGAGCGGCCGCCATGTTGTCTCTCGGTAGGAACGAGAGACAAGAGGAGGCCAAAACAAAGGGGGAAATTACCATAAGGGGGCATAGTAGATCCTCGTTGACCCCCTAGGTTTTATGTGGAGGTTTTAAAAGGGCCCAGGAGGGTCAAAAAAAAAATTTTTTTTTTTTTTGCGTGGTAAGCGCCAAGTTCGCGAACCGGAAAGCGTTCTGGGCAGCGTACTATAAGGATAAAAGAATGATAGACTTTTCTAATACTGTATGTTAATTATTTGTTGTTTTTGTTGTTTTTTTTTGTTTTGTTTATTTTAAATTTTTATTTTTTATTTTGATTGTGTGTCATAATTCATTAAACTTTTAACATTCAATAAACATATAAAAATAAATAATGTGTCAAACAATTTTTGAATTAAGAAATTAAAATTTATTTTTCATTTTGTTTTTCAAAATTTAAAAGAAAATCTAAAAAATCGTGATCATTTTTTTCTTCATTTTTTAGTAGAAAATCAACTGCATCTACGCATTGCAGAAGTTCATTATTTATTGTGTCGTCGTAGAAATCCATGTCATCTTGTGTCTCAATTTTTTCTTCTGTTTCAGTTTTCATGTTGTTTTGTTGTTCTTCCATTTTCAATTCTGAAAAATGAATTTTTAAAAAATATATCAGTACAGACAGGGCATTGTTGGGTTTCAGTACAGATTGGCAGTTTGGTTATTTATATAGTGTTTTTTTTCACAAAGAAAGGTGTCGCCTGCAATTAAGGTCTGTTGCAGGGGGCCCCCTCCTTGGGCCTCCCATGGATGGTGTCAGGAGGTATAGGGGAGGGAGAAGGAGACGCTCCCTCAATTGCAAGGAGACCATTCACAGGCACTGAGGGGGCCCAATGTCCAGCATTTTTGCGCCCCCACAGTTTTAACTTTTAGACCACAATCAATTCTCACACCTATGAAGGTGTGAGATATGCGTGTGGATTTAAAGTTAAAACTGTGGGGGCGTCAAAATGCTGGACAATGGGGCCCCCTCAGTGCCTGTGAATGGTCTCCTTCAAGGGGCCACTTATGTAAATTGGAGGGGGCTTCGCGCACGTTCCTTTTTAGCCTATGGTCTTGCAAATTCTTGGAATGGCTCTGCCATAACTAAAACAGAGTAGTCTATTTTTTTCTATAAGTATTACAGAGTGATAGAATATAATTCTCAGAAAATGTTTTTCTAATTAGGTTTCAGTACAGAACATACTTAAGTTTTATAAATAATATCTTACCTTTTAAATATAAGTTGAAGTTATCAGTTGATTTTTTGTTGTGCACTTCACGAAGTAGCAGTCAAAATGGCTGTGTTTCCTTGTCTTCCCTTATATATATTCAGGTATATAACCAATCAAATGTCAGGTAATAAAAGTAGAAAATGAAAGTAACATTTTCATTGGTTGTCAATTCCAACACTTCAGATGTGTTTTGTGAAGTAATTTACCTCACGGTACTTAGAGAGGTCTACAGGCTTAATGGCTAAATGTAATTTCAATCAAATTTGTGAAAATGAAAGGGATTGTTATGTAGTATGAGCTAATCTATATTTGGTGAGAGTGTCTCTAGTCGTTTTTCTGTAAATTACTTTCCCACCTTTTTTTAGGACCGCTTCCCGGAAAGCGGCTCGGTTAGCGAACCTTAAGCGTCACGGGAGTCCACCATTTTGTGTTTCGGTCGCATTAAGATACAAGATGGAGGGCAAATAATGTTTAGAATGGGTAGAAGGGGTCATGGTAGACTTATCTTGACCCCCTAGGTTTTCTGAGGGTGGCTGAGGAGGCTTATATGTGCGGAAAAAAAACATTTTAAAAAAAAATTCCGCAAGGTTAGCTTTCGGTTAGCGAACCGGATAGCGCCCCGGGGATCGAATTTTGTGGAAAATTAGTGAAAAAAGTTAGAAAAAAACAATAATTGGGAGTGATCAGATGAAGGGTAGCTCTGTGAAGAGCTTTTGGGTTTATGGTACATTTAGGTACTTATAAGTAGGTACCAATGCACAGTCTTAAATTCAGAATGAAAATTCTGTTGCCCTCATCTGAGAAGTGAACTCCATCTCCTCTGTAGATATCTTGCATGTAGTAATGCAAGTTATTGTTGTACAAGGAGCCCATTCCATTGTCTCTCATGAAAACTGAAACAGATTTGTTTACATGCTTCCTCGCTTTCTCAATTTGTGGACAAAATTGGTTGGACCACCTCCATTTCTGTCTTTGGCATATATTGGAATATACCAAGGCAGTTTGAGGAAAAAGTGCCATTAATTGCTCAAAGGTGTCCTTTAAAAGCATTTCCAGACCTACCCCAGTCAAAGTGCCCAAATCATTACCTCCACAGTGCACAATTAACAGGTCAGGTTTTGGCAAATGCATAAAGGTTTTCACCAATGGTATCAATTGGTGACATTTTAATCCTCTTTGGCCCAACCACTTAATTTCCACATCTTGTAAATTGAGGTTAGGTAAATTTCTGTTCTCAGCATACCTTTGAGCCCAGTGGATGTAACTATGTCCAACAATCCAGACCTTAAACATGGTGGGAGAAGGTTGTTCTGCAGTCAGATGAAGTGTGGTAATGAAAGGGCAGTTGAAACAGTAGGAGTTTCTAAAGAAAAAAAACTGTGGATTTACAATGCTAATGATTCATTAGCAGTGATTGGTGCATTTCCATTTCTGAAAACAGAAAGTTAGGGTGCATGGATGTGTTCTTTGAAAGATGTAATTTGAATGGTCAAGGAAGAAACATTTAATGAAAGATTGCACTGGATACTCAGGTGCACTGAGAGTTCAGAGTTCAATTGAAACATTGTTGTGTGAATTTGCAAACATGAGAGGTCTTCCAGGAGGTGGTTGCTATGGAAAAAAGGCAGAGAGGGCAGAGGGGGGAAGGGTTTTGATTTGAAAAAAGTGAGGGAAGAGTTATGATTGGCTAATATGAGAGATATGTGAAATGAATATCTGTATTTCTGTGCTTTCAATAGCTGCAGCCTCTGGAGTGCATCCTTTTTATTCTGCTGAAGACAATTTGGTGTATTTCTGAGACTGTTTTCAAAACTCAAAAAGTATTTGCTATGGTGAGAAAAGATTTATTTAATTTAGATAGAGAATAGTATGATTTAAGGAGAAAATGATGAAGAAAGCTGTGTTTTTAAAATGTGGCTTTGTCTCTAGTGATATACAAATAGATTTTGTTTCTTTGAGAAATTGTAATTGCATATTCGGTGTAGCATTCTGGCATGCAGTAACACAAGTTATTGTTGTACATGGAGCCCATTCCATGGTCTCTTATGTAAGCTGAAACAGATATGTTGTTTTTAAAAACGATTTTTGAAATCAATTACATTTCTGGATATGTACTGCTAGAGTTTCATAGGTTGTTTTGGGTCATATTTATAAGGCATTTGAGTGTCTTTGATGTTATTTTTTCCTTTTTAAATGGAAAGCATTCCTCATGGGGCAAGTGTCTTGTAAATACGCTCCCACCTGTGCTTGGCAAATTTAGATTTTGATTATGGGAGTTACATAGCCATGTTAATAATGTCCAAAAAATGGTGCTAGGGCATTCCAGAAAACGCTTTCATGTGTCTCAAGGACATTTTCAGTCATTTCCTCTTGAATGCAGGTATACAATTGATTTATATGCTGTGTTTAAAAACGATTTTTTGAAATCAATTACATTTCTAGATATGTACTGCTAGAGCTTCATAGGTTGTTTTGGGTCATATTTATAAGACATATGAGTGTCTATGATGTTATTTTTCCTTTTTAAATGGAAAGCGTTCTTCATGGTGCAAGTTTCTTGTAAATACGCTCCCACCTGTGCTTGGCAAATTTAGATTTTGATTATGGGAGTTACATAGCCATGTTAATAATGTCCAAAAAATGGTGCTAGGGCATTCCAGAAAACGCTTTCATGTGTCTCAAGGACATTTTCAGTCATTTCCTCTTGAATGCAGGTATACAATTGATTTATATGCTGTGTTTAAAAACGATTTTTTGAAATCAATTACATTTCTGGATATGTACTGCTAGAGCTTCATAGGTTGTTTTGGGTCATATTTATAAGGCATATGAGTGTCTATGATGTTATTTTTCCTTTTTAAATGGAAAGCGTTCTTCATGGGGCAAGTTTCTTGTAAATACGCTCCCACTTGCGGTTGGCAAATTTAGATTTTGATTATGGGAGTTACATAGGTAGTTATATAAATCAAATCAAATCAAAACAGACTTTATTCGGTAATATTTCAACCATAAAAGTACAATAAAAACATACAGTACATACATCAGATTACATTATAAATTCACAGGATAAAAAAACTGTGATCATTGCATACAGTAGTTCAGTCATTGGTCCAGACAAAGTCGCAGTTTAAGAGCCAGTTTTAAAAATTCAAGAACTTGAAGGACACTGTTGTTATGTAGCAGTTGTAAATATAAAAAGGCTGGTCGTATCTGTTTAAAATTCATTTCTTTTAAAAGAGCAATTAAAAAGCGTTTACGGGGGAATTCATAATATTTACATAAGAACATAAAATGCATCATGTCCTGTGGAGACTTACCGTCGCAGCCACAGGACAGAGGATGCTTACAGAAGCTCTCCTGTTTGGGTCTGATGAGCAGATGTTGAAACTGATTAAATCTAAATCTTGTAAGCAGGAATTTTTCATGGGTGCTGAAAGTGCTAAGTAAATAAGGCTCTGTTGTCAAACATGTTTTTGCCATAATAAATTTCCTCACACTAACTTTTTGTAGCTCAGCACCCTCCCTGTCAGCCTTCTTACGCTGAAGGAACACCAGCTTAACTAAGTTAATATCAGCCTTCACAATTCCTTCTGGGTGTTCAAATAGATCCGGGCGGCCCATCTCAATAAAACATGATTTTAAGTACTTCAGCCAGGGAGTGCGTGAAGCGTTCTCAAGAGCAAGGTAATCCTTAACAATTAAGTGTGTTAGGGGGATTTCCTCACATAACCACATTTTCAACCAACATAACAGAGGTCGTAGGGACAGGATATCACTCAGGTACCCCACTCCTAGTTCCTCATGTACTATAAAGTTGGAGGTAGAGGCCGGGACGCACAAAAGCCGTTTATAAAACAAATTTTCTGTGGTCTGAAGTTGTTCCCCCGCCATATAGCCCCAAAGCTCACTCCCATATGCTGCGGTAGCTACAGATTTCGCTTCATACAATTTAATCATAGCAGCCGTCGTTTTTTTGCCAAGCTTTGACGCAAAATTAAAAATGGAGGCATTGACCTTTAAAACATCACATTTTTTCTTTGCGAGTTGGGGGGCCCAAGACAATTTAGAGTCAAAGAGTACTCCTAAATAAGAGAATGTACTTGAAAGTGGTATAGCTGTCTCATCTAATTTAAAAGTATATTGTCTCTTTGGCTGTTTCCCCACCTGCATGATGAACGATTTGGAGTTGTTCACTAACAAGTCCCTATCTTCCATGAACTTTTTGAATGCGTTTAGTAGTAATTGGAGGCCTTTTTCAGTTCTTGCTAGCAGTACCGCATCATCTGCGTATAACAAAACTGGAATGCTTCTGTTCCCCACTCTTGGACTGTCTGATTTCACCTCCCGTAAAGTGCCATCCAACTCATTTATATAAAAATTAAAAAGGAAGGGGGCCAGTATACATCCTTGCCTAACCCCCTTCCCAGTTCTAAAATCCTCAGTTACGGATAAGTCTTGGCAATACCTTACATTTGCACTGGTGTTATTATGGAGGTCGCCCAGAAAGTTTATAATATCATTGTCCACTCCCTTGTCCCTCATGGACCCCCACAGCTTCCCCCTGTTAACACAGTCGAAAGCTGAGGATAGGTCCATGAAGGCCAAGTAGACTGTGCCTTTTTTAACAATGGTATATTTACTTAGTATTAAGAAGAGATTCAGGCATTGTGTTGTAGTCGAGCGGCCATTACAGAAGCCATATTGGGCGATGGACATGATATTATTGTCCCGTGTCCACTCAAGTAGTCGCCGCAATACTATTCTCCCCACCAGTTTGGACACAGAGTTGATCAGGGAGATAGGCCTGTAACAAAGGGGACTGTCCCTGTCCCCCTTTTTAAATATGGGCACAATGGTGGAAAGACCCCATGACGTCGGGCACCCTGCCCTTGCGGCTGCGTTAATAACTGCCGCGATAATCGGTGCCCAAAAATTAGGATCGGATTTAAAGAGATCCGGGGGTATCCCATCCGGGCCAGGTGATTTACCCGCTGTGAGCCCCTCGATACCCATCACGACCTCTCCTATGCTAACATTCATACAACGACCCCCAACAGTGCATTCATAGGGTACCACATTAGTTTCACCCCCCCCATACAGTTGTTTAAAATGATCAACCCATTCCTCTTTTGTGATGACACATTCTAACCCTTCCCCTGGGTCTTTCACCAGGAAGGGTTTCTTTAGCACCGCCCAAAATCTAGCACTGTTTTTTAGTGTTTGTGGTTCCAGAATCTCAGCCCAGGCCTTGTTCTTCAGTGCCTCCTTTCTTGTTACAATGACTGATTTATATTCTTTGCGTGATCTCTGAACTAGTTCCTTGTTACGAGGTTTTAGCAACAAGGCAGCTTTGAGGTCACAGGCTGCTTTGGAGCATTCCTTATTGAACCACCTTGGGCCCTCCCTACCTCTACTTTTCAGAGGTTCTGTCATTGAAATAGCTATTTTGTCAGTTAAGCTTTTAAAGTCCGATAGAACCTGGGCTGGGTCTGAATCAACTTGGATGCATCTGGCAACAATATCACTACAGTTAGTTTGTATATTCTGATATATGAGGGCCGGGGTGCACATAGACCATTTTAAACGGCGTCTTCCATCCGTAGCTGTAACCCTACCCCTACCTAAATTACGTCCTTCTCTTTCCACCCAGGGCCCCCCTAGATGTATAGTCAAAGGGTTATGATCACTGAGTGGATTACTATCTATAGAGAATGAACGCACAAACACCTGCATGGGGGCAGTTAACAGCATATAGTCAATAAATGTCCCCTTCCCGTGCCCTTTAAAAGTAGGGGTGCAAAAGCGCTTTGAGGGATCACATAAAGACATTGCAATCGTGAGTTCATTAAGTAGGTTGTTAAAAAATGTCCCTTCCACGGTATGTTCCAAATGTAGACCGTTAATTCTGGGACAATACAATTCCATGAGGCTTTTGTCTAGGGGATCACTACATAGATGAGTGTTGAAATCGCCCATGATCAACAAGTTGTGTGAACAGTCCTTCATTGAGGTGCCTATATACTCACTTAAGGATTCGGAATTACCATAACTTGTGACATTATTGGTGGAATTATAAAAGTTGATCAGACCAACCTTGCAGTTACCCGCAGATAAAACTAGACCTTGTATGCCAAGATTACTTGAAGGCCTACTTACAATTGTGCATTTCAGTGCTACTGATATAAACATTACCATACCCCCCTTTGATCTACCCCGGGTTACTGGTACAGCAGGTACAAAATATGCCTTGTAGCCATCCATTTGAATATCACATTTCACTGACCAAGTCTCTTGTAAACAAATGATTTGGAAGCCCCTAATATAGGCTAGCCAGCTATCATCCTGCATTTTATTTTCTAGGCCCGCCACATTCCAGCATATAACATTATTTTTTGGTGTAATTGGTGGAGTCACCTCTAACGTTTGTGCTACAGGCGACTGATCGTTTTCCTGACCCTCCAAAACCCTCAGTCAGTCACAGGCGTCCAGCCCTGAAAGCATATCAAATCGGTTATGTGTAGGAATATTGTACCCTCTGTTGTTCAAATTCTCGGCATTGAAATTTACAGGTGGTTATCCGCCAGCCATTAGCGTTTACTGCTGGCGTTTGCCAACCAGACAGCCCACTAGTATCATTGTTGTACATATATGGTGTTACCGGATTTGGTGTCTGAATTTGTGATATAGGTCTGTACCCACGAAGAGTGTTAGGGGGATTTTTAGGTGAGTTCTGGTCAGGCGCATAGAAATATCCCAGGGGTCGCACACAGACACTGTTTGTATTGTAAACCAGTGAGGATGCGCGTAACAAGACTGTGGCAACGTGTTGCGGGTGTTGAAAATTAACAATTACACAGTCCCCCGTGGTTGATTTCCTTGAAGGTCCAACCCAATTTACTCTTACAGTGGATATGATTTGGTCGTAGAAGTGAGGTGGAAAGCCACAATTTTTGTTTAGCCATGCCACCGTTTTATTTTTTAATGAGTCGTGTGATTCTCCATAAGGTTGTGCTGCAGTTTCCTCATAACGCGGGACATTAGTCAGCACAACCACAAATGCGACGCATTCAGGAGGGAGATTTACATTCCTGAGTCTAGCCCTCTGAGGGACCGCTGGGCAATTGCCCAGGGGGGCCGGGGCAGGGGCCTGATGAGTCGGCTGAGTCACTGGAGCCGTGGGAACCGCAGCTACAGCAACAGCCTCGGTTTCTGAGTTTGACTGCCTCTTCTGCTGTGCACTCTGTCCCCTGAGCAAGTGCTCATTCCCACTCCCACCAGGGATAGTTGTAGGTGTTGTCACGGCTGGGGCTGGGACTGGTGCAGGGGTCATATATCCCGCTACCAGGCTACCCAGTCTTTCCACCTCAGAGGCTACTGTGTCCAATTTGGACATTATTGGGGTAATTAAATGTACGATTTTAGCCTCCAGTTTACCTACTATTATATTTATTAATGCTTCTAACTTGGTGTCAGACAAGGTCACACTTCCTTCGTTACTACTGCCCTCTTTATTGGGTTCTTCCACCACCTGAATATTTGCACTGTTAACATTAGTGTCTTTAGAGTTATTGGGTTGGTGAGTTTTAGTTTTTGCAGACTTTCCCCCACGCCTCCCCTGAGTCTTTCTGCATTTCCTCACTGGTCTTTGTGTGGATGGGACCTCTGGTGGTTCTTCTGCTGCTGAGTCCTCCTCTGAAGTGACAAGCAGGTCCACTGGGTTCTCAGAGTGCACCTGTACCTGTACAACTACACTGGGGGCCTCTGTACTGTGTGCAGCCTGTTCTAAGGTGCGATCTGACACTTCTGTGGACTCATTAGTTATAATATCCGTACAGGGTGAAAGACTTTTACTGCCTAATGAGGCCCTACGTTCGTTGTTAATTTGTGTAACTTTTTTGAGCACAAAGTTGTCCAAGGTACGTAGGCCCGATGTAGATGGGTCCGTAGTAATGGTGGGCATGTTAGCAAGTAGCAGAGCGGCTATATTAACACAGTCTCGAGCAACAGTTACTCTTCAATACTGCAGTTAGTCAAAAATGAGGGAATCAGAGTCTTACTTGTAGTTCAAAATCCAGGAAGCCAGGGACCGTGGCCCGTCCCGTCCTCTTCCGGCCACTGAGGGCCAAAGAGGGCCCGCCCTTTGCCCGGGCTTCTCCCGGCCTGCTCCCGCGCGCTCCCGCGTCGCGGGGGGTAGCGCTGGTCTTTAAGCGCCTCCTGGCGCGAGATCACTGTGCGCGGCTTCCGGCCGCTGAGGATCCTGGGCAATGGAGTCCCACAAGCACTGCTCTCCTCAGTGCGGCGGCACTTTGATGGCAAAAAGTGCGGCGGCGGCGGGAGGCTGGCTGTGACGGTGCTCCTGGAGTCAAGGCCCGCATGTGAGGGGCACGCAATACCCCCGTGGTTTGTTCTCTCTTCCCCCGCTCTGCCGGGGGTAGCGCTGGTCTTTAAGCGCCTCCTGGCGCGAGATCACTGTGCGCGGCTTCCGGCCGCTGAGGATCCTGGGCAATGGAGTCCCACAAGCACTGCTCTCCTCAGTGCGGCGGCACTTTGATGGCAAAAAGTGCGGCGGCGGCGGGAGGCTGGCTGTGACGGTACTCCTGGAGTCAAGGTCCGCAGGTGAGGGGCACGCAATACCCCCGTGGTTTGTTCTCTCTAGTTATATATAACTATATATGGTCTATAACCTATGGTTTTTTCAGTGAATTTTCAAGGTTTTGTAAATGCAAATTCCTAACTATATATGGTCTATAACCTATGTTTTTTTCTGTGAATATATATATATATATATATATATATATATATATATATATATATATATATATATATATATATATATATATATATTACCTACTGGCGTTAGCCAGTAGGTATATATAGTTAGGATTTTTTCTCTATGGGACTTTTGAAAATTCTATGTCTAATAACTTTGGCGTTTGTGGACGGAATCGGCTGTAATTTTCAGGAAAATGGCACATTTTGTTTCTGAGCAGCCCCTGAAAACTTGGGGGGGTTTCGTCAAGGGGGGGCCAAGAAAAAAGGGGGGTCCCAAATTGCATTTTTCCCATTCATTTTTCCATAGGGCGTTTGGCCTCACTTTTAGCTCGAACGGCTGAATGGATTTGCACGAAACTTGGCAAAATTGTAGGGACTGTTAGCCCGATGTGCCTTTGCTGGGTCTCAATATATGTGCTCCAGTGGATTTTGAGAAATTAACGTTTTAAAAAACAGATATATCTGTGACAGCGTCCCGGGTAGCGCTCCGGTTCACGTACTTTTCGCAGTACGGAACTTTGCGAAGCGAAGCTGATTGGCTCTCCGGTGTCTGTCAACATTCTAAACAGTCCGGAACGGCTGCCATCGTGTCTCTCGGTAGGATCGAGAGACAAGAGGAGGAGAAAAACGAAGGGGGAATTTAATGAAAGGGGGCAAGGTAGACCCCTCTTGACCCCCTAGGAATGATGTTGGGGTTATTAAAGGGTCCCGTGGGGAAAATAAAAAAAATTAGATTTTTCGCGGTAGAAGCGCTTCCCGGTTCGCGAAACGGGAATTCGCCATTTTGTGTTTCGTTTTAATTAAATTACAAGATGGAGGAAAAACAATGTGAGAAATGGGTATAAGGGGGTACGGGAGACGTATCCTGACCCCCTATGTTTTCTGAGGGTGACTGAGGATGCTCATATATGTTGATACATGTCTTCCAGCAGCTGCGCGTGAGCGTTTTTTTTTTTGTTGCTGCGTGACGTCTGTTAACTTTCGATTCGAAGGAAATCAGGAAGTGTTGACCGCCATTTTGTCACTGCGAGTAAATATATTGTTAAAAATAATTTTTATAAATTAATCCGTATTGATAAACATTGTCTGCACCATCTTGCCTTTTTTCCAATGCCACACTTTTGTCGTGCACGGCAGCCATTTTAGATGCCTTGACCAGACCCACTCTCTGCATGCCGCCGATCCTCAGCATGGCTCCCCACCCTCGCAAGCATCTCCCCCATGCACTGGTCACCCCCGCTCTCTCTCTCATGCATGGGCCATAAACCTCCCCCCATCTGCGCTGCTCTTCCCTGAGAATCACACCCTGTGCCCGCCCGACACCTCCCTTTCACCCTATTCACTACCGCACCCTCTGACACTCCTCTTCCTCTATGTCTGATTGTCCAGGCCGGTCCCAGGCTATCACCTAGCCCTGCGGATGTAGTTTATGGCCCCAACTGTAAAGAATCACCCCTATTCAAAGAAGTTACAGTAGATCAAGGCCCCCACCCCATGAGATCCGTCACACCACACGCGTTCCTACTATCTGATAATGATCCTGTATTGTGATTGGGGAGGGGATTCTTACTGTAAGGGTGTGTGGGACCGAGTCTGAAGCGGAAGATTCCAGGGATGCCTTTTTGTACATCAAAGTCTTCACAATTATGTGTCACATTAAAAATATATAGCACTCCAACATAGTAGTAGGATTATAACACTTTAATAACTTATAAATATATACAACGCTCCAACAAAGTAAACACGTTAAAAAAAAAATTTAAACAACTATTTACATAGCAGCTTGCTGCAACATCCATCTCAAAGCAACAATGGGCTGCTTTGGTCTGAACCCGAGCCGTTCCTTCCGTTCTGCCCAAGACAACCTCATGTCCCCCGCCAGGTACAACTTGAAGACAAAAGGTGGAAAAACTCTAAACTTCCTGGCCATTAAAGCCTGGAACAGCATGCCCAAACACCTGAGACAACAGACACGTGAGAAACCTTTTAGAAAACTTCTAAAGACTTGGATCTTTAACCTCCCCAACGACTGGACTAAAGCTGCCATTTAATCCTCCCTCTACCACCTCGACTGAGCCTTTCAGGAATTTCAGCACCATGATGCTCCCTCCGGAGCGAACGCTTGCGCTTTAGAAATACCCCCTCAAATATCAAATATCAAATATCAAATTTTAGTCGGCAAAATCCATCGGCCTGTGAGGTGGCGTCAGTAGCGGTCCGTTGTGCGAATAGGCCGAAGGCAGCACAACGCGCCGAGATCCGGACGGCACCCAGGTGGTGTCCAGTAAGTTGCCGCACTGGTCTGGCCATCCTACAATGCTGCGCCCAAAAACGGCGTGGGGCGCCCCGGGGAGGGGGTGGCGGCGCGAACGGGCCTCCCCCGCCTCCCCAGGTGGAGGCTCCTCTGCTGCAGTGGGGCGCCCTTTAGCGTTTCAGTCGCCATTCAGCTGTTTAGCGCCCGCTTTTGCGGCACTGTGCCTCATCCACCATTCAGCTGAGTTGCGCCCACTCTTGCGGTGCAGCGATAGGCGGCTGCCACAGGACTCTTAAAATGGCGGCCGGCTCTTCGGATTTGGGCCTGGTCCACTAAAATGGCTGTGAGACACATTTGAACTCGGACATTTGCCTGCTAGGGCTTAGGCCCCATTCCCGAAAGCGTCCCCTCAGCCTTGAAGATTCTACAAAAGTCATTGGGGCCCCCGACTCCCGCAGGCTTCCGGTGGGGAGCGGCTGCCATGATTGCTTGAGGAATGGCCACGACGGAGCTACGAGATGGTGGTGCTCTCATGCTGACGCCAGCTTCAGTCTGAAACATCCAGAAACACTGTAGACTACCAATTCGATGACTTCCGGTGGAGCCCAACGTGACCTGGTAGGGAAGAACTTGCCCTCCCCTCTTTTGACTGATGGTTCTTGTTGCCTGTCCCCTCTGTTGTCATCTAACGGAACCTTTTTGGACTGCCGAGTGAGAAAAAAAAAGGTGGGGCTTTCATCATTTGGGGAAAAAAAATGTTTCAATCCAATGAAAAGTGTTATTTTTAGGTCACATGATCAAGCCTTCCATCATTTGGAAACCAAAAGTAAAATGAACCAATGAAAAGTTTTCTAAACAAGTCACATGACCTGTTATGCGGCTTTGGGCTATAAAAAGCCTACAAAATCCGTTGGCCTCTGAGGCGGCGTCAGTAGCGGACCGATGTGCGAATAGGCCGAAGGCAGCACAACGTGCCGAGATCCGGATGGCACCGAGGTGGTGTCCAGCAAGTTGCACTGGTGTGGCCATCCTACAATGCTGCGCCGAAAGACGGCGTGGGGCGGCCCAGGGGGGGGGGGAGGCGGCGCAAACGGGCCTCTCCCGCCTCCCCAGGTGGAGGCACCTCATCTGAAGTGGGGTGCCCCTTAGCGTTTCACTCGCCGTCCAGCTGAGTTGCGCCCGCACTTGCTGCTACAGTAGGCCGAAGGCAGCACAACGCGCGGAGATCCGGATGGCACCGAGGTGGTGTCCAGCAACTTGCCGCACTGGTGTGGCCATCCTACATTGCTGCGCCGAAAGACGGCATGGGGTGCCCGGGGGGGGGGGGGTGAGGCGGCGCAAACGGGCCTCTCCCGCCTTCCAGCTGAGTTCCGCCCGCTCTTGCGGCACAGTGCCTCACCCGCCATCCAGCTGAATTGCGCCCACTCTTGCGGTGCAGCGATAGGCGGCTGCCACAGGACTCTCAAAATGGCGGCCGGCTCTTTGGATTTGGGCCTGGTCCACTAAAATGGCCCTGGGACACCTTGGAACTCGGACGCTTGCCTGCTAGGGCATGGGCCCCATTCCCGAAAGCGTCCCCTCTTTTGACTGATTGTTCTTGTTGCCTATCTCTTCTGTTGTCATTTAACGGAACCTTTTTGGACTGCCGAAAGGGGTTCTGGTCCGACCGCTGGTTGGTGGAGACATTTTGACTATATCCTGGACCTGCCCGGCCTCGCCCAAAATGGCGCCGGTATAAATGGGACTCGTAACTCCTTGTTGTGTACTGGTTGCCCAACCTTGATATCATGAGATACGTATGCAGTTTTGAAGCACATGGCGGGCGGGGACGAGTACTGATTGAACATTTGGACATCCCTATTGATATTAAGTTCTGATGTGTTATTGATTACTGTACTATTGAAAGTTCGAATTAACGTCACCCATGGTACTTGCCCGCAAATGTATATCTAGATAATTTTATTATAACTGGCCCTGTCGTACTTTAATTATAAAATGTACGTCCACCGATTCCGCAACTGTTGGACACCTTAGTTCTTGCAACCTAATGGCTCGCCCGTTACGTTCTTCTACAGTGTAAATGTCCCCTCATCATATACGATTCCAGTTTGCTCCGTGGCCGGCCCACGTGGTTATAGGCCCGTATTTGTATACTGACATTTTCACAATAAAGGTTTTTAAAACAAAACATGGTAGTAGTACCTAGATTGGTAAAGTTTTGAATAATGGCCACTGTTTTCGAATCAGTAAAAGGCAAGTGAAATAAAGCAGCCCGATTAAGACAGCAGGCCGAGCCTCTTTTGTTCAACGGCTCCCTCATGGGACGAAGAAACGCCCTTTTTCTCGAAATAGGAATATTTTACTTGCAGGACAGTTGTAAATTTCCCGGGAAAATACATTAGCCTGGAACATTGTTAGTGATAAACTGTAAATACATCTGGGTCCTTTGCTTTACAAGTCAGAGTGAGAAAAAAAAGGTGGGGCTTTCATCATTTGGGAAAAAAAAATGTTCGAAAGCAATGAAAAGTGTTATTTTTAGGTCATATGACCAAGCCTTCCATCATTAGAAAAACAAAAGTAAAATGAACCAATGAAAAGTTTTATTAACAAGTCACATGACCTGTTATGCTTACTTTATGCGCTGCGCGCCGCGCCCTGGATCGCTTCCGGGAAGCTGCGCCTCGCACACCGGAGCACTTCCGGGTGCGCTAACGCGGTGCGTTATTTGACGCATTACACGACAACGCAGGTTCAGAATATAGTCAAAATGTCTCCACCAACCAGCGGTCGGAACACAACCCCTTTCAGCAGTCCAAAAAGTTCTGTTAAATGACAACAGAAGGGACAGGCAACAAGAACCATCAGTCAAAGAGGGGAGGGCAAGTTCTTCTCTACCGGGTCACGTTGGGGCTCCACCGGAACTGATCGAATTGGTAGTCTACAGTGTTTTTGGATGTTTCAGACTGAAGCTGGCGTCAGCATGAGAGCACCACCATCTCGTAGCTCCGTCGTGGCCATTCCGCAAGCAATCATGGCAGCCGCTCCCCACCGGAAGCCTGCGGGAGTCGGGGGCCCCGATTACTTTTGTAGAATCTTCAAGGCTGAGGGGACGCTTTCGGGAATGGGGCCCATGCCCTAGCAGTCAAGCGTCCGAGTTCCACGGTTGCCCAGAGCCATCTTTAAAACACGAAAATGTTTTTACCTACCACGTACTTGACATTTTGAAGCTTTTGATATTTGCTATTAAAAAACCATTGAAATTCACTGAAAAAAACCATAGGTTATAGACCATATATAGTTAGGAATTAGCATTTACAAAACCTTGAAAATTCACTGAAAAAACCATGGGTTATAGACCATATATAGTTAGGAATTAGCATTTACAAAACCTTATTTTACTCACACAAAACCATTGAAATTTCATATATAGTTAGTTGCACTAACTATATATCGCGCACCCGCAATCCACTGCTGATCATGTCACATATTACATCATTCATGACATGATCAGTGACATCACTGATGACATCACTGATGACATCACTGATGACATCTCAAATGACATCACTGATGACATCACTGATGACATTTCATTTGACATTACTGATCACATCACTGATGACATCATTCATGTGATAATACGGTGAACCTCTTCAGACTCTAATATAATCTTAGATACACTAAGAGTAAATAGACACTCACAGACTGTCACTCATCCATGGAGTTACTCACACACCTAGTCAGTCATGCAAAGAATCAATCACACTTCCATTTCCTCAACTATACAGTTATACACACCTTAGTTATTCAAACATATACTAACACATATTTACTCTCTTATACAATCCCTGATACAAGTTCACAATGATCCATACAGCCACATACAAATTCACTGGCTCTTATGCACAGTTATTTATATATGTCAACTCTCACATGTACCGTGTTTTACATATGTACTTACTTTGACATGTAGCACTGAGATATCCATTCACTCACCAATACACTCATGCACACAGTCAACCGCCCATACAGCTGTTTCCACATGCACTTTTGAACCCATACATCTAGTGAATCAACTGCTCACACATCTATGCACAGAGTCATACACCTCCCAGCCACCCACACACACACTCAGTCTCCCATACAAATACTTGGGCAACCAATCAATGACCCATATACTTAATCATAAAGCTACTGATCAACACATGCAGCAGTTTACAGAACACTAGATATAATGATGCACAAATTAAGACAGTTTAGTCACTAACCCATGCACTCAGTGAGACACATTTAATCACTCACTCATACAGTCAGTCATGCACCTACTAAATCCTTCATCCAGACACTTATACATCCACTCATTCTTCAATATGTAAGACATATTTTGACTTTTCAGAAACATACAGTCACTGGATGTTGTCATCAGTGATGTCATTTGAGATGTCATCAGTGATGTCATCAGTGATGTCACTGATCATGTCATGAATGATGTAATATGTGACATGATCAGCAGTGGATTGCGGGTGCGCGATATATAGTTAGTGCAACTAACTATGTATGAAATTTCAATGGTTTTGTGTGAGTAAAATAAGGTTTTGTAAATGCTAATTCCTAACTATATATGGTCTATAACCCATGTTTTTTTCAGTGGATATATATATATATATATATATATATATATATATATATATATATATATATATATATATATATATATATATATTACCTACTGGCGGTCGCCAGTAGGTAGCTATAGTTAAGACCTCCGGTCCACTCCTATTCTGAAAGTCTCGGGATGATTCGTCAAGTGGGGGCCGAGAAAAATCAGGGGGTCCCAAAATGCGTTTTCCCCATGCAATTTCCCATAGGACCTTTAGCCACAGCTACAGGCCAAACTGCTGAACGGAATTACACCAAATTTGGCAAAGAGGTAGTCCTTAGTTCAGAATCGTGCCTTTTGCTTATATGGTGTAATCCGTTAAGTAGTTCCTGAGAAAATTACATTCAAATGTACATATATATCTATGGCCTCAGAAAGTCCGGGTACCCGAAGCACAGCCTACACGCAAACCTATAAAACAAATGCACAAAACGCGAAAAGGGGGCAGGGTAGAAACACCCTGACCCCCTAGGCCTGTTCAGGGGGTCCCAAAAGGAAACCCAAGGTCCCATTTGTTTTTTTTAAAATCGGCAAAATTCACGCGCCCCGGGGACCACCACCCCCTGGGGCTTTATTTAATTATGTGCGGGGGATCTCAGGCCCCCCCCAGCCCTGGGGACCACCACCCCCCAAGCTTCTCAATATTCATTGGGGGCTCTCTGGCCCCCCAACCCCCAGATACCTCCACCCCCGGGGGGCTCTATTTTTTAAAAAATATACCCTGTGTAGGGGGGCTCAAGCCCCCCCATGCCCCAGGGACCACAACCCCGGGGCTTTGAAACAGGTGGGAGGGGGGCTGCGTGACCCCCCTCCTGGAGCCCTTGATGGACCTGGAGACCACCAGCCCCCAGGGCCGGCTCCTGCAGTGTCCCGGGGTGCCCACCCCCGGGACACTGCCGTTTGCAATGACAGGGTGAGAGGTTTGCGACTCCCACCCTGTCAATGCAAACTGCTTTGCTATTTGAAAGAGACAGCAGGAAACCTGCTCTCTCTTCCAAATAGCAAAGCAGATTGCTTTTCTACATGGGGAGCAGAATGTTAACTGCTCCCCATGTGGAAAAGCAATGCTGGCTCCCGCAAAATGCGGGGAGCTGGCTGGGACCGTGGGGGGATTGGGGACGCCCCTATGATCCCCAATGGAGTAGGCCAGCCACTGGGGATGGGATCCCTGGGCAATTAGGAGGGGGAGCCACATGGCCCCCCCTCTCCAAAATAATTATGTAATTTTTTTTTAAAAAAGGTAAAGAAGAAGGGCAGGCCCCGGGGGATGGGGTCCCCGGGGCCATAAGTGTACTACATGGTGTTACATCCAGGACTCTGATAGGGTGGCGAATAGATGAGATAATTTGTGGACACCCATAATATATGATTATAATGAATTCTATATGGAGTAACCAATTAATGATGTGCTTATGATTATAGTGGGCCCTGGATGATTCATTTCGGTGTCGCTTTCGGCGACACTTGAGCTGCTGTGTATGAATGTGGTTGAGTGTAGATTAATTCTTGATCTCAGTTTAGTGCAAATTCAGTCCCAGGAGAAATTTCCTTTTGTCTTATCTCCAGTATGAGCCAGGGAGCTGCATTGCAGACAGGTGTTCAGAGGCCACGCCCCTTTTTACACCTCTCTGTAACGCAGCTCTGTGGTGCTTACTGGAGGTACCTAGTGGGCTAGTTTGACCCTAAGGACCCTTAGGAGTGAAGGGGACTTAATCTCTCAACTTAGAACGGTGACAGGGCATGTTTACACAGTGGTGAAGGGAGGGGACGGGGACTGACGTGATGCGTGCAAACATGCCCTGTGGCCTGTTTTAAGTTGGTGAAAAAATTCCACTTCAAACCTGAGGGACCATGGGGGCCAAGTAGCCCACCAGGTGCTTCCAGGAAGCGCCACTGCGCTGCGTTGCAGGGAGGTGGTGCAGGCTGTGCCCCTTTTTACATCTCTCTGCTATGCAGCTTTGTGGCGCTTACTGGATGTACTACGAATTCCGATTTACTCACCTGTTATCAATAGAGACCTCAGTGCTGCATCTTTGAGCCCAGTACTGATCCTGAAAAGTAATTCTAACCATACTTACCTGTAACTTAAATTTCCTTCCATAGGCCAACATTTACTGGTTTCACTTGGAAATTCTTCTAAGTGTGGAGTTTTGGAACTTTAAAATATTCCTATAAAATCAGCAGAACTACGAATTCCGATTTACTCACCTGTTTTCAGGAGAGACCTCAGTGCTGCATCTTAGAGCCCAGCACTGACCCTGGAAATTAATTGTAACCATACTTACCAGTAACTTGTATTTTCTTCCTAGGAATAAATAGTCTGGTTTTCACCAGAAAAGATTCTGTCTATTTTCACAAACTAAATATGTTCTTTAGAAATCGCCTGTATGACTTACAGGAGATGCAGCAGTGCTGGATCCAGGATCCAGGACTGAACTAGGATCCAGTACTGTGGTTAGAAAAGTAATCCATAAAGTAACTAATTGCATTTAACTAGAAATCCCCTTTGAGCTCAATGTTGCTTTGTGTTTGAAATTGTGTTGCCTGTTGCAACAACTGAAACTACTGTACTTAAAAGTCTATTGTAAACGAAAGTAATTCATTCTGAGAAAGTATATTTTGTAATGTAATGTATAATGTATAATGTAATTATAATGTCATTTAAAAAATAAAATATCTAAAAATAAAAAGTTTAAAAATGTAGGAAATCAGTATCAACAAAATAAGTATAAGAATTAATACATTTAAAAATCGTCATTTACAAAACCGTTGAAATTCACTGACAAAACCATAGGTTTCAGACATGTTATATTTGAGAATTATCATTTAAAAAAAAAAAACCATTGAAATTCACAGAAAAAATCACTGGTTTCAGACATGTTATAGTTAGGGATTAGCATTTAAAAAAACCTTAGAAATTCACTGAAAAAAACATAAGTTTTAGGGGTGTTATAGTTAGCTGGACATTTCACTCATACAAATCAGTTGAAATTCCTCCGTTATAGTTAGTTGTACTAACTTTAACTCGCGCGCCCACAATCCACTGCTGATGATGTCACATATTACATCATTCATGGCACGGTCAGTGACATCACTGATGACATCACTGATGACATTTCAAATGACATCCCTGATGACATCACTGATAACATCATCCATGAATGATGTATGGTTCTTTCAGTGAATATATATATATATATATAATATATATATATATATATATATATATATATATATATATATATATATATATATATATATATATATATATATATATATATATATATATATATATATATATATATTACCTACTGGCGGTCGCCAGTAGGTAGTTATAGTTAGGACCTAGTTTCCATAGGAAATCCTCAACATTCTATTTGGAATAACTTTGGCCCTGGTTGAAGAATCTTAGCGAATTTCTCAAAGAAGATGGCTCGGTCCGCTGCGCTCCTTCCCTAAAAGTTTGGGGGGGATTGGTCAAGTGGGGGCTGAGATAAAAGGGGGGTCCCAAAACGTGTTTTCTCGATGTTATTTTCCATAGGACCTTTAGACTCGGCTACAGGTCGAACGGGTGAATGGATTTATAAGAAATTTGGCAAAACTGTACAGTCCGGCTCGCAGATTACGCTTTTTTTGGAATGGTGTAAATCCGTTCAGTAGTTGCTGAGGAAATTAAAGTTAAAGTCAATTATATATCTATACGCGCGCACAGGTGCGCGCAATCAAGCGGCTGCGCGCGCGAGCGGAATTTTGCTGCGTGACGTTTGTTAACGTTCGATTCGAAGGAAATCAGGAAGTGTTGACCGCCATTTTGTCATTGCGAGTAAATATATTGTTGATTTCAAAGCGTTGGAACATGAAAAGGGGAGAAGGTAGAGATTGTTTTGCTGCATAGGTTTTCTCAGGGTGTGCAGTAAGGCCCTTAAAGGCGAAAATATATATATATATTTTTTTTTTAAAGTTGCGTGGTGCGCGCACTCGGTCGCGCACACCTTTTTACAAGAGTGTGAAAATGGAGATAAATCAGAAGTTTGAGTGCTTAGATATAAGGTGGCTCTGAAAAGAGCCATTGTGTTAATTGAGTGTTTTCTGCATTTATAAGTAAGTACCGATGCAGAGCCTGATGTTGCAGAGGAAGATTCTGTTTCCCTCATTCGTGAAATGAACACCGTCTCTCCTATAGACGTCTTGCATGTGGTATCGCAAGTTGTTGTGGTAAATAGAACCCATGCTATAATCTCTGAGGAACGCAGAAACAGATTTATTTACATATCTCCTTGCTTTCTCAAATTGTGCACAATGTTGATTGGACCAATTCCATTTCTGTCTTTGGCATATATTGGAATATACTAAGGCAGATCGAGGAAAAAGTGTCATCAATTGTTGAAAGGTGTCTTTTAGAAGCATTTCCAGACCTACCCCAGTGATTGTGCCTAGATCGTTCCCACCACAGTGCACAATTATAAGGTCTGGTTCTGGGAGATGCATAAAAGTTTTCACCAATGGAATCAATTGGTGACATTTCAATCCTCTTTTGGCAATCCATGTTATGTGTACATTTGGTAAGCCGAGGTTGCAAATTCGTCTGCTTACTGCATATTTTTCACTCCAGTGAATATAACTGTGTCCTATTAGCCAGACCTTCATTTTCAAGGGATTTGTAGTCGTCCTCCGATCGGTTCTGGAAGTGGAATGGTAGTTAGAAGTTGAAATTCTAAATAAAGAAAAAGGAAGAGGCTGGGTGTGGTTTAAAAAATAAAAATGATTGGTTGATTGTAAGAAGTGGAGATTGAACAGTACGTTGCATGTTAATGTTTATGTTAAACGAAAAGTACTATTGGGTGTGAAAAAAAAAGACATGTAACAGAGCTGTGGATTGGCAGGTGTTTCTGGAGGGAAAACAGTGTTGTTACTTTGCTGTAGAACGTTGAGATATGAACTTTTGACCTGTGCCTTCAGCCAGGTGCAGAATGAGGTGTTACCATGGAAACAGCCAGAGATGGCAGTGGGTGATGGGTGACTTTTATGTGGCATTGAAAATATTGTGAGGGAGAACCAACTGAAATGTAAATGCTTACGTTACGCGCTCTGCGCCGCGCCCCGGATTGCTTCTGGGAAGCTGCGCTTCGCGCCTCGCGCACCGGAGCACTTCCGGGTGCGCTAACGCGGCGCGTCATATGACGGATTACGCAACAACGCGATACGTCGTTGGGGCTCCACCGGAACTGATCGAATTGGTAGTCTACAGTGTTTCTGGATGTTTCAGACTGAAGCTGGCGTCAGCATGAGAGCACCCCGTGGCTACGTCGTGGCCATTCCGCGAGCAATCATGGCAGTCGCTCCCCACCGGAAGTCTGCAGGAGTCGGGGGCCTCGGTGACTCTTGTAGAATCTTCAAGGCTGAGGGGACGCTTTTGGGAATGGGGCTCATGCCCTAGCAGTCAAGCATCCGAGTTCCAGGGTTGCCCAGAGCCATCCTTGCAGGCCAGGCCCAAGTCTGTGGAGCCGACGCCATTTCCTGAGCTCCGTGGCAGCCGCCTGTCGCTGTATCGGAAGAGTGGGTGCAATTCAGCCGGATGGCGGGTGAGACGGTGTAATAGCAAGAGCAGGCGTAATTCAGCTGGCCGAGCGAGGCACTGTGCCGCAGGAGCAGGCGCAACTCAGCTGGCCGAGTGAAGCGCTGGGGTGTAGCTAAGAAACCTCCACCTGGTGAGGTGGGAGAGGCTCGTTCGCGCCGCCTCTCCCTTCCAGTGCACCCCACGCCGTCTCCTGGCGCAGGTATATGTGATGGTCGGACCAGGGCACCGCAGGACGTGTCTTCAGGTCAAACGGATTGTGAGACAAGGTCCAGAATGGAAGAGGCATCAAAAGGCAAGAAGTTCCGCCTGACCCCGGGAGCCGGCCGCCTATGTCGGGGGCGATCTCAGGCCATACCAGGGGAACAAGACTTGGGGAGGGGGCAGGAGCCAAGCGCCCCCTCCGAGTCCGCGTTTCTTGGACCCTGAAGTATGGCACTCAACATCCAGAACTTATGACATTTGTGCAAGGCAGGGACATCGAAGCCTCTCAGGAACCAAGCATGTCCAGAGTCCTTCCTACAGAAGGTGGTGGGGGTGGCGGCATTAGCAAGGCATCCCCCCACACAACTTGTCGGACCCTGAAGTATGGCACTCAACATCCAGAACTTATGACATTTGTGCAAGGCAGGGACATCGAAGCCTCTCAGGGACCAAGCATATCCAGAGTCCTTCCTACAGAAGGTGGTGGGGGTGGCAGCATTAGCAAGGCATCCCCCCACACAACTTGTCGGACATCACCTCTGGATGTACTGGGTGTTCAATTTCAGAATTGAAACTACTAAGAAGCAATTAGAAGTGTTGTTTTCATGTTGCAGCAGGCTGCCATGTAAATAGTTATTTAATAAAACGTTTTATCCTGTTACTTTGCTGGTGTGTTGTATATATTTATAATATTTGCATAGTGTTTGTCGTTATTTTGGGCGGGGTGGGCGGCGGAGCCGAGCTGTCTTGCAGCCATCATGGCGTTGAGCTCGGTTCCTCTCTCTAGTTTCATGTTTTTTCTAACAATTTATATGTTATAGTTTGCTAGCACGATACAGCGGATAGTCCGCATTTTATATATATGTCCTTTTTATTAGGGGGGTTCTCCGGTGGAGTCGGACGATCTACCTGTAATAAACGGTCCGGGTTGAACCAACTACCAACAAACGGGGCAGAGATAGGCATGACGGGTTACAAAGGGGACAAAAGTGTGCACTACCTATCCTTCACTATCTGCAAAAACTAAACAGAGTATTGCGACTTTGTGCTTATTTGTGAACAGAGAATGACCCAAAGAGAACCAATTTCGAACAATCATAGGCTATTGGCAGTGGGCAGAGAGGCCATGACACAGAAAATGGCTGTTACTTACGTGCATGATGGGGCCTAAAAGGGACTAGATGGCGTGGCCACTGTTTGGCGACTTTCACTTTACTTTTAACAATGGCTGTGGTGAACATAAATGAACGCCGCTTATGTATACCTAATTTTAGTCATTTTCCACAAAAAAGCTTTTGATATTTGCTATTAAAAAACCAAAGAAAATCACTGAAAAAACCATAGGTTATAGACCATATATAGTTAAATATCTGAAGTCCATCTCTGCACTCGATGGAGATACAGGTCGTCGATCAGAAGATGTGCTGGCCACCTCTAATGGTAATAGCGTGGCCAGGGCTCTTGTCGTTGCCTCTGCAAATTGCAGAGGGTGCACTTGTTTGACATGCCGCACCATGGTATGTATGGAAAAGAAATATTTTTTTGCTGGATTTCTTCTTGAGAGAACCACGTCACATATAGTGCAGGTTACTTTTGGTGCATTCACTTTCTTTTGATCTTCAGGATAAGTGAAAAATTGCCAGATGAAAGATTTATTTTTTCTTATTAAAGGTAGTCGATCATTTTGGTCAGATTCGGAAGATGAATGAGATACGGTAGCCATTTCACCAAAGTCTTCCGAAAGATGTAGGACGTTGTTCTCTCTTGAGAGTAGAAAAGATAGTGAGGGAAGTGGGTGGAGTGCTGCGTGTAAATTCCAGAATTGAAACTATTAAGAACCAATTGAAAGTGTTGTTTTCATGTTGCATCAGGCTGCCATGTAAATAGTTATTTAATAAAACGTTTTACCCTGTTACTTTGCTGGTGTGTTGTATATCTTTATAATATTTGTTGTTATTTTGGGTGGGGTGGGCGGCGGAGCCGAGCTGTCTTGCAGCCATCATGGCGTCGAGCTCGGTTCCTCTCACTAGTTTCATATTTCTCATGAGGGGTTGTTCCTAATTTTTCTATTTTAGCGAGGTCAAAAAAAGATCCCATCAGTGGCCTACTGATTTTGCTCGATTCCTTTTGTTTTTTCTAACGATTTATATGTTATAGTTTGCTAGCACGATACAGCGGCTAGTCCGCATTTTATATATATGTCCTTTTTATTAGGGGTGTCCTCCGGTGGAGTCGGACGATCTACCTCTAATAAACGGTCCGGGTTGAACCAACTACCATCCTGATTTTGTATATCTTCTGAGCTGGATTTAAGCACACAATTGTTAAAGTATGAAACGTTTTATATTTCTAAAAAAAATACCAAGGTGTGTACATCCGGTAACGCACGAAAGTTTAAAAAGACATTCGGCTCCATTTACTGAAAAGTTTCATAAGAATAAAAAAGAAGTCTAGGTACAGTCTCTTTGACGTACTATAAGTTCTTTGAGGGGTGTATGAAGAAATTCAATAAGTTCAAATTGCAAAGTTTTCACGAAATAGATAGGCAGGTGCGCGCACTCGGTCGCGCACGAAAGCCTGGAAATGCGATATCCATTTTATTGACAACTGTTGCAGAGAGTGCGCACACCGGGTCGCGCACGAAAGTTTAGTAAGGCTATTTTTATTTACAGACAAATTTTAATGTGTTTAAAAAAAGGCAAGGTACAGACTTTCGAATTCTGTATTGCTTTACAAGGAGTCTCTATGCAACTTGAACAGTGAAGAAAACGGCTTGTTTTCGAAAAAAATATTGCCAGAACTTTATTGACAAAAGTATAGGTTGCATACACGACATTTTTCTGAATTAGCATTTTAAAAACCAATGAAATTCACAGAAAAAACCATAGGCTTTACACACGTTATAGTTAGGAAGTAGCATTTAAAAAACCTATGAAATTCACTGAAAAAACCATAGGTTTGACACATGTTATAGTTAGCTGGAAATTTTACTGATATAAAACCAATGAAATTCCACGTTATAGTTAGTTGGACTCACTATGACTTGCGCGTGCAATGCACTGCTGATGACGTCACATATTACATCACTCATGACATGGTCAGTGACATCACTCATGACATCACTGATGACACCATCCAGTGAATATGTGTCTTTCTGAAAAATAAATATTAGTGAGTAATGTTTAAATATTTAAATATATATATTAGTGTTTCACTTTGTGTATAAGTGGCTACATGTGTTGGTAAGTAGCTACATGTGTATGTATATGGGTTATTAGATGTTTCTCTTAGTATCAGTATGAGTGTCTATATGGTTTGGTGGGGGTATTACTTAGCACATAGATGCATGAGTGACTGACTCTCTGTTTGTATGTGTTTTGAAGATAGCATATGTGCAGGACTGTATGGGTGGATGAGTGTGTATATGTGTTTGTTAGTGAGTGAATGACTGTCTCACTAGTGTCTTTATCAGTAACAACATATGTTTTAATCTAGTATATGTGAATATTGATGTATATAAGTGAGTATATGTGAGAGTAAGAGATTGTAAGAGTTCCTGTTTAAATAAGTATGTGTTTCTATAAGTGATTGTTTAAGAGAATAAATATGTGTAATTTTCAATAGAAGTAAGGTGGAAGTGTGTGTATAACTCTATATTCAAATAAATGGATGTTCAATAGTTTATTTACACGTGTGAGTATGTGTGTGAGTAACTTTTGGATGACTGTCGGTGTGTAACAGGATGTATAGGTGTATCACTTCATATGATGAGTGAGTATATGTATGAGTGACTATATAGAACTGTTGGTGAATGAGTGGATGTGTATATAGATGGTGGAATTACTGAATTACTTGTTGTAACTGATATGGGTATCTCCATTTTTTTTTAAATTTCAGTTTCTATTTTTGAATATGTGTTTCAAGGGTTACATTACAGTGAAAGGAGGTCTGTCACTATGTCACAAGGATGGTGTCATCAGTGATGTCATGAGTGATGTCACTGACCATGTCATGAGTGATGTAATATGTGACGTCATCAGCAGTGCATTGCACGCGCAAGTTATAGTGAGTCCAACTAACTATAACGTGGAATTTCATTGGTTTTATATCAGTAAAATTTCCAGCTAACTATAACATGTGTCAAACCTATGGTTTTTTCAGTGAATATATACATATATATATATATATATATATATATATATATATATATATATATATATATATATATATTACCTACTGGCGGTCGCCAGTAGGTATATATAGTTAGGATTGCCTAATAACTTTTGCGTTCGTGGACGGAATTGGCTGAAATTTTCAGGAAAATGGCACATTTTGTTTCTGAGCAGACCTTGAAAATTTGGGGGGGCTTTGTGGAGGGGGGGCCGAGAAAAAAGGGGGGTCCCAAAACGCCTTTTTCCCATGTTAATTTCCATAGGGCGGTTGGACTCACTTTTAGCCCGAACGGCTGAATGGATTTTCACGAAACTTGGCAAAATTGTAGGGACTGTTAGCCTGATGTGCCTTTGCTAGGTCTCAATATATGTGCTTCAGTGGATTTTGAGAAATTAACGTTTAAATCAAGATATATATCTGTAACAGCGCTCCGGGCAGCTATCCGGTTAGCGAACCTTTCGCGTAACGGAACTTTGCGATGAGAAGCTGATTGGCCCTCCGGTGTCTGTCAACATTCTAAACAGTCCGGAGCGGCCGCCATCTTGTCTCTCGGTAGGATCGAGAGACAAGAGGAGGCCAAAACAAAGGGGGAAATTACCATAAGGGGGCATAGTAGATCCTCGTTGACCCCCTAGGTTTTATGTGGAGGTTTTAAAAGGGCCTAGGAGGGTCCAAAAAAAAAAATTTTTTTTTGCGTGGTAAGCGCCAAGTTCGCGAACCGGATAGCTTTCTGGGCAGCGAACTTTATGGATAAAAGAATGAAAGACTTTTCTAATACTGTATGTTAATTGTTTGTTGTTTTTCTTGTTTTTTTTTGTTTTCTTTATTTATTTATTTTTTTTATTATGATTGTGTTTCATACTTTATTAAATTTTCTAACATTTCATTGTCAGAAATGTCATAATTTATTATAGGGTGTAATTGTTTTTCATTTTGAAGCAAGTTGTCTACTGCTTCAACACATTGTAGAAGTTCGTGGTCTCTACTGTCATCCATAAAGTCATCAAGTTTGTCTTGGCTGCTCTCCTTCAGTTCAATCGAAAATGAAACTTGCTGCTCGCCTTCCATTTTGCCTGAAATTTGGATTAAAAAAATATATATTAGTAGAGATAGGGCACTGTTGGGATTAATTTTAGATAGGCAGTTTTTATCAGTGAATTTATCTTTTGGCAGTGTATAGTATGAGAGTGGAAATAGGACTAAAAAAAAGTGTATGTGATTTAACCAAGACAAGCCTTACTCCATTGATAACTATAACAGAGAAGTCTATCTAAATACATTACTACTACAGAGGGATAGTGTATATGTAGCAGAAAAAGTCTACTATATTAAGTCATAGTGCACAATATATTAAATTATAACTTACCTTCACAAAGAAGTTGAAGTTTTTTGAAGCTTTTGAAATAGGAGGTACAACAAGAAGTAGTAGTCAAAATGGCTGTGTTTCCTTCTCTCCCTTTATATATATACAGGTATATAACCAATCAAATGTCAGGTAATAAAAGTAGAAAATGAAAGTAACATTTTCATTGGTTGTCAATTCCAACAATTCAGATGTGTTTTGTGAAGTAATTTACCTCACGGTACTTGGAGAGGTCTACAGGCTAAATGGCTAAATGGAATTTCAATGAAATTTGTGAGAATGGAAGGGATTGTTATGTAGTATGAGCTAATCTATATTTGGTGAGAGTGTTTCTAGTCGTTATTCTGTAAATTACTTTCCCGCCTTTTTTTAGGACCGCTTTCCGGGAAGCTGCCCGGTTAGCGAACCTTAAGCGTCACGGGAGTCCACCATTTTGTGTTTCGTTCGCATTAAGATACAAGATGGAGGGCAAATAATGTTTAGAATGGGTAGAAGGGGTCATGGTAGACTTATCTTGACCCCCTAGGTTTTCTGAGCGTGGCTGAGGAGGCTTATATGTGCGGAAAAATTTTTTTTTTTTTAAAAATTCCGCGAGGTTAGCTTTCGGTTAGCGAACCGGGTAGCGCTCCGGGGAGCGAATTTTGTGGAAAATTAGTGAAAAAAGTTAGAGAAAAATAATAATTGTGAGTGATCAGATGTAGGGTAGCTCTGAGAAGAGCTTTTGGGTTTATGGTACATTTAGGTACTTATAAGTAGGTACCAATGCACAGTCTTAAATTCAGAATGAAAATTCTGTTGCCCTCATCTGAGAAGTGAACTCCATCTCCTCTGTAGATATCTTGCATGTAGTAACGCAAGTTATTGTTGTACAGAGAGCCCATTCCATGGTCTCTCATGTAAGCTGAAACAGATTTGTTTACATGCTTCCTCGCTTTCTCAATTTGTGGACAAAATTGGTTGGACCACCTCCATTTCTGTCTTTGGCATATATTGGAATATACCAAGGCAGTTTGAGGAAAAAGTGCCATTAATTGCTCCAAGGTGTCCTTTAAAAGCATTTCCAGACCTACCCCTGTCAAAGTGCCCAAATCATTACCTCCACAGTGCACTATTAACAGGTCAGGTTTTGGCAAATGCATAAAGGTTTTCACCAATGGTATCAATTGGTGACATTTTAATCCTCTTTGGCCCAACCACTTAATTTCCACATCTTGTAAATTGAGGTTGTGTAAATTTCTGCTCTCAGCATACCTTTGAGCCCAGTGGATGTAACTATGTCCAACAATCCAGACGTTAAACATGGTGGAAGAAGGTTGTTCTGCAGTCAGATGAAGTGTGGTAATGAAAGGGCAGTTGAAACAGTAGGAGTTTCTAAAGAAAAAAAACTGTGGATTTACAATGCTAATGATTCATTAGCAGTGATTGGTGCATTTCCATTTCTGAAAACAGAAAGTTAGGGTGCATGGATGTGTTCTTTGAAAGATGTAATTTGAATGGTCAAGGAAGAAACATTTAATGAAAGATTGCACTGGATACGCAGGTGCACTGAGAGTTCAGAGTTCAATTGAAACATTGTTGTGTGAATTTGCAAACATGAGAGGTCTTCCAGGAGGTGGTTGCTATGGAAACAAGGCAGACAGGGCAGAGGGGGGAAGGGTTTTGATTTGAAAAAAGTGAGGGAAGAGGTATGATTGGCTAATATGAGAGATATGTGAAAAGAATATCTGTATTTCTGTGCTTTCAATAGCTGCAGCCTTTGGAGTGCATCCTTTTTCTTCTGCTGAAGACAATTTGGTGTATTTCTGAGACTGTTTTCAAAACTCAAAAAATATTTGCTAAGGTGAGAAAAGATTTATTTAATTTAGATAGAGAATAGTATGATTTAAGGAGAAAATGATGAAGAAAGCTGTGTTTTTAAAATGTGGTTTTGTCTCTAGTGATATACTAATAGAATTAGTTTCAAAGAGAAATTATAATTGCATATTTGGTGTAACATTCTGGCATGCAGTTACACAAGATATTGTAATACATGGAGGCCATTTCATGGTCTGTTATGTAAGCTGAAACAGATATGTTGCTTTTAAAAACGATTTAAGAAATCAATTACATTTCTAGATATGTACTGCTAGAGCTTCATAGGTTGTTTTGGGCCATATTTATAAGGTATTTGAGTGTCTAAGATGTTGTGTTCGCCTTTTAAAATGTAAAGTGTTCCTCATGGGACAAGTGTCTTGTAAATACGCTCCCACTTGTGCTTGGCAAATTTAGATTTTGATTATGGGAGTTACCTAGCCATGTTAATAGTGTCCCAAAAATGGTGCTAGGGCATTCCAGAAAACACTTTCATGTGTCTCAAGGACATTTTTAGTCATTTCTTCATGAATGCAGGTATACAATTGATTTATATGCTGTGTTTAAAAACGAATTTTGAAATGAATTAAATTTCAGGATATGTACTGTTAGAGCTTCATAGGTTGTTTGGGGTCATATTTAGAAGGCATTTTAGTGTCTTTGAAGTTATTTTTCCCTTTTTAAATGGAAAGCGTTCCTCATGGGGCCCTGAGCAGTTCTTAGCCATGTTATTTAATAGGAAGTGGATAACATGGCTAAGAGCATTTGCTGGGAAATGCATGAATATCGCTGATTTTTCTGCTATATTCATGCATTGTGGCCGTTTTTTTTCACATTGCTTCATAGGTTGTTTGGGTTCATATTTAGAAGGCATTTTAGTGTCTTTGATGTTATTTTTCCCTTTTTAAATGGAAAGCGTTCCTCATGGGGCCCTGAGCAGTTCTTAGCCATGTTATTTAATAGGAAGTGGATCACATGGCTAAGAGCATTTGCTGGAAAATGCATGAATATCGCTGATTTTTCTGCTATATTCATGCATTGTGGCCGTTTTTTTCACATTGCTTCATAGGTTGTTTGGGTTCATATTTAGAAGGCATTTTAGTGTCTTTGATGTTATTTTTCCCTTTTTAAATGGAAAGCGTTCCTCATGGGGCCCTGAGCAGTTCTTAGCCATGTTATTTAATTGGAAGTGGATAACATGGCTAAGAGCATTTGCTGGAAAATGCATGAATATCGCTGATTTTTCTGCTATATTCATGCATTGCGGCAGTTTTTTTTCACATTGCTTCATAGGTTGTTTGGGTTCATATTTAGAAGGCATTTTAGTGTCTTTGATGTTATTTTTCCCTTTTTAAATGGAAAGCGTTCCTCATGGTGCCCTGAGCAGTTCTTAGCCATGTTATTTAATAGGAAGTGGATAACATGGCTAAGAGCATTTGTTGGAAAATGCATGAATATCGCTGATTTTTCTGCGTTATTCATGCATTGCAGGCCTTTTTTTATCACATTTGCAAGCACTTCTTAGCCATGTTATCCAATGGGAGGTGGATAACATGGCTAAGAGCATTTGCTTCAAAGGTTGTTTGGGGTTATATACCATTTTTGGGAAATTATTAACATGCCTATCTAACTCCCATAATTAAAATCTAAATTTGCCAACCGCAGGTGGGAGCGTATTTACAATAAATTTGCACCATGAAGAATGTAAAATAGCATACTAGATACTCAAATAACTTATAAATATGATCCAAAACATCTTATGAAGCACTAGTAGTGCATATTTCCAGAAATGTATTGGTTTTCATTTAATGATTTACTTCATTGGTAGGCCTTCACATGTTTTTTTACCTTGGTTTTTTTTCAGTGAAAATCTTATCTGCAACCATGTGTTGGCCTCACCTCAAATAAACAAAACAGGTGATGGACTGAATGTGGATCAATGACACACATTCACCCCAGTCCAAAGATCTGGGCCTAAACAAACCTTTAGATAGGCTACATCTTATCGTCATCCTGAATTAATGATTTAAAATATTAGGGAGTGATTTATGAGTGTTGTATGCCTGTTTTGTACCATTGAGTGTCATTTTTGTGATGCAGTGCTGGTGGAAAATATTTGCTATGTTAAATAATTAGTACAGCATTAAGTTTTAGATGACTGTTATTTATTTACTGTTTGGTAATAGTGGTTAATAACATTTTATATTATATTTTTTCACAGATTCAACTGCAGATTCTTTCATAGTTTGGAAAATGCCTTCCAGAAGTCGAATACGAAAGGCTAGAAAACGTCAAAGACAGCAGGATGATGTTTTATTGCAGCAGTCCTCTTCCCCAAATACTTGTCAAAACACCAAGAAAGGTCCGGGTAAGAGCACGAAATCATTCTTAAGAAATATTTGTAGTAAAAAAAATTTTGCTCAAAAAAATGTGTCTCTTAACAAAAAGAGAAGTAATTTAAATGGAAAGGAGAGACCCATCACAAATGTTACTGGTAGAGGAAGAGATAACTCTGTGCATGATAGTAGAAGGAAACAACAGTTTAGGGACATTCGACAACGAATGTTCCGTAATAGGATATTAGTTAATTTATTGAAAAATATTAAAAAGAAAGGCCAACAGAAAGCGGCATTTTATAGGAAGAAGAAAAATGTAGAGAAAATTATTGATCATGCTTTTGAAATCAAGCGAAAGTTGTTTATTTTGGTAATCAATAGAATTAGGAAACTAAGCAAGGTAATTTCTGATTTCAAAACAAAAAGTAGATGGAAGAGAGTAGTAAATCGTACTAACTTTTGTGAAGTTTTTTCTGGAGAATGGATGCATAGTTCAAGTTCTGAGGCATTTTTTAATGAGGAGACTTATTTTCAGGATAATGATTTGGTGCATGCAGTTGACATCAGTGGTCGAGCTTATGAAGTGAAGGATGGTTGTCCAGTTGAAAAAGAACAACTTGTGACAACAGAGACAGAAGAGGCGCTAAGTGATGAGGTTTTAGGAAGACGTCCTAAGGGTCCTGTGTACATTTGGAAGTGTAGTTCTATTTGCAGTGTGCGACAGGTTTCCATCAATTTGCTATGTGATTTTATACGGACATTTAATAAGAAAAGTTTGAAGCAGAAAATGAAGTTGTTGCAAGATTTAGATCCTTGCAGAGTGAGACAAATGACAGGTTTGCGTGGTCATTCACTGGCTTGTCTTTCCAGGAGAGTATGCCAGAGTGTTTTTCATCATTTCAGGATGCTAGCAGTGCATCATAATAAAGTGAGAAAATTAGTGAGAATGTTGTATTATGCTAAGAGTCCAGCAATTATGCTTAAACAGTTATGTGCTGCTCTTTTGCATGGTTCTGAAATAGATGTGAAGAATCTTTGTGAAGAAATTGAGTTTTGTTACTTTGGTAGTAAAGATGAGAATGTTCAAATTGACCCTGAAGTAGAGGGTAATGTGGAAGATAATGTACAGGTTTCCAGTACAGATAATTTTCAGAAGGAAATTGCCACGTTTCAGATGAAATCAAGTGAGAGGCCTAATTTCACTTGTGTATGTTGTCGACGCACTTATTATAAGAATCAGACTAAGGTAGTGGATTTATATGCAAAAAGTGAAAGGGAAAATAATAGTGAATGGAAGGATTTAGCCACATACTTGATGGTAGTAAATTATTTTGATTTGGGATCGGATCAACGTGTGTGTACTTATTGTTGTAATAAATTAAACCAAAACCAGATGCCTGCTAGGGCAGTTCATAATAATCTGGAATTGGTTGAGATTCCTTCTGAATTGAAGGATTTAAATACTTATGAATCTATTTTGATTCAAAGTATCCATCCCTTTCAGGCTATTGTAAGAATGGAGCCAAAGACAGGGAAATTGCCTCCAGCAGATTTACAGAGAGGATTAAAGGGAAGAGTTGTTTATTTGCCTCTAGATTTGAACAAAAACATTAACACAATTGGAATAGAAAAAGTGGAAGAGGAACCTCTGGTTATCTTGGTTAATGGGGTTCCGACAAAGAATAAGAAAATATGGCAAGATTTAGTGGATGTTAGGAAAGTCAAAAAGGCAACAGTGTATTTGAAGAAAAATAATAAGTACTATAAGAATGTATATGTTGCAGAAGAGGAAGTAAGTGATGAAGAGGATAGCGATTTGTGTGCTGGCCAAATTGAGAAAGTAGAGGCCTCTAAAAGTGAAGAAATATATGAACATTATAGTGTTCATCCTTTGCATTCCAAGGAAGTGATGGGGAATGCTATTGAGTTGTTTCAAATGAAACAAGCCAAAGGGAGTCCCATTAGTGTTTGGGAGGAAAGTTTGGAAGCTCGGTGTTTCCCACAGCTATTTCCCACAGGTCAAGGAGGAAGATATGATGAGCGACCTCGTGAAATTCCTGCGTCTGAATACCGGACTTTACGATTGTATGCAGAAGATCCTAGGTTTCGGCAATGCATTCCCTATTTGTTTCATCTCCTGTTTGAAAGCGATCTGTCTGGACTGTCATATGCAGTGAACCACATCTTAAAAAGTGGTATACAGATGCGAAACATCTCGGCAAGTGACTTTATGCATAAAGTCAATGTCCAAGACAGTATTTTGGATTCTCACTTAATTAATCTCATGGCGTGTCAGCGTGGTACTAATGAGTACTGGTACCGTCGTCATGGTGACTTAAAATGTATGCTGAGGAACTTAGGAACTCCGACATGGTTCCTCACTCTGAGCTGTGCCGAGTATGGCTGGGATGACTTACTTGAATTTCTACGAGAGGCAAATGGAAATATTGAAAACATTGAATTCAAGACACCTGGAGAACTGTGTTCTTTGGATCCTGTGAATGTATGCAGGTACTTCAATCATAGATTTGAAGCTATGATGTCTTTCATCACAAATAAAAAGAATCCACCTCTTGGAGAGGTGTTGGATTTCTTCTGGAGAAAGGAGTACCAAGCAAGAGGTGCCCCTCATATACATATGTTGCTGTGGATCAAGGATGCACCTAAATTTGGAACAGATCCGGATGACTTAGTGATGAATTTCATCGAACAGTATTCTACGTGTGCTGTTCCAAACGCAACGGAGAAGAAAAGTCTAAGAGAACAAGTTCTACGTTTCCAAAGCCATCGTTGTGGAAAGTACTGTCGTCGTAAATTCAGAAACAAGGACAAGTTCTACACCAAATGTCGTTTCAACTTTCCACGACCGGTGATTTCTAAAGGAAGAGTGAACAGTTTGATGTCTTCGCTGCGACATAATGTGACGAGGAAATCACCCAAGAATACATACAATTTGAAAAGGAACGAAGAGTCCAAGTACATCAATGACTACAACCCAGTGATTTTGTCCATGTGGAATGCCAACATGGATATACAGTTTGTGGCTGACAACTGTATGGCTGTGGCTCGGTATGTGACATCTTACATCACCAAAAAAGAAAAGACCGAACTGAAGGATATGTGGGAGGACATTTCCCATGAAAAGAGCCTCAGCAAGAAGTTGTACAGTTTCAGTCTGAAGATGTTGTCGCATCGAGAAATCGGAGCTTACGAATGTTCTGATCGATTGTCTTCAGCAAGTCTCTATGCCAAATCCAGGAGTCTCGTTTGGGCGAGTCTTGGTCTTGCTGCAACGCGAAATCGAGTTCTAAAACCTGTTCGGGAAATTGAGTATTTGGCAGAAAAGGAACCAAACAGTACCGACATTTTGAAGACCAACATGTTGGATACATATTATCCAAATCGAAGCAGTCACCTTGAGAATATTTGTCTATATGAGGTTCTCCAAAATTATATATTCAAGAGGAACATCAAAGAAGATATTGAGAAAGGAGTGTATGCTGTAATTGGAAGTGAGGGATGCCTGGTCAAGCAAAGAAAATGCCAATTAGTAAACCATCGAAAATTAAGTGGCGAATCTCCAGAAAAAAAGGAGTTTTTCTATTTAGCACTTTTGCAACTTTTCAAGCCTTGGCGTGCAGAAGAGGAACTGCTTGGAGATTTCCTCTGTTACGAAGACTCTTTCAATGCAGCCAAGGAGTCCATAGAATGTCCTGCTTTTTCTAAATATCAAGAAATGCTAACTTTGGAAATTGAGCAGGAAGCAACGATTGCAGCCGAGATTGCCAGAGACAGTTCTCAGGACAGTCAGAGTTCTGTTTCATTGAGTCAAGATCCACTTGGAGGACCTATTATCGAAAATGAAGCTGCCACTGCTATGAATGAAGTAGAAAGAGCCATGGCACATGCTCAGGAGGATTCAGTTAACTTACAAGACTTGGAAAAACAACTCAACGTTGAGCAGAGGAAAATATATGATGAAGTTACCAAGGAAATTGAGCACGGATTAAGTCATGAGAAGAAAGAGTGCTCGTGTACGTCGTTGAAGCCTGTCCGACTGTACGTGAGTGGAGAAGCGGGAACTGGAAAAAGTTTCCTCATTAAAGCAATCTCTTGTTATTTGCAGGAAAGGACTGAGTCATCGCTGTCTTGTGTTGTCACCGCTCCTACTGGACTGGCAGCACATAATATTAAAGGTATTACTTTGCATCGTCTATTGATGCTGCCGGTGGAGCATGACAACAAATTACAATACAACAAGTTATCTGGAGATGCTTGCTGTGAAGTTTCAAGAGTTTTGAGGAAAATGAAACTACTTATCATTGACGAAGTAAGCATGGTTTCCAATGTCATGCTTGCCTTTGTGCATTTGAGAATGCAAGAAGTACTTAAAACTGAATATGATGTCTTATTTGGTGGGAAACACATTATTGTTTTCGGAGATCTTCTACAGCTGACACCAGTAAAAGGTCAACCTGTGTTCAAAATACTCACGCATGAAGATACCAGGAAGTGCCTAGGGAGCATTGGCAACGTCAATATATGGTTAAACTTCAATTATGCAGAACTGCATCAAAATATGCGTCAGGCAAAGGATGAAGATTACAAGAATATTCTACAAGATATTAGAATTGGAAAAGTGACCGAGCATGGGAAAGAAGCTTTAAATGCACGGTTACTGTCAAATTTGTATCCCAAACAAGATATTGTGCCTGAGAATATTTTTCAGAAAATTACTGAGAAGAAATCCGGGATATGTCTCATGCCAACTCTTGCAGAATGTGCCATCTTCAACAACAAAATGTTGAATTTAGAAAAGCAAGAGATTGTGAAACTTGAAGCTATCGACAAATTAGAGCATATGGGATCAACAATTATTTTGTCAGACAATTTGAAATCAAAATTGGATTCATTAGAGAAGACTATATCTAAAACAGCGGGTTTTGAAAAGACTTTGAATGTGTGTTTAAATTGCCGAATTATTTTGAGAAGGAATTTACATGTAGAAAGAGGTCTGGTAAATGGATCAATGGGTAATGTTGTTGATTTTGAGAAATACAGAAATAGAGATGGAATAGAATTTTTAAAAATTAAATTTGATGGCATTGAGGAAGTACAGCAAATTGGTCGTTGTTCTGCTAGGTTTTTGCTTGTTAAAGATTTATATGTTCGCCGTAAACAGTTTCCTGTTTGCTTGGCATATGCGGTGACAATCCATAAATCGCAAGGTTTAAGTGTAGACTGTGCATTGGTGAATATTGGCAGTTCTGTGTTCAAGGAGGGTATGGCATATGTGGCATTGTCACGAGTTAGAACTTTATCGGGATTGTACTTGATTGACTGTGATGTCACAAACATTTGTGCGGATCTAGATTGTGTTAAGGAATACAATAGGTTAAGAAGAGAGTATGCGCCACATTTGCCTCAATATCCTTTGTTTGAGAAACGTGTGGTAGGCCGCAAACGTAGAAATAGCAGTAATAGTAGGGAGGTTGTTGCAAAAAGACTAAAAGTCAATGAACCGAAAATTGTTAGCAGAAAGAAAGTGGATTCTGTTGAAGATGTTGTCGGTTTTCAATTTGAAAACAGTTCTGGTGTCAACTGCTATGCAAATGTAGTGGTTAATGTTCTCTTTTCACTAGAGAGTTTAAAAGAACAGATTCTGTTGAATTCTGAACAAATTTTATGCTGTTTGTTGAATTCTGTTTTCGAGAAATGTAGCAGTGATCGAACAAAAGTAGAAAGTGTGTCTGAAGTTCGTTATCTGTTAGATGAATGTTCAGGTCAAACAGACTTCTCTGAAAATAATCAGCAAGATTGTCAGGAGTTTTTAATGTATATGCTTGATATATTGCAAGTTGAGGGTGTAGATGTAGATCACCTGTTTGGGCTTTCTTATCAATGGCAGCATGACTGCGAGAACTGTATGGTATCAAGTACTACTAGTGTAGACTCAGAAAGATTTATATATTTAACTTTGCCAGACAGTAAATCAGTCTCCTTTAATAAGCTAGTAAATGCAGCGGATCACAACATGGAGTGTAGCCAATGTAAATGTGATATGATGTCAACATTATTTATACGTAGATATGGCCAGTATGTCATTTTAATGATGCAACGATGTAGGCCTGATGGAACAAAATTGTCAACTTTAATAAAAAATTTTGTGGCTTCTCAGCTGTCAATATCAGGGAGGACTTTTGTTACTGTAGCAATTATCTATCACGATGGTCCATCAACAACATCAGGACATTATACAGCTTACTTAAAGTCTGGAAACGGCTGGTCATTCTGTAATGATTCTGTTGTAACGTTCAAAAAAAAATTGCCGTTTGACCTTAAAAATTCTTACCTGGTGTTTTTAAAACCAAAATTTTAAGTAGAGGGAATGTAAGTCTGCAATGCTGTCTCGATTAAAAATTCAACTATATAAACCTAATGCAAGTAAGTCTGCTTCATAGTAAGCAGTATCAGTGTCATAGGAAAAGGAGAACATGACTGACAAAGAAGAGTAAGATATTAGTAGTCCAGGATTGTGAAAATAATCTCAAATATTTTATTTTTGAAAGTTGCGAAAATAGAAAATGTCGGGATTTGATTGGAAGAATTACAAGATTTGCGAATCGCGGCAACATGATTTGGCCTAGTGGAAACATGTGATATAATGAGAGAAGTTTTTTTTCTATGTAACATATTTCACGTATCGATGGAGGTTTTCTTTCAGAAAGTGGCGGGCTGAAAATATTTAAAGCACAACAGAGTGGATGCTGTTTATAGGAGATCCTTCGACGTCATTGAAAGTAAGTTAATTTTAAGAAGTTTTGAAATCAGATTTCTTAGGTTGTATGGGTTTTTTAAACACAGTCATTTTGATTGTGTTTTTTTTTCCCCGCTGTTACATGATGAATACCTTCAAGTCACTGATTTAAGTGAAATTTGATACATTCTGAGAACAGCAAAAATAAACCATTTAACATGTATAATTAATGTTATGCTTTTTGTCCTTATGATATACATTTAGAAATGTGTGGTACATATGGGTAAGGTGAGTTCTGTAAATATCAATTTTAATGCTTAGAGTGCTGTACTTCTGGGTAGTGTTTTTTTTTTTATAAAAAAAAGAGGCCTCACCTCAAAGAAAGCTCTTGAAAGCACACATCTTATTTGCATCCTAAAACAATCATTTACAATGTTAGACACAATTTTATTATGACTTTACATCTTTTTTGCGCTGCTATTGCATCACTATTGTGAGACATTAGCAGTGCAAGAAAAACATCATGTTTCAAAATAGGCCTCAGTTCAGCAATATCAAGATACAGTTTCTTTCGAATATATATCTTTAGGATTGTGTAGGGAACGTAGAGAAGCAGAGACTTCTGTAAATGTCAAAGTTGTTGAAAAACTGTTTGTTTTTGAACCTTTTCCCTTGTCTTTTCTAATTTTTAAATACATGTTTTAATATTTTTTGAAATGTTTGTTCTTTGTTTTACAGATTGAAAGTATGAAAAAATATTTAAAAAAGGTAACAAGAATTATAAGGTAAATGTTTTCCACTCTTTTTACCCGCAATGCACTGCTGATGATGTCATTGACAGTATCTCTCATTTACTCTCTCTAGCTGTCTTTCTTTTTACATTATTCTCTGTTTACTTCCCTTATACTAACTCTTCTTTTTTTTTAAAAAAATATTTTTTTTAGTTCGCTTAAAGTTCGCGAACCGGTCAGCGAACTTGAAGCGAACCAAAAGAAATAGAGCTTGCCAGAGTGATAAACATTCTAGCAATTTTGTTTGAAAGGGGAGGTAGTTCTGAAAAGAACTGTTTTTTTTTGTTTTTGTTGTTTTATATTTTTTTTGTTATTTTTTGAACATTTTTTGATTTTTTTGTATTTTTAGAACTGTTTTATGTTTTTTTTGTGTTTTTTAAGGAGGGGAGACAACAAAAAACAGGCTTTCAAAACGGCTCAACTGGAGCAAAAAAAAAGAAAATTACTTTTTGGGTGCATTAGGGCACTTATGATTTTCATATGCAATGTTCATGAGGTTGACACTCATGTTGCCATATGACAGCATAGCACCACAGTAAATACAAGACAACTTCATGTGCTGGAAGTTAGGTTGGATGTTTGGCACAGTCTCTTGTGCCTCTCTTCCCGTCAAAGACAATGTGGATGTAGATCTTGCCACAGGAGTTGCCGTCGGATTGTCTTCAAGATCCCTCAACTCAGCCCGGCTGTAGTTCAAGGGATGCCACCTGCTCATGTGACGGTGCATTGTATAGTTCCCCATACTGTACTTCTTTTCTGTGCCTCTCGACAATCTGTAGTCACAGATGAGGCAGGTGGCATATTTTGCATTCACTTTCTTGGTTCCAGGAGGGATGGTGAAAAACTGCCAGATGAAACTGGTTTTTCGTTTAGAAACCCGGGGCAACTCATCAACAAATTGTTGTCCCTCTCTCTCCTCTTCTTCTTCTTCCTCATCTTCCTCCTCTCTGTTAGTCATAATTTGACTGGGTGGTCCTCTCTTCTTATGGGGAGGTGGAGGTGGTGGTGGGGGTGCACCAGCTGCAGCAACAATGGAAGCCATTGTGGATCTTCAGATAAATGGTCTTTCTCTCACCAAGATGAAAGTCAGAGTGAGGAAATAAGGAGGGGTTTACTTGATTTGGGGAAAACAAAAGTTCTGAGCCAATGAAAAGTGTTATTTTTAGGTCACATGACCTAGTCATACATCATTTGGAAACCAAAAGTGAAATGAACCAATGAGGAGTTTGATAAACAAGTCACATGACCTGTTCCGCTTACGTTACGCGGCGCGCGCCGCGTCCCAGATCGCTTCCGGTTCGCGGTCCGGAGCACTTCCGGGAGCGCTAACGCGGCGCGTCATTAGACGCATTACGCGATAACGTGATACGTCGCGCTTCCGCGGCGCGTCACTGTTCCGCTAACGTAACGTTGACCGGTTCGCGGACTAGATCGCGGCATCAAGATGAGCTAACGGAAAGCTTCCCGGTTCGCGAACTAGAAGCGAAGAAAAAAAATATTAAAAAAAAAATTATCAATAAACATCTAAATATATTTTGGGATTTAAAGAATAATACATTTTACAGCTACAGATGTTAGCTTTTAAAAAACCAATGAAATTCACTGAAAAAACCATAGGTTATAGACCATATATAGTTAGAAATTTGCATTTAAAAAACCATTGAAATTCAATGAAAAAACCATAGGTTATAGACCATATATAGTTAGGAATTCGCATTTACAAAACCTTATTTTACTCGCATAAAACCATTGAAATTCCATATATAGTTAGTTGCGCTAACTATATATCGCGCACCCGCAATCCACTGCTGATGATGTCACATATTACATCATTCATGACATGGTCAGTGACATCACTGATGACATCACTGATGACATCTCAAATGACATCACTGATGACATCTCAAATGACATCACTGATGACATCACTGATGACATCTCATTTGACATTACTGATCACATCACTGATGATATCATTCATGTGATAATACGATGAACCTCTTCAGACTCTAATATAACCTTAGATACAATCAGTGTAAACAGACACTCACAGACTGTCACTCATCCATGGAGTTACTCACACACCTAGTCAGTCATGCAAAGAATCAATCACACCTCCATTTCCTCAACTATACAGTTATACAAACTTTACTTATTCAAACATATACTAACACATATTTACTCTCTTATACAATCCCTGATACAAGTTCACAATGATCCATACAGCCACTCACACATTCACTGGCTCTTATGCACAGTTATTTATATATGTCAACTCTCACATGTACTGTGTTTTACATATGTACTTACTTTGACATGTAGCACTGAGATATCCATTCACTCACCAATACACTCATGCACACAGTCAACCGCCCATACAGCTGTTTCCACATGCACTTTTGAAACGATACATCTAGTGAATCAACTGCTCACACATCTATGCACAGAGTCATACACCTCCCAGCCACCCACACACACACTCAGTCTCCCATACAAATACTTGGGCAACCAATCAATAACCCATATAGTTACTCATATAGCTACTTATCAACACATGCAACAGTTTACAGAACAACAGACATAATGATGCACAAATTAAGACAGTTTAGTCACTAACCCATGCACTCAGTGAGACATATTTAATCACTCACTCATACAGTCAGTCATGCACCTACTAAATCCTTCATCCAAACACTTATACATCCACTCATTCTTCAATATGTAAGACATATTTTAAGTTTACAGAAACATACAGTCACTGGATAATGTCATCAGTGATGTCATCAGTGATGTCACTGACCATGTCATGAATGATGTAATATGTGACATCATCAGCAGTGGATTGCGGGTGCGCGATATATAGTTAGCGCAACTAACTATATATGGAATTTCAATGGTTTTATGCGAGTAAAATAAGGTTTTGTAAATGCGAATTCCTAACTATATATGGTCTATAACCTATGGTTTTTTCATTGAATATATATATATATATATATATATATATATATATATATATATATATATATATATATATATATATATATATATATATATATATATATATATATCGTTGTTGTAAAGCTTTATTCGAGATATATACTCATAAAAGCACAAACATACATTTAAAAATGTATGTTAATTAAAATCCATATTTCATACATATAAATACATTTAAAACAATTGTGCAAGCTTTTAACAAAAAAAGGAAAAGAAAAATGTAATTTAAACTTATATAACAATATCAATTCATATTAGCAGATAAAACCCTCCGCCTAACGGACCATGCCCACCCCAAGTACTTTGCTGTTCCCAGCACAATGGGCATATCAGTGGAGGTACAGATGATTCTCGGCCCCTCAACACCACTAGATGCCCCTAGGTTTCTACAAACTGGGGCCAACCATACTCTCCTTGGAATAGCATAGGCCTCGCACAAAAATTAAAAGTGGCCTACGCTTTCATTGGTTACTCCACACACCGGACAGCGTGAGGTATTTGAGCTCCGCCACCTACCCGTCAAATATCTCAAGGGAAGGGAACCCGACCTTAACTGGAAAAATAACTTCCTGTCCATTGGGACAGTAATACTGTCCCAATATTGTTCTAATACAGGTCTCATTTTAATTTCCAAAAATCTTCCCCCCATTGTTTCAGATTTTGAACTCCTCCCAAGGCTTTCTTCTAAAGGGTCTTAATGGTGTTTTTACTTGGGAATACTTCCCCAGATGGATTATCCCAAAGATTAGGGAGGCCAAGCTCACCCAAAACAACCCTGAGTTTCTTCAACCATGATATTTTATGGAAGGTATCTGCTTTAATCAGTGCTAGAAACCCGTTGGCATAGTGTCGAATCTCTGGAGTCCATAGCCGTCTCCTATAGAGGATAGGCCATAATCGAGCTCGGTCACTAACAGATCTCCTCCCTAGTTCAAGACCGAGCCGGATTAATGGCGCACTCTGGGGGAGACCTGTAATTCCCCTAAGAAACCTATTCTCTGATGTTTGTAGAGTAGGGAACCTCTCGAAACCCCATACTTCTGCCCCATATAGGGCTGACCCTATAGCTTTGGCATCATAAACTAGAAGCACTGGTTTTATAGGCTTGGTTTTTGTTTTTGCTTGCTCCACCCGAAGTGCCCCTGCAATCTGCTGGTGCCTAATTACCGCCTTTTCTATATGGTGGGACCAACCTGGCTTACTAGATATCTCAACCCCAAGATAGGTAAAGACACTTACTACCTCAAGCTCAATGTTGTTCAGAGATATCCTTGGTCGGGGTCTACGCCTTTGGGAGAAAGCCATCAGCTTGGTCTTGCCAACATTAACTTCAAGACCATGCTCCCCACAAAAAACATCAAATATATTTAGAGCACGCTGCAGTTCAGCCGGGGTTTTGGACACAATTAGGGTATCGTCAGCGAACATCAGGATCGGGACCCTGATGCCCGCTAGCGAAGGTGCATCCACACTTGCGTCCAACATTCTACCCACAATTCCATTAATAAATAGGGAGAAGAGCAAGGGTGCCATTGCACATCCCTGCCGTACCCCCCGTTCAACCGGGAAGTCGACAGTGGATTCCCCGTTCAGCCCCCATTGGACTTTGGCAAAGTTGCACTCGTGAAGCCTCATTATCAGAGTGAGCAACTCAGACGGGACCCCCATTCCACTCAAAACTGTCCAGAGCTTGCTCCTTGGGACCAGGTCGAAGGCAGCCCGCAAGTCGACAAAAGCGACGTATAGGCTGCCTTCGCCAAGGAGCACCGTCCCCCACCTCAACATAGTGAAACTGAATATTTGGTCTACCGTACTGGTTGCTCGCCTGAAACCTGCCTGGTAAGGGGAAAGAGCATTATTCACCTCTACCCAGTCCATCAGTTTGTTTACCACCATCTTCCCTACCACTTTTTGGACAGTGGCAATCAAACTTATTGGCCTATAATTGGCCGGGAGTGACCGATCACCTTTCTTGTAGATGGGTATGATTATTGCTCCCTTCCATATTTCTGGGATTGCAGCCCCTTTTGCTATTGAATTTCCCAGTAGGGTCACGTACCTGGCCCACCGTACTTTATCGTTTTTGAATATGTCAGAGGGTATCCCATCTAAACTAGGTGCCCTTCCCCCTTGTAAGGAGCAGATTACCAATTCTACTTCGTTAGGGGAAAACAAACTTTCCGTACAGAATATTACTGGAATTGCTTCTAGAGCCACGGCCTCCCTAATCTCAGCGTACTGGGGTTTAAAATACTCCACCCAGGATGCCTCGTCAACATTGTTATCTGGTTTCTTTGGGGTGCCACCTCTACCCCACTTCACAACTTTCCAGAAAAGCCTGGAATCCCTTGCCCCTGAGGCCTCCAGCTATTCATCCCAATACTCTTCATCCCATTTTTTCTTAGCCAGGCGAACACTAGCATTATAGTGTTTCCTGGCTACACCAATCATAGCCCTATCCCTGCTTCTAATTGCTCTACCCAGTTCTTATCTAGCTGCCCTACACTGTTTATTGAACCACCTAGCCGGTTTGGGTGGGACTTTCCTATTTGCCTTGGATGATCTCATGACGTGTGGCTTTAAAAGGGAGAAAAACTTGTCATGTAAGGCTGTAATTTCGCTAGACCCAGGATTACGGGGCTTGCTATCTCCATGGCGGCGATTGCAGCATCCACCAAGGAACTTATATAGTCCATAGATGCTACATTCACCAGCACATTTGGCCATTTGACTCTACGCATGTCATTGGCCATAACAGGTAATACTCCACCACGGGGTTGCGAACTGCCTGGAATGGCCGTCCACCAAGTGTGGGTGACACAAAGGGGATTGTGATCGCTTTCCAATCTTCCCTTTATTTCCATATCGCATATCCCCTGCCACAAATTGAGGCTACAAATGACATATATATATATATATTCACTGAAAAAACCATAGGTTTTACACACTTTATAGTTAGGAAGTAGCATTTGAAAAACCTATGAAATTCACTGAAAAAAACATAGGTTTGACACCAGTTATAGTTAGCTGGAAATTTTACTGACATTAAACCAATGAAATTCCACGTTATAGTTAGTTGGACTCACTATAACTTGCGCGTGTAATGCACTGCTGATGACATCACATATTACATTACTTATGACATGGTCAGTGACGTCACTAATGAGATCACTGATGATACCATCTTTGTGACAGAGAGACTAACCTACTTGCACTCTAAAGTAACCCTTAAAACACACTTTGAAAAAAAAAACTAACATATAAAAAAAAGTGGACATACCTATACCAGTTACAACAACCAATTCAGTAATTCCAACATTTATATACACATCCAATAATTCAATAACAGTTCTATATAGTCACTCGTATATATACTCACTGATTATATATAGTGATACAGCTATACATCCTGTTATATACCGACAGACATCCAAAAGTAAATCACACACATATTCACACTTGCAAATAAAGTAATAAACATCCATTTATTTACATAGACAGATATACACACAGTAGCACCTTACTTCTAAGTAAACTTACACTTACTTACTCTTTTAAACAATCACTTATAGAAACACATACTTATTTAAAGAGGAACTCTTTCAATCTCTCACTGTCACATATACTCACTTATATATATCAATACTTACATAAACTAGATTAAAACATATATCGTTACTGATAAACACACTAGTGAGGCAGGCATTCACTCACTAACACACACATATACACACTCAGCCATCCATACAGTCCTCCACATCGATTAAGACACTTATTTAAACATTTATTTTTACATCGACCTCTACATATACATATATAAAACATATTTATTTTTTAAAAAGACAGACATTCACTAGATGGTGTTATCAGTGATCTCATGAGTGATGTAATATGTGATGTCATCAGCAGTGCATTACACGCGCAAGTTATAGTGAGTCCAACTAACTATAACGTGGAATTTCATTGGTTTTATGTCAGTAAAATTTCCAGCTAACTATAACTGGTGTCAAACCTATGGTTTTTTCAGTGAATTTCATAGGTTTTTCAAATGCCACTTCCTAACTATAACGTGTGTAAAACCTATGGTTTTTTCAGTGAATTTCATAGTTTTTTTGAATGCTAGTTCCTAAGTATGTAATCACGTTCGTAACTAGATAGTGTCACCGCCTACACGTCCTGAGAAGCGCATGTAAAGTCATGTGACTTGAAAACAAGACTTCCAATTGGTTCTTAGTAGTTTCTGTTCTGAAATTTACACGAAGCACTCCACCCACTTTCCTCACAATCTTTTCTACTCTCAAGAGACAACAACGTCGAGCATCTTCCGGAAAAGTTTGCTGAAATGGCTGCTGTTCTGCATTCATCTTCCGAATCAGAAGGAAATGAGCGACCACCGTTAAGAAGAAAAAAGGAATCTTTCATTTGGCAATTTTTTACTTATCCTGAAGATCAAAAGAAAGTGAATGCGCCAAAAGTAACCTGCACGATATGCAATTCGGAGCTCTCAAGGGGAAATCCAAATAAAAAATATTCCTTTTCTATACATACCATGCAGCGGCATGTTAAACAAAGGCACCCTGAGCATTATGCAAAAGCATCGACAAGAGCCCTGGCCACGCTATTACCATCAGAGGTGGCCAGCACATCTTCTGGTGGAGGACCTGTATCTCCATCGAGTGCCGAGATGGACTTGAGACCATATCTTGCGAAGGTACATATGAAATGCAACCAGTGTGCAGAAATTCTTTTGTATGGAGAGCAGAGCCTTGTTCTTATTAAACTCAAAATTGAAAGTCATAAATGCCCCAAGAAAAAATAAATTTCTTCACTTCATTTTCATAGTATTACATACTGAAAAATGTAGTACAAACTTTAAGAAATCGAAAGCATCATACGACTTGTTTCCAAAAAAAAAAAAAAAAAAAAAAGTTCTTTTCAGAACTAACTATTTCTACCAAAACATGCTCCAAGAGCATCTTATGACATGTTTTTTCGCCGCTTCATTGTAGTGCGCGACCGGGTGCGCGCACCCTCCTATCGCGTACAGGACCTGACACTTGCATGTGAAGTCATGTGACTTCTAAACAACACTTCTAATTGGTTCTTGGTAGTTTCTATTCTGGAATTTACACGCAGCACTCCACCCACTTCCATCACTTTCTTTTCTACTCTCAAGAGAGAACAACGTCGAACATCTTCCCGAAGACTTCGCTACAATGGCTACCGTTCCGCATTTATCTTCCGAATCTGAAGGAAATGAGCGACCACCTTTGACAAGAAAAACGGAGGCCAAGCTATTACCATCAGAAGTAATCAGCACATCTTCCGGAGGACGACCTGTATCTCCATCGAGTGCTGAAATGGACTTCAGACCATATCTTGCGAACGTGCACATGAAATGCACGAACTGTGGAGAACTTCTTGTATACGGAGAGCAAAGCTTTACTCTAATTAAACACACAATTGAGAGTCATAAATGCTCCAAGAAAAGTTACATTTCTTCACTTTATTTGGATAGTATGACATACTGAAAAATGTCGTAGCAACTTTAAGAAATCAAAAGCATCAAAACACTTGTTTCCAAAAAAAAAAAAAAAAAAAGCTCTTTTCAGAACTAACTCTTTCCACCAAAACATGCTCCAAGAGCATATTATAAGATGTTTTTTCGCCGCTTTATTTTAGTGCGAGACCGGGTGCGCGCACCCTTCTATCGCGTACAGGACCTGACACTTGCATGTGAAGTCATGTGACTTCTAAACGAAACTTCTAATTGGTTCTTGGTAGTTTCTATTCTGGAATTTACACGCAGCACTCCACCCACTTCCATCACTTTCTTTTCTACTCTCAAGAGACAACAACGTCGAACATCTTCCCGAAGACTTCGGTACAATGGCTACCGTTCCGCATTCATCTTCTGAATCTGAAGAAAATGAGCGACCACCTTTGACAAGAAAAACGGAGGCCACGCTATTACCATCAGGAGTAATCAGCACATCTTCCGGTGGACGAACTGTATCTCCATCGAGTGCTGAAATGGACTTGAAACCATGTCTGGCGAAGGTGCACATAAAATGCAACAACTGTGGAGAACTTCTTGTATACGGAGAGCAAAGCTTTACTCTAATTAAACACAAAATTGAGAGTCATAAATGCTCCAACAAAAGTTAAATTTCTTCACTTTATTTGGATAGTATAACATACTGAAAAATGTCGTAGCAACTTTAAGAAATCAAAAGCATCATAACACTTGTTTCCAAAAAAAAAAAAAAAAAAAAAAAGTTCTTTTCAGAACTAACTCTTTGTACCAAAACAAGCTTCAAGAGCATATTAGCTGATATTTTCGCGCCGCTTTCTTATAGTGCGCAACCGGGTGCGCGCACCCACCTATCGCGTCGAGACACGCATGTGCAGTCATGTGACTTTAAAGCAACACTTCCAATTGGTTCTTACTAGTTTCTATTCTGCAATTTACACGGAACACTCCACCCACTTCCCTAGAAAACCAGTTTATCGAAAAACTTTTAAAGCCTCCTCTTATGAAATATTCGACATCAATCACATAGCAGAGTACTAAATAGCACTATATACACTCCGTCCCTTAATTATAAGAGACTTATTGCTATGTAAAAGCAACTTTTGTTTTCACGCGATAATGTGAAATGCTGAGCCTATTACATAATTTTATTTCACATATATGTTACTATTCTCCTTCGAGTACTAACACCGTAGAAAATACCACCAATAGCGGTGATATTTTTTACACCGAGAAAGGGCGATTTCTATCGCTTACAGCCCTTACAATTATAAAGTTTTATTTCCTAAGTCTCTGATCTCCAACTGTGCAACGTAGTTCCCCTGTGTGTCGTAATAAGGTCCATAAACAAAAACTACAGAGCCAGCATTATAAACATACACAGAACCACAAAACGACAAGAGCCACCATGCTGATATATATCCTTAATATAATAAACCTCTGAGAATAAATACATATTTCCGTGGCACCCCATAACACAAATGTGGCGTCCTCTGACTCTGCTCCATTACCAAACACCGTAACTCCCCGCCCCCCTCACTTTTCACTAAACTCCGCACTCCACCCCACCCGAACCCCCTTTTACAAACCCCCAACCTACCCTCCCTGCCCAAACCCACCATGAACCTCAAACCGCCCCTAGAAAACTTATAAGACACAGGATTACTAAAACTCAAAGAATACGCAACAGGCAGATAATGTAAATAGTACATAAAGGCATATATTTTTTCCAAAATACTATTTAAAAACATGTTCTATTTTTTATAAATCTATCATGCATCTGACCCTCTAGAACTGCTTTCAAAACGTGAACTATAAACCTCTACTTTTTATTTTCAAACCATACACTTTCATCTGACCCTCTAGAACTGCTTTCAAAACATGAACTATAAACCTCTACTTTTCATTTTCAAACCAATACACTTTCAATTACATTATTTTTTTTTCCACAATTCATGTAATGTTACACACCTTTTCTAAAATACACCAGTCCCTATCATTTATAAGGATTTATTTTCAGTCTTCATCAGTGACACTTTCTTCACATATAATAGAAATCACTATAACTTTTTAAACGACAATGCTAACGCGGTAAAAATAACCCTTCATTTGCTTTCCTTTAAGAATGCACACTATGTACCCCACGCATGCGTTTCTTAATCTTTGTATTTGGCAGCGAATACCGACCTTGAATCGGAAGACATGAACAAGACCGCCATTGTCACATTTAAAACTGAACGTTGCATCTGCTCACACACATATCTTTCACTAAGCTAACATTCACAGAAAACAGCATTGATGTAAAAAAAATTGACCTTGCTTTACAACTCCCTCAAATTACTCCCTTATTTTTTAACGCATCCTCCAGTTCAAAAAAAGCTACTTTTTTAATAACCACTAAGCAATATATAAGTGACTAGACTCCTAGAAAATGTATCAAGTCATTCTGCTCCTCTCCACTGCATAGCCGGCGACCTACTTCTGTGGAGTTGCTATACAACCGGCAGTGCTGCGCCGTTTCCTGTACCATCTTGGGAAATTCAAAATGGATGTCCCTCCTGCCTTCGCAAACGAGCCGGACCACTTAGAACTATTTCGACAGAGAATACTTCTGTACTACGGCACCTTACCACTCTCAACTTTGAATACTTCATATCGATTATCATTTCGATATTCGTATTTCACCTGTGTGCAGCCTGTATTTCATTGCCTGAGCTGTGATTTCACGTGGGCCCTGAATTTATGTCTCTGCAATTTGGTACCTCCTGAACCGAATTACAATCACCTCATGAATCCGTTACTTGATCATGAACAGCTTTGTTACAACGGAGGGTTTATGGCCTTTGCAGCGATACAAGGAGTTCTGGGTCATTGGAATATATTCGCAGCGGCGCAAGATTTCCTAACAGAGAGCTACATCGAAAACCCACCGAGCTGCCCTATGATGGTAAAAGACGCCCCAATAATGACAGATCATGAATGCTCCTTTCATCTTCTCAATTGGATGGCTGACATGTTTTCAGATGATAACAATGATTTCATGTTAGAGGCACTTGCTGCATACTTTGCCTACACAATGGACGGTTAACTCTTTCCTAACAGCGAGCTACATCGAAAACCCACTGAGCTGCCCTCTGATGGTAAAAGAGGCTCCGATTATAACAGATCATCAGTACTGCTTTACTCTTTTCCATTGGATAGCTGACATACGTTCAAATGATAAAACTGATTTCCTGTTACAAGCAGAAGCTACCTATTTTGCCTAAACAATGCTTCAATAACTCTCAAACAAGCCATTGACGTCCTCATTTCCTTTTGGTTTTCTATATTCTTCACGTTCTTTTCCATATTTTCTTTTGAAGAACAGACCTATTTGCTTTACTAACAGTGGACATTATAATTTCGTGTTGTTTGACAGCTGATTCATAAAGTAATGATGTATAACCACTTGCATTTTCATATATCGTTCCTAAACTGAAAGGCCAGAAACCTTCTTCCATTTATTAAAATATAATATACTTCCTTATAAGACTGTACAATGTTTTTTTCCAACTATATTCATTTTTCTTCAACTATAGCGTTTGTATTCCATGTACTACTGACAATACCAATTACTGTGTTTTTTGCAATTTCTGTACTCATATTACATAATGATTTGCCTTTAAAACAGTACATTTCTAAATAAACATTTCAAATATTCACGGTTTCTCTTTTAATCCATAATCTCAACTGAAATGATTTCATATTGAAAAACTATTCATGGGTTCCACATAACCTTAACTGTAGTCACTGAGGACCTTATTTATGAAGACCTTCCGCCGCCAGTGCCTCATTTTTTAAAATGGGAAAAAGTAACGCACTGGTGGCGCAAGGCCTTCATAAATAAAGTCCTGAATGTTTTCTTTTCTCGACCTAACTTACTGATACTAGAACCTGCAAGCCAATTACGGCCCGTGAACTCTTTCTTAGTAGGTCGCGCACCATAAAGACAGTTATACCACTGTTAACATTTTTTTTTCTGTTACCAAGCACCGACACAGTTCCGCTTCACTCAGAGTTAATCACTGCTCCCACGCTTCTACAGGCCAGACGCTATGTCGTATTTCTCTCCTTATCACCCTTTCATCTCCACAATAACAAACAGTTGTCCGCCTGCCACCAGAGAACAGACTCAGATGCAGAGGCCCCAAAGAGTGAACCCATCACCAACTGCCATCTCCGGCTGTTTCCATGGTTACACCTCATTCTGCACCTTGCTGAAGGCAAAGGTCAAAAGTTCATGTCTTAATAACATACAACAAACTAAGAACACTATTTTCCCTCCAGAAACACCTGCCAATACACAGCTCTGTTACATATCTTGTTTTTTCACACCCAATAGTACTTTTCGTTTAACATAAACATTAACCTGTTCAATCTCCACTTGTTACAATCAACCAATCATTTTTATTTTTTAAACCACACCCAGCCTCTTCCTTTTTCTTTATTTAGAATTTCAACTTCTAACTACCATTCCACTTCCAGAACCGATCGGAGGACGACTACAAATCCCTTGAAAATGAAGGTCTGGCTAATAGGACACAGTTATATTCACTGGAGTGAAAAATATGCAGTAAGCAGACGAATTTGCAACCTCAGCTTACCAAATGTACACATAACATGGATTTCCAAAAGAGGATTGAATTGTCACCAATTGATTCCATTGGTGAAAACTTTTATGCATCTCCCTGAACCAGACCTTATAATTGTGCACTGTGGTGGGAACGATCTAGGCACAATCACTGGGGTAGGTCTGGAAATGCTTCTAAAAGACACCTTTCGACAATTGATGACACTTTTTCCTCGATCTGCCTTGGTATATTCCAATATATGCCAAAGACAGAAATGGAATTGGTCCAATCAACATTGTGCACAGTTTGAGAAAGCAAGGAGGCATGTAAATAAATCTGTTTCTGCGTTCCTCAGAGATTATAGCATGGGTTCTATTTACCACAACAACTTGCGATACCACATGCAAGACGTCTATAGGAGAGACGGTGTTCATTTCACGAATGAGGGAAACAGAATCTTCCTCTGCAACATCAGGCTCTGCATCGGTACTTACTTATAAATGCAGAAAACACTCAAGTAACACAAGGGCTCTTTTCAGAGCCACCTTATATCTAAGCACTCAAACTTCTGATTTATCTCCATTTTCACACTCTTGTAAATAGGTGTGCGCGACCGAGTGCGCGCACCCCGTATTTTTTTCCGGGGAAAAATTATATCTTTTCGCGTTTAAGGGCATTACTGCACACCCCGAGAAAAGCTACGCAGCAAAACAATCTCTAACTTCTCCCCTTTCCATGTTTCAACGCTTTGAAATGAACAATATATTTACTCGCAGTGACAAAATGGCGGACAAAACTTCCTGATTTCCTTCGAATCGAACGTTAACAGACGTCACGCAGCCAAAATTCAGCTCACGCGCAGCCGCTTGGGTGCGCGCACGTGTGCGCGCCTATAGATATATAATTGACTCTAACTTTAATTTTCTCAACAACTACTGAACGGATTTACACCATTCCAAAAAAAGCGTAATCTGCGAACAAGACTCTACAGTTTTGGCAAATTTCTTATAAATCCATTCAGCCGTTCGACCTGTAGCCGAGTCTAAAGGTCCTATGGAAAATAACATGGAGAAAACACGTTTTGGGACCCCCCTTATATCTCAGCCCCCACTTGACCAATCCCCCCCAAACTTTCAGGGAAGGAGCGCAGCGGACCGAGCCATCTTCTTTGAGAAATTCGCAAAGACTCATCCACCAGGGCCAAAGTTATTCCAAATAGAATGTTGAGGATTTCCTATGGAAACTAGGTCCTAACTATAACTACCTACTGGCGACCGCCAGTAGGTAATATATACACACATACATACATACATACATACACAAATACATACATATATGTAAAAGAAACCACAGTTAAAAACAGCGTCAAGTACATTTGTCTGCAGCAAGTCATCCAGGTGTAGAGAATCTTAGATTGTCTTATAGGCCAGCTAGCTCACAGTGCCACCATAACCCTAGGCAGGTAACATATGGTTCTCGCCATGGCTGAACATGACAACCCTCATCCCCCAGGGATTTTGGTAACAGATCTAGAACTCTTTTGCTCAGTCATCCATGCTCTCTTTCTTTCATAGAAATAGGCACAGAATACACAGTGGGCGTTTTCACTATTTATTTAAGCAACATGATTCTTTTATAAAATATATGTACTGTAATAAGCAAATGAGTTATTAGAAGTATTAGGAGAGTGAATAGAATGAAAAGTTCCACCATCGTGCTAAAGCAATATATTTATGAAAGCATATAAAACAATATAGAAATATAGTGTTCCTATTATGCATCCCATAACCGAAGTGTCTAGGGTGTGTGTTCTGCCAAAAATCCCCATACTGGATGAACAATACCCTGTTTCCTGAAGGAAAGAATGTAGGTCCCTGTCGTGTTCATGAGCTGAACACCTCGCGTACAGATAACAGCAGCCTTCTGGGCTGAAGGATCAGCATATAGAAACCTCATAAATGACAGAAAAGCGCTCCTCCGCCAACACCTGGAAACAGATGTCTATAACAAAAGGCATCTCTTCCTTGGGCCAAGATTTTGGTCAGGTCGCCATTGTTTAGGTGTTTTAGATAACTCTGTCACCATATGTATGAAACAAATAGCCACAGTTGCACAATGTTTGTATAGACCTTGTCCATGATGTGTCAAGGTATCATGATAGTGTACTTGTGAAGTTGGTTTGTAAGCAAGTTTAGTTTCCTAGAAACTAATCTGCACTGTCACGGTTTCAAATGTGTGGCAAAAGTAATTGTGTGAGAGTGAAGGAAACTTTTAGGAAGAAACCCATATGCATGTAAAAATGGCAGTGTTTACTTCTAGGCCTTACTCAGACACATGATAACCTGATGGACCTCAAGACCCCGAGACACCTCAAGAGGGTTATCCACATCAACGTCTCAAACCCCACTTGGGAGGTCTGAGTCCACCATGTTGTTGGTGACGGATGGTGGGGAGGAAGCGGAGAGTAAATCTCTCTCTGATCTCCTAGCATCTAATGAGGATGACTGATTGGAAGGTGTAAACCTTTTCCCTCAATTGACTTCAGAATAGCAGAGGGATTGCCACCAGTTGCTGGGACAATTCTCCTCTCTGGTTTTCCTCACTCCTGGGACTCCCCATCTGTGTCCCCATGATATGGACATGGCAGACAGCCTTCCTCAAAGATAAAAATCCATAGGCTGTCGGACAAAGTGAGGATCAGCATCAAGGATGAGTTATCTAAGATGTTGAAGTTGCGGGTTATCAAACCCTCCAGTAGCCCCAGGCCCTTCAAATGGTGCTGGTACCATAAGCTGCACCACAGGGCACCACATTATAATTCTGGTTCTGTGTGGATTATAGGAGGGTGAATTTAGTTACCAAGACTGATGCTTATACCATCCCCCGAGCTGATTAGTTGATTGACAGGCTAGGGGCTGCCCTGTTCCTGAGTACTTCTGAACTTGCTTTAGGATACTGGCAGATCGCCCTAACAGAAGGAGCCAAGGAGAGGTCAGCCTTCTTCACTCCAGAGGGCTGCTACCAATTCCATGTGATGCCCTTTGGACTCAAGAATGCCCCAGCCATTTTCTAGAGGTTGGTGAACCAGGTCCAGCTGGCATGGGGGCCTTCAGTGCTGCTTACTTGGATGACAAAGCTGTCTTCAGTAGCAGCTTGAAGGACCATCTTTTTCACCTGAAGGAAGTTCTCCAGGCCCTGCAAAAGGCAGACCTGACTATCAATGCCAGTAAGTGCCAGATAAGGCATGGGTCTGTGGTGTACTTGGGGCACCTGGTGGACAGGGGTAAGGAGCAGCCCCTCCAGGCCAAGATAGAAACCATCACGGCCTGGGAGCCCCAAACCCCCAAACTGAGATAAAAGCCTTCCTAGGTCTCACAGGTTACTACAGAGGTTTGTCAATGTACATGGCCACTTGACTGAGCTGACTTGGAAAAAACAGCCCAACAATGTTTCTACAGGAGGTGTGTCAAAGGATATGACCACTTGACTGAGCTGACTTTGCAAAAACAGCCCAGGAATGTGATTTGCACTGGGGCATGCAAAAAAACTTTTTGTCTCTCTGATGCAGGCCATTTGCACAGCTTCATGCTAAACGCCCCTGACTTTTCCAGCAAATTCATTGTGCAGACTGATTCCTCATAACATGCCATAGAGGCAGTTTTCTCACAGTTCAATGAGGAGGACCTAGACCAACATGCAGATTCTTTCCCTAGGAGGTTATTTTCCATGGAACAGTGGTAGAGTGCTATTGAAAGGGAATACTTTGTTGTGGTCTAGACACTGGAGAAGTTGAACTCACTTTCAGATTCAGAAAGACCACAGACCCCTCAGATGGATAATGCAAATGAAGAGTGAGAATCCAAAATTGCTGAGGTAGTCCATCTCCCTTCAGGGATTGGACTTTATGGTGGAACACCGACCTGGGGTAGACAACGCCAATGATAATGGTCTCTCCAGAATCATCTGCCTTAGTGAGAAAACTCGCAAGAGGTTGGGTAGCTCACCTCACTTTCAGCTGAGGGGGGTCATGTGTTAGCCCTGACAGCCTTAGGGTGGTCTTCCCCCCAAAATATTTACCTGCCTGCTTAATATTTTTCTGATTCTATTTTGTTGGCTTTAAGACTATGAGCACTTTGCCACTGCTAACTAGTGCTAAAAGACATGTGCTCTCTCCCCTAAACATGGTTTGATTGATATAGCCGCAATTGATACATTTAATTTACTTATAAGTTCCTAGTAAAGGGTACTACATGTACCCAGGGCATGCACATTAAATGCTACTAGTGGGACTGCAGCACTGCTTGTGCCACCACTCAAATAGATCTTGAACCTGTCTCAGGCCTCCACCCTGTGTGTGCAGTTTACATTGCTATGTCGACATGGCATTTAAACCCCTTGCCAAGTCTTAAACTCGAAATCCAAAGGTAGGACATATACTTGTAACTTTGACATGTTCAGGTAGTGAAAAACTTCCAAACTCATTTTTCACTATTGTAAGGCCGATTCCTGTTAGGTTAACATTGGGTATTTCCTATTACATTTATTAAGCTGCAATTCCAAATAGAGAGAAGGAAGATCTATCATGTTTAGTACCTATGGAAGGGAATGATAAAACCTCTTTAATGGCCAAGTTAGATTTATTGTTACTATGTAGAAAATTAGGCATTTTCCTGCTCATAGCTATTTGATGTCTGCTGCCTGCCTCTGATCACTGGCTGGGGTGAATGACAGCTGGACTTTGTTATTTCCCTCTAGGGAACCACAGACAAAGGGGACGTAGGTATTAGTTGATTAATCTTCCTGGGAAGATGAGAAGGAGGAGCTGGGCACAGCCTCACACATATTCCTAAACAGGCTGTGTCCTGTTCAAACACAAAGGGCTGCATACTCCCCTGTAGTGAGTCTGGAAGCAAGACAGGAAGAGAGAAACCATATGACTTCAAAGGCCCATTGTTGAAGTCACCCCCACTTCAAAGACACAACTGGGTATAAGTACTGGACCTCTTGCAAATAAGTCCACTTCTGGGCCTGAAACCACCCTGCCAGGCGGAAGAACGGCTGTGCGAAAGGACTGCCACTCTGCTGGACTGCTGCTCTGGAAAACTACCTCTTAACTGTGTTGCCCTGCCTTCTGCTGCTCTGTCTCAGTGGGTAAAGACTGGACCTCTGTCACGTAAACCCAGAGTGACTACAAGAGCTAGTTGACTAATCTCCTGGTTTGAAGACTCAGGGACATAAAAGTCATCTACCCTGCTACTGTGCCTTGCCCATTAGAAGTGAACCCAGGTGCTTGCCCCAGCGCAACCAATGCATCCTCTGCTGCAGCATCCTCTGCTGTAAGTTGCAATAGGGTAGCGAACTCCTATAAATCCATTGAACGTGCTCCATACGTCAAAAAAAGACACACCACAGCTTATATGTTTCCACCAGCGTGTTTTATTGCTTGGCTGCATTTCAGAGCTTCTGGCTCCTTGTTCTCGATAGCATTTTGTACTGTCATGAGCTACTATGCATTCTCTCTCTACAACCTATGGTAGTTTGAGAATTAAATAACTTGTGTTTGTAAAGCACACGTCTACCTGGGGATTTCTTGGAGTTATAGGAGATATCTTTTGTTACTCAACTCAGTGGCCCTAATTTTTGCACTGCCCAAGGATGAAAAGTTGAGCAGACCAGTGAGGATATTTGCCTATGAATGTAGTGCTAAATATGGACAGATTACTGAAGTAGATACGCTAGACTACTGCCTGTAAGTACAATGCAAAGAGGGTTACTCACTTTCTCTTTTCTTGTAGTCAAAAAATGTAATGTTACATATCAGTGTTTTTCAAACTTTTTTGAACCATGACCCAATTTTTAGAGGGCACGCAATGCAACCCACCTAGCTTTAATGGACATAATGCAGTGTTTTTATATCTAATTGAAGCATTGTGTGGTAATGCACTGTCATTTACAGAGAGCACATTTCCCTTTGAAGTGGACACTAAATTGACACAGACATATATGTTTACTGATAAAGCTGCAGCGCACAAAAATGATAATGTGTGGTTGGGTTTCCATGAACATTTATCATTTGTGCATCACAGAGTAAAGGCTTTTGATTTTTTTTCACCCCGTTAAAAAATGTGTTGCCATTGTACTTCAGAATTAAATATAATGTGCTTCAGTTTTGTTTTCCAAACTGCTGAATGTGTACAGTTCATTTACAGGTATTTACATTTTGCTCTTTATTACAAATAATTACATACTATAGCCTTTTCTTTCACACTCCCTATGCCCCAGCAGGATTGTCAAATAACTCATATTACATTACTTTCTCTAAAGGGAAATTGACAGTGATTTGTAAAACCCAATTCCATGTTAAGAAGACATAGCCAAATATGTGACCTCTCTCTTTGATGCACAGTTAATGTGACAAAAGGAATACAGAATGTAAAGACATTTTCATTGCTTGTGCTTTCATGAACCACCAAACATTAGCTGGTGGGCCATGAACCACAGTTTTTCGAAACACTGTTTACAGTGAAAATGATGCCACGGAGGTACTTGTGTACATATTGAGCATAACAAAAGAAAATAAATTGTCTTAATCCATTATAGGCCAAAACTATAAATCTGTGTTTTCTTTTTCTCTTTTAGTTTTTAATACAGACTCCGATGGAGATTGATGAGGTAAAGTAAAACCATTGCTTGGACAGCTCATTTGTTAACTCTACTAATAAAAGCATATCAGCAAAAGAGTGATCTTTCCAGGTGGTTTTAAATGAATGTCACACTAAAATCAACAGCAACTTTATATATGTATAACTATTTGGACACAATAGATAATATTTATTCGATCTCATAAAGCTAAAAAGAGGATGCGATGTTCTAGTGATATAATAACACAAGACTATGTCATCACTGCATTTAAAAGAATGCTAAGACAGCATTTAAAATTATAGCATTTACCATGTTATGGAAGTCTGATTAAATACTTACAAATTCTCAATTAGTTTTAATCAAGAAACCGTAGGACAATTGATTTCCAAATGTGGTTAATGGTATATATCAGTACTCAAAGTATATTCTCTTTTACAATATTTTGTGTCATACGTGTGAACTATTTCCACTTGACCAAAGTATCCATTCCAATATTACTGTCAATAAGAAACTGCATCTTCCAAGAATAACACACTGAAGGATGTGGTATTTTACGCAGTGAATTATAACTAATGGAAGGATGGAGCATTGTATGTATGACTCTTAAGAGGCAGCCATAGCCATGAACCTCAAGCTCTTGCTAATATCCTACTTGTGTGAATGTAGTTTTAAGGAGTTGCTACCTCAAATCTAACACTGCTTCTGGTAGCAGACAATGAGACTTACTGAAGCTCACTGAACTATTAATACAATAATGTACTGATTCTGACCTTTCTCCAACAACAATACTTGGGACCATGACTTCTCTGAACTGTAATGACATTCATATTGTGATAATGTGCTGCACAATTGATTAAAAGTCTTATTGTAATATACTTCTTTGGTAAATGAATATCGTGATTAATGAACACTGAGAAATTATGTCTCTTTTCACTCAGTGTCAATGTCAAGCAACTACAGACCCAGATTTACAAAACTAGTTTGAAAATCTGGGGGGCGTGGCAAACTGTGAGCATGGAGGACGCAGTGTGAGCGAGCTCCGTGCCCGGACCCCTGAAATCCTGTCCCAATCCTTCTAGATCGGCGATACCGACCGCAAAAATTGAAGTGGGTGCTCTGCTGAGACTCTGCATGCCCCTGGCTAAGTTTTGGTATTCCAGGACATCAACGTCTCTGCTGGAGCCGACGATAACGGGGCAGGCGGGCGGGCCTGCATGAGCTGCAGCCTGCTCAGACAGAGCAGGGGGAGAGCTGAGACGGCTGCTGTGGCCGGCGCGGACTCTGCAGAGGCTGTGAGGAATACATCCAACCCAGGGTGTCGAGGCTGTGCATCGTGCGCCCTGGTGTGGCGTGGAGGCCGACGGGGCAGACGGCGGACCCCTCCATGGAGGCGATCTGAGAAGTGCGGCGAACCCGGTTTCCCTGCGCTCGAGGATGGCAGAGATCCCGCCGAAGGTACGCTGAGCCCCGCGCGACCTAGACCTAGTGGAGGAGGCTCCAAGATCGCGGTGCACCTGGGCGTTGATGGGAACCCTGGGAGGTGCATTTCAACAACCCGTACGAGTCCTTGGGCCCTGTTAACGTAACAAGGTGCACCACAGAAGCCCCGCACTGGCATGGGTGAGGAGAGACCAGCGGAATACACCGGAGGCTGGCTGGCAGCGTTATCGGAGCCAACGTAAAAAAGTAGCAGACCGCTCTAATTGCTCGCCTTCTTCTGCCCCCAGCCAGCTGGCCCATGCAGGTGTCCTGAGGCCCTGAGCACTGCCTGACACAAGAGTCGACTGCCCAGCGCTAGTGATTGGTGCACTGCTGGGGGACCCCCACTATCCATGAACCTCTGCCAGAAGTTGGGGTATAGACTTTACTGCAGGAGCAGGTGGTGAGGACCTTGACAAGCTCCGCCCACTGGCAGGGTAGGCATAGGCACAACGCAGAAGGTCGGGCCCTCAGACCATGCAGCCAGTCAGTTATTGGGAGGCCAGCGTGAAGTAGAGGCAAGGAGTGCCTAGAGGACTTGCTGTGTAGCCTGCACCCCTGAAGATGGAAGGTTGCATGCAGTTGAGGTCAACTGTGTAGGTGGAGCTCCACATGCAGACTGTGGCCCCCCTTGGAAGACCCCTATCCCCGGCTGGTTGCATTGCGGTGCAACAGAAGAGAGGCGAGACCTACTGGATGTGCCGGGGTCTGCTCTCATTGACCGTCGGTAAGTAAGTGCACCGGAGACCACCAACTGGTGTCTAGAATGGGGAATCTCCCTAGAGTATCAAGTACTGTCAATGCCAGGCCTGTGCAGGAAAAGGACCTACAAGAGCGGCAAGTGCTGGTATATCGGAGGGTCGTGTCCCGGACTGCCTGCTGGGGGATTCACCCAACCAGGGGACCTGAACCCTCGCTATTACTGCCATGGAGGTGCCACCGGAGAAGACCAGTGAGGACTTCAGGTTGTTTCAGGTTGCATGCCCGGCCAGTTGCGACACTCAGTGGTCACGAGCCTCCTAACTCCACCCCAGATTGAGAATGCCACCCTGACTTCTGTGGTGACTGATTGCGCTCATTACTAGTAGCCTAGCGCAAAACCCGTTACTGCCCTGCCACAAGAGCGGCAAGCTGATAATCTGTACAATGGGGCGCCTCAGGGGGAAAATTGCAGACTCTAATAACGTCGAAGAGCAACCGCTGGATGACACAGAGCTCCTCACACAAATGACTAACATTATCCCGCCAACCAACATAGAGTCCCCACCGGACAAGTTAAATCTTACACTACAAGAAGTGAGGGACTCGAGAAAAGCTATCGAACAACAAATAGGAACCCTGACAAACGGGTTCACCCTCTGGAAGGCGGACCACAGTATACTTGCTACCATGGTCAAAGACAACAAATGAGCTCTGGCAGAATTGCTACCGCAACGCAAAGAAGATAGGGAACAACTCCAACAACTCCAGCGGCAAGTAGCGGGGCTTCAGGGCAAGGCGGACGATGCAGAAGGAAGGGCAAAATGCAACACCATCCGCGTCATTGGCCTACCGGAAAGATGCAAGGGGTCCAATGCAACTGCATTTATGGATCAATGGTTCAGAAACCACGTGGCCCTGGAGGGTCTTTCAAGTTTTTTTTTGTTGAACGGGCACATAGGATCCCTACCAGCAAGCCGACAGTGGGTGCCACACCACACCCTCTGATTGTCAAAATACTGAACTAGAGAGACAGGGATATACTGCTGCAGAAAGCCAGAGAGTTGTCCCAAATCCATACGAAAACCAGAGGGTGTCGCTATACCCAGAATATACTGTCCTGGTGCAACAAAAGCGTTCTCAACACCAGGAAATTAAGACTAAACTCAGAGCACTGGACATCAAATATGCATTGTTGTTTCTGGCTAGATTAAAAGTGATTCATGAGCAGTTGACACAGTTCTTTATTACCCCGGAGGACACAGAGGAATGGCTGGAGGTCACATTCCTACCGCCGGGTCCGGGCCCACCTCCAAGAGTACATCTAGCGCACCGAGACCTAAGAGGAGCCGGCAGCTGTGGCACCGCACGTTGAACACGATGCCCAAAAACAGGAATCCCCCAACGGACCTGGCACACAAAGGTGGAGCGGAGGCACTGCTGACCGCCAACATGTTTCCGGATGATGCACATCAAATATCTGCAGAATCTTCTGAGGAATATACCACCCATTCAGACTCTGACCAAAGCATGATTTTATTCAGTGGCATCACTCCACAAACTGCAGAAGGTTTTATAGGGTAGGACGGAACCGGGGTGGCGGGGAAGGATCACCATAAGTGTTGTACCCCATCAGTATAAGTTATGTAACCAGAGAGCATCCTCTTTTCAGAAGCACTGGATATCTACGGACCACCGACACATCACACCTACACATGCAGGATAGTTACACAATAATTACCTGGAACGGAAGGGGATTCGGGTCCATATATAAAAGACATAGAATTAATGCGCAGCTAAAGAGGCAACATGTGCACATAGTTTTTTTGCAGGAGTCCCACCTCACTGTGACTGAGGCAGCCAAATTGCGTAGGAAATGGAAGGGCCAAGTTTTCTCTACTTCTTATTCTGCCTTTGCCCGGGGTGCCTCCATCTGGCTTAGTAACGGGGTTCCTTTCAAAGTGTTGGAACAACGGACAGATACACTGAGGAGATACATTTTAGTCAGGGGAACCTTAGATGGCAGACACGTAGTGTTGGGAAGCATGTATTTCCCTAACTTTGAGCAGGATACATTTCTGTTGAACCTTAACCCCGTACTTACGTCCAGGGCGGCATATCCATGGATTCTGGGTGGAGACTATAATGCAGTGCTAGATATTGGTAATGATCAATCGCACCCACCGCTATAGGGCGATGGCGCCATCAAACAGGCTGAAGCACATTGCAAATGGGCGGAGGGCTTGTCCATAGGGGACCTGTGGCGGCTGAAGTATCCCAACAGTAGAGAATACTAATTTTTCTCGCATCTGCACCAACTACACACTAGAATAGACAGGATTCTGTGTTTTACTACTATCTCCACCCAGGTAACGGACACCACGTATTTAAGGAAGACTTTCTAGGACCACAACCCCTTGGAAGTCAAGCTAGCCTGGGGCAGAGTTTCCACCCCAGTGCCTACCTGGAAGCTAAGGCCATAGATGCTGGAGGATGCGGTCTTTCGTAACACTCTAGCTGAGGGAATCACAAACGACTTCACTGAAAATGCAGGCACTGCCTCCTCACCCCAGGTGGAGTGGGATGCATTTAAGACGGTGATTAGGGGAATAGCATAGGCACCACAGCAGGAATAAGGAAAGGCATACATAACAAAGTAAAGGAGGTGGAAGACCCGCTGAACAAATTAGAATAGGAAGCAGCAGTAGACCCTACCAAGGGCGTACAATTGCAGGATGCTCGCATTAAACATGCGGAGCAACTGGAAACTTTACGTCAAATTGATTACATGGCTTACACGCACCACCAATCATGCTGAATCTGACAAGTCGGGCCCACTCCTGGCACGCATTATTCGAGATGACCCCCCACAGACTCCAATACGTGAAATAAATACGGTACACGGAACCACTGTTGACACACAACAAGACGTCAACACCGCCTTTTGTGAATATTACCAAGCATTGTACCAGACACCACCACCAATGGCAGTTGGCTCCCTCCATACCTTTTTAAATGGTCTAACATTTACAAAGCTCACTCAAGAGGTGCAGAAGGAACTTTCTGGGCCCTATCACAAGGGCGGAAATTAAAGAAGCCATGCATGACCTACCACGGAATAAGGCCCCTCGTCTAGACAGCCTCCCAATTGAATTCTTCACCACATACTCAAATGCCCTAATCCCGCAGCTAGAGCGACTATACAACACTGCCATAGACACAGGTTTGCTGCTCCACACTACCATGCAGGCCTTAGTGGTCTCCCTTCCTAAACCAGGCCATTCACCGCTCGACATTTCGGGATATAGACCTCTATCATTACTCACAACCGAATACAAAATACTGAGCAAGGTCCTCTCGCGCAGACTACTTCCTTACTTACACAAGCAAATACACCCGGACCAATGTGGGTTTGTGCCTGCAAGAAGCACATCACTTAATATTAGGAGGTCATGCCATGTTATGGGATCCGTCCCCCGGACAACCACTCAGCACGACGTATCACTTTACACCTCAGACAGGCGTTCAACACTCTTAGGTGGGATTATATGATCCAGGTGGTGGAAAAATGTGGCCCACCCCCTGACTAAATAAAATGGATACAGTTGCTATACTCAGTCCCCACCGCGAGGGACGTACAGACAGACACATTTCACGTGAGTACCCCATTGGAAGAGGCACCAGACAAGGCTGCCCATTGTCCCCTCTTCTGTTCGTGCTAGCCCTGGAGCCTCTAGCACTTAGGCTATGACTACAGGCGGAACGGAAGGGAATCAAACTGGGCACCAACACCGATTTGATATCTGCCTAAGCTGATGATTCAATAATATATATAGATGATTTGACATCTGATCTTGAGCCTATCCCAGAGATCTTTACACACTTTGCATTAATTTCGGGACTTACTATTAGCAAGACTAAATAACAGGCCTTTTTCTTCCACCCAGAGAGGAGCCCGATGGAGGTACAGTTTGGACAACATCTCTTAGCAGTATCCCCAAATACCTTTAAATACCTGGGTATCCAAATCTACATAACTGCACCAGACCTCATAGAAGGGAAATTAAGCAAAGCTATCTGGGCACTCCGAGCATAGGTCACCTTCTGGACGTCCCTGTCGCTCTTAGTCATGGGCAGAGTGGCGATCACGAAAACGGTGGTCCTACCCCGCCTGTTATATTTCTTTGCAAATTTGCCAGTAGTGTTCCCAGCAGACACATTCACCTCTCTGAACAAGATTTTGACTGTCCTTATTTGGGGAAATGGCTGTCGTAGACTGGGACTGACTAAATTACAGCTGGATACAGACAAGGGAGGGCTGGGAGTTCTGGATGTTCACGCCTATTGCTATGCGAGCCAACTGCAATGGCTGTCTTTCTGGCTGGCAGGGCCGAATCTGCATGAAATTGGTTATATCATCTGGGAACTAGAACGAGGCGTATTACACACACTCATGCTCCCCCGGGCCACAATACCCACTACAGCCCCGTCACTTCTATGAACTGCACTCACATACTGGAAACAATCTATACGGTATGTGCGCAGTTGCCCCCCTACGCTGCCAACATGCCATTGCTAGGGATACCTACCCCACTGGTATACTGATTAAACGGAGAATAATTACCTGGGTGGAAGGTGGGGTATGGTAATTTCACTAAATATAATGGGTATACCAATGGATGGTGATCGTGCACTGCGGGTATTTCAAATAAGTTAATATGTGAAGTGCTCCAGGGTATCACTCCCCACTCTGGAGTGTGAGTAAAAATTATGATGTGATTAGCAGATCCAATTCCTTGGTCTGTCTCCCTTGGGCACTGTAAATGCTGAGTATCCAGCTATTTTCAAACAATAAAGATGCTGAGTAATATTCTTGGATTCTTTACTCCTTTTTATTCATCCATTTCATTCATAACAGATGTTGTATTCACATCTATCTTCTAAGCATTTAAATATTCTATGCTTGTATAATGTTCTGTGTTTTACACAACAATACATGTTCTGCTGTTCCAATGCATTTCGGCGCCACGCGCCTTCGTCAGGGGGTAAATCTGTGAAAATAACAATACTAGGTTCTAGCCTATTGAACCTATATGCATGAAAATTGCCACCTATCTATCCCTTAAATGCACTTCTAAAGGTTGACTGATTCTCTAGCTGTCAGGGGCTGTGGTGAAAAACTTTGGTTCTACCTCTTTAAAAGCTGAGAAAGTGTTACTCTACCTGTGTGTTCCTAGATATGAAGAGGGTGAAAATTAGCTAGTGTATTAAATAACTGTGGGTTGCCGGTGTGTTCTAGATGCCGTGAACTGAGTCGTTACTGGATGCATACCCGGCCCGCTACGTCTTTGCCGAAAATAGATACATCAATATCGACATAGGAAACAATATCCGTAATATCCCGACACTTTGTTTAAAGTGACATCACCACTGCGCAAGACCCAATTAGGAAAGTGGCCATCTTGCTAAATTAGATCAGCGTGTTACAATATAAACACATAGAAGACGAACACACGTGTACTGGATTATCGGTTGGACAACCATGAGCAGGGCCTTGGAACGCCGTATCTAACACATGCAGATTTGAAAGCGTTGGTGTGATTCTTTCTAATCTTTTTTTAAAATAGGGCATTAACCTCCTGGAGAACTCGCAAATTTGTCTTGCAATAATATTAACAACGAGGAGAAGGATAACTACCTAATTAAAAAGATCAAAGTTAACAGATAGCTACCTACCAATACGTATCGCAGCAGCTGAAAATACATGGTTTAAAAGACAGGAGATTTCTAAAAGAAGAGGAAACTCCCACGAAAAATTAATTTAAACAGCATATAATGGTACAGTCCTGAGGAAGACACGGCTAGTTGTCGAAACGCGTAGACAGGAAACCATCCATTATTTTAAATGTACATTGTTACTGTATGAAGGAATGCATATGCTATAATGCCAACAAGTTTTTTATCAAATGTTATTAACGATTTTTTTATCATATATTTTGTCTATGGAATTAAAATGTACTTTAAGTGCTAAAACAGTTGTCTATTCGTTTTTATGTTGATTTGTTGTATGCTAGTTGGTATTGTGTTTTTTGCCTGGGTGTTTTATTCACACACATTGTTTACCCTGACCCAGGAATTGAATTCGTATCAGGGGGTCCTTGTTTTTTTCACATATATTAAAAATGGTACCACTGAAGAACCTGTGTACATATTTGAATATAACGGAGGATATTAAATAATCATAAAGCATTAAAGGCCAAAACAATAAACCAATTATTCCTTCTTAATTTTTTATTCTAGAAATATTGCTTGGACGTCGACATGGACAATGACAATGTAAAAAAAAACATTGCTTGGATGGCTCATTTATTATCTCTACTACTCCAAGCATATAAGCAAAAGAGTAATGTTTAATGAATGTCACATTACAATCAACAGCAATATTCTAGTTGTATAACTATTTGAAGATAGTGCACACAGTAGACAACATTTAATGCCATCTCATAATGACAAAAAGAGGGTCTGATATTCTAGTGGTTTAGTAACACAAGACATCAATACATTTTAAATAATGTTAACATAGCATTTTAAGATTAAAGCATTTACCTTGTTATGAGAGTCTGATTAATACACACAAATTCTCGATTAGTTTTAGTCAAGAAACAAAGTGAGAAATTATCTCCAAATGTTGTTAATGGCATATTCCTGTTCTCAAAGTAAGTTTTCTTTTACTTTATTCTTTGTCATATGTGTGAACAATTTCCAGTTGACAAAGCACTAACCATGGGCGGAGTTCGCAGTTGCCCTACGCATAGCTCCGCAAAGTGGTAAAAAAACTCTGCAGCGCTAAGTGGGTGGGAAAACATGGCTGCCGGCGGTTAGCAGGTTGCGGAAGGTCCAAAGGTCGGGCGGCTTTGCGGTGTTTAGTGGTGCAAATTGAATGTGATGTAGCTGAAAGCTGTGGAGGTAGCTGCTGGTTCGGATTGTGGTGAGGTACTTGGGAGATAAGGTGCATAATTATAGCTTTTAGAATGTAAAATTGGAAGAACGGAGACTCATTGTTCGGCGCAACAGTGTAACGCTGTGTAACCACCTCTCACCTTCAAGCTGTGGGCGGGGACTGTGTTTGAAGAGATCGCGCTTCGCTGGGAGCTCAGAGCTTGAGGTTGGCTGCAGCGTCTCTCGCTGTTCTAAAATCTACTGAAAGTGCTTTTTTCCCGTTTCTTTCTTGGCAGATCTCACCGGAATCGTGGCAGAGGTGGCGGGGCTTGCTGGGCTTGTTGTGGCCACTCGGGACGTGGTGCCTCTTCTGCAGGGGCAGTTAGGGGAGCCTCGGGTAGAGCAGGTGCTCTCTGGTCACCGGTAGCCTTGGAGCTACATCACGGGCAAAATGCGACAGCAAGGCTCCATATTTACAGAGGCAGGTGGAGAGTAGGAACATGTGGGAAGCTTGAATATCGAAGCTTCCATACCACAAGAAGGAGTGAGACACAAGGGTCTCCTGAGGAGAACTCTGACACCGATACTAACATCAATATACAGCTGCAACAAAAAGTATGTACTGCGCAGGTGGAGCAGGGAGGGGGAGGCCAGGCTAAGACCGGGCCAGAAGGGAAAAAGAGGGGATTAGTCACTAAACTACCATAGCTATATACTTTAAGGAGCACAGGACGAGATTCACTTTCTGGGTTAGCAGAGGGCTTAGACCCAGTTGATTACAGTGCAATAGCTTATAAAGCGTCTCTGGCAGGCTCATTCATGGCATGATCCAGAATCAGATAAGTTTGGTAAAAATAAAATCTAAGCCTAAGAAAAAGGCCAAGGCATTAAAACAAGAGCAGAAAAATAAATCAACAAATCTGACACCTTTGTTAAAAGATTATTTCAAGACAGTCCCCAGCACTCTGATTCTTAAACCAATAGAGAATATGCTTAAAGGAAGCACTGACAGTAACCTGGGTAAGATGACTGAGTCGCTTCAATTCCCTGATGCTGTACTAACCCCAAATAAGTTTCAACCATTAACAGACATCCCAGCAGAGAAGGGTACAGAGGGGCCCTGGATGCAAGATGAAACTAATGATACGTTAAATCTGGAAGAAAATGGGTCAGCTTTAAGTAATTCCCAAGAAAGGGGAAAGGAAAAGAATCAGTATGAATCATCAAGAGAGAACAGAGAGGGATTTAAATGCTCAGAGGTCGACCTTAGATCTCTTACAGGCTCTAACTAAAAGGATGAGGATTGGAATTCAGGTCTCTGAAAAAAAACAAGCCAAAATTAAAACATTTAGTGGAAAGATAGAAGACAAGCTGGATTCACTAACAACTAGGGCCACGGCACTAGAGACGTAGGTGGCCGAGTTAGCAGGAAAAGTAGACATAAATGTAAATGACTTAATTAAAATGAAAGGCCAAGAAGCTAGCCTTCAGGATAAGATGGAGTCCATTGAGAATGTTCAACAAAGAAACAACCTTCGATTACTTAAAGTCCCTGAGGGAGTCGAGGGGGACAACATAAAATGTGTTTGTTGTAAAACTAATTAAGCAAGCAACCAATATTGAATGTTCAGAACAAGTCCTCTCTGCCGACATTCAAAGAGTGCATAGAGACCCTTTCAGATTGAGCCCGAATAAGAGCAGACCCAGGAAAAGTTTGATTTACTTTTTGACGTATAGCCTAAAGGATGAAATATTAAATAAGGCTTTAAAAGTGAATACATTAAGTGCAGAAGGGTTAACTTTTCAAATCAGGTCTGACGTCTCCTCCATTACTGCATCCAAACATTGGGAGCTGGGAAAACTATTAGAACCATTCAGACAGTCGGGTGCTATGGCACAGCTCAAATTTCCAGCCACACTAAAAGTAATGTTTAAAAATAAAATGCATGCATTCAGACGGGTAGAGGAGGCAGAAACATTTTTGCACCAAATTCAGGGAGCAACAATCAATAATGAACAGTGAATGAATGAAGTGATGTCTCTCTTCAGAATATAATAACTTTAGTAGGTGGCTAGAGTCCCATCCCCCCACAAAAAAAGAAAAATTACTAAACTTAACTCAGTAGCAGTTTTTGAAGTAATAAAAAAGGAATTACCGCCCCGACCAAAGAGAGGGTAGCCTCATAGGCCAGGGTAGGGCCATGAGTGAAATAGTGGGGGTTCTCCAGGGGAGCACAAGAGTGGGAGGTGGGTGGAACATGGGGGGGGTCACTGGGTGGGGAGCATAGGGAAAATATAAAAAAATAGCCCAATTTGCCACATAAAATAGCAAAAAAGTTTCCCCTTCAATTTTTATGAGATATGGCACAGACATCAGCTGATGTTGCGAAACATTTGAAGGTGTTGACATGGAACCTAAATGGGTTGAATGTAAAACAGAGGATGGAAATGATATTTCAGTATTTACAAGATGTCCCAGAACAAATTTTAATTCTCCAAGAAAGGCACTTACTAGAGACAGAGTTTATGTAACAGTAACCAACAGTGCCGCTCGCCAGCAGTTGGTGTTGTGCTTTGGTGTGTGCTTGGGCGGACATTGCAAGGAGCTTTACCGGGACTGCCAGGACCAGCAGCCCGGTCACAGACACAGCTGCGGCCTCTTCCCAGCCGGACATGCCCCCCTGCCTCTCGCTCTTCACTGCTCGCGGCCCCCGCTCGGCGGGAGCCGCTCGCCAGCAGTTGGTGTTGTGCTTTGGTGTGTGCTTGATTCAGAAAAGGGGGTGGTGATGAAGAGAGTGTCTGAATTAAGCAGACCACTCTTACCCAGTCCAAAGATCAGGGCTTGATCCATCACCGTTTTTTAGCTCACTGCACCATCCCAGCTCAGAACCTGGCTACATGCAAATTAGTCTGACCCTGGCCCAGTGTATCATGGGAACAGGGCAGACCAAACTACCAAGCCAATTCTTATACTGGGAAGGAAACAAGCTTCCGGGGACCGGTTTCTGGCATTTCAGCCGTCTTCGGCCCGGCTTGCTTGAATCCTGATGGTGCAATGAGCAAGGGACTCACATCTGAGTATACCCTTCCATGCTTATGGTGGACAAAAACGATTCAGAAAAGGGGGTGGTGATGAACAGAGTGTCTGAATTAAGCAGACCACTCTTACCCAGTCCAAAGATCAGGGCTTGATCCATCACCGTTTTTTAGCTCACTGCACCATCCCAGCTCAGAACCTGGCTACATGCAAATTAGTCTGACCCTGGCTTAGTGTATCATGGGAACAGGGCAGACCAAACTACCAAGCCAATTCTTATACTGGGAAGGAAACAAGCTTCCGGGGTCCGGTTTCTGGCATTTCAGCCGTCTTCGGCCCGGCTTGCTTGAATCCTGATGGTGCAATGAGCAAGGGACTCACATCTGAGTATGCCCTTCCACGCTTATGGTGGACAAAAACGATTCAGAAAAGGGGGTGGTGATGAACACCATCAGGATTCAAGCAAGCCGGGCCGACGACGGCTGAAATGCCAGAAACCGGTCCCCGGTAGCTTTTCTCCTTTCTGGTGAAGAATTGGCTTGGTAGTTTAGTCTGCCCTGTTCCCATGATGCACTGGGCCAGGGACAGACTGATTTGCATATAGCCAGGTTCTGAACTGGGATGGTGCAGTGAGATAAATAACATTGATGGATCAAGCCCTTATCTTGGGACTGGGTAAGAGTGGTCTGCTTAATTCAGACACTCTGTTCATCACCACCCCCTTTTCTGAATCGTTTTTGGCCACTATAGGTGTGGCAGGGTATACTCAGACATGAGTCCCTTTCTCACTGCACCATCAGGATTCAAGCAAGCCGGGCCGACGACGGCTGGAATGCCAGAAACTGGTCCCCGGTAGCTTGTCTCCTTTCTGGTGAAGAATTGGCTTGGTAGTTTAGTCTGCCCTGTTCCCATGATGCACTGGGCCAGGGACAGACTGATTTGCATATAGCCAGGTTCTGAACTGGGATGGTGCAGTGAGATAAATAACGCTGATGGATCAAGCCCTGATCTTGGGACTGGGTAAGAGTGGTCTGCTTAATTCAGACACTCTGTTCATCACCACCCCCTTTTCTGAATCGTTGGTGTGTGCTTGGGAGGACATTGCAAGGAGCTTTACCGGGACTGAGAGGACCAGCAGCCCGGTCACAGACACAGCTGCGGCCTCTTCCCGGCCAGACATGCCCCTCTGCCCGTACGTTCTTAGCACGTGATAGCTACTGCACTGCGGGACGCGCGCGGGCGCGTGCCGGGCTAAGCCCGGGCAAAGGGCGGGCCTTCTGTGGCCGTCAGGGGCCGCAGGAGGCTGGGCTGGGCCTATCCTCTTACATTTGGACTAGGACCTTATCTTGAGTCACCGTCATCGACACAGTGACTTGCTTCCTCCCTGATATCATCATCTGTTACTGTTAAAGTACTTTCAGACTTTTGGGACCTCTTGCATAGTCGCCTATTGTGACTAAGTCATATATTAAGTAAATAATCAACTGGTAGGAAAGAGGAAACAATTGTTTCCGTTTTATTTCCCCATGGTAAGTATCAAAATAATCAAAAGAAAAAAGGACACTTGTAACAGTTCTAAACCATTGGTTAGAAAAGTAAATGAAACACCCTCAAAAACTCAATGTTATTCGGAAAAAGAGGTGTATATGTTTTGTCCGCTCCACATTGATGTTGTGGCAGTTATCATTGGATGCTCCAAAATGTGCTCAGTGCCAGCCTCATCCAGAGGCAGCTCTGGTATAGAATGCAGTGTCCAGAGATTGAGGGTTTCCCCCACAAAAAATGTGAACAAAACAAGACAAGAATTCTTGAAAAAGTCACCCTTATGCTTTAATGTGAGGTGAGATTCTGCTATCATAAAACGAACTGATACTACAAAAAGATCGAGTTACTGGATCTCTTTAGTATTATAATAGGCTTGTCGACATGTTTCAGCTCCTTTTGGCCCTGCGGGGTCTATGGAGCTTTTCGTCAGGACTAACACACATGAAAATTTGTTACTCACACAATTCGTGTAGTATATATGAGTGTTCACTTTCTGGCACTCAGTTATGGAAATTTGCTCTCCGCAATCTGTAATGAAAAAGAGAGAGACATACAACAGTACAAAAAGTTATATTCGACTGTTATGATGAGTTGGGGGTGGGAGAACAAGGAGGAGGAGCATTAGTATCCTCCTTTCAAATATCAGCTTCTTATTGTCGCTGAAGTGTTGATTTAGAAATGGATGGAAGGGAATTAATTCAGCAATAGATTGAGAATTAGATATAGTCGTGAGGATTACATCATTACGTTGGAATCAAATGATAACGTGGCAGTGTTATTGATTGTATCTCACTTACCCTACAACTGAAAAAAGCATGTTATCGGCTATTATGAAGTTCATTTATGGCTAGTTGCTGCTGTACTATATAACGATGTTGTCGCATAAGGTAAGATAGATATTGGCTCTAGAGGTCTAACACACTCATTATTTAAAAAGGAAGCAAAAAGATTTCTCGACTGTTATGTGGTTCCTTTCTGGGTGGTTTTGGTGTCCTCTATAACGATGTTGTCACATAAGGCTAGATAGATAGTGCTTCTAGATATCTAGCGCAATTGTTATATTAGTGAGCTACCTTCAGTTCAGTGCAGTCTACTCATTAACTAATTGGTGCCGTTGTGTTTTATATGGTTCCACCAGTTGCTCAAGCCTCTGTATCTTTAAACTTCTCCCACAATAAAAAGGGGTTACCGAGCGTAGATATTACTAAGACAATTTCGCTCACGGGTAGAGATACTCTCACGGTTAATCCTACCTGTTTAAGAAAGGTCGTAATCTCCATCAGGGGGAGCCGCTTCTTTTAGTGCAGAGCTGGAGACAAGGGGTTGAACATTAGAAATGCCGCTAGTACGTCTTACCGGTATGCCTGGAAAGTTGGAATGGAGCCGCCATTACCCGCGTGGTGTGTAGTTCTGTGACTTGTGCTGACTCTGCCCCCGGACGTCAGGCCTACGTATTGAGCTCCTATTTAAAGGGCCGTTGGCGGTATTGGGAACAAGGTTTTTTTTTAAGATAACTTTATGTGTCGCTGTTTCGGCTTTAATGGACAGTAGTATTTTGAATTACAATGAAGGTGGATACAATATCAATCCGATTTAGACAAAGGATTATAGGATTATAGTTCGTTGATTTCGCTGAATTATAGGTTAGACTGGTAATATAGATTTTATTCTTTTCTTAGACAGGTTATCTGGTGGAACTTGTCTTAACTTCTATAGTCAGCAAGGGCTGTTATTTAGTGAATTGATGCCATGGTACATTGTCATTAAGGCCTTGTTGGTAGGTTTGGAGGCGGTTCACCCACCTCTGTTCCTTTTCGTAGATATTTTCTCTGAGTTCTGTGATTTTTCTGATAATATTTCTATCACAGTCCAGTGCAGATCGTCACAGGAATGGTTCATTTCTACGAAGTGCGCACACAATTTCGTGGTGTTCTTTTTCAGTCTTATGTTGCTTCTATGTTCCCAGATTCTTGTTTTAACTTTTCGGCAGCTCATCCCTATGTATTTCTTCATACAGCTTACCATGTAGATAAAATGGGTTGAATTGCAATTTGTATGCTGTCTTTGCGTCCATAGTAGGGATTCTGATAGTTGTAATGTTTTTGATGCTCTGGTTGTTTTACACGCTACACATGTGCCACAGGGGTAATGACCTGTTATGGGTGTCATTGAGACATCTCTTATTTTTGCTGGTGATTTCTTTTTTGTGGGTTGTGTACCAATACATCTTGCAGATTTTCTGTTCTTCTATTAGCAAACCTTGGTTTAGGCCAATCAAATCTCCCGGTGTTTAATATATGCCAATTTTTATTTACCAATTTTTGCACTTGATAGGTAGAACGGCAGAATGTTGTTACACAGGTGGTTAAATTTGGTATTTGTTCTTTTGGGTGGATTTGCAGGAGACAATCTCTAGGTTGGTTGTTCGCTCTTTTTCTACATTTAGAGATGGTTTTCTGGGTGTAGTCTCTGTTTCTTAGTTTCTCACTGAGTTCTTGAGCCTGCATTTTGTAATCTTCATCTTTGCTACAGTTTCTTTTCAGCCGTAGAAATTGGCTGTATGGGAGATTGTCTCTCAGTGGCTTCGGGTGATAGCTCTTATAAGATAATAGGCTATTTTTGGCAGTTGGCTTAGTGTAAGTTTTGGTTTGCAGGGTATTATTTTCTGTGAAAATTGTAAGGTCCAGAAAATCTAGTTGTGTATTGTTGGCTGTGTAAGTGAATTTTAGCTAGGGATCAAGTCTATTCAGCCAGTCCATGAAAAGTGTTAGGTCCTGTTCTGTATTCCAAATTAAAAGAATATTGTCAATGTATCTCTTCCAGTACAAAATACTGGAAGAGAAAGGGTTTGAATCATTCAGGACATGTTGAATTTCGAATTGACTTACGTACAGACCCGCCACCGAAGGCGCGAATGCACTACCCATGGAAGTACCATGGATTTGTAGGTACAAATCTCCATTATATTCAAAGAAATTTTCTTTTAGCGCTAATTTGCAGCATTCAAGGATGAAGTGTCTCGGGGTATTGCCAATCTTCCATGAACAGGACGTCTTCCAGCATCTGAATGGTTTCGTCTTGGGGTAAGCTGGTATACAGCGATTCCAAGTCTAGACCGACAAGGAGCATTGTGTCAGGGTCAAAGGTTTTGTCTGAGATCTGTATTAATAGATCCCGTGTATCCTTAAGATACATTTGTGTTTTTTGTACCAGAGGCTTGAGGTACTCATCTGAAAACTTGGACAGGGGTTCTAAAATCGACCCAATACCTGAAACTATTGGTCGTCCAGGTGGAGGGGACCTGTTTTTGTGGATTTTTGGAAGCAAGTAAAAGTACGGGGTTTTCGGTTCTTTTGCTAGTAGGTAGTCAGCATCTTTTTTTGAAATCCACATATTTGTTTCAGCTTCATAAACCATTATTGCTATGGTGTTCAGGAGTCTCTCTGTTGGATCTACAGTGATCTTTTCATAAAATTTTGAGTCTGACAGGAGGGCGAGACATTGTTGATTGTAACCTGCCTTACTCAGAATTGCAATGCCTCCCCCTTGTCAGCCGGTTTGATTACTATTTCCTCATTTGATTGTAGAGCCTCTAATGCCAAGCGTTCTTTCTTATTTAAGTTTTGAAAGTTTTTTTCTTGTTTGTTTCCATGTTGTCTACACCTTTTAAGAGTGCTTGCTCAAAAGTCTGTAGTTCTGGGGGGACACTGCCTGTTGGAGGATTAAACGTTGACTTTCTTCTACAAGAAGTGTCTCCTTCTTGTGTTGAAGTAGTGGTATTTGAGAAGAAAGCTTTTAGTTTTAGAACTCTGCAGAACTCAGCTAATTCACACTTGAGTTTGAAGGTATCAAGTGGTGGAGTAGGTGCATATCCTAAACCTCTATTGAGGATCCTGATTTGGTCTTCAGATAGTTCAGTGTCTGAAAGGTTGACTATCAGTGATTGCTCTTGCTGGCTGAGGGTTGTGCTGCTGGCATGCTCCTTGTCAGTATGTTCCTCTGTTGATCTTGCCAGGTCAAGGACTTTTTTCTGCCACGAGGTTGATTTTAACCCCTGGATAAAAAAGGCTGTTCTTGTTGTTGTCGGTTTTGTTGTCCTATCATTTGTGGATTTACCATTTGAGGCATTTGTTGCATTCCTTGATTGTATGGATCCATCCACCCTCCGTATTGTGGAATGAATGGATGGTAATACGGTACGTTGAAATTGGGATAGTATGGTCGTTGCCATCTATTACCCCTCCTTGGGCGTTGGTATCGGTAGTTGTTACGGCCTCTTTTCGGGGAATAGTCTTCTGAGCTGCTGACGGAATTATTAGAGGAGTTGTTCCCAGTGGAATCATTGTCCGAACCTGGATCTGGGAAGGCCTAGTCTTCCTTTGTGTACGGATGCATCCGTTCTTGGCTAAACTTTTTTAGGTCTTTAGCCAGTTTTTGTAGTTTACTTGACCATTGACTCTTGGTTATAATATGTCTGAGTGCATAACAAATCCCTTACCCTCCTCTGTAGGTGTTGCAATATTAGGACCCCATGACAAATACTTTGTAAGGGCTACCCGAGAGATAGATAAAGAAATCGCACTAGTCGAGAGATGCGCTGAGCGTCGGTTATCCATCGAACTTTTTAAACATCTTCCGGAGAAGCGGTTATCGTTGGGCTCCTTGGCGCTAGCCCTCTCACTAGCCCTCTCACCAGCAAGTGCATCCAATCCAGTGGCGAGTGCTTCTCCTCCTTTAGACCATCCACGGGTTGCTGCTTTAAGGGCCAGTTCAGATAGGTCGAGAGCATGGCAGAAATACCTCCACCTACTGATAATGATGCTTCAGTCTTATGGACTAGTGATGCCACCGTCCCTAAGCCGCCCCCCAACTCCCTTTCTAGTCATGGGGATTCCCCCTCCCCTCCTGAGTTGGTATCACTGGTAGTAAATAGACCTGTCCACTCCAAAAGGAAAAGAACCGCTAGTCCGCGCAAAGGTTCCCATCCCAAACCCTATAAGAAAATTAGGAGGTTTGGCACTAGGGTGGGTATGATCCATAAGGGCACAGGGGTGGGTGTAAGCTGCTCCCAGGGGGTCATGTGGGGCAAGCTCCCCGGTGTTACAGCAGTGAAGCCATGTTAATAAATAAATGTCGTATACTTGTAAAGTGCACAGCTGCCCCAGCAAAGGGGCGTCCCGGCGCTGTATACCGCTGGGGAACCCATCCTGGCTTTCCCTGTGAGATGGTCCCTCCTGGGGATCTCCAAGGTGAAGACAAGCATCCCCGGTGCTGATGGGGCCGTTAGTAGAGATTAAGCAAGCTATTGCCCAGAGTTGCTGAGTGGGACCCATGGTTGGAGTAGGCATGAGGCGAGAATTATCGAGTCCGCTGACCATGGCCCAAGACCCTGCCGCATCGGGAATCGAACCCTGGTCCCGGGCCGACCTCGGCTTCCGGGTCTGCCGCCTCTAACCAGTGAGCCACACCACTCCACTGGTTGATTTGACATCGACCCTGCTGAACTTCCACCGCATGAGTCCCCCTCGATTGCCGTAATAGAGAAACTGTTGAAATCTCTGCTGATTCCGGTCTTAGAGAGAGTCAAAGGGTTGGGAGAGCGGTTGGAAAGGTTTGAACAAGCGACCCTGTGTCAGAATCAGCCCGTAGGGTACGCTGTCCGCGCAATGCGTGGGAAAACAATACCTGGCCTCAATTGAACCACAACCCCCAGAATGCCCAGGGCGAAGTCACGCGAGATGTCAGTCGCGCAAGAAACAGGAAACAAAAACCAAACCGGCAGTAGAGACGGAGCCGATAATTTTGGTGAGCCGGAGAGTCGAGAGGTCGGGCATTCTAGGAGTACTGTGAGTAAGAGTTTCTGAGTAGTTTCCGGCTGGGAACGCTCGGAGTTGGAGAACGGTCGAAACCGTACCTGTGCTAGTGTCTTTGCGGGGAATTGACTGACACGGCTGTGTTAGTCCGTTTTGTTTCCTCACTTCTTTCATAAAGTCTTGGAGCTGGGATTACCGAGTGACGGTGAAACGCGGAGGCGTTTCAAACTTGGGCCAGTACTTGGGACAAAACAACACTTACATTGAAAGGAAGGATTTTGGAACTATTAGTGATTGTGGTCCGAGTGGGATCAGCAACACGCAGGCATAGGAGTGAGAAATAAGTGACTTGGACTTGCGTATTCAGTGCAAGTCGGATATCAAAGACTTTTACATCTTTTATTTTGTCAGCGGGAAGAAACTCACAGAAGGTGCAGTTTAACCTTCAGCTCTTATGTTTTTTTGCATGTACTTTTGCAACAACTTGTTTGTGCTTTGTTTTCACACTGCAGGAGAGGAACCAGGGGGGTACCTAGTTCTAAGGAAAAGTGGAACCAGGCATTATCACGGCAAGCTGTGGTAGGTGAGGGTGAAGAGAAGCTTAAGTGTACATGGTAAAACTGTTGCGTATTGATATACCTATTTGTGTTCCTTCCTTCCCAGATTTCTACCACTGATAGGACCTTCCTTCCCTCCCCTGCATATAAAGACTTAGAATTTTCCTTTTCAGGTAGGCTGAGAAAGTAGAGTGAGGGAAGAGTCTACTTTATCAATAGAGTGTCTCTGTATTCTTGTGTAGTTAGGGAGGGGTGTGAAGCTAAATCCTTTGTCTTTTATCGTTTCAGATCTCCCTCCCCGCTGTCCCCTTCCTTTCCCGCGATCGCGGAACCTTCCTACTGGTCTGTGCTTTATACCGGGTCACGGGTTGGTTGCGTGAGTGCGGGTTTGGGTCTTTCAACACAGCCCCGAGGAGAAGCTTGTCGGATCGTGACAGAATTATCGGCCCAAGGAGGTAGATCTCCTCTTGGCTGTGTTGAAAGAAAATGGCCACTATGGATGACGTTTTGGCGGCACTGGCTTTGGTCCAAACAGAACTAGCTGCCTCAAATAGGGAGGTCGCTGCTTCCAGGGCAGAGAACGCACAGCTCAAAACCCGTTTAGATAGTATGCAAGTTAATCCATTTAGTGCAGGGGCTAGCACCTCTACTCCTTCGTCCCTAGTGGTAGAAGTTCCCACTCAAATTCCGTTAGCTCCCCCAGAGAGGTTTTATGGGGATAACAAAAAGGTTCAGGTGTTTATGACGCAAGTCCGTTTACATTTCATGTGTAAGCCCAAGATGTTTGCGACAAATCAAGCTCGAGTGGCCTTTTTGATTTCATACCTCGGTGGGGAAGCAGCACAGTGGGCGGTTCCTATAGTTAGGAGAGACGACCCCCTTCTACACGACTGGGAAGAATTCCGGTTGGAGTTTGAAAAAACATTTGACCGCAGAGCTGAAACGTTTTCGGCAGACCGGGAGTTGTTGGTCCTTAAGCAAGGCACATCAGATCTGGTTTCCTACCTAAACAATTTCCGTCGCCTAGTGGCTGAAACTGACTGGCCAGAGGCCAAACAGTCTGCTCTGTTCTACCAAGGACTAAACGATGAAATGAAAGATGTGTTGGCACACATAGACCCTCAACCCCGTACTTGCACCGCGCTTATCGAACTCGCTCTTCGTCTAGACCACCGCATAAGGGAGCGCAAAGGCGAATTACGGAAGAAGGAGCCGGTGGTGATGGTGCATGAGAGAGGTGGAGGAAATAGTGAAAAGCCTACATCCGCTCAAGAAGCTATGGAGATAGGGGCGGTTAGAGCTTCATTGTCATTTAGCGAGAAAGAGCATCGCAGGAAGAACGGACTCTGCTTATACTGCGGAAAGAAGGGGCATTACCTACGGGAATGTCCGGTGAAACCAAGATCTGGAAGGTTCAGGACTGGCCAAACCACAGCTGGCACCTCGGAAGAGAAGTCGGAAAACTTCAAAGCTTGAGCGTGAAAGGAGGGGAACCCTCAAGCCGAAACACCATCCCTTCCATAATGGCCTGTTGTGAACAAGAAAAGAATCACGTCTTCCTTTCGATGTTACTGGTGATGGAAACTGGAGAGCAAGGCGTTAAGGCTATGGTGGATTCTGGAGCCACTGGATGTTTTATGGATTACGCCGAGGCAGAAAGACTTGGGATCCCTCTCATTGAAAAGAAACAACCCGAACCAGTATTCGCAGTGGATGGTAGTGAATTAATCGCAGGACCCATAAAATACCACACGCCAGAATATCAATGCATCAGTAATGACACGCACCAGGAGACTATTTCCTTTAACATCATTCAAGCTCCACAGTATGGCATCATTCTGGGACTCCCGTGGCTGCAGAGACATGAACCCTACATCCATTGTACTTCAAAGACGATCGCTTTCGTCTCCGAGTTCTGTAAGGAACAGTGTATGTTATCTACTGTGAGTCCTTCCCAAACCTTGGCCAAGGTTTACAACGTTGCCACCGCAGCCGAGAAGGAGGTACAGCTCCCGGCATGTTATGCCGAGTATGCCAGTGTTTTCAGTGAAGAACAAGCGGAGACACTTCCGCCTCACAGAACTTTCGACTGTCGTATCGACCTAGTCCCTGGAGCAGTAATACCGAACGGCAGACTCTACGCCCTCACTGTACCCGAAAATGAATACCTGAGAAAATACTTGGACAAGTATTTGGCTCTCGGATATATCCGTCCCTCGCGGTCGCCTGCTTCTTCTCCCTTGTTCTTCATTCCTAAAGCCAATGGAGACAAGAGGTGTTGCATAGATTATCGCGCCTTGAACACTATCACGGTAAAAAACCAGTATCCCTTGCCTCTGATTCCTGTCTTACTAGAACAAGTCAGAACAGCCACCATTTACACAAAATTAGATCTGCGAGGAGCCTACCATCTGGTCCGCATAAGAAAGGGAGATGAATGGAAGACGGCCTTCAAGACGCGGTATGGGCTCTTCGAGTACCTAGTGATGCCCTTTGGATTGTGCAACGCCCCTGCCGCATTTCAATTCTTCTTAAATGAGGTATTGAGGGAATTCTTAGACCTCTTTGTAGTCGTATACATCGACGACATCCTGGTTTTCTCTACCAAAACGAGTGAACATCAAGAGCATGTGAAAAAGGTGTTGGGTGCCCTGATGAAACATCATCTGTATTGTAAGATCACGAAATGTGAATTTCACGTAACCACCGTCGAATTCTTGGGAGTGATGCTTACACCTTCTGGCCAGATCATGGCGGAAAGAAAAGTACAAGCCATAAAGGAATGGCCTCGTCCCTGCTCTGTAAAAGATGTACAATGTCTATTGGGGTTTGCGAACTTCTACAGGAGGTTCATTTGTGGGTTCTCTGCCTTGGTAACCCCCTTGACCCGTCTAACAAGGAAGAATGTTCCATTTCATTGGAACACTGAAGCACAACTAGCTTTTGATGGACTGAAAGACGCTTTCATCAAGGCTCCTGTCCTGAGACATGCCAACCCCTCCATTCCCTTCATCGTCGAAGCTGATGCCTCTGAAGTCGCATTGGGGGCGGTTCTGTCACAACGGCAGGAAGACACTGGTATGTTGCATCCCATCGCCTATATGTCCAGGAAACTCAACCCGGCTGAAATAAATTACACGATAGCCGAAAAGGAGTTATTGGCTATAAAAGACGCCTTTGTGGAATGGAGGCACTGGCTATTGGGAGCGGTTCATCAAGTGACGGTTTATACAGACCATCGCAATCTGCAATTCATAAGAGCGGCACACCATCTGACGCCCAGGCAGTTGCGCTGGATGCTCTTCTTTGAGGAATATCGATTTATAGTCACGTTTAGACCCGGAGCGATGAACAAAAAAGCAGACGCTTTAACCCGGCAGGAACATCCAGTGTTACACACACAGACCCCAAAAAGAGCAATCATCGACCCGTCGAAAGTGGTGTGTGTGACTCAAACCAACGATTTTGTACAATCCTTGCGGTCTGGGATACAATCATGTGTGTGGAGAACCTGGCTTCGACATCATCCAGAATGGAGATTGAAACAGGGGGTGGCCATGAAAGGGAAGCAAGTGCTAGTGCCCACAGTGGCCTTAAGACGTACAGTGTTTAAATGGTGCCATGAAATACCGAGCGCAGGACATATGGGCTATGTAAAAACATTGGAAAAGGCATTGAGACAGTTTTGGTGGCCCTCCATTCGACTGGATTTGCAAAAATGGAGTAACCAGTGTATGCAATGCGCCAGAATGAAAGCTGACCGACAACAACCTCAAGGACTTCTACTACCCCTGCCAACCCCTGAAATGCCTTGGGAAAGCATTTCCGTAGACTTCATAGTGGGTTTGCCAAAAGATCAAGGGAAGACGGCCATCATAGTAGTAGTGGACTTCCTAACTAAGATGGGCCATTTTATCGCTTGTGACAAAGTGCCCACTGCGGGACGTTTAGCTCATCTCCTATTAACCCACGTAGTCAGGTTACATGGGCTTCCACAAGTGATAGTGTTGGACAGGGGGGCCCAATTCACTGCAGGGTTCTGGAAGGCGTGGTGTGCTGAATTGCGCATCTCTACTTCTTTGTCTACCAGCTTCCATCCGCAGTCGGATGGACAAACCGAGAGACTGAACCAGTCTTTAAAACAGTACCTCCGCTGCTATGTTCAAACAGACACTGATTCCTGGGTAGATTGGTTATGGGTGGCGGAACTAGCGTACAATAGCACACAACACTCTTCGACTGGTCATTCTCCTTTCTTTAGCAATTATGGTCATCACCCTAGGGTTACTCCTCTCATTCTCCCTAGACACACAGTTAGGTTGCCGGACGTCAAGACTCGATTGTTGCGTATTCGCAGGATTCTCCTGTCAACGCGCAAGAATTTAGTTCAGGCCAAGGGGAGATACAAGGCTCAGGCCGACAAACATCGTCGACCGAGTCCTGTGTACAAAAATGGGGATCTGGTGTGGTTGTCTACTAAACACATCAGATTCCGGAGGCATAGCGTCTTCAACCCTAAATTCATCGGGCCATATCGGGTGGTGAAGATGGTGAATCCCGTGGCGGTGAAATTACGGTTACCTGCCCATTTACGCATTCACCCAGTGTTTCACGTATCTCTTCTGAAGCCTTCACGAAGTCCTGTCCACCGTCCTCCAGTACCAGTGTGGGTGCAGAATGAGTCTGAATATGAGGTGTTGCGTGTGTTGGACTCCAGATGGGTGCGGGGGAGGTTGCAGTTCCTGCTTTCATGGAAGGGTTACGGACCTGAGGAGAATTCATGGGAGCCTGCGGGGTCCGTGCATGCTCCTAGGTTGGTGTTTAGTTTTCACAAAAGGTATCCGGATAAACCTGCGCCTGGACAGCGCCCCTCGTAAAGGGGGATGTACTGTCAGAATCAGCCCGTAGGGTACGCTGTCCGCGCAATGCGTGGGAAAACAATACCTGGCCTCAATTGAACCACAACCCCCAGAATGCCCAGGGCGAAGTCACGCGAGATGTCAGTCGCGCAAGAAACAGGAAACAAAAACCAAACCGGCAGTAGAGACGGAGCCGATAATTTTGGTGAGCCGGAGAGTCGAGAGGTCGGGCATTCTAGGAGTACTGTGAGTAAGAGTTTCTGAGTAGTTTCCGGCTGGGAACGCTCGGAGTTGGAGAACGGTCGAAACCGTACCTGTGCTAGTGTCTTTGCGGGGAATTGACTGACACGGCTGTGTTAGTCCGTTTTGTTTCCTCACTTCTTTCATAAAGTCTTGGAGCTGGGATTACCGAGTGACGGTGAAACGCGGAGGCGTTTCAAACTTGGGACAGTACTTGGGACAAAACAACACTTACATTGAAAGGAAGGATTTTGGAACTATTAGTGATTGTGGTCCGAGTGGGATCAGCAACACGCAGGCATAGGAGTGAGAAATAAGTGACTTGGACTTGCGTATTCAGTGCAAGTCGGATATCAAAGACTTTTACATCTTTTATTTTGTCAGCGGGAAGAAACTCACAGAAGGTGCAGTTTAACCTTCAGCTCTTTTGTTTTTTTGCATGTACTTTTGCAACAACTTGTTTGTGCTTTGTTTTCACACTGCAGGAGAGGAACCAGGGGGGTACCTAGTTCTAAGGAAAAGTGGAACCAGGCATTATCACGGCAAGCTGTGGTAGGTGAGGGTGAAGAGAAGCTTAAGTGTACATGGTAAAACTGTTGCGTATTGATATACCTATTTGTGTTCCTTCCTTCCCAGATTTCTACCACTGATAGGACCTTCCTTCCCTCCCCTGCATATAAAGACTTAGAATTTTCCTTTTCAGGTAGGCTGAGAAAGTAGAGTGAGGGAAGAGTCTACTTTATCAATAGAGTGTCTCTGTATTCTTGTGTAGTTAGGGAGGGGTGTGAAGCTAAATCCTTTGTCTTTTATCGTTTCAGATCTCCCTCCCCGCTGTCCCCTTCCTTTCCCGCGATCGCGGAACCTTCCTACTGGTCTGTGCTTTATACCGGGTCACGGGTTGGTTGCGTGAGTGCGGGTTTGGGTCTTTCAACACAGCCCCGAGGAGAAGCTTGTCGGATCGTGACACCCTGGACAATTTTTTCTCCTTAAAATCTCTTATTAAGTTACACTCTCGAAACACAGAGGATGGTTCAGTGGGGAATCCGTTGTCCGGGCCACCACCACATCCCCACATGGTGCATCCATTGCATCTGGAACGGCTAAAGGGGTGGCCTCAGTGGTTGTTATTGCTGCAAACGCTGAGACTTCCAATGGGGGTGTTTGTAACCCGGGGTTGGCCACAGCAGGTGTAGCGGAGCATCTACCAATGCCTAAGGTCAACACTCTCCCTGCTAAGAAGCATGCGCATTCCGAGGTCCCTGGTAGAAATTGCCCTGGCATTTCAAGAAACTCTGGTACTAGCAAAGGCCTTGACCTAGTCCACCAAAGAAGAATCAGCTCTAACCTTCCAGCAGCTTCCAAGCCCAATTTTTCCCCTCTTAAAGAGGCCCTTAGAAAACCACCTGTGAACTTACCTCCAGATTGTCAGCCTTATGTTGCCATCCTCACTAATGTTCCATGCTTGAAGGCAGATTAGCATGAACCCTACCAAATGCTAAAAAATAAAACCATGCACTGGTTAAGGACAAATAGACCCCTTCCTATGAATATAGACGGCCTGATCCTAGGTGTTAGAAGAGTAGGGTGGGTGGGCTATGGGCATAAGCATTTTCAGGGAGATTGCGTGGTGGTTAATTTTAAGGATGTTAGGGCTGCCCAAATAATTTGTAACCAGAATTTGGGGTCTGGTGGTGGAGGTATTGGGGTTGTAGATTTGACCTATTTCTACCCGAGAACTGTAGGTTACAGATCCGGTAATAATTGGGGTGGGGGATGGAGGCACAATTTTACTCCTCTTGAGAATCGCTTTAACCCTCTGCCAATTCAGACAGTTGTATGGTCAGGGCAATATGGAAGGATGCCAGGTTACTGAAATGATATTCCCCCCAGGGTGGTTCCCTTGTTCCCGACCCCGGTGTTAGAGCCTTTTGTGTTAGGCCCAAGTAATGCCGGTGGTTCATCTTCACCAGTTGTACGTAGCCCATTAGTCCAGGATCTCAATCTGGCTGTCGGGACTCAACAAGGAGATGGCGCACCCTGGCCATGCCCCGAGAGGGAGGGGGTATGCAGCCTTAAACCCTGCAAGGAGCCTGCTGTGGCGGATCCAGATTTAAGGATCCTCAGCTGGAATGCTGCGGGCATTTTGAGTAAGCTGGCTCTACCCGACTGGAACACCCTTGTGGAGGGCTACTCTATCTGTATTTTTCAAGAGACTTGGAGTAGGGAACCCTGTCACAAGGTAGGGTACTCCTCTTTTTTTGTACCAGCAGTGACCCCCCTTTCGGGGAAGGGCCGCCCCTCCGGTGGCCTCCTTATATGGGTTGCTATTTCACTTGGATGTCAAGTTACTCAGCATGTGTTGAACTCACCCGATCTACTGAGTATATCAATCAAGGGACCGCGGAGAGGGTTGATCTTGGACATTTTTAATATCTATGCTAGGGGCATGAAGGGAGGCTCGCACTCACCCATAGTATCAGGGCTAGAATCCTTGCTTAGGCAGCGTCCCAATAGCTCTCATGTTCTGGTCACAGGGGACCTAAATTGCACATTCGAGCCCCTTGGGCTGGAGGACACCCTGGGAACAGCCGACAATGACAGTAAGAGAGGGATACCGGTTTTAAGTATACCTCCCATTAGGAGGTGGTCTCAAGTGGTGATTCAAATTAACTCCCTAAATTTGGAATTTGGGCTTAGGGCTGTTAATGGAAGGACTATGTCAGATCCCTTGGGAGCCCATACTTACAACAGGGCTAACCACACGTCCAGGATAGATTATATCCTACTTGACACAAACCTTTGGAGCTTCTAGCAGGATATGGAGGTATTGCCTGCAGTTGAGAGTGATCACAACCTCCTCTCTCTTGCTCTCCGTCCACTCTGGATTGGGACCCAGGGGGTGCATACGTCTCACGTGGCACCTATCCTTCGGGAGGTACATCCTTCCAACTGCAGCAGACGATTGAAATGGAGCAAGCTTATCTTAGACGAAGAGAAAGTGTTAGCCATTGGGGTACTTTTAGACATAGCCCAGCCTAAATTGGACTCGTTGACTCCTTCGTCTGTGGAAGTCACAGCACTTTTCTGTGATATAACCAAGGCCTTGAGTGATCTTTTCACTCTCCCAAGTAAGGCCTCCCGAACTGGCAAGAGCAAGAAGTTGCCCAAACCACCGGGTTGGTATACCAAAAATTGTAGGGGGAAGGAAAATGCCTTGATAGGTGCTGTTAAAAGCAAATTCCAGGCTGCAATTAAACTAGCTAGGAAAGAGTACTCCCAGTCTATTATTGTAGCAAAGAGAGAATGGGAGGACAGATTCTGGGTGGATTTAAAGGAGGCAAGTATGGGTAGGGATGCCAGAAGCTTCTGGAACCTTATAAGATCTAGGATAGGCCAGATAGCACTCTGATGACGTGCAATATCCCTGCCCAGAACTAGTTTAACCATTTCTCGTCCCTCTATACCCCCATCGAGGTGGTTTCCAATACCTCCTTCTCTCAGGTTGTCAGTGCAGGGGATACAGAGGGTGTTCCCTTCACTGTTAGAGAGGTGGAAGGCGTAATTGAATCATTGGTGCCTCTAAAAGCAGCAGGGCCAGACGGGATACCGGGCGACTTGTTACGGGCAAGCCCTAAGGAGTGGGGGAAGCTGGTTTCATCACTGCTCAATTCCATTAATAGTGGTGCACCCGTTCCTGAATCCTGGAAGGGGGCTGATGTTGTCCCGATATTTAAAAAGGTGTGCCGGGATAACCCAGCCAACTACAGGCCAATAAGTCTCATCGACTCTTCCCAAAAAGTGGCAGGGAAGATGATTTTGGGAAGGGTGCTCCAGTGGGTGGGTGACAATAATATACTGTCGGATCTACAAGCTGGATTCCGCACTGGAACTGGGACTATTGAACAGGCCTTCAGATTGGCCCTCTTGTACTGGAAGGTGGTGGTGCTTGGCAAAGGTAGCCTGTATCTGGCCTTTATAGACCTTAAAACTGCCTTTGACCTGGTTCCAAGGGAGGAGTTGTGGAAGGTCCTGGCGGAACTGGGGTTGCCGCCGTACATTCTATCCTTCCTTGTGAGACTCCACGCGGGAAATTTTGTGCAGGTGCGTTGGGGTACGAATGGTGAAAAAACTGATAGGATCCCTGTGGGCAAGGGCGTCCATCAGGGATGTGTGCTAGCTCCCACTCTGTTCTCACTTTATGTGAACGGAGTTGTTGAGCATTTTTCAAGAATTCCCTCGGATGCTCCTTCCCTGGCGGGCAAACGGATCCCAACACTGCTTTTTGCAGATGACACACTCCTTATTTCAAAGTCCCCTATGGGCCTCCAGAGCCTTCTGAGCAGTTTTCAGGAGTTTTGCTCATTGAGAGGATTGGTAATCAATACTGATAAAACTAAGTATTTGATTATGAATCCGCCTAAAAAACCTGGGCGACCTCCGGCTCTGAACTCTGTTCCATTGGAGAGGGTGTCTTAATTTGACTACTTGGGCATCCGCCTTAATGATTCATTTAGCTTGAACTCTCATATCCAAAAAATTCTACTCAGTCAAAAAAGAGTGGGTGGAGTATTACTTAAGAAACAACGCTCTTCCACAAGCAAACCTATAGCCCCTGTTATGGAGATATATAAAGCTAGAGGGGTCAGTGCTGCCCTCTATGGTGCGGAGTTGTGGGGTACTTGCAACCTGGACATTTTAGCAAAATCGGAGAGCAAATTTTTGAAAGATCTGATAGCTCTCCCGATGAGCACCCCTACAGTACCCGTGTTATTGGATCTAGGTTGCAGATCGATCAAGGACCAAGCGCAACTACGCCCCTTGCTTTTATGAGCTCGGTTGTGGCGAACGCCCAAATTAGCCTCCTATGCAGAAGCGCTATCAGAAGTTATGGGCATGGAAGGTTGGTCGAGGATTAAATGGTTGAGGGATGTTAAAGGGCTATTAGCGGAATTAGGATTAGGCGATGCGTGGATATTGAGAACTGCCCCACCCAAAGCCATGATTAAGAAATTGTATTGGAACTGGGTCTCCTCTAAACTAATTTCAGATCCACTCCATTGTAATTCCACTGCAGCCTTTGTAAGGATTAAAGCTGTGGTGGCGTATGAACCCTACTTAGATATGATTTCAATCCCTTTTAACCGTGCTTTGTATTTTAAGTTCAGAGTGGGGACCTTACCACTAGGTGATTTAGTCGCCCGATGGAAATCCTCTTACCGGTGTTCGCCATTTTGTGTGCGCTGTCCCATCCGAGTAGAAACGGTAGCCCATATTCTTTTGAATGTCCAGATTACAGTGCACTCAGGAGGCGTTGGCTCAAACCTTTATGCAGACTTTTAGGTACCCGCCAGCATAAAGAAGCGTTACGCATTTTAATGTCTGACACATCCACCTTGATTGTTTGTGCTGTGTCAAAAATTTTAAAGTGGGCATGGTTGATTCGTGTAAGAAGGCTCTCCTTATCAATTTAATTATTGTCTTAATTCTTTTTAACACCCTCTTCCCCTTTTTCCATTTTGTGTAACTAGGAAATGATTGTTAAAAATGTTGTGTTTTATATTTGTTGTACCAGCTTTTATGAAAGTTTTATATCGAAATAAAGCCTATCAATCAATCAATCAGTAACAGTAAAAGTTGGATTAAGGAGGTTATTTGCACCACACAGCAAACAACAACGAAGGGTGTTGCAATAATCATAAAGAAAAATCCTGCCATATCAGTAGAGGGGGTTAAAGTGGACAAGATGGAGAGATGGGCCATAGCAAACGTAAGGTTTTACTTCCACAAATTTACGATAGCAGGCTATTATGGTCCCAATCTAGATGATACGGCCCCATTGAAAAATCTATGTGCTGAACTATTGCCATTTCAAGACCCCTTAATACTCGCATGAGACTTTAACCTAGTTTTGGATCTTGTGTTGGACAGGTCTCTAAAAAATAAAACCTCACAGAATTGTAAAATGAGATCTCTATTGAAAAATACGATAAAGCAACTAGGTTGGACAGATATATGGAGAGAAAAAGAGGGAGGAAGAAGAGGCTATACGTTCCATAACAAGAAACATGGCCACAGGTCCAGGTTAGATTTTTTTTTTTTAACATATATTTTTATGGAAAGCATTGCAGAGTCAAAATCAGTGTACAATCGACATGGTCAAGCAAAGTCATAGTACATTCACAATAAGAAAATATTGGACAATTTAGCCCAGTAGACTAGTCCGGTTCATGGCCATTTCCACCGTGGGGGATTCACAGAGTTCACCTCGGTATATGTTCCAGTGGCCCAATTTCTTGTCCCACTTTTCAGGGCAGCCACGGAGCTCGTAGACAGTTTTTTCGGCCAACATGCATCTATCTAGTTCAGCCATCCAACCCACCACCAGAGGTCTATCGACAGCACCCCACTTCATTGCAATTGAACGCTTGGCAATTAGGAAACTCAAAGCGGCCCATTGTAACTCTAGGTCATTCAAGCCTGTGGTACCCCAGATATTGAGGATGATTTCTTTGGGCGACAGAGAAATGGGTTTTCCCAGCGAGTCTATCATTTTACGGACAACCGCCTCCCAAAAGCGCTGTATTTCTTGACATTCCCATAGTACATGGTAGAAGGTGCCAGTTTGTCCGCAGCCTCTCAGGCATCTATCATCCTCGCTCCTCCCGATTGTGGCCAACAGAGTAGCAGACGTGTAGGTCCTATGTAGGATCTTCAATTGGATCAGTCTGAGTCGGTGATTAACCGCCACTTCCCTGGGGGACATCAAGGCAGCCTGCTACTCGTCCTCCCCCAGGTCGCCTAGGTCTGTCTGCCATTTATCTCGTAGGGGCTGAAATGTATTTGAGAGGTGGATTCTGAGAGTAATCTATCCTCCAGGGGGGAGGACTCAGGCAAGGAGGAAATATCGGGGATGGCGAAGAGGAGGGCGCATTTGATCTGGAGGTATCGGAAGGCCTCGGTTTGTGCCAGGGTGTATCTAGTTTGTAAGTCCGCAAAGGTCAAGAGTTTGCCCTTGTGTATCAGGTCTCCTATTGTTGAGATGCCTATTGCATCCCATTTGTCAAAGCCCAACTAGAAGCAGAGGGAACCAAGCTGTAGTGATGTCCACAGTGGGGTGGCTTTAGTGAGTCTGTTTGACCATCCCAGGCGAGCCGTAGCTCGATGCCATATGGTGACTGTGTGTGCCATGGAGCCAATGTACCTATTTTTTTGGGGCTTACTGTATAGGGCCCCGAAATATCCCTCCTGTCCAGTCTGGTTTCTGTCAAGGTGGAAGGCTGGGTCATTGGGTGAGCCGTGTATCCAGTGGTTAGTAGCAACCAGTTGCGATGACCAGTAATAGAGGCGCAAGTTGGGGAGTGCGATGCCTCCATCATACCAGCTCATTTTCAGCTTTTGTAGGGAGATACGGGCAGCTCTTCCATCCCACAGAAGAAGGAGGAGTTCACTCTCGATCGACCTGAAGTAGGAGTCAGGAATAGGAAAGGGGCAATTCTAGAGGGCATAGAGGAAGCGCGGGAGTGCCAACATTTTGAACAGGGCTGCTCTACCTGCGAGGGACAATGGTAGGGATCGCCAATGTGCCACGACGTTGTGTAGTCAGGTTTCAAGTCTTTATTTCGATTTGACAAATCATAAAAGACATATTGTAACACACTTTAAAAGATATAAATTATATAATTTTACAAAAACTAGTCCATGTACAGATATGTTTGTTATTAATTAAAATCTCACTACAACAACAGCTAAATTCAGATATATAAAGAGAGCAATGCATCACTGAACAAGGGCTACATTCAAATAAACTAGACTAAGGTAAACCATACAGTACTAACCAACCCAAAGTAAGTTATTTAAAAAAAGAATTTAAGAAGATATTAAACATCTTAGATAAGAAACCTGATACGGTCATGAAAATTGACAATTACATTATAAACAATAACATTTAATAGAACACTATTCAATATATAAAGTGCATGAAGTGCAGTCGTTTGTTTTACAGTAGCAAAAGTGTGCAGCCTTATGGATGGGTGTTAGAGGGCTCTATCAAACTTGTCAGATGTTTTGACCTAATAATCCAAGCCCACCCAAGATATTTGGCTAGACTCACTACAAACACCTCGGAAGTGTTAGTTTTTAGCGCCCAAATGGCCTCAGTAGATTTTCTAAAAGGTAGACGCTGAAACAGCGGTTTTAGCCATTTGGTTCGCGGCGCCAGGTAGCTAGGGCAGGCAAATAGAAAGTGGCCCTCTGATTCCTTCTGCCCCGAGCAACCTTTGCAGCGATCTGAAACACCAGTGGACCATTTATTTATAAAGGTGTTCAACGGCAAAGCTCCTACCCGGAACTGGCGGTAGAGTTTCTTGTCCAGCGGTTTGGTGATAATGTCCCAGTAAAGCTCACGGGACGGGTCAAACTTAAAGGTTAGGAACCTACCCGTGAGGCTGGTAGAGCTGGAGACTGAAACTCGTATTTGACGGAGCGAAGCCCAATACAATGCTTTAAGCTCTTGTTTAGAGGGAAAGGCACTAGTTGAGGGAGCTATCCAAAGTTGTTCTAACCCCATATCCACCAAAATGGTTTTTACCGCTTGGAGCCAAGGAATTTTCCCAGAACCTCCAATTGACCTGACTTCTGCTAATTCTTTCGCAAATAGGGACAGGTCAGGGGAGGTCCATAATCGCCTCCAAAGGGCCACCAACCGGAATCTGGCCATCTCATTGATCGGAGGACATCCCAGATCCAAGCAAAGAGGAATGGATGGAGACGTCTGTGGTAGGCCTACCAGGTTCCGTCGGAACTTACATTGGGTTTTAAACAGATTTAAGAGGTCCATATGACCCCAGAGATCTGCGCCATATAAGATTGCAGTGCTAATTTTGGCGTCATAGATCTTGAGAGCTGGGGTAACCCGCTTGGTGATGGATCTCTTTTGCTCCTTTATTAAACAGCCAGTTAGCCGTGCAAGCTTGAGATGTTGTGCACCGACTTGATCTTTCCATCTCAGACGGCTGTCTAGGGTAACGCCCAGGTAAGTCATAGTCTCAACTTGCTCTAGGTTGACTCCACTCAAGCTTACAGAGCTCCGGACAGGGTGGTTTCTCGTAAAAACCATAAACTTCGTTTTGCCCACATTCACCGTAAGATTGTTTATGGCACAGAACTCCTCAAAGCGGTCCAGCGCCCGCTGTAAACCGCTGCGCGTTCTAGAGAGGAGTAAGGTGTCATCGGCAAAGATGAGCATTGGGAACCTTGTCCCGACCAGCATTGGGGCATTAGTGGGGGTATCCGAGAAAAATTTCACCACTTGATCAATGAACAAGAGGAAGAGTGTTGGTGCCAGGACCCACCCCTGACGGACACCTCTAGTTACGGGAAATGATTCCGTCACTTGTCCCTGGCCTCCCCACCTCACCCTCGCATAATTATCCTCGTGGAATTTAATTATTAGGTCAAGTAGCTCCGTTGGTATTCCCAGATCTCTCATAACTCCCCACAATTTGTCCCTTGGCACAAGATCGAAGGCGGACTTCAGATCGATGAATGCTGCAAAGATGGTACCACCACCGAGCAAGACCACTTTCCAGTAGATCAGACAAAGTCTGAACACCTGGTCGATGGTGCTTATGCCCGATCTGAAGCCCGCCTGCATGGGAGATAATATACCCTCAGATTCGATCCAGCCCTGAACCCTGCCTAGGACCATACGCGCAATGATTTTTTGTATGGAGTCGATGAGACTAATCGGGCGGTAGTTCCCCGGGTTAGACCTGTCGCCTTTTTTAAATATTGGTATTATCTCTGCTCCCTTCCAAGATTTTGGGATTCTTGCTCCTTTAGCTAATAAGTTAGCAATCTTGGTTATATAGGGCAGCCACAAGGCGGGGTTTGCTTTGAACAGATCAGCGGGGATGAGGTCCATACCAGGTGCTTTCCCTCGCAAGGTCAAGCCTAGTGCGAGCTCAGCCTCTGTTTCTGAAAAGATGAGTTTCTCCCCGTAGTTATGTAACGAGGGTGCCTCTCCCAAGGTTTGTAGGGGTTTAGGGTTTTCAACACTGAATTGGGCTGAATAAAAGGTTACCCACTCTTCTGGAGGTACATGGTTTGCGGGGGTGCGCGAATCAGAATCCTTCCCCCACTTGACTAGATCCCAGAACTTTGTCGGATTGTTTGAGGTGGAAGGATCCAAGAGATCCGACCAGTACTTGTCCTCCCACTTCCGTTTGGCTTCCCACTGTATTTTCCAGTATTGCAGCCTAGCTGCTTTAACTGTACCCATATCTCGGGATTTAATTGCTTTAATAAGATGTGTATTGGCCTCCCTGCATTTTTTGTTATACCATTTCTGGTGGTGGGGGTTAACTTTGGTGGCACCATTCCGACATGGGAGAGAGAGTAGGGACTTTAACTGGTCGAAACAGCGAATATGGAGATTAATAACATTATTAGCCATTTCAGGACTACCCCCCAGCAAATCATTTTTCAACATTTCATTGAACACATTTTTGACCACAGTGTTAACATTATCCCGTAAGGTTTCGTCCTCCGCAATCCTGGACCATTTTAACCTCCTCCTATCGTTAGTTATCAAGACATCCCCTGTCCGTGAGGTGCTAGGCTCCTCCAGGCTCTTTATGTCTGGCAATTTTAGTTGGAGTGACAGAGGGTTATGGTCACTTTCTGGGCGCAGTATTACTTCCATGTCCACTAGTAGGGGCCAATATTCCAATTTTATCAAAATATAGTCAATACGGCTTCGCCTTAGGCCGTTATCAAAGGTACAATTGTCTCCTTTATCCGATCTTGTGCGGCCGTTGCTAGCCCGAAATCCCCGATTTAAGCAAAAAGCCATCCAGTTCACTGCCGCCTCGGTCGCATTGACAGGTTTATCAACCATCCGGTCAGGGATGTCCCAAGCAGCGTCCTCAGCTGAACCCCAACTGTCCCCTAAGTCATACAGTGGCTCAAAGGTACAGTTTAAATCACCTGCTAAAAGGATGACATTTCCACTACCCATTTCAGCAAGCTTATGGTCTAATACATTCAACAAGGAAGGGCTGCGGCCGCCAGGTAGACCTCGAGCGTATATATTAAACATGATCACATCCCGTTGTCTGGCCTTGGTCAACTTGATTATAAGAAGATTTTGTTTTGTACAGGTAGCTCTATGGGATGGAATCCCAATGACTGCTTTACCCAGATCAGTAAACCCCCTGATGCACGCCCTTTGCCCCCTCTGATCGCAGGTTTGAAGAAATTAACATAGCCCAACCTAAAGGTTGGATCGGGTGCCCAGGTTTCCTGGGGTAGGATGATGTCGAATTTGTCCACAAACTCCAACCAGTCTTCGGAGAGCATGCGGGCCTTAATCCCAGCAATATTCCAGGATAGTATGTTTAGATTTTCTGAGGCAGAAACCACAGGGGGGGGGTAACAGAACTGGAGCTGCATGAAGTACCCGTTCACCCCCACTACCCCTCCTATTCTCCATGATCCTAAAGTTATCCATGGAGTCATGGAGTCCCCACACTTCGTAACCTCTGTTTCATCTTTGGGTGCTAATATAATGGTCTCCGTTGTGGCTAAGTCCCCCATAATTTCATCTATATTATGCATAGATTGTGGGGTCTCCCTATTCCACCTCACCAACTGGTGGCCAACAATTTCCACAGGGATGGTCAAACAGGGTGATATATGATGTCAATCTATGGCCTCGAGATCAGATAGGGGACCAAAGTGGTTGAAGAGGAATGGACGTTGCTGGGCTTGAGGTGTCATTTCCAAAGGATATCTCCTAGCTGGGGGATGTCCAAAAATGGGGCTTGGTCGAATAAAACTTTGTCTATGTGGGAGAAATATGATAGGCCCAATGTTTGGACGTCCCCCTGTCTAGCAAACCTAGCTTCTCTTCGGATAGTGTCCACCACCCATGGATCCTTAAACGAAATTAGGATACAATCTCCCTCCAGATCCTTAGTGCCATGACCCACCCAGTCTACTCTCCTTACAAAAAGTATTTCAGTTGGTGAGGAAGGGGGAAGGGTTGGCTTTTATTTAGCCAAAAGATCACCTTGTTACGAAGGTCCCCATACGACTCCTTGCTACCGGGTTTTAAGGGAGCAACACCAGTTAATACTATTGTATAACGTGTTGCCTCCATAGGGAGATCAGCGCGTGGGGTAGTATGCCTAGTGTGTTTCTCCACCCTTGGGTTAGTATTACTGCGCTGGGTAGCTATATCTCCGTGAGATGGATGTTGGGAGGGAATGGGATTGGGTTTTACCTGTGGGGGTGGCCTAGTGCTTTGGGGTCTAACAAAGTTATGTTTGTCAGTAGCCTTCGTCTTAGAGACATGTGGTAGGGAGCTCTCGGCTGTCCTGGTAGATGTGGTTTTTGGCTTTACCCCCCCTGTAGGCTTATTAGTATCTGCCCCTGTTGATTTGATGTTAGTGGCGTTACTAGTGGGAATCTTGTTTGCACTTGATGTCTTTGGGGCTATCTGTGTGTTAATGGCTCCCACAGAGCTGGTGCTGGTTAGTTTTTGTAACATAGCCAGGTTTGTATTCACTACAGCCTCCAGTGTGTCTATTTTTGAGGTCATTAACCTAGTCCGTTCCAAGACGGGTAGTAGAAGAGTTTTAATCATAGCCTCCATTTTTACTAACAAAATCTCATCACTATTACGGCACATTGGACAGGGGTTGGAAGAACCCTAAGAGGTGAGAGAAGGGCACAAGACATTAGAGAATACAGAGGGAGTGTGTGTATCTAAGGGATGCCCAGTGACCTGGCTTTCATTATCTGTTGTATCTTTTATTTTTGGCATCTTACATTCTCTCCCCCCCGAAAGGCTCGAATCTTGCTTTCTCTTTCTAGATGTTATGTCAGTACTTGGGGAATCTGTAGCAACAACGGTATTAGGGGCATTAAGCTGTGAGTGACTGGATTTCCGACTAGGTTCAGATTCCACACTAACCTGTGATCCATCCCCCATACTAACTTGGGAGTCGTCTAGGTTGTATGCATCTTCATCCAGTAAACGAACAGGAGGACTCTCCCCCACGCTGTCTAAATGAACAATTGCCTCGGTGGTAATGGAGTGTATACAATTGAATGCTGCGTATGCGAAGGGGCTGGTGGTAGTAGCTAGTCCGCCCAGCGAGGAGCGCTTACGGCTAACAAGATCGAGCTAAAGTCTATTTCCACCATCGCAATTTCTTTTTCCAATATCCCCGTGGCTCGTGTAATGAAAGCGTCCAGTGGGCCCGAAACAACGCCCTTGGTTGTTTGTATTTGGACTGTGCGTTCTTTGCCTGATCTTAGGGGCATGGTAGGATCTAGGTTGGACCGGCTACAACAATGGCCAATTAATATTTCTTGTATCCATACCCACAATACCAAGGGGTTTTAACACTATGTAGTACGCCTACCTTAGGTGCATCCAAAACGGCCAGGGGGGGTGGGCCCTGGCCGGACTCTGCTGTACTCGAACGGCCTCAAACGGCCCGCTCTTAGCCTGGTCTTCGCCCCGAGCTGCGTCTCCCGCTGCGGGAAGGCCGTTCCTATATGTAGTGAGTGAGTGTTATGGGCAGTGGGCGGGCCAACAGGGAGAGCGGACCGGAAGCTGTCACTCGGTCACGCAGGGACTCCTGGGTAATGGAGTCCCTGCAAAGCTCGCTGCCCTGCTGCAGCCCTCAGCCCAAGTCCTGCTCAGTTCCGCTCCCAGTAAAGTTCAAAAGTTCAGCCCCACTCGGATTTCAGCGATGCGGCACCCGCGGAGCGGGTGCGGCGAGGTCCGGGTGCAGGTCAAGGTGTGCTCACGATGAAGTAAGCGCCTCCAGACAAATGCGCTTGGATAAGGAATGGTGTCCCAAGGATGCAGGGGAGACAGAAGTTTAAAAAGCACTCCAGTGGGCGGTGGGCGGGCCAACAGGGAGAGCGGACCGGAAGTTGTCACTCGGTCACGCAGGGACTCCTGGGTAATGGAGTCCCTGCAACGCTCGCAGCCCTGCTGCAGCTCTCAGCCCAAGTCCTGCTCAGTTCCGGTCCCAGTAAAGTTCAAAACTTCAGCCCCACTCGGATTTCAGCGATGCGGCACCCGCGGAGCAGGTGCGGCGAGGTTCGGGTGTAGGTCGAGGTGTGCTCACGATGAAGTAAGCGCCTCCAGACAAATGCGCTTGGATAAGGAATGGTGTCCGTTGTGTAGTCTACGCAATGGGGCAAGTAGATTCCGTTCATGAAAGAGGGTGGGGTCTGAAGTGACGTAAATGCCTAAGTATCTGAAGCCCTCCTGGGCCACCGGTATAGAGAATCCGTGGGGCAGCAAGGGGGGGGGGGCATGTAACATGTATAGAGCCGATTTAGTCCAATTGATTGAGTAGCCTGAGTACTTCCCGAAGTTGGTCAGGACGTGGAACAGACTATTGATAGAAAATTGATAGAAGATTTTGGGGAGGCAAGGTAAATTAGGATATCGTCTGCATAGAGAGAAATGTTGTCGATCACTTCGTTGTTCCAGCGGAGGCCAATAATCGAGGTGTCAGCGCGGATCTATTGGGCAAGAGGTTCCAGGGCCAAGGCAAACAACAGCGGTGATAGAGGGCATCCCTGACGGGTCCCTCTGTGAAGTTTGAATCTTCTGGACGTATGATTATTAACCCGAACTTGGCCCAGGAGGTCCGTGTATAAGAGACGCACCCACTGGACAAATTTAGGCCCGAAACCAAACCTAAGAAGGACCTCAAATAGATAGGACCATTCTATTGAGTCAAACGCCACAGTGGCATCCAGGGACAAGATAGCAGCGTCTTCTTGGACATATGGTTGTCTACTCAGGACATTGTTGACGCGACGCAGGTTTAGGGCTGTGTTTCGCCCCGGAAGAAATCCCGATTGGTCGGCGTGAATTAAAGTGGGAAGTATGTTAAGGAGACGGTTGGCCAGCAGTTTCGCCAGAACCTTGGCTTCTGTACTAATCGAGGAGATCGGTCTATAAGAGCTACATTCATTGGGTGGTTTATTGGGTTTAAGAATAACGACTACAGATGCCAGTCGCTGATCAAGTGGACGGGAGCCGACGTCTCGTCCTTCCTCGAACATCTTTTGTAGGTGGGGGATGATTCCTGGGGACATGGCTTTTAGGAATTCGATGGGGACCCCGGTGGGACCCATGGCTTTACCTGATTTGATGGAAAAGAGCGCCGATGTGAGGTCGTCTGTTGTGATGTCAGCGTAGAGCATGTCCCGATCTGTCTCCGAGAGCGTCTGTAAGCGCACCTCCACGAGGAGTTGCCTGGATTCTTCCAAGGTGTAATCGCCCCAGCTGTATAGATGTCTCCAGGTGGTCCGCGAAGGTCTCTGCCACCTCCTGCGGGTCAGAGGTTATCGAGCCATCTGGACGTGTGATAGAGAAAACCCATCTCGCCCCTTGCTCGCGATGCTCCAGCCAGGCCAGCATTTTTCCGGCTCGGTCACCATGTTCATATATCCGATGGCGCGTGCTAAACAGTCGAGCCTGCGCCTTTTCTTGCGCTAAAGCCCAATAGTTAAGCTGAGCCGTGCGGAGTCGGCGAGCCGACTCCGTTGAGGGGGATGTGTTGTGGGCCACTTCCATCTGGAGGAGGTCTGATTCGTATTGTAGGATTCGCTCATTTTGTTGCCGGAGGTAACCTAGTTTGAGTGATAGTGACCTGCCCTTGATCACCGCCAGATATGCCTCCCATAGAGTTATTGCCGATTGAACCGAACCTATGTTTTCAGTAAAGTAGAAATCGGTATGTTCGAGCAAGTCCTCTTTGATATCTGGGACTTGCAAGATCCAGGGATTAATGATTATGGGGCCGCGGGTGGTGTGATGATAGTATGTCAGTTCTACGCTGATGGGAGAGTGGTCGGAGATGCCACGGGGAAGATCTTTGGGATGGTTAAAGAATCCAATATCTGCAGTCGGGCAAAAGAAATAATCGATACAGGACATGCTATTGTGTGCATTAGAGTGGTGTGTGAAGTAAGGGATATTGGGATGGTGGGATCTCCATATATCTTCTGAACCCATGGCATGAGCAAATTCGGAAAGGTCTGTACTGGATTTATGGGAGCGGCGTGTAGGTTTTCTATCGAGGTGGTCGTCCATTGTCATGTTGAAGGCGCCCCCTACGAGAAGTGTGCCCATAGAGAAGGTCGCCAGGCAAATCCCTATTTCCCGGAGGGAGTCCCGGCACAAAGTCGGTGGGAGGTATACGGATATAATATTCAGGGTAGGCCCCTTCCAAGAGGTCTCGACAGATGCAAATCGGCCCAGAGGCTCAACCCATGTCTTTATGTCTGTAAGTGCCAGGGCCTTTCGAACCAGGATCCCAACGCCGCGGGACCCAGACGAGAAACCTGCATGCACCAGCAGTCTATAGCCCCCTTTTTGGAGTGCCTGACATGTGTTGCCCACCAAATGTGTCTCCTGTAAGAAGACTATGTCGGGAGAGTGGCGTCGTAGGTATTGAAGGACTATGCCATGTTTTATTTTGTGTCCTAGCCCATTTACATTTCACAACATGATGGTAAGGGATCTGGACAGGGTGTGTGGACTAGCGGTGGACGTCATGGTGGATGTACATATGTGGTAAAAGAGGCAGGATGTTTCGGCTCAAGTGAATGGGAGCAGTAGGGGCAAGAGGTGTCTGGACCCCCGGGGGCCGCGAAGTTGCTAAGTGTGGAGAGAAAGTGTGCCACCCCACCGCTAAGCCTGGCATAGAACCTGGACTGGTGCAAGAAAGGACAAAAGTTACAACAAACAGATAGCCACCGCCTTCCTTTCAGTAGAACTCCAGTCCAAAGAAGCGCGGGACCTGGTCGATGTACTTCTGACAGCTGCGGTAAAAACTATCCTGGGTAACTGGAAGGACACCAGCAAAGCCACCTTCAAACGCTGGTTCAACTGGGTCATGTTCCTCCGGGGGGCTGACAATATCACTGCCAAACACAAGGAGGCGAATCACACCGCTATAGATAACATGTGGGAAGCTCTCGACGCATATCTAGAACAGTGACCAACATCCCCCCCCCCTTCTTCTTTCTCCTCCTCTCCTCTTTTTCTTTCTCTCTAATGGCCCCACCAGGCCGCAAGTATTACGAATGTTTTGCCTTTGTTTTGTATACAAAAATGTACTCTCAATAAAGAATATTTTGAAATCAAAAAAAAAAAAAAAAAAAAAAAGTTTCAACAAACAAAAACAAGAACAAACCCTCCCATCTTCCCACCCCCATCCCAACCCACCCTGCCCCCCTGCCCGCGGACTTAGAACTATCCACTCCCCAACTAGGCAGAGTGCCTGTCGCCCTCCCAAACATGAAAGGGGTACTTGGTGAACCGTGTAGGCCCTCGCCATAGAGCATCATAGAATAACAATTATCTATAACATTTCGAGACCGACCTGTATACTTTGATATAGCATAAAGGAACATAACGTACGGTTTGGGTGAGCATCTCGTCCCCTGGAAACAACAGGACCACTTAGTCTAGGAGCGAGAGTCCCAGTGTATTGTCCACAACGCTACCATCTCATTCAGGCCAAAGGCAGTCCGAGGCAGTGTCCGTCACAGAGGTCGTCGTCCATCTTTCCTACATGGATAGTCTCACTGATCAGCCATTTCTCCCTCTGGCGGGCCCCCTCTTCGATCCGGGGGGCAGTTGCGACGTTCACTTGTTCCGGTGCCATCACGGTTGTTGTTCGGTTTTCCAACTTCACGCCAACCCTCCAGCCATTCCCAGGCCGTCTCCAGAGATTCGAAAAACCAAGCCTTGCCTTCTGATTCCACACGGAGTTTTGCAGGGAAGAGCATGGAGTATTTAATATCTTGATCATGCATGGCTTTTTTTACCTCAAGGAAGCTGCGACGGCGGGACTGCACCTTTACTGTGAAGCCCTAGAAGAACGTGATATGTGCATCCTCCAAGCGTAGAGGTCCTCCTGTGTGGGCTGCCTGGAGGATAGAATCCCTGTCACGAAAATTGAAGACCCTGGCTATAATGGGGCATGGGGTGTGGGGGGGCCCCCGCTTTGGGCGGCCCCCGGGGACACGGTGGGCCTGTTCGATGGAGAAGTATGTGGAGCGTCGTTTAGGTTTAAGATGTTTTTGGACAAGGACCTCAACGAAGAGGTCTGCCGCCTGCCCTTCCATTCGTTCTGGAACTCCTAAGATGCGAATGTTGTTGGGTCTTGATCTACCTTCGTAGTCATCCAGGAGTTCTCCCATGAGGAGCTGCTGTTTTTGCATCTGGGCCATCTGTTGTTGTAGAGTCGACACGTCGTCAATAAGGGCGGTAGTTTTAACCTCTACATCTTTGACTTTAGAATCCATTTTGCGGAGGTCCGCACGCAGGAGGGTAACTTCAATGTTGACGGAGTCTATGCGTGTTTCCAGGGAGGTATGTACGCCAGCGATAGCCTCCATCACGTCTTCAAGCATAAGGGATTTCGTCGCAGGGGAGGAAGGTGGACTTGATTGGTCTCCCCCAGAAGGACGGTCTTTGCTTTCTCCTTTGGACGTCCAGGAGAATTTGGTAATTTGTTTCTGGGTGGTGGGTCGGTTACTCCCATTACCTGCCATCATGAGATCTCAGGGTGAATGTGTGGTCCACGACCGCGCGTCTAAAGTTTGCAGGGCGACGGGTTTCAGGACCGGCCAAGGGGTCAGTGAGGTGCAGCAGTACAGACAGTGCCCATGGCCGTTGGAATCGCACACACGACTGGGCACGCGCATCTTGCAGGGGAAGGCACGGTCAGCGTCGTTATCACCAGCACACAAGACTTATAGCGATTTTCTCCTTGCCACAGTACTATTTCTCCGTTCAGAGCCGGGCAAGGCTGGCTTAGCAGGCTTCAGCTTAGTCCCAAAATCTATACATGGGGGCACTCGAGCAGACCGCCACACAGTGCAGGAGGGCCACAGTCATGAACCAGTGGCCACTAAGTGCATCCCAGGTAGCAGGAGAGTGACTAATTAGGGTCTGGTGTGTTGTCCCACTGGATCCTGACCAGGAGAGTGCGTCGGACCTCAGCGCACTATCGGCCCGTTGTCTCTTGTGGGGCCCAAATGCAGTCCCTGCAACGCGATATCCACTGGGGCCCCTACGTCGACTCCGGAGGCACCAGAGGGGGGGGGCCTCTCGTTCAGCAAGAGGGGCAGCAGGTGTTTCTCACCGAGGGTGTCCAGCCGGGGGTGGGAGGAGTGAGGCCCACGGCAAAACTACTGGAGCGAGTCCCGGCGGTAGGCCGAGGAGCCGGGGACTCGCGTAGTCACTGCGGCCGGCGGCGGGAGTGAGTCAAGTCTCCCAGTCCCGGGGCAACGCCGCTCGGTGTAAGGTAGGTGGGAGTTGCTCCGATCACTTCCGGAAGCCTCCCAAAGCCCCACCAGCACACAGGACTCACGGCTCACTCTGGCGAGCCGAGCAGCACGGACAGTTCTAGGTCCCTTGATGGATCATTGACGGGGCCACCATCTTCATGTGCGCCGGTGTGGGCTCTAAGACGGGAGCAATCTCTAGGAAGGCTCCGCCAGGCAGCCGGGAAATGCGCTTGTCGTCAGGTCGGCTTTATCTTCGACCCCTCAGGTGATCGCAGGGGTCGACAACACAGCAGTCGGAGTGGTTTATGGCGGATTTATTGGTGAGGGCCGCGGAGCCGGTCTAAAACGCAGCTATTCCTCACGGCTGCATACCACTCCCCCCAGATGTTTTTTTTAATTAGTGGGTCGCTGAGGTAATGGGTTATAGAAACTAAAAATCTTGGGTGACCATGGGGCTGTAACGCTAACGTTGAAGCTCCCCAATAGTCCAACAATTATAAAATGGACATTAGATCAAGCCATCTTGACAATGGAAGAGACAATAGAAATATTAGCTGCAGAAACTGAGGCCTATTTTTTAAATAATCTGGACAGCGCTTCCATAGAAATAGTTTGGGACTCTAATAAAGCTTTCATAAGGGGATGTATAACTTCCATTCAAATAGCCAGACAGAAGAAGTATAAAAAAGAGATGAAAGAAATTGAGGACAAAATTCAAGAGTTACAACAGCACCCCATGGTGCAAAAAGATGATACAGAAGAAAATATTACTGACAGATTACTTTCTCTTAGAATGGATATGAGATGAGCATGATGGCGCATTTTGAATATGGGGAAGGTTGTGGCAATATTCTTGCCTGGAAAACTAAACAAGAACTAACAAGAAGTAACATAAAGGAAGTAGCATGTAACTGTACAGGAAAAATGTGACTGACTCCTGTATACATTGAAGAAGCTTTTCGTAAACATTTTGAAGCAGTCTACAGGGAAGAATTTATCCCACAGGAAAGCACAATAGAGTCGTGGCTTCAGCGTTATCCCTACAAAAAAAATCAGTGATGAGACCTCCAGTAAGTTCAATAAACCTACATCTAAGTATGAGATTAAAAAAGCAATAGAATGTGGCAAGAAAGGCAAAGCACCAGGATCAGACGGTCTACTGGCTGAGCTTTATACATCTTTAGTTGAAGTTTTGATCCCAGTGATGGTATAACTGTTCTCCCATATTTTAGAAAAAGGTGGGACAATGCCTCCCTCCTGGCGTGAGGCTACGGTGGCCTTGATATTAAAACCATCTAAGCTTGCAAATCAGTGTGATTTATAAGGACCGATCTCTCTGCTTAACCTTGATTGTAAACTCTTTGTTAAAGTCTTAGCAGAGAGGTTGAATGGTATTATGAGTGGTTTGTTACATCAGGACCAAAAGGGCTTTGTGAGAGGGAGAGGGATTCAAGATTTAATTTATAGTCTGATTGGCGCTATTGATCTTGCAACTCTATATAAACTACCATTAGCTATTATCACGCTGGATGCTACGAAAGTGTATGATCCGGTTAATTGGGTATTTTTAAATAAGGTACTAGAGAAATGTAATGTGGGGAAAAAAATTCTAGAGTTATCTCAGCAATCTATAAAGCTCCAACAGTCAGAATATTAATAAATGGTAACCTCTCCTCTCCTATATTCAACTGCAAAGAGGCACAATGCACGGATGCCCCCTGTCGCCAATGCTTTTAATTTATATATAGAGTCTTTTGCAGAAAATATCAGGACACATCAGGATATACTTCCTTTTAGATTTGGTTGTTGGAAGAAAAAAGTTTCATTGTATGCTGATGGCATCATGGTTTATACGTCAAATCTTGAGAAAACTATCCCAATTGTGTATAGCCTAGCTCAACAATTTGGTAATATCTCAGGATATGAGATTAATCAGTCAAAAACTGAGTGCATGGCCTGGAATGCCACTGTTTGCTCCCTTCAACTAAAAAGAGAAATTAGATATTTGGGAATAAAAAAATTACTAAGGATATCAATGACATACCTAGCATGAATTTGCGTAAAATCGTCAAGGACATTTCTGATTCCCTAAAAAGCAGGGCTTATTTATCCTTAACACTAATAGGAAGGATTAATTAGTTAAAAATTATGCTATTACCTAAACTGATTTTTTTATTCTAAAATATACCATTAGCTTTTAAAGAAGAAAGCTTGTGGAAAATTCAGTCAGAAATGAATTCATCTATACGGGCTTCCAAGGGCACTAGATTTTCTTGGAAGAAACTTCGAAGAAGAAAGAACAAGGGGGCCTATGTGCGCCTGATATATCCATTTATGCATGGGTCTTACAAATGAAACAGGAAAAATGCTCATGAATGAACCCAACTTCTCAGATATAGAGAAAATGTTTAGGGAAATGCTGCAAGGCCCAAATGGAGACAAATATGCTAATTTATACAATTTTGAAGATCCACACTTCTTCAAGAAAGTCCGATTTAAAGTTTTAAAGGACCAAGCAATCACCTTGAGAAAGTTGTCAAAAATCAGCTATTATAGCGCTATGGCGCCCATATGGGACACACCTGGTTCACCTGAGTGGACTAAAGCTTCATTAGTAATACCTTTAAACTATGCTGGTGTAAATGGTTGGCCCAACTTATTCCAAAGGGATGTTAGATATCTGGGGAAGACCTGAACCTTATGACGGACAGCGAGTTATCTAAATTTAAGTATTTACAAAAAAAATGTTGGTCTCAAAGGGTTGGTATACCGATTGGCCTTACACATGATCTAGAGACAGTATTGTGAACCAGACAACAAAACAAGAAAGAAGTGACGAATCTTTACTGGCTCCTGGTTGATTTGGCAGACGAGGACTTTACACTCCTAGCACGGCTGTGGTGAAAAAATTCTTTATTGTGTAGTTAATAAAAACCATTACAATATGAGATGCAACATTGATTTAAGATGGATCGGAGAAAGCACTTTCTTATAGAATAATAAAACGACATTTTTAAAAGGTAAACATAATATTGGTACTGGTATAAAAAAATTGTAAGTGCTAATTCAAATTTCTATATAGTACAGGTTAAAAAGTTCAGAAAGATCAAATTTGTAGTAGGTCTTGACACAAGTTCAGTTTTTTTTTCAAAATTGATAACATATTTAATTGTTTGACAGATAAATTGAGGGTCCGCTGAGTCCAACACTTGGACTATGGCTGAGCGGCATGTGCGGATTCCAAGTTTATTGAATTTTGCCTTGAGCAGGTGCCGACGTTCACTGTCTAGTTGCGGGCAAATGCAGATCAGATGAATGAGGTCTTGTACCGCAGCGCCACATAAGTTACACTCCTTTGAGCCTGGTGTCCTCCAGCCCGGTTGGTCAGCATTTGTTGGCAAATTACCCATTCGTAGGGTTAGGTATTTGGATTTCAAATGTGAGGAAAAGGCTAGCCCTAGATAGGGTGCCGGGGCCAGCTTCTTGTATGATTGGATTATCATCCAGGAGTGTGAGCGGTGTCTCAGGATTGTTTTATCATCAATCAACGAGTGCCAATTAGCTGCCTTTTTTGCAGCCTGTTTGAATGAGGACACTGGTAACTTCTTTTGCCACAATGATGCGAGCGCTGTGATTTCCAGGGAGGATTTTAAATACTTTGCATACTCGGAGTTTGGGTTGCTTTGCATGGCTTCCCAGATAGCAAGATTAATTTGTGTCTCACGGTTCAGCCACACATTGTACCAGAATCTAACTGTGTCGTATTTTTTTTGCAGTGCTTGACACTTCAATCCAAATTCAAGCCAAACCTGGGCGGGTGAGGCATCGCATGGCAATCTAAATATGCGTTTTACACCATTGTTTGAATTTTGTCCAAGAGCGACAAGCTCTTTCCACAATGTACCACACTGCCATAAGTTATTGTTGTTGCACGGCTGTGGGGCGAGTACTTGCCGGACATCAAGACAGAAACATTATGGCAAGTATATTTTGACTTACTATATGTCACAGTTCAAGCTGCCAATTTAAAGAGAAATCATTTCTTCTCTCTTAACAGAGTTTATTGATCTCCTTTAAAATTATCTAAATTTGCAAAGGGTACTATTCCATGTGGTCCAAAGTGCCGGAAGGAAAAAGCTAACGACGAGCATAGGTTTGTAAGCTACCCCATAACACAGAAATTTTGGGAACTCTTATTAAAAGGTATGAAAGGAATATTTGGGTTCGATATACAGGTGAGTATTTCTCTATTCTTTTTTATTTCTTCCCTAATTATGAACTGTTACCTTTAGATTCCAATAGGTTGTGTTTTTATGGTATTCTACTAGCTCATATTTAATCTGTAAATGTTGGATTAAATGTACCTCCGACCTTTTTAGATTGGGTAAATGTGATTAAATATGTAATTAAATTGGATATAGCACAAGAAGAGAGAATAGCAAGAAGAGAGCCTTTTGGGCACCATGTATAGGTTGGCTGGACAATCTCTAAACTAAATTGGGGGTATATGAGTCCAATGATTATGACTCTACATGCAATTACTTCACCACTCTGGTCAGTTCCGGGGCCTCACAGATAGAAGAGCAGAACAGACCAATATTGAGAGGTTCTGTGTAAAGTGCAAACCATTAAGGGCAGAGTTCTCTTGCTAGTGCCAACAAGAAGGGGGACAGCAGAGGAAATCAATATAGCATTGGAAAGATCTAATGGCATATGAGGACAAAAAAAAGAAATAAATAATAAAAAAAAGAAATATTGTGAGGACGTGGACATGGACGACAACAAGGTAAAGAAAAAACATTGCTTGGACCGATCATTTATTAACTTTACTACTCAAAGCATATCAGCCAAATAGTGTTTTTTTCCAGGTGGTTTTGAATGAATGTCACATTAAAATCAACAGCAACATTCTAGTTCTATAACTATTTGGAGATAGTGCACACAGTAGACCACATTTAATGCCATCTCATAATGACAGAAAGAGGGTCTGATGTTCTAGTGATATAGTAAGACAAGACAACGTCATCAATACATTTTAAAGAATGCTAAAATAGCATTTTAAGATTATAGCATTTACCTTTTTTTTTTTTTTTTTTTTAAATATATTTTTATTGCGGGAATTAGCCAAAATTACATATCGGACCAGCAATATAGGCACAATCAGAAAAAAAAAATTGAACACACCCCATCCCCCGTTGGCAAAAGACATGTGTATACAGCCATTCAGCCCACAACCCAAGGGTCGGGCGGCGACCACCAAAGGGGATCTGATATAAGGTCGAAGCTGGTCCGGATGATCCAAAGGTCTTCATCTGCTTTTCCAAATCATCCTACAAAAGGGCAAAAGAAACCCCCCCCAACAACCCAATGATTCGACTAGTTCCCCCCCCAACCCTGCCATCAGTGTGTGTTGTAATGCGTGTAGGAAAGCCTATGGGGAAAACCCCCAGAGGATTCTATAGGTATCTAAAGTAAAATTGCCTATCGGGACTCGGGATGTGCCGCATCTTCACTCTCGGAATCGCTGGAAGCGCAATAATCCCTGAGGGCTTGCACTAACGTCTCCCATTCTAGTGCTGATTCCAGCGCTCTCTTGTTGTGCTGCCGCCTAGCCAATTGGTATCGCAGAGTGCTCTCCCCCGCCGCCCATTTCAAAAGTTCGCTGTGCCATCTAACCTCTGTCGGACCAACTCTTGCCTTCCAATTCCTGGTCACCTCCCGTTTAGCGAGGAGAAGCCCCAGATCAATAAATTTGCTTGAGATTTTATTCTTGGGGGTATGCGGGAACCAGTGTAGGAGCCCCACCGCCGCGTCCACCGATAAGGACGTCCCCGTTACCCTATTCAGGGTGTCTCCTACTCCAAGCCAATAGGAGGACAGCGCCGGGCAAGACCACAACATATGGAGGAGGTCCGCCTCAGGCGCTCGGCACCTGGGGCACTCTGCAGAATCCGTGGCAAAGTACTGCTGTATCTTCGCCGGGGTCAAATAGGCCCTGTGGAGTACGTAGAAGTGGACCAGTTGGAAGCGGGCATGGCGTGCGCCCTTCCAGGCCCGTCTCATGAGTTGTGACCAGGTCGTCTCCGGTATCTCCTTCCCTATGTCTGCCTCCCAGCGGGTTCGTAAAGTGGTGAGGGGGGTCAACCCCTCGTTAACCAATCTGCTATACAGGCACGTGACCGTTTTGACCATCCCCGCGGACATCATAACATACTGGCACACCGGGGACGTAGGCGGTTCCTCCAGCCCGCTTTTCCAGTGCGCCTGAATCGCTCGGACCAGAGCCGTGTGCAAAAGGAAATCGCCTCTAGGAACGTCGAAGCGGTCTATGATCTCTTGAAAGGGCAATAACGCCCCGTCCTCATAAAGGTCCCCCACCAGCTGCAGTCCCGCGTCCTCCCAGTGCCCCAGGCGTGACCAATCTCCCCCGTGAGGTAGGGCCGTCAGCATTCCTAGTGGTATTTCAGGTGCATATGGTAACCTCAACTGTCCCCGGGCGTGAGCGCGATTCCAACATAATCGAATGGTCTTTTCTTCGAGCGTCAGGTCCTGCAATGCCAGACGTTGTCGCAATGTGATGAAGGAGATAACATGCCTAGGCATCCCCGTGCCCCTCCCGGTCTCCGGGCCACGAAACTCCCTCGCGACCTCCTGGGTGAAGGTCTGTAGTTGCGCCGCCAAATAATATTTCTCAAAATCCGGCACCGCAAGGCCACCCTCAGATTTCGGACTCATCAGGGTCTTGAGGGCCACTCTCCGGCGGCCCGAACCCCAGAGGAATCCCACCACCATGGATCGCAATAGCCGAAAGGTGGCCGGCGGGATCCAAATCGGCAGCGCTCGAAAGTAGTAGAGCAGCCGGAGGAGTGCCACCATTTTCAACAGAGCGATCCGCCCTGCCACCGAGAGCGGCAAGGTAGCCCAAAAGTCCATGCTACCACGCAACGCGCGAGTACAGCGGGCTATGTTCCCATCCAGGAGGTCAGTTGGGTCGTGGTATATGTATACCCCCAGGTACTTGAAACAGTTAGGTTCCCACCTAATTCCCCCACTGATGTCAGGTCTGGGCGTTCCCCTGCGAATTGGGAACAGACAAGTTTTGGCCCAATTCACCCGAAGGCCCGAGACCTCCCCAAAAGCCGTTAGCGCCGACGCAGCCCCATTCAAGGCAGCAACCGGGCCCTCAAGGAAGAGCAACAGATCATCAGCGTAAAGCGAGACATGATGCGGGCCAGATGGTGTCCGCAAACCGTTAAAGTAGACCCCGGACCGGATCAACAGCGCCAGTGGCTCCACCGCTAGCGCGAAGAGTAGCGGGGATAGTGAGCAACCTTGTCTCGTGCCTCTCTCCACCGGATATTGTGAGGAGATCAGCGGGCCTGCCCTTACTCTGGCCGACGCCAAGGCATATAATACCGTGGTCCACCTGACAAAGCCCTCTACCAGACCGAATCGCAGCAATACTCTGCGCAGGTAGTCCCATTCCAGACTATCAAAGGCCTTTTCCAAATCCACCGAAAGAACCACCGGGCATGGGGCTTCTATGTGCGGTTCCCCCAGCAAGCGAAACAGCCTGCGAATATTCATGGTTGTGTTTCGCTTGGGAATGAATCCAGCCTGGTCCTCGTGTACCAAAGAGCGCATGTGCCCCAGCAGCCTCGATGCCAATATGCTGCTCAGTATCTTATAATCGACCGTCAGCATTGATAAAGGTCGGTAGGACGCCGGGTCGGTCGATTCTCTTCCAGGCTTGAGGAGGGGAACCACTAAGGCCTCACACATCGAGCCGGGGAGGCGACCCAACCGCTTCGCCTCTCTGTAGACTATCAACAGCCGAGGCGCCAAGAGGTCAGCGTAGGCGGAGTAGAATTCAACCGGGAGGCCATCCAGGCCTGGGGTCTTATTCCTCGCCATCCCTTTAATGGCACTACGAATTTCACCTAGTTCGATGTCGGAGCCCAGAGCCTTTGCTACTTCCGGCTCCAGCGTTGGCAACTCTAGGGGTTGCAGGTATTCGTCAATCAGGTCGGGGTCCCTGGCAGAGCTACTGCGGTACAGTTGTTCATAGTAGCACAGGTAGCAGCCCAAAATCTCCGGCTGAGTGTGCACCTCAGACCCCTCCGCCGTGCGCATGGACGTCGTCAGAGAGGTCCGGCGCGTAGGATTGGCTAGCCACGCTAATAACGCGCCCGACCTATCCCCCTCTGTGAGCGACCTAGTAGTGTAGGCCTTATAGTCGAAGCAGCGCAGCTGTTCGACCTCCGCCGCCTATGTCTCTCTCGCCGCCGCCGTGCGCTCCTGGAGTTCAGGATGACCGGGGCGGCGAAGTTCCATCTCGCGGAGCTTCCGATCAGCCGCAGCCAAGTCATCAAGGATGACTCGCCGCATGCCCACTTTTTTAGAAATGCAGTAGCCCCTGATCACCACCTTAAAGGCGTCCCACTCTAACGCTCTCGATCCCGCAGTACCCCCATTGGATGCGAAATACTCCGAGATTTTGTCCTCCAGGTCCGCCTTAAAGACTAGGTCCTCTAAGATCTCCGGGCGCATTTTCCAGGTGGGCACATTAGGAACACCGGGAAACCAACGAAAGTCCATCAAGAGGGGGTTGTGGTCTGAGATGGTCCTGGTCAAATATTCAGAGCGGACCGCTGCGGATACCAACTCCACCGATCCCAGAAACCCATCCAGTCGCACGCGCAACTCATGTAGGCCAGAGAAATAGGAGTAGTCTCTAGTGTCGGGGTGCTGTGCCCTCCAGATATCCGTGAGCCCCCAGTGCGTCTGCCATTCCTTCCTCCCTTTTGCCACCCGGCGAACTGGGGAGTCTGGGAGGGGGGGTGCGAGCGGTCGGCCTCTACGTCCACTACTGAATTAAAATCACCACCGAGTAGGAGGGTCCCCGAGAAGAAGTGGGCCAACGAACCCGATAACCCGGAGAGGAAGGCAAGCTGGTCCACATTAGGCGCATAAATGCAGCAAATGTTCAAGTCCCTACCCCCCAGCATGCCTGAGAGAGCCACGTAGCGACCCTCTGGATCCACCACTGATTTCGTAACCTGAAAGGGAACCCCAGCCCTGATCCATATTAGCGCCCCCCTTGCATACGCTGAGTACGAGGTATAGAAGACCTGCCCTCTCCGCCTTCTGCTTTGTTGAGATGAGTCTCCTGCAGCAGCGCTATCTGCACCCCTCTATGCACTAGATAAGCGTGAACTTTGTGCCGTCTAGACATAGTGTGAAGCCCCCGTACATTCCAAGTGATGCATTTCACATTAGCAATATCAACCATTGTCCCATACTGTCCGTTCCGGGTTTCCCCACCAAGGCCCCAACAAAGAACGAGCGACAGTCAATTCAACACTGATGGCGGCCATTTTCCCCAACAAAAAGACAACTCCCGTTTGAAACAAACCCCTACCCACCCTCCCCCGAACAGGACCCAAATAGTGCCATCTAGTTCCCATCCAAACCATACCCCCACAATCCCACAATCCCCGACTAATCCTGCGGTCGCCACTGCAGGAAGGCCTTAAGGGCTAGGTGCGGGCTGGGCGCCGGTAATGGGCCCTCGATTCTCGGACTGCCGAGACTAGATTGAGCCCAAAACAAAAAGCTACAGCTCGATCGGGCCCCCCCCCCCTCCACCGGAGACTACAATCAATCGCTTTCCCTACCACATCCGCCTCAAACCCCCACCCAAATGGAAGTAGCTCACCCAGTCAACCCTGTCCATCCAGCATGCCCTCAGCCGGCAAGTGGACACTATCGGTCTCTGATTCCTCCGTGTCTGTTTGCGCCCCCTCGCCTCCATGTCCCGATTCCTCGATAATGGGGCCACCTTGTGAACCAGACAGAGTAGACACCATCTCCAGCCCTCCCCGCCGCTCCGCCAATGTCTCCACAGTCGAAGGCCTGCCTGGCTTGCCGCGGCGGCTGCGAAGCCTTTTGGAACGACGTTGTTGCCCAGGTTCCACAGCCAGCTGAGACGACGAGCCAAAACCATCTTTGCCAGCCCTATAGAGTTCGAGCCAGTTGCAGACTTCCTCCGGGGAATCGAAGAACTGGGTTTTGTCGTCAATGATAATGCGGAGCCTTGCAGGAAAAAGGAGCGAATATTGGATGCCCTCTCTCCGGAGTTCGCGCTTGATCGCCAGGAAAGAAGCCCGTTTGCGCTGGGTCTCGTATGTGTAGTCCGGGAAAATGTTCACCTGGCTATTCTCCACCTGATAAGGGCCGTTGTGCCTGGCGGCATTGAGGATGAGGTCTCTGTCCCGAAAGTGCAGCAAACGCGCCACCACCGGTCGCGGGGCACGGCCCTGTTGCGGCGGCCTCGCCGGCACTCTGTGTGCCCATTCCAGGGTGTAGAAGGAGGACAGACCCTCAGGGGCCACTGTGTCCCGGAGCCAAGCTTCCAAGTAGGCCACCATGTCGCCATCTTCGATCTTTTCCGGCAGGCCCACCACCCGAATATTGTTCCGCCTATTGCGTCCTTCAGCATCCTCCGCCCGTCTCTCCAAGGCCTCGATCCGGGACAGGGCATCCTTCATTGTCGCGGCCAGAGTCTTCTGTGCCAGTTCCAAGACCTTCACTGAGCTCTCCACCTCCTTAACTCTGTCCGAGAGCTTGCCGTGGTCTGCCCTGAGGAGGCCCAAGCTCGTCGCAACCTGGGCGATGTCTTGCTGTAGGGCCGAGCGCGTGGTTGCGATCGCCTCCAGGACCCGGTCAAATTGTTGTTGTAAGTGGGGACCACCAGAGCTCTCCGGGTCTCCTCGTTCATCCTTATCCGGCGCCTCCGTATCCGAAGCGGCTGGGGTGGTCCCCTTGGGCCCCCTCGGTTTTCCCATGGCGGTTGAGTCCCGTGGAGAAAAGTTCGTCAGAGGCACCGCCGAGTGCGGGCGTCGACTATGTCGCTCCTGGCACGCAGTCGTTGTGCCGAGGGTCGCCGATCGCCGTCGCCAGGGCCCGCTGCTCCTCCGCAACTTCGGGCCGTGCCACCGCCGTGTCGTCGGAGGCCAATGAGGGGGAGGCGGGGACGATCGGCGCCAGGTCGGGCAGGCCCGCCTGGCCGATGAGGATCTGGAATGAGAGTCACCAGTGCCGCCGGAGACTCTGTGGCGCCAGGGCGCTGTGCTGCCCATGAAGTTCAGCCACTCGATCGGGGGCAGTCAGGTGCGGCTCGTGGGACCGTCTTCACACAAAGGACCTCCGGTCGTCCGTGTTCTGATTTCAACGAAAATTCGGCTAACAGTCCGTCTGGGGACGGCCACCGTGCCCGGATCCTTCCAAATCGTCAACAAGACTAACGTGTCTCGGGGAGATAGGATGTAGAGAGGATGCGCTGTGCCCTGCTATGCTCCCACGGGTCTAGGGTCCCGGCCAAGCAATCGAGAAGGTCCGAGCCCCATCTTGGGTCCCACTCCGCGGACCCCTGAGCTTCGGTTTTTCGTCGGAACAACCGGTTTTCGAGTATCACCGGGCGTCCCAGCAGGTCCCCACTGGTCTGATCATCGATTTGCGGGGGCCGGGGTGCCCCGCGGACTCCGATCTGCAGGATCAAAGTGGGCTCAGTCCCGGAGCCAAGCTCTCAGGCGACCATCGCCATCGGCGTCCAAGCCACGCCCCCATTATAGCATTTACCTTGTTATAAAAGTCTGAAGAATCAACACAAATTCTCAATTAGTTTTACTCAAGAACCCATGTGGGAATAGATCTCCAAATGTTGTTAGTGATATATTCTTGTACTCAAAGTATATTCTCTTTTACTTTATTCTGTGTCATATGTATGAACAATTTCCAGTTGACAAAGCACCCATTCCTGTGTGGTGTCATTAGAACGTTTATCTTCCAATAAAAACACACTGAAGGAAGTCATATTCAACGCAGTGAGCTATAACTTTAATGTGGGACTGGAGCATTATATGTCTCCAGAAGGCAGTCACTGCCATCAACCTCAAGCTGTTGCTGATATCCTACTTGACTGAAGTGTAGTTTTAAGGTATAACTACCTCAAATCTAAAACTGCTTCTTGCAGCACACAATGAGATTTGCTGAAGCTCACTGTACTGTTAATACAATATTGTACAGATTTTGATATTTCTCTGAGGACAATACTGGAGGCTAGGACTCTTCTGAAGTATGAAGCACTCAGATAGGGATAATTTGCTGCATGAATTAGGATAATTAATTAAAAGTCCTATTTTAACACATCTTATTTGAATGAATATCTTGATTAATGAACACTCAGCAATTATGTTTCTTTGAACTCAGTGTCATTGTCAAACAACTACAGATTGTAAATCTGTACTTGCAGGGCATACCTTTGCACAGGGGTTTACGTAAGATTGTAGGTAATTCAGAAAGGTTTCTCAGTGTATATATTGAAGTCAACAAAAGCTGCAAGGAGAAGGGCACAGTTAAAGCATCAAGCATTCTATACTTTCATGTATTGTTGAGCTGCCACACATTCTCTCTCCAGCATATGGTAGTTTGGGTGCTAAATAACATGTGTTTTTGTAAAGCTCACATCTACCTGTGGAGTTCTTTGGACTTATAGGAGATATTTTTTATTACTCAACTCAGTGGCACTCATTTTTGTGCTGCCTGTGGATGAAAGGTTGAGTGTGCCAGTGAACATATTTGCCTATGAATAGGGTGCTAAGTAAGGACAGATCAATGCAGTAGATAGGTTAGTCTAAGAACAATGCTAAGAGGATCACCTACTTTCTCTTTCCCTTAAGTTAGTAATTGTAATGTTATATAGCAGTGCTTTCCAAACTTTTTAGAACCACAACCCAATTTTTAGAAGGCAAATATTGACAACCCACCTAGCTTTAATGGACATGAGATGTTGTTTATCAATATAATCGAAGCTTTGAGTGCTTGCATACCGTCATTTACAGAAAGCACATTTTCCTTTGAAGTGGCGACTAATTTACACATGCATACAGCTTTATTGATAAAACTACATCGCACAAAATTAATAATCTGTGGGTGGGTTTCAATGATTATTTATCATTCATACATCACAAAGTAAAGGCTCTTTATTTGTTTTTATCCTAATAAAATATTTGTTGCTGTCGCCCTTCAGAATGACAACAAAAGTGTTTTATTTTTGCTTTCCTAACTGCTGAATGTGTAAAGTTGATTTATAGGTATTTACATTTTGCTGTGTACAAATAAATGACATACAACAGCCTTTTCTTTCAAACTCCCTTCTATGCCAGCAAAACTGTCAAATAATGAATTTTACTTTTCTCTCGCTGGCGGGAAATTGAGAGGTACCTGTAAACACCAATCCCCATGTTAACAAATAAACAGCAATTTGTCAGAAGACATAGCCAAATATTTGACCTCTGCCTGTGATGCACAGCAAATGTAACAAAATGAATACAGAGTTTAAAGGCATTTTAATGCTGGTACTTTTATGACCCACTAAACACGAGATGGCGACTCACCAGTGCGTCACACACCACAGTTTGTGAAACACCCTCCTCTAGGGAAAATGGTGCTACTGAAGTACATATTAGCGTGTAACTAAGGAAATTAAATTATCATAATCTATTATAGGCCAAAACAATAAATCTGTGTTTTCTGTTTCTCCTTTACTTTTTATTTCAGACTGCTGATGAGGAGATGGAAATCTGCGAGGTAAAGCAAAACCTTTGCTTGGATGGCTCATTTATTAACTCTACTACTAAAAGCTCTTCTACCTCAGCGCTGAGACACCTAAGGGTATTTGTGTGCTTAAAATAAATTGCATAAATAAATAAATAAAAGCACATCAGCAAATGAGTGCTTTTTCCAGTGGGTTTACATGAATGTCACACTAAAATCAACAGCAACTTTATAGTTTTATAACTATTTGGACATAGTGCACACAATACATTCTTCTTCTTCTTCTTCTTATTTTATTTATTGTTTCGGCTGACAGCCTTACAATATATTAAAAAAGAAAAACATGCCATATAGGGACAAGTAAAAAAAAACATGCGCCCTTCAACCTATCAATAAATTCATTAAAAAAATAAATAAATACAAAAGTGACTTTTCACTGAGGGCACACGTCCTAAGAAGAAGATAATTGTTGAATTCTTCAACCATAGTAAAGTGCAAGTGCAATGGGAAAGGGTACATATTACCGTCAGAGGCAACCTCCTAAATATAAACATATACATCACTGTGGTTAAAAACTTTAAAAGTTAAGAATTTACTTTTCTTCCAGTTGTGAGCGGTTTTTCCCCCATCTAAGAAGTAAAAGTGCAGTGCAAAGAAATATTGCACAATTATTCGACGTATACATACAACTATGGTATGTTCCCTGAGTTCCTCTGGCATAATAAGGTACAATTGCCTTGGGGAAGGTGAATATTACAGTTGAAGGTCACCTCCTAAATATACCACTATTAGTTATGGAAACATAGGGAGTTAAGGATTGTCTCTTTCCAGTTGTAAACAGTTTGTCCATCCACCTAGGAAGTAAGAGTGTGGTACTTTAAAGTAGTGCAAAGTTATTCTACTGATAGATACAATTATAATTAGGGCTGCAGGTTTTATGGTATTTATTTTTTTAGTATTTCCGTCTGTATTTATCCATATTTATTTTTTGACCACTTTATCTGTATTTATCCATATTTATCTTGTGTTTTGCGAATAAATAAAGTTGTAAAACTACATTTCCATATTTATTTAACCAATAGATGCACACTCATACTTTGATGTCTGTCTGTTTTAGCTATTTAAGCTGCCAAATATTATATAACAAAACATCCACTGGTAAATATTAGCATTATACCACAAATGTATTTAATGAAATTGCATCCTGCTTTTTTACATTTCCCATGCTGTCCATCTGCTCAGCTGTTGACTGATAATTCAAGAAAAACAGCACAGTCATTTAAAAGTAGCCCCTTTTTCCGTATTTATCCATATAAATACAGACAGAAAACGCATTGTTTTATGTCTGTATTTATCTGTAAAAATCCCCAAAAAATGGAAAAACGGGAGCCTTAATTATAATGTGTTCTACATTAGTAAACACAAAGTTTATAAAGCTTACCTACTTGAACATAATCCTAGAGTAATGTGCAACTCTTTCAAGCATGGCCGCGTAACCCATAAATATGGCGCTAAAGTGGTAACCACATTAACAGCATCTGATTTGATACATACAGTCTTTGCTGGTTTCACACATCTGACCCCGTAGTGTTTGAAAAGGGGAAGAAGTCATCTACGCCGGGCAGCTACATATTTTTTGCAAAGCATCATAAAATGGATTAAATTATCCAGACCACCAACACTCAAAGCAATCGAATCGGCCATCAAACATATATACACCTATCAGTAAATCCCTAGTTGGGAGGATACCTAGCCGGAATGTTAAATACAGTGTTCGCTTAAATTCAGGCTATACCATGTCCAGGTATTCTGGTCATGAAAGATCACAGGTGTTATTAAAGTAAATACTCATCAAGGATCCCGGCTTTAGCTCCCAGAATTTTTTTATCTGCACATAATCATGGTACCGTTCTTTAATCGTAGCTGCAGTATCCTGTCTAACACTTTCAGAAGCATCCCACAGAGATATCAACTGTAATTCCTTAAACCTTTTTTGTGCATGTGACGACCATGTATATCCTCGACAGGGCAACTGGCTATGACTTCCTCAAGAGTTTTTAAAAAGACTGTGATCTTAGGGTTTCTTACCAATCTCACTCAGTATATATTTGGCCTGAGAGCAATAGTTTCTGATATCGGTATAAAATTAAGCTCTGCGTACTGTTCCACTAGAAGGGTATGTAGGCAAAACTCCAGAAATTACGGAGGAAATTGCTCTCAGCAATTTGGAGTGGGCAGACATTCCAGAATCCCCATAATTTTGCACCATACAGTGCCGTTACCACTGCCCTTTGCTTATATATTTGTAAAATAACACTTATACTTCTGGCACCAGCTGCAGGATATCTTTTTTGACCTGGAAGGGTGCAGTGCACTCCCCTCCGGCCCGTACCTTACTTTGGCTGTATTATCAATATGCAGAGCCTGTATGGCCTTTACTAGTGAGGAGCCAGCACCCAAGTCCTTCGAAGATGTCCACAGCTTCTCTCTATCTACTAAATGAAAAGCTGCTTTCAAGTCCACAAATATTAGGTACAGCGATGTCATCCTCCCCATCGTAAACTTATAAGAGATCGTTTATAACCAGAGAGCCTGATCAATGGTGCCAATGCCAGGCCTAAACCCAGCTTACACTTCAGTCAAGATGTTATAAGCATCGACCCACCCCTGGAGTCGGTTGAGCAGAATTTACTCCAGAATTTTTCCTTCACCATCTAGAAGGGAGATCAAATGGTAGTTGTATGAACTGGATTAATCACCTTTCTTATGGATCAGCACAATAACAGCCGAACGCCATGAAGGGGGAACAGCATTTCCAGCAAGTGCTGATTAAACACTTTAGTAAGGATGCTACCCCATTAGTCCAGCTCTTCGCAATATATTTTGGTGGGCACCACGTCAGGGCCTAGGGCTTTGTATTTCTTTACATCAGTCAGGACTCTCACCACCTCTGGTACAAAAATATCAATGATGCTTGGTTAGTGCACAAACATTGTTAGTGCGTCCCTGTAGTTGGGCACACCTTTAGGTTTTGCCCACATTTTTTGCAGTTTTTTTCCTGCGCCGCCTCCTTTAATGCTACCCAGAGGGTCAGTTGATATTGCAATTTCTTAGTTCTCAGGAGGTGTATATATAATCCGTCCTACACTCTCTAAATAGTAATTTGCTGTATAGGCTACGGTGTTGTTGTACTAAAGCAGATAATACAACTCCCTTCATTCTATAGCATTCCTCATCATACCAAGTAACCCATTTGCTCCTTTTCGCACCAACCATCAAGGCGTCTGCAGGCCCAATGGGCTTTGACCACAGGGCCTTCAGCTCCTCTGACATCTTTTTGTAGGCTACTTGGGTTATACCATTATCACCATATAGAAAATTCAGAATTACAGAACCATTAATTACTATACTCTCCAGCAATGGCAGTATTTGTAGAAATTTTTCCCTGCTCCATCATATGTTTTTCTACAGTTCGATGCCACTCTTCCAATGGGCTGTTTTTGACAACTCCCTCATGCACGATTCTAGGCAAAGTACCACAGAATCATGATCACTTCCACTCTCGTGACAACTTTCATATCGTGCACATATTCCCAGCACTCTATATTGAATGAAATATAATCTATTATAGAAGCGCTTCTCCCATTGTTAACGGTTACTCTAGCAGTACTATCTGAGGGGGTGGGACCATTAATAAAACACAGGTAGCAGTTTATCAGAAGCTCAGGGAATACACCTCTCTTCTTAGTGGATTAAATATTGCTCAAGGCAATAGATAACATTTAATACCATCTCATAAATATAAAAAGATGGTCTAATGTTCTAGTGATATAACATAAGACAATGTCATCACTACATTTTAAAGAATACCAAGATAGCATTTTATGATTATAGCATTTACCATGTTATGAAAGTCTGATTAATACTTACACATTTTCCATGAGAGAAATGATCTCCCACTAACTTACACATGCATACAATTTTACTGATAAAACTATATCCCACACCAATAATAATGTGTGGTCAGGTTTCAGGGAATATTTTTAGCATTTGTGCATCACGAAGAAAAAAGGCTATTGATTTTTTTTATCCTATAAAAATATTTGTTTCCGTTGCACTTCAGAATGACAAAGAATGACAAAGAAATTGCTTTATTTTTGCTTTCCTAACTGCTGAATGTGCACAGGTAATTTACAGTTATTTACATTTTGTTGTGTATTACAAATAAATGACATACGACAGCCTTTTTTTAAACACCCTATACCACAGCAAGATTTACAAATAATACATTTTCTTTTTCTTTCTCTTACGAGAAATTGAGAGGAGTTTGTAAATCCCCATGTAAACAAAATGTGTCAGAAAACATAGCCAAATATTTGATCTCTGTCTTTGATGGACATCAAATGTGACAAAATGAATACAGAATTAAAAGACATATTTATTGCTTGTACTTTTATGACCCACCAAACATTGGCTGGTGACCCAAAAGTGGGTCATGAACCACAGTTTGAGAATAACCGTTTTATATTGAAAACAAATAAATCAATTTTTCCTGTTTCTTCATAATTTTTTATTCTAGAAAGAGTGTGAGGACTGGGACATGGAAAATGACGAGGTAAAGAAAAAACATTATTTGGACTCCTCATTTATTATCTCTACTACTCCAAGCATATCAGCAAAAGAGTCATTTTGAATGAATGTCACATTAAAATAAGCAGCACCATTCTAGTTGTATAACTATTTGGAGATCGTGCACACAGTAGAAAACATTTAATGCCATCTCATAATGACAAAAAGAGGGTCGATATTCTAGTGGTTTAGTAACACAAGACTTCACTACATTTTAAATAATGTTAAGATAGCATTTGAAGATTAAAGCATTTACCTTGTTATGAGAGTCTGATTAATACACACAAAAACTCAATTAGTTTTAGTCAAGAACCAATGTGAGAAATGATCTCCAGATATTGATAATGGTATATTTACTTTTACTTTATTCTTTGTTATATGTGTGAACAATTTCCAGTTGACAAAGCACTAACCCTGGGTTGAGTTTGCGGAGCTGCGCTATGCGTAGTTCCGCGAAGTGGTACAAAAACTGTGCAGCGCTACGCGGGCTTCACCGAAACGGACCATACACAATTTCTCATCGCGGGTTGTTTCTCATTGGAAGTGTTCGCGAGCATACGCGACCACTCGCAATGAGAAACCTGACCCACCCGCGTTGAGAAATGTCACCGGGATGTTTATTTTCCACGCTCGCGCTCTTCAACTTGATGTTGACGATTGTGAACAAGGGAAATTTTTGCTGGGAGGTTGATTGTCCTCGCTCGCGTCACCAACATGACGTTGACGAGCGTGAGCGAGGAAAAAACTCCGCTCCACGATGGTATCTCCGCGAGCGGAGTGTAGTGCGCAGTTCGGGAAATACTGCAAACTCCGCTAGCGGAGTGGAGTTCACCACCCAGGGTTACAAAGTATTGTTGTCAATAAGAAAGTTTATCTTCCAAGAAAACACATTGAAGGAAGTCATATCTATAACATTAATGTGAGGCAGGAGCATTGTATGTCTCCAGAAGGCAGTCATTGCCATCAACTCAAACTCTTGCTCTTGCGTTGACTGAAATGTAGTTTAAGGTATTACTACCTCAAATCTAAAACTGCTTCTGGCAGAACACAATGAGACTTGATGAAGCTCACTGTACTGTTAATACAATAATGTACTGATTTTTACATTTCTCTAAGGAGAATACTTCGGACTACGACTCCTCTGAAGTCTAAAGCACTCAGATAGAGATAATGTGCTGCATGAATAAGGATAATTGATTAAAAGACCTATTTCAATACATCTTATGTGAATGAATATCTTGATTAATGAACACTGAGAAGTTATGTCTCTTTTTACTCAGTGTCAATGTGAAACAACTACAGACCCAGATTCACAAAACTAGTTTGTAAATCTGCACTTGCAGGGCATACCTTTGCACGGGGTTTACATAAGATTTTAGGTAATTCAGAAAGGTTTGTCAGTATATATATTGAAGTCAACAAAAGTTGCATGGAGAAGGGCCAGGGTAAAGCATCAAACACTTAAAGCATCAAACATTCTGTGCTCTCATGTACTACTGCGCTGCCACACATTCTTGCTCTCCAGCACATGGTAGTTTGGTTGTTAAATAACATGTGTGTTTGTAAAGCGCACATCTATCTGGAGATTTCTTTGACTTATAGGAGATATTTTTTGTTACTCAACTCAGTGGCACTCAATTTGCACTGCGCGTGGATGAAAGGTTGAGTGCACCAGTGAGGATATTAGCCTATGAATGGGGTACTAAGTAAGAAGAGATCACTGCAGGGGCTACTTTAGTCTAAAGCCCATAAGTACAATGCAAAGAAGATCACCTACTTCGTTGTAGGAAAGTAGGATCTGCTGTTATGGTTACCCCTAATTTTTGCTTGATGTAATGCGGTTTCCGACTAGTCTGACTGGGATCCTGCTGATCAGGACCCATCAATTGGTATGGTAAGTGTTATGTACATCCTAGATTGGACACTGGTGTACACTTATCAGTCCCCAGTATATGGTACTAAGGTACCCAGGGGTCTCCCATGGGTTAAAACATGTATTATGCCACCCATGAGAGACCACTCTAACTGTAACTATAGGCCAGCCACTGCAGCCTGTGTAAGCTAGTGCTAGCACCAATTACAAAAGATATATTTTACCTCTATCTTACCTCAATGCACTTAAAACCTATAAGTTACCCCTACAACAGACCTTTTAATCCTGAAGGCAGGGTGCTTGGTTCTAAGTGTGAGGATGGCCCTGCATGAGGAGGACACCCCTACAGCCTACGAGGTTCATTCTCCCAGGTTGTAAGTTAGACAGCCATATAACATATAGAGGGGCAACGTGTCATTATTCGATGACCACCTCAAAACTGGCTGTAATGTACCCTATCATGTTTGGTATCCAACATGTTGAAATCATACCCCCACAACCATAAACGGTGTGGGAGGTATGATTCCATACACCGTAAAGCACCTCCAGGATGACATCACTGCTCCCAGTACTAGTCTTCTTGATCTGGAGAGCACAACATGGCTGCTGCAAACAAGAGACAAGATTCTGCCCTCCTGCACTGAACCAATCTCGAGCAGGTAAAGGCAGAACAATAGGTATCCTGCCACATGGAGGTGTGACCACCTCCCAGACAGGGTTTAAAGTATTGGGGCTGGGTGGGAGTGCTTGCCAGCACCACTTAGTCTATTTGAAGGGCACAGTTGGTGCCCTCCTTGCATAGTTCAGTTCACACCAGCTCAGAGAGCTTTTGGCCCCCACTCTGGCGTGAAACTGGACAAAAGACATGATAGTATCCTCCCCACTATCCAACCCCTCCCTTGGGAGGGAACCCTGAATCATCCCAACCCTTTCCTAAGGATACGTAAGGGCTTACCTGAGGGTGGGTCCCTAGATTTGTTGTGCGAAAAGATAAATTTTAAACACCACTTCTTCTTCAACCGTCTGGGCACTCTGGACTTAGCTGGACTTCACCCTGGCGTCAAGGCTGCAACAAGGAAGACTCCTGCTGCTTCTGATCTCCTCACCCTGCTCGTCTGCTACAACGTCCATGCCTGTGCATCATACAGTAACCTTCCAAAGCCTGTGGGCATCCAAGATACCTAAAGGAATCTCCCTTCAAATGATGGAGTCACTCCCATGCATCCACAGGCACTGCAACTAAGCTGATTGGTCTTGTGATCCTGGACTCCCATGGGCTCTGAAAGGCTCAGCAGCACAGGTGGTGGTTCTCCACATCCCTCAAGGCCTGCCCTGTCCTCTCACCAAGTTTGAGTTCAGTATCTCTCGTTCGAGCCACAGGAACCGAACCCTGTGCACTTCGTCGACTTGCAGTTGCAAAGGCTTGTTTGCTTCCTTCCACCAAGATGTTCAGGCTCCAAGTAGCCCCAACCTCGAGCATCTCCATGGACCAAGTTCTTTGTCCTAACCACATCACTTGCACCTTGGTCCTGCATCTTTAGTGAGCTGCTTGAGTTCCTCATGCAACTCCAGTGCCTCTGACCTGTGGGTACTTTTGACAGGCATATTTGAATTCTTTGAGCTCCCCTGATTGTTTGGGGCCTGCCCTGACTCCCCTGCTTGTAGTGAGTCTCCTGGACCTTTATGGTTCCGACATTGTAATTTCTTCGACTTCTACATTGGTTGCAGTTGTCAAGGCTTGTTGGTGTTCCCAACAGATACTGACCCCTTAACTCTCGACATCTGGAGAGGGAAAGCTGGTACCCAGCTCCTGGTTGTCCACAGCAGTGCCTGATCTGCACAACTGTAGTTTCAAAGTAAACATCAGCCTCCCTGCAACACTTCCTAAATCCACCTTTGGGTTCCACTGGACACTTTCCCTTTCTCCAGCAGTGGCATCTTCCTACATTGAGTTTGACAGCCGTTTCCGATGCCATTTCACACCTATGCACCCGGCTTCCCTGGTGTAGGTATCCTTGTTCCTAGTGTATCCACGGGGTGGGATGGGGTGGCTCTCCAACCTTCTGTCTTCCATGGGGTTTCTTCAGGGTCCACTGGAAAGGGTCCTTCTCTAAACTTTCAACCACGACTTACCATTGAATTGCATTGATCCAGCCGTCGTGTTCCCACTCTGCACACGGCCTACGCGGGGTTTCTGGTTATTTACCTTGGGTAGTTCCTTGGGTCCCCAGCACTGCTACATCATCTGGGTATAGTCTTAACATGAGTCATGGTTCGCATACCAATATTTTAGTATATGGTTTGGTCTCCCCCTGGTGGCCTCTGTGTATTTCGAGCTGCTTACCTGATTCTATTGAAAAATATTGTGTGCATTGTGTATGTCTCCGGTTATGAGATATCTGTGTGTGTTAGTGAGTGTCTTATAATAAATATATATTTTTATAAATATACTGTGTGGTTCTTTTTTCACTTAATCTGTACCTATAGGATTATGTTCTGGTAAAACAAGCTGCTTTACACTACGCCTAGACTAAGCCTGAAGGCTGCTCTCCACAGCTACCACTTTGAGAGCTTTCTAAAGTTGCCTAAGACCACTAAATCACCATAATGGTTATCTGCATTGGTGCAGGGTGCCCACTTACAGAAGTGTGCATCATATACCAAGCCAGCTTCTCACATTCATCTTTTCTTTAAGTTAACATTTTTTAATGTTTTATAGCAGTGCTTTCCCAACTTTTTAGAACCACAACCCAATTTTTATGAAGCAAATATTGGCAACCCACCTAGCTTTAATGGATATAAGATGGTGTTTATAATTATAATAGAAGCATTGTGTAGTAACACACTCTTATTTAAATAAAGCGCATTTTCCTTTAAAATGGCCACTAAATTACATATGCATACAGATTTACTGATAAAACTAAATCGCCCAATTGGTAATGTGTGGTCTGGTTTCATTGATTATTTATAATTTCTTCATCACAGAGTAAAGGCTCTGGATTTACTTTTATCCTACTAAAATATTTGTTTCCATCGCACTGCAGAATTGCAACAAATATGCTTTGTTTTTGTTTTCTTAACTGTTGAACGTGTACAGTTCATTTACAGGTATTTACATTTTGTTGAATATTAAATAAAGGAAATACTACAGCCTTTTCTTCCAAACTCCCCGTACCCCAGCAAGATTGTCAAATAATTCATTTTACTTTTCTCTCTCTGACGGGAAATTGAGAGGAGTTTGTAAACTCCAATCCTGATGTTAGCAAAATAAGCAACAATTTGTCAGGAGACATATCTAAATATTTGACCTCTGCTTTGACGCAAAGCAAATGTGACTAAATGAATACAGCATTTAAAGGCATTTTTATTGCTTGTACTTTTCTGACCCACCATACATTGGCTGGCACCCAACCAGTAGGTCACGGACCAAAGTTTGTGAAACACCATTCTATTGTGAGAATGGTACCACCGAAGAACCTGTGTGCATATTTGAGTATAACTGAGAGAATGCAATTATCTTAATCCATCATAGGGCAGAACAATAAATCTGTGTTTTCTGTTTCTCCATTATTTTTTATTCCAGACTTCTGACATGGAAATTGATTAGGTAAGGCAAACCATTGCTTGGATGGTTCATTTAATAACTCTACTAATAAAAGGACAGCAGCAAAATGGTGATTTTTCCAGGTACCTTTGAATGAATATCACATTGAAATCAACAGCAACATTCTAGTTGTATAACCATTTGGAGATAGTGCACACAGTAGATAATATTTAATACCATCTCACAATTACTAAAAGAGGGTCTGATGTTCTAGCGATAAAAAAACATCAGTGAATGTCATCAATAAATTATAAAGAATGCAAAAATAGCATTTTAAGATTATAGCGTTTACCTAATAATGAAAATCTGATTAACAAGCACTGAGACACCCCAGGGTATTTGCATGCTACACAAGTTGCCTAAACATAAACATAAAACTCACAAATTCTCAATTAGTTTTAGTCAAGAGCCCAAGTGAGAAATGATCTCCAAATCTGGTTAATGGTTTATTCCAGTACTCAAAGTACCTTCTCGTCTACGTTATTCTGTGTCATATGTATGAACGGTTTCTAGTTGATCAAAGGATCCATTTCACCTTTGTTGTCAATACAAAAGTGTATCTTCCAAGGAAAACACGCTGTAGGATATCATATTCTATGCAGTGAATTATAACTCTACTGTAAGTATGAACCATTGTATGGCTCTAGAACCCAGTCATTGCCATCAACCTCAAGCTCTTGCTAATACTCACTTGAATGTAGTTTTAAGGAATCACTAACTCACATCTAAAACTCTTTATGGTAGCACCCAATAAGACTTGCTGAAGCTCACTGAACTGTTAATAAAATATTGTACTGGTTCTGACCTTTCTCCAAGGACAATACTTGGAACTAAAACTTCTCTAAAGTACAAGGCACTCATTTTGGGATATTGGGCTTAAAGAGTTAGGATACTTGATTTAAAGTCTAATTTTAATACATCTTATGTGAAGGAATATCGTGATTAATGAACACTGAGATAATTACTCTTTTTTCACTCAGAGTCAAAGTCAAACAACAACAGACTGAGATTCACAAACTAGTTTGTGAATCTGCATTTTCAGGGCACACCTTTCCATATCGGTTTATGTAAGACTTTAGGGAATTCACAAAGGTTTCTCAGTGTATATATTGAAGTTAGCAAAAGCTGCATGGTGAAGGGCCTAGTTAAAGCATCAAGCATTCTGTACTCTCATGCATTGTTGAGCTTCTACACATTCTCTCTCTCCAGCACATGGTAGTTTGGGTGTTAAATAACATGTGAGTTTGTAGAACACACATCTATTTGGAGATTTCTTGGACTTATAGAAGATATTTTCTGTTACTCAAATCAGTGGCACTCATTTGTGCACTGCCCGTGTATGAAAGGTTGCGCTCACCACTACAGATTGTTGCCTGTGAATGGTGTGCTAAAGAAGTACAGATCAATGCAGTAGATAAGTTAGTTATAAGCCTGTAAGTAGAATGTGAAACGATTAATTACTTTATTTTTCCCTAATAATAATATTATTGTTATATAGCAGTGCTTTCCAAACTTTTTAGAAAGAAGACACAATTTTTAGAAATCCGATATTGATAACCCACCCAGCTTTAATGGACATGAGGTCGTTTTTTTCAATATCATAGAAGAATCGTGTGAGAGTGCACTGTCATGTAGATAAACCACATATTCCTTTGAAGTGGCCACTAAATTTCACATGCATACTGTTTTACTGATAAACTATATTGCACACAAATTATAATGTGTTTGTCAGAAGAGGTAGCCAAATATTTAACCTCTAGCTTTGATGCACAGCAAACGCGAAAAAATGAATACAGCCTTTAAAGGATTATTTATTGCTTGTACATTCATGACAAACAAAATATCAGGTGGCAACCCACCAGTGGGTCAGGAACCACAGTTTGAGTAACACCATTCTACGGGAAGCTGTGTACATATTGGAGTATAACAGAGGAAATGAAAATATAAACCATTAAAGTCCAAAACAATAAATCTGTGTTTTCTGTTTCTCCCTTATTTTTTACTCCAGACTTTTGACAAATTGACGAATTGACGAATTGGACAGGACAGTGACTGGGTAAGAAAAAACTATTGCTTGTATGGTTCATTTATTAAGTCTTCTAATAAAAGCACTTCAGCAACAGAGTGATTATTCCAGGCTGTTTTGAATGAATGTCACATTATAATCAGCAACTTCCTAGTTGTATAACTATTTGGAGAAAGTGCACACAGTAGATAACATTTAATACTGTCTCATAAATACTAAAAGAGGGTCTGATGTTTAGTCATTTAATAACACCAGACAACGGCATCACTACATTTTAAAGAATGCCAAGGTAATATTTTAAGTTTATATAATTTAACTTGTTATGAAAGTCTGATTAATACTAACAAATTCTCAAATAGTTTTAGTCAAGAACCCATACGAGAAATGACCGCTACATGTGGTTAATGTTATATTCCCGTATTCAAAGTACATTCTATTCTACGTTATTCTGTGTCATATAAGGAAACAGTTTCCAGCTGACCAAAGCATCCATTCCACAACTGTTGCCAATTAGAAACTGTGTCTTCCTAGAAAAACACACTGAAGGATGGCAAATTCTCTGCATTGAATTATAGCACTAATGTAAGGATGGATGATTGCATGACTTTAGAAAGTAGTCATTGTCATCATCCTCCAGCTCTTGCTAATACCCCACTTGAGTGAAGTGTTATTTTAAGGAATCACTATCTCACATCTAAAACTGTTTCTGGCCGCAAACAATAAGACTTGCTGAGGCTCAATGAACTGTTAATACAATAATGTACTGATTCTGACCTTTCTCCGGGGACAATACGTGGGACTATAACTTCTCTGAAATATAAGGACTCAGATTGGGATTATGTGCTACAAATAACAAGGAGAATTGATTAGAAGTCCGATTTTAACACATTTCATGTGAATGAATATCTTTATTAATGAACACTGAAAAATTATGTTTCTTTTTACTCATAGTCAATGACAAACAACCACAGACTCAGATTCACCAAACAAGTTTGTAAATCTGCACTTGCAGAGCACAACTTTGCATGAGCATTTATGTAAGATTTTAGGCAATTCAGAAAGCTTTCTCAGTGTATATTTAAAGTCAACAAAAGCTGCATGGAGAAGGGCCTAGTTAAAGCATCAAGCGTTCTGCATTGTTGAGTTGCCACACATTCTCTCTCTCCAGCACATGGTAGTTTGGGTGTTAAATAACTTGTGTGTTGGGGGGCCTTGGCCTAGCTTGCCAACATAGCAGCCGCAACTTAGATGAGCTCCGCTGAGCCCGTCTGCATTATCCTACCTATATCCTGCCTCATCAGTTCGGAATCTCCTTCACGTCGCTTGTGAAATCCCTGAACATCTGGGGGATGCAGCGACATCGCCGGGGCAGGGCTCCTGTGACATCTGCTGGACTGGCGTCCGGCCGGATCCTAGCTTCCTTGGACAGAGTAGGCCTGCTATCAACGACCCTTACCATCTCGGCGCCGGCGTCTGGAACCCGGAGACAACCACACTGCCCTCGTCATTTATTATGCCGGGTGGAGTGGCGGCACACCTTCCAGATCGGGCTCTCACTGATCGTGAGTTCTGGTGGCATCCATGGGGTGGTTGCTGCACTCGCCTTCTCCCGGCCTTGTACTATTAGCGTTGGCTGCCACTGAGACCACAGCATTGGCGGTCGCCGTGCGCGGTGGTCTACGCCAGCTGGGCCTGGCTTTCCTGATGGCTGGTTCAGCCTACAACTTGCAGATGGCCTGCTTGAGGGGCTTGCAGTGTTAGTCTTGGGACCCCGTGGGGTCACCCCTGTGCCACAGCCATAGGGTGATCTTTGCATGGCTCCTGATTTGCACGGCCTCTGCGCCTCCCCCAAGACTTCATTGGCGGTCATCTCAGGCCGCGGGGGTCCTACAGTGGCCCCTGGGAGTCCCGTAGACCTCCATATGGCCACTGGGGTGGCTGCAGCTTCAGGCTGTGTGGGGGACGCCCCATTCATACTGGCCTTCTTCTGCCCTCAATTCTGGATTGTGCCGAGGCCGCGCGCTCGGTGGTGTGGTAACTTGAGGCTTGCTGGAGTCCAGTGTGTGGCCACTATATTGGAGAGGTAGCGTGGAGCGACGGCGGTCCTTCTTGGAGATACATCTGACTCTGTTCCTGCCGGTGCATGCCTGGGCACCTCCTAGAGATAGGGGGGTGCTGACTACCTGGAGACCGTGCGTGGGCTTGGTGAGACTGGGGGTTGGACGGCATTCACCCGCATCCTACGTCACACAAGAATGACCTCACCAACACTTATTCGCAATGGGGATTCGGATGGTCATCCATTGACTTTGCTTGCCACACATTAGATCATGCCCAGATTCTCTCCATCGATCTACTTGGTGGCCTCCTACCGGCACCATGACCAGAGACAAACCACATGGAGAGTTGGCAGTGGCAAAGCACAACATGATCGATCGCTAGAAAGCCTGATCCTGGTTGGCCCAGGGTGGAATCCCGGACAACGCGGCTCTCATGGCGGCAATCACACAGAGTAGGATGACTCTTGAGGCCAAAATAGGAGAGGTGGGTTCTGAAGTTATGCTCCTCCGCCAGGATCTATGGAATACAACCGAAAAGATTACTGTAGCTGAGACCAGGGTTTCCGAGGTGGAAGACTCTGTGGCTGCATTGCGAAAAAAAGTTGCGTCCCTGGAGATGATTTCTAAATCATTGGCCTCACAAGTCGAAGATGCAGAGGAAAGGGCTCGGAGTTGCAACCTTCGTTTTATGGGCTTTCCGGAGGGTTGTGAGTCCGGCACTACGGTGCAGTTCCTCACCACATGGCTGACCTTCTGGCTCCCACCGAGTCCATGTCCCGCTGCTATATCATAGAACGCGCCATAGAGCTCTCATGCAGAAGCCACCCCCTGGGGCCGGACCACATCCAACTATCAAAAAGATCCTAAACTACAAAGAAAGAAAAGCTATCCTGAAGCTCGCCCGTCTCAAGGAGCCTCTCCATTTCAATAATGCTCGGATATTGATTTTCCTGGACTACACCAGGCTAGTTCAACAGCAACGTCAATCCTTCATGGCAGCCAAAGCCCGCCTCCGTGGCCTATAAATACCACATGCTATGCTTTATCCTAACCGCTTAGGGTTTGTCTACCGGCCCCGTACTTGGTTCTTTGATTCACCCGAAGAGGTGTTCACCTAGACTGATGAGACAGTCAAGCTGCGCTCACACACACCGCCTCCCCTGGATTCGCACTCGTCTGCAGTTGGTCCTACTTGTCAACTTCCGAAACCCAAGGATAAGCCTCCCAGGAGGTCCCAATCTCGTCGCCCCTCAAAGTCCGCAGTGATGTCAGCAGATCAGCCTTGTTAGCTAGATCAGGACACTCTGCATTGTGAGTACTTTGGAATCCTCCTGTTGAAGGAATGGACACTGTGCCTGCTGCCAGATGCCTAACTATGGTGGCCCCAGAAAAGGGGGTGGACCTGTGTGACTGTGTCGATTTTTATATGTTATTTTCAGGCCTGGGTTCCGACTCTACAAACACATAGGTATTTCAGGGTTGCTGCTCTTTAATTGAATCACCCAACCAATGGGGCTCCATAGGGGCCTTACCTCTGTTTGACCGTCTGAGGTCCAGGGGACAGGGCTCAACTTTCGAGTGGGCTCTAGGGGATCCATTAGCAAGATGGCTGGAGTGCTCCCATTGGGGCTTCCAGGAATTTCTTGACCGCGACAGATGCTTCAATGGTTATGAGGTATTGGGAGGGGGAGTTTGAGCACATTGGGGTTCATTACGCTAATTTCTCTTGTGCCATTGATCTATGTTCCTTGATTGATACTGCTCCTATACATGGCGTTCGGATCCATCTCCTGTACACTGTATCTATTATTGCATTCGCGGTGGGCCGCCGTAACCTAACAGATACTTGTGGTTTGCCCCCTGCTTTGTATACTACCGTAATGGCAATCGTGAATGTCTTCTCCTATGGTGGGTCGGCAGACTAACACTGCAGGTCTTTGCATAATTAGCTGGGATGTATGGGGGCACTTGATAAAATCAAATGGGCGCTATCCTCCGGCAGGCCAAGCCTAATAAAGCTAATGTCCTGATGTTCCAGAAAACACGTTTTACTGCGTACCAAGGCCCCCTGTCTTCTCCATTATGGGTTTGCACAGTCCCAATCACATCGCAAGACGGAATGGCCCTGATTCTAAGCTGAAATTCTGGCTCCCCAGAGGACCCTTGCCCCCCTATACTCTACTCCGGCAGTCTCTGCTAAAAAGTTAGGGGTCAAATGGGAGACGGACCTCTCCAGGGCCGGACTGAAAATTGAAAGCAGCCCTGGCAAATTTAGGCAGACCAGCCCCCGTCAGGCGCTTAGCGAGTGAGCGCAGGGTGCGAGCCCGACCGCTACTAGGGAGGTTTTGGGGGGTTCTCCCCCAAGAAAATGTTGTAAAACGACAGATCAAAATGGTGAATTTTACAGCACATTTTTCTTTACATATTCAATTGAATCAACTTTCACCTTAAAGAGCACCAGGTTACCCACCCGGTCATATGTACCCATATACATTATTTCAGAGAACACCAAAAATAGACACAAGAAGTGAATCAGAGAGAACAAAGTAAAAGTGAGACCAGCCCCCCACATGGTGTGTAGCCAGGCCATTAAGCATGGAAATATCACACAGGAGCCTCAAGCTCCAGGTCACTGAGGCCAGAAACTATGGAAATAGCACACATAATTAAGCACCCAGGCCAGAAAGCATGGAAACGTCGCACATAACCACCCAGGCGGACAGAAGGCATGGAAATGTCTCAAATGGCATGGCACCCTGGCCAGAAAGAATGACAAATTAACACAAAGGCCCTGGCCTTGACATGACACATCTTTAAATAGCCTATTTAAGTGGGTGGCACAATAAGTGTTGCAGGCCCACTTGCAGCATTTAATGTACAGTCCCTGGGTACATGTAGAACCACATTTCTACAGACTTACAAGTAAATTAAAATTGCCAATTCGGTGTAAGCCAATTTTTGCCATGTTTAAAAGGAAAGAGCCCAAGCACTTTAGCACTGCTTAGTGGTGCCCTTGGGCACTCGTGGTGGCACTGCCCTTGTTGGTTTCCACCCCTGCACCAGGGGTAATGAAGAAGGCAGGAGCAGAAAAAAAACTAAGGAGGGTTTTAAAGGGCCTATTAGTGTGTGAAGTGCCCCATACCCGACGACTTCAAAAGGTTTTGACTCTATGAGAGAGGAGGAGGGGGCATAAACAAGGAGAGGTATAGCTAGCGAGTAGCCTGGGAGCCACACACCTCTCTCTCCCCTAAAACTCTAGCCAAAGCTTCAGATGCTACCACTAATTTCCTAGGGAGGTTGCAACCCCTGTTATGGAAGTCAGCAATGCAAAGCCTCCACACACAAGCTGGAAGGCTGCTCTGTGCAAGGGTTTCCCGCTCACCTTGTCTAGCACTATGATAATAGCTCTTTCTCACCATGTGAAGGGAGCCAATAGTGTGACACAAGCTCACATCATGTGAGGTAGCAGTTCTAGCTTCCACATCAGATCTTGCCCTTGCACCCCTGGGCCCTTAGGAGCAAGTAGGAGGCTGTTGAAGGGCTTGGGCTGGGATCAGCGATCAACTCTGTGATGTCATCAGAGGATTAGTGATGTCATTTGCCTAGCACTGCACCTTCTGTAGCAAATTTTTTACAGATTGAAATCAATGCAAGGCAGACCCAGCCTTTTCAGCTTTGAGGCCAAAAAACACGAATACTATTCTGCTGGATATTCTGTTCCTTAGACATTGAAATAGAAACACCATAGAAAACACAAGAATTGGGTATTATGAAACAGGAAGTCTCTTTCAAAAACTTCAGTCACATTGCACACTGAGAACTGCAGCTACCATCACTGTGGCCCGATTGCATCTTTTCAAAGTGAACCATCCGCTGAACAGTGAACACACAAGTGCGCATTTTAACAGCGGCCAATGCCAGTGGCAACACCAGTGGCCAGTGGAAAACAAAAGGACTCACTTGTGTAAAAAAGAAAGAACAAAAACACTAGAAAGCCCTGTTGTCTGCTTAAAATATATTTTTCAGCACAAGCCCCAAGTTGGGACATGTGCTGAAAACGTTGCCCCAGTTGCAGCCCCCAAGAGTCAAGCAGCACAGCGCCAGCAAAGGGAGCACACAACATGTATCCTGCCTGCTGGCTGCTGGCTCGGAACATTTCAGCTGGCCTGGCTCTGCTCAGAGTCTGACACAGACACGAACAACAGACAACACCTGACCCTGACGAAAAGAAAACAAATTTTTACAGAATCTGACCTGAGCTCATCAGGGTTTGCCGTCAGTGCTGCACTTCTGGGGGCAGCGGGCGGCCCGTGGGCTGTGGCAGGAGCAACCAAATCAGGCAGGCCTGCTCACAAATAAATCCACACGTATGCTCCAGGGCACTAGTGCGCTGTGCGCCTGTGCAGTACCGGGCCAGGGACTAAACAAAAATGTATAAGCCAAGGCCCAGGCTTGGCCTTAATTGAGTGTTAACATGCATTTCCGCCTCAAATCTCTGTTAACAGATCACTATCTGCTTTCATTTCATTTTGTCTACTCCCATTCTGCTTTTTTGCCTATTCTAATGGGCCACCCAAGGAAGAGGAAAAAATACGGTTTTATTTATCCAGTCCGCATCACTAAACCGCACCAACCTTATGCAACCATTTTAGAATGCTGTTTTTTGTTGACGTCTGATGGGGATCTGAGAGCTATCTTGACATCATTTCCTGGACAGCACCTTTATGTCTGCTGTTTCCCAGTGGATATCAATCATTGTTGTGTCAAATGAGAGGTTGTGGCGTAACAGCTAGAGTTGCCGACTTTAGAGCTGTGGAACCCGTTCGAGCCTCTGTGTCAGCTCAACATCCTGTGATTCTGGGCAAATCATTTCTTCTCCCCGTGTCTACGAAAAATGAAAGGTTTTTTTTGTAATGTGACTGGTGCTCAAGTAAAGGGCTCCAATACATTCGGGTTGCAATTTTTTTTTTAAAACAAGTAAAGGACTTCCTGCTCTTTCTAAGAATTCCTCTTAGGCAGAAGGATATACAATACCATTTAGAAGCTGATAGTGTCAACAACACGTGCCAAGCAAATTAGATGTTATGATACATTTTAGAGAGCCTGCCATGTGGATGAACGTCATTCTTTGATTGTTGTGTGTACCTGTTTTGCAAAGGACATAAACGTTTTATTCCGAATAGTTTCTCTGCAGTAACATGCGAACCTTTTTTTACATTGATGAAGTGCAGCAGCTGATAAAGATGGCCGCCGGAGCCCGCCTCGCTTATTGTGCAGCTGTGCATATTATTGAAAGTATTTGCCCTGTTTAAGGAGCATACCAGGCTCAGAAACTCTCTGAAAATCTGATTTAGTAAATAAGCTGCAGGTAGCACAGCACAGCTCGGAAGTAATCAGGGCAGTGGGTGGGGTACCAGCTTTGAATTTGGATGCATGTTCAAGCATCCTGTGATTCTGTGCAAATTACTAAATCTCCCCATGTAAAGCGCTTTCGTACCTTGGGTCGAGTACGCGCTATATAAAACAGCAACAAAGAAAATAAAATAAAAACACCACCGCAGCAATCATACCTACTTCCGAGCTATCCTGTCGTTCAGCTCATGTTCTAATCTATACAACTCTTCCAGTTTAACTGAAAACAGGCATAGTTCTCTTCTGCTCTCGTGCACAGCACCTTGTTCATGATGAAGCCCCTCCCTCCCCTCCGGCCCTAACTTGAACGCCTGTGCAGGCCCAGATCAGAGCTGTGCATCTGTGTCTGAATGTAATCACACTTTCAACAGCACTTGACACGTCATGAGCTAATGTACAACATTTCCAAGAAATGCAAGATTTGTCAGTTCGTTCAAAACGCGCAGACACACACACACGATGTGAAATGATCTCTTCAATAAGCTGCCCCCCATAAATGACAATGGAGCTAATACAAAGAGTGCACGCTTTGCTTCCTGTCCCAATGTGGGCCTCTGGTCTTAAGACTTCAGCTCTGCGCCGCCCGTGATTGCCTACATGTACTTCGATCCTACTGTTAGTTACCCGCGTTGAACCCACACTCCTATTGCATGTTCAGCTGTGCTATTGCATGATATTAAGTGATTGCAAATGCAAACAATTTGCAAAATGCAAATGACACTCACCTGCGGGCGGCGGGCGGCAGACATTCGGCAGCAGGGACACTGGGACAGGCAGGGGCCAGGGGGCCTAGAAATAATTAAATTATGGGGGCGGGCGGTGCCACCGAGAGAGGGCCCCTCTCTAGTCGTTTGACCTAGTTGAAGTTAGTTTTCTGGAATGTGTGTTACACGCACTTTTTATCACGCTAGCCCTAATGCGCATGTCACCAACAGCCGCGCCCACCTCACCCACTGACCCACACACCCCTAAGGTGGGTGAACTAAAAAAGACTGAGAGACTGCGCAAACGCGGCGGCGGGCGGAGACGTCATCTGCACGCTGCCCGCACGCACGACGCACCCCCTAAAATGGCACTCGCAATCCAATACATTATTTCATTAGCAGTAGAGATTGATAACGTTTTCATGAGATGAGTGAGAGTCACGCAAACGCACGCTGCGCAGAAGTATACAGTAGTGAAGTCAGTGACTACTGTACTAGTGAGTGTACAAAAAAAAAATCGGCCCCAGCGCCAATTCCGGCCCTGCCCAAAAACATGGCCCCCACTCCTGGCAGCCGACCGGGGGATTGCCCGGTGCCCGGCATTGCCAGTCCGGCCCTGGACCTCTCCCTCTCAGCTCAGATTACGCAGGTGTCTTCGACCTGCTTTGGCAAATTGAAAAGCCTATGAAAATTCATCTACTTACGACCTGAGGACTGTCGCCGAGTTGTTATACACGCCACTGTGATGCCCACATTGGACTACGCAAACAGTCTATATGTAGGTTTACCATCATACCTGATTAAAAGGCTGCAAATGGTCCAAATTGACAGCAAGAATGATTAGGCGAGAACCCTACCGCCACCACATCTCGCCAAACATTAGGAAGCTCCACTGGCTGCCCGTGGCAAAGAGAATTGAATTTAAGGCCATGACACTTGCCTTCCGCTCTTTACATGGTAAATGTCCGAGCTATCTGAAGCGGCACTTATGTAGCTACAGACAAAATAGGCTCCTGAGATCGAGTTCCTTGAACCTACTTTGTGTCCCAAGGTTCAAGAAAGCACGGATTGGAGAGAGATCCTTCACGGCCGTGGCTACTAAGCTTTAGAATGGTTTGCCCAACTTCTTGCGACAGATAAAATCTGAGCCAATCTTCAGAAAAGCACTGAAAACATGGCTTTTTAGCTTTGGTCCACAGAATTAGGCTAGCGTTTGGCGGTCTTGCTGCACGCACTTCTGTCTTGCTTTAGCGCCGGGACACCTCTCCTTGAGGTAGCTGTTCGCGCTTTAGAAATTCTGTTATTATTATTATTATTATTCCACTCCAGCTTTTCTAGGGGCTCATGGGGGGTGGCCATCCTTATCCACCGACTGGTCCCATATTTACACTCGAGGGCATGGGTGGATACACAGGGCAGGTACGTTATACTTCAGGGGTCCATCTACAGGGAACAAGTAATACTAGGTTCTGTCTACGCTCCTTCCCCCTTGTCTTGGACCCTGGTTGAACGCCTTTTGATGCTCTGGGAAGAGATCCCCTAGTATGGCTGTTATTGGTGGCGACTGGACTGATGTGATGGATGTGTCTCTGAACTGTTGGAGAAGGGGTGGCCTGCCCCACAACCAAACTGAGCTCTCTTGTGACTGGTCTGTGGTGGACAGACACCTGGCGCGCACTACATGGCCTGGACCGTAAGTACATTTATTTTTCCTCAGTACATGAGTCCTTTTCCTGCCTGGATTATCTATTTGTTCCTGTGGGAGATATCGGTAGGGTGCCGGGCGTGGACATTCTCCCGAGCGGCCTTTCTGACCATTCCCCGGTAGCCTTAACGCTGCAACTTGGCCCGGCGCGACCACCTTTCCGGTGACGTCTCTCCCCATCTAACCTACAGGACGAGCAATATCGTGCACATATTGATAAGGCCATAGACCAGTACTTGCAAATAAATATTGGGTCTGTGGAGGCAGCCGAGCCCCTTTGGGAGGGTATGAAGTCCATGATACGTGGGGTAGATATTTCTTATTGTATCGCAGCACGCCGGACACGGAAGGATGAGTTGCTGAAATCTGAGTCTCGCCTGATCATCTTGGAGCGGTCGCGCAGGGAGGAAAGCGGTGCTCTGGCGCCCCATCAACTGGGCCTTGCGTGCCAAACCCATGCAGACTTACTGCTGGAAGAGGCCCGGTTGGTGTGGTTGGCTACCCTTTGCAGAATTTATCAATGGGGAGACAAATCGAGCAAATTACTGCAACGTCTCCGCCAGGGACTAGTCTATCCCCTGACCCCCCCTGCCATAGTGGGGCCGGACGGTGGACCTTTGGTCAGCATCCATGCCATTGCTGAAGACTTTGCACAATACTATGCCACACTCGATACCCCTCTGGAGATTGTATCCGAGGTACAGATCCATCAGTTCTTGGATGCCATCCCACACAAGAACTTCTCTGATGAGGCTCAAGATAACCTTGATTGCCCGCTTACAACGGATGAAGTGGGGGTCACATTGGCCGGCCTTAACTCAGGTAAGGCACCAGGCCCTAACGGGTATCCATCTGAATTCTATAAGTGATACTCTACTAAATTAGGTCCCCACCTCCTCAATACTATAAAGGATGCCAGGGAGATTGGTTGTCTGCCTCTAGATTTGCGACATGCCGAAATAGTGGTTTTCCACAAACCAGTTCGACCCCATGATTGTCTTGCCTCATATCGGCCTATTTTGTTGCTTAACATTGAAGCCAAGATATTGGCCAAGGCCTTGGCCAATAGGCTTGCACCTTATATTGCCTCGGTGGGTTACAATGACCAGGCTGGGTTCATGCCCCATCAGGCGACACGACATAATATACGTCGTGCCCATGTCGCAATTGATACCATACGACGACTAAACATCTCAGGTGCCCTCTTCCTCGCAGACATGGATCGGGCATTCTATTCACTCAGTTGGACGTATCGGTTTGCGCTCCTTGACCGAGTGAACCTAGGTCTGTGGTTTCTATCTTATTTAAGACTCTTGTCTTTTTTTTAATTTTTATTTCATTGCATTAATACTCAACAACTTACCTTGGCACTGTTACACATGAACATGACCTCCAAACAATCCTAGCTTACTGTATGATGTTTTACACGGCCATAGAGCCAACAACCCATTCCAGGCAGGCGGCGACAATATTGAGGACCTAGCAGCCTTTCACTCAAACACACCATTTCATGTTCCCATTGACTATCCACAAGTCGTTGATACATGCTGTCTACGGTCCTAAGGAGCATCACCGGTGTCAACTGCATCCACACTCAACTGCTCGCCTAAAGTCACTGTCTGATGTGTCCCCCGGTCTTCGCGCGGTTTGTCAGTAACTCGCACCTCTACCCCAGCAACTGTTTCCGCCTCTTCCCTTTCCTTCTCCCAATCACCACCACTTTTATATGTCCTATATAGACCCCAGAAAGTTTTCGGTCGACTCCTAGGCAGCAGTAACTCGCTGTAATTCTCTGACTGCTTACAACAACATTTTTTGTTACCATTTTTGCAGTGTCGGAACCGGGCCCCTCATCCAGCTCAATGCCACCCTTCGCTTGGCCATAAGAAGCCCCATATCCGCCATCCTGCGAATAGCTTTAGGGACGTTATTGGAGTGCCCCAGTAATGCCACTGCCGGGTCTGGTGTGAGCTCCGTCTCTACCACCTCCCCCAACTCTCTGAATATTTCCACCCAATAATCTTGTATCTCCGGACATTGCCATGTCAAGTGCATAACATCTGCTGTCTGAACCTGACATCTTTCGCAAGTCGCCTCTTCCTAAAGACCATAGCTGCAAAGCCCCTCTGGGGTCTAGTAAACCCTATTAATGTACTTAACTTATTTAAGACTCTTGTATACGAATATTACACCTTCAGTTCATATTGCAGTATCCATTTTGTCAATGTTCTCGATGGGTAGGGGAACAAGAGAGGGAATGCCCGCTGTCACCGTTCCTCTTTGCCCTAGCTATGGAACTCCTGGCAGCATGGGTACGAATAGACGCGCAGGTGGCAGGCTTTGAGTGGGCACATGGGCTATCAGATCGTATTGCTTTAAATGCTGACAATGTCCTCTTTCTGACCGCTGTTAACAGGACCGGCCCTAGATTGCTCCGGATCATGGAGATCTTTGGAGAGACCTCTGGGCTATATATGAACCCTGGTAAGTCCACCCTTTTGGTTCTTGGCCCTCAGCTCACCATTGGTTCTTGGGCCTCTATGATACAGATGACCAGGCTTAGGATGAAATATCTGGGGGTCTTTTTGTCATCCTCTGCCAAGACTTCATGAGAACGCAACATCCAAGCGATATGGACGCGGGTGTGGGATGAACTTAAAACCTGGTCCCGTATGCCCCTTTCCCTACCGGGCCGCTCAGCTATCATCAAGATTCTTTCCCTGCCACGCTTACTATATCAACTACAAAAATATCCTTTTCGTATCCCCGTCGTGGTTTTGTCGGATCAACTTGGTGTTGGGGCCATTTCTGTGGGCTGGGAAGTCTTCTAGGGTGGCTTAACATATGTGCTTCCAGTCCACTTACTGTAGTAACTTGGCCACATCGACATACTGTCCTACTATATGGCCTCACACCTGCTTGTACTGAATGAGTGGTGGTATGGGGATCACACAGACTCGGCCTACCTATTAGAGCAGGTGCTCATGGGAACCCACTCCTTGTATACTATACTTTTCTCTGCACCGCTGCTTCGGGCCCTTCCCTCTAATACCACAGTAGTCTTCCAGGTTTGGAAACAGGCCTTGTGTAAAATTGAATGGGGGGGCTAGACTCACTAAGGAGACCCCTTTGTGGTCAAATGGGATGCTGCCCCAGTTGGTGGGCTAGGAAGGCTTCCGAGACTGGGATGCCATATGGATCTCCACCCTTGGGGATGTGATACAGGGTATGACCCTTAAGTCCTTTGTGCACCTCCAACAGGACTGCATGATGCTCAAGACTCAATTCTATAAATATCTGCAGCTCCAACATGCCCTTCTCCCCAGTGTCGCCAACCTGGAGTCACTACCAGACTTCAGCCCCATTAAGACCAAGTTGTTTATGTAGGATCTACAAGATCACAAACTCTCTAAAATCTACCAGTCTCTGGTGGCTATTAGTCCTACCACATTGTATCGACTCCAAGAGTCCTGAGAGGGGGATCTGGGCCCATTAGAAAGAGAAGATTGGACAGAGACTCTTTATTCCCCCAGCGAAGCTGCTATAGCTATGTGGCTTAGCTTAATTCAGTTTAATTATCTACATCAAGTGTACTATGCCTGAACTTGCTTTTGCAGGGCTGGCTTGATAGCCTCTCTGCTCTGCCTACGTTGTGGGTGAGATGATGTTACCTTTTTATACAATATGGCAATGTGAGGTGATTGAGTGATTCTGGCAAAGAGTGTTGTCTTGCCTGACGGATGTCCTGGGATGGGACGTTCCCTACTCACCCAAGTTGGTACTCCTGCACATCATGGAAGGGATTGGTGGCAATATATACAACACCACCTTATGATTTTGGGCCTATGTTAGCCAAACGTGACATTGCACGCCATTGGAAGCCTAATACCTAACCCCCCTTAGCAGCTTAGAAGAATGGCTTAGACTTCATATATGGCCTAGAGCTTCCTATTTTTAAATCCAGGGGATGTCCTTGTAAGCACACAAAGATATGGAAACAGTGGGCAAAATTTAGGGGTCTTTCATTAGAAGGCGCCTCACTTGGCGTCGACACACTCTGAGGATAGTATGTTAAAATGTAGTTTAGGAGTGGCTCTGCTTAGCCGAGATCTTCTTCTTGTCTCCTTTTTGGTTCTCTCTCTTTTTCGTTCCATGAGGGATGAGCAGTAACTTGTGGGGGAGGGTTTACTGACAGTGCTTCAGGGGAGTGAGGGTGGGTGTTGTTACACTTTCTCATTGTTATTTTGCAGTTGACTTATAATTTGCATGTCATAAACGTCAATGCCCTTACTTTATCATATATGTGGGAGAAGTTCTCTGGGTTCCAGAGCTCTGCAGAATATTCCTTACTTGACACAATACATTTTGTTTAAAAAAAAAAACTTGTGTGTTTGTAAAGCGCACATCTACCTGGGGATGTTTTGGACTGATAGAAGATATTTTTTGTTACTCAACTCGGTGTAACTCATTTGTGCACTGCCCGTGTTTGAAAGGTTGCGCTCACCACTACGGATTGTTGCCTGTAAATGTTGTGCTAAGGAAGTACAGATCAATGCAGTAGATAAGTTAGTCAAAAGCCTGGAAGTACAATGTGAAGATGATTAATTACTTTATCTTTCCCTCAAGTTAATAATTTAAAATTTATATAGCAGTGCTTTCCAAACTTCTTAGAAACAAGACCCAATTTTTTGTAAACCGATATTGGCAACCCACCCAGCTTTAAAGGACATGAGGTACTTTTTTCTCAATATCATAGAAGCATCATATGATAGTGCACTGTCAATTACATAAACCACATTTTCCTTTGAAGTGGCCACTAAATTTTACATACATACTGTTTTACTGATAAAACTATATTGAACACAAATGATAATGTGTTTGTCAAGACGTAGCCAAATATTTAACCTCTGGCTTTGATGCGCAGCAAACGCGACAAAATGAATATAGAATTTAAAGGATTTTTCATTGCTTTTTATAGCTTGTACTTTCGTGACGAAGTAAACATCGGGTGGCGACCCACTAGTGGGTCATGAACCACAGTTTGCGTAACAACGTTCTACAGGGAGAATGGTACCACTAAAGAACATGTGTATATATTTGAGTATACAAAATCAAAAGGGAGAGCTAGGGAGGAAGAAAGGTGGTACGTCCCTTCCTCAAATCAGTACAAGACTTAAACAATGTGGACAAACCCACTGTGTATGCAATTAAATCACTGTGAATAGTAAGAACATGGACCCATTAGGTGTTCCTAAAAGACCCCTCATACACCAACCTGGTTGGTGTCATGCTTCATCATTGGGGTCCCAACCGGGGGCAGAGTGCCTTCCGGTTGTGCTACGATGCCTGACTATAGCGGAGCTGGTGTGGTGCATAAATGTGATGTGAGGTGAAGTATTTACAGTTAAAAATATCTCTGAGAATCCTAGCCAATAACTTTAATAGTGGCGGCTCAGGATATAGTTAAAAAAGAGATACCATGTCTCGTGCAACTAATCTGGAGTTATCTACCATGAGTTGCTGTATGTGTGGCAGTCTACATGTTGCAGCCCATGAAAACAATTGCATGGGCATTCTCCAGGACCAAAATGTGAATAAAAATGAGTGGCAAAGGTGGTAGGTGCCACGTGAAACCTTTTGTGATGCCTACACACATGCTAAGGTGTGTGGATCGGAAGTGTCTATATACTTAGTGACACTTCAGAAAAATAAAATTTTTCGGCCAACAAAGCTGGAAAATCGGGGCTCGGGGGGAGGAATGCTCCTCCACGTAACCGATTTGGTTAAGGGGTCCCTCCTCTGTAAACCTGATTCGGTCCTGCATAGTCCCGGCTGGTGCAACCAGGACGAGCTGGGTCTTGAAGAAAGCCCTTGTAATTGTTTTTACGGGCTGAGGCGTCGTAGCACAACCGGTAGGCACTCGGCCCCCCGGTTAGGACCCCAATGATGAAGCATGGAGGGGTCTTTTAAGAACACCTAATGGGTCCATGTTTATTTATTTATTTTCTTATATAGCGCAGGAATCGATCCCCAAGGGGATATCTCCGCGCTTGCGCCTGGGTGCAAATGCTAGACTGATAGTAGAGATGTAGAGCTGCCAGAGAACTATGAGGTCGAATAAAGATAGGTTTTTAGGCCCTTCCTGAAGGAGTGAAAATTTAAGTTGGTTTTCAAGGCAAGTGGAAGAGAATTCCAGGGAATGGGGGCTTTGTAGGAAAGGGCACGTCCTCCTTGTCTCACTCTCTTAATCCTAGGGGCCTGAAGCAGTTGCTGATTCCTAGAGCAGAGAGAGCGTCCGGAGCTACATGGGATAAACTTATCTGTTAGATATTTGGGGCCTATACCAAAGAGGCATTTGTGAATGGTGCAACAGATTTTATATTTAACCCGCTGCCAAACTGGCAGCCAATGAAGGCTATCCAGAAGCGAGCGGGAAGAGGTTCTGGGCTGGGCATTGAGTACCAGTCTTGCTGCGGTGTTCTGGACCACTTGCAGACGATTCAGTTGATCCTCGTTGGTCGAGATGAGTAGGCCATTGCAGTAGTCCAATCTACTGATCACCAACGTCTGGACCAAGGTCTTACGATGGTGGTCAGGCAAAAGTGGAAAAACACGACGCAGGAGTCCGATGGTGTGGAAATATAGCCCGGCAACTTGTTTGACATGTTCTTTGAGCACCAGTGCCTGATCCAAACGCACTCCAAGATTGTTAACGGTAAGTTTTGGACTTGGCACTGGCCCAAGATCTAAAGGCCACCATTCTGGGGACCACAGAAGCGGGGCCTCTCCGAAGAACATCACCTCTGTTTTGCCTACATTACATTGAAGGCAGTTTTGCAGCCATCCAGCTAGAAACAGCCCTCAGACCATCCGCAAAAGATTTCCTTATTGCTGGAGTGAGGGAATGGAAAGGAAACAGGAGCTGGGTGTCATCAGCGTAGGACATCGGTGTGAACCCATATTCTCTCACAATGTCAGCCAGGGGTGCCACATACACATTAAATAGTGTAGGGCTTAAGCATGAGCCTTGTGGCACTCCCTTGGTGAGCTCCCTAGAGATGGATTGATGGGAGCCCAGTCTGACACCTTGTGAGCGGCCTTTGAGAAAACTCTGTACCCAGGACAGTGCCACACCCCCTATGCCCACTTCCCGCAGGCGGCCGAGAAGAATTTCATGTGACACCGTGTCGAAGGCCGCGGACAAATCTAACAGCACCAGAATCATTGAGCCCCCTCCATCTAGTGTCATTCTGATCGTATCGGTCACTGAGAGGAGGGCAGATTTGGTGCTGTGATTGGGTCTGTATCCCGATTGCGAGGGGTCCAGACCGCCCGCTGTCTCGATGAAATTTGACAGACAGGTGTTCACATGCTTCTCGGCCATCTTGCTAAAGTATGGTAAAAGGGAGATGGGTCGGAGGTTGGAAAGATCCATCCATGGGTGTGCCGTGTTCTTACGGATAGGGTTCACCACCGCTCTCTTCCATTCCATAGGTACCTGCCCTTCCTTGAGTGAAAGATTTAAAACAGATGTGACCACAGGTCCAATCAAAGTACTCAGGGGGGCAATCAATTTGTCAGGAAGAAAATCATCCGGGGAACCAGATTTTATATGACTGATGAGATTGAAAAAGTCAGTATCATTAATCGGTGGAAAGGTGGTAAATGAATGGTTCCCAAGTGTGGATGATTTAGGTGGACTAGGAGAGCTGTTCATCTTACTGGAGGCTATCATAATTTTATCATAGATCGTATTGATTTTATTTTCAAAAAACATGGAGATGTCATCACAAAGAGGCTGTGAAAAGTCATCCGAACTTTCGCAGGCCATCGGTTTTACGAAGGTCTGTAGTATTTTATAGAGCTCTTTAGTAGAGTTGCCTGCATCATCAAGTTGTTGAATAAGACTATTCTTCCTAGCTAGCCTTATATTGTTATAGTAATTCGATTGAGCCTCTTTATATGCCCTCTTATTCTCCTCTGATTGGGGTTTCCTCCACTTCCTCTCTATTTTTCTGCAACCCTGTTTCTCAACTCTTAAGTGCTTCGGTATACCAAGTTTCTTGCTTAGAGGTGGGATATTGTTTGTGCAGTTTTAATGGTGCAAGAGTGTCTGCTGCTACTGTGAGAGAGTCAATAAGTTTAGAGAGGACTAAATCCACGTTATTTGTCTCAGTGAAGATTGGTTTCTTCCATACTATCTCTAGCTCTTCTACTGTTACTTTATGCCATTGTCGTCTCCAGATAGATGGGAGCGATGGCTTAAGGGAGGGTTTAGAGACACCCAATAAGGAAAATTCCACTAAATAGTGGTCAGACCAGCTTATCTGGGTTGCAGGATGGCATTGTATGTCAGGGCAGTTAGAAAATAGTATGTCCAGTGTGAGGCCTCCTTTATGTGTAGGGCCCTTGTTGTACATTTCAAGGCCTAAGGTAGAGAGATCTGCTAAAAAAGTTGAGGTCTCTGGGTGTGAGGGAATATCAACATGAATGTTAAAATCACCCAAGAGGATAAAGTTTTCTTTGGCTTTAAAATGAGGTGCTAATGCTTCCACCAGGGATAGGGTGAAACCCAGTAGGGGTCCAGGTGGTCGATATACTAGGGCACCTTTCCAAAAGGTTTTAGTATCAGAGCTTATTTTAAAAATCATTATTTCCATAGATAAACAGTGGAATTGCTCCAGTATGACAACCTTCAACTCTTCCTTGTGTAGGATGGCTAATCCACCCCCAGTTTTGTTGGGCCGATCATAATGTAAAAATTTGTAGCCTAAAGGAACCCCTAGTGTAATTGCGGGAACTGTATGGGGTTTCATCCAGGACTCAGTTAGGAAGCATATATCAGGCTGTAAGGAAAACACAAGGTCCCACAGTTTAAAATGATGTTTGGGCAAAGAACGCACATTCAGTAGAAAGCCCCTCAGGCCGCGTTGAGGCAGAGATTTTAATGGTTTAACCCCAGCAGTTGGTGCAATTTGGGATGCCTGAAACTGGTAATGTATGCAGGAAAATGGACCCTCTGGACACGGCCAGGAGGTTCGATTACATCCTTTAAGAGGGGCAGAACAAAGATGATGTAATGCAGTGCTGGAGTACCTTATTTTAGGTGCCTTTAGGACTGTAGAGGTTGCACGAGGAGTAGAGCCCATGGCCCCTGGCCCCGTCCTGGCGCGGACGGGCGCAGACGGGCTACTCTTTGGCTCCTCTTAGGCGATCTCGTAGGTGATCCACTGCGCGCGACCGCTGCATGCTCGAAGTGGGAGGAGGGCTTTATTCACAGTGATTTAACTGCATACACATAGTGGGCTCATCCATATTTGAGTACAACATAGGAAATGAAAGTATAAAACATTATAGTCCAAAAAAATAAATCTGTGTTTTCTGTTTCTCCCTTATTTTTTACTCCAGACTTTTGACGACTTGACGACTAGGACAGGACATTGACAAGGTAAGGAAAAACAATTGCTTGGATAGTTCATTTATTAACTCTACTAATAAAAGCACTTCAGCAAAAGAGTGATTATTCCAGGTGGTTTTGATTGAATGTCACATTAAAAAACAACTTCCTAGTTGTATAACTATTTGGACATAGTGCACACAGTAGATAACACTTACTATTGTCTCGTAAATACTAAGGGCCCGATGTAGGTAAATCTACATTTACCACTTCATAAATACCGAATCATACCGAATCGGTATTTATGAAGTGGTAAATTAGAGGGGGGGAGATGTAGGTATTTCAGATTCGGTAAATACCGAATCTGTAAGATTCGGTATTTACTGATTCTGTAAATACCGATTCGGTATCCCCCATTGCTTCCTATGGGCCTTGAAGCCCATAGGAATCAATGGGCACTACCGAATCAGTAATTACCGATTCGGTAATTACCGATTTGTGCAAGGGTGCAGGGGGTGTCACTTTGACACCCTCTAGCACCCCCCAAAACAGGCATGTGAGCCATGTGGCACACAGACATGCCCTAAGGGCATGTCTGTCTGTCACATGGCATAGGTGTGCATGCACACATGTGCATGCACACCTGGATTCGGTATTTTAACACCCAATCGGATTGGGTGTTAAAATACCGAATCTGAAGGGCCTGTGGGACAGAAAGTAGTCCCACCTACATCCCAAATTTAAAAATCAGTAAAATTACCGATTCGGTATTTTTGCGATTCGGTAATTTTACCGAATCGGTAAAATACCGAATCGGACAAAAAAGGTCCCCTACATCTCAGTAGGCCAAATACCGGTCGGAAACGGCCAAAATCGTCCGTTTCCGACCGGTATTTGGTACCTACATCGGGCCCTAAAAGAGGGTCTGATGTTTAGTGACCTAGGACCAGAAGTGTCAAGATACCCTTTTGCGATTCTCAAATAGAGATTTTTAAGGAATCTCTATTTCAGAATTGCAAAATGGTATTATGTAAAAATTCGCTAATTTTTACCGATTTCTTAAAACTCCTTAATTGCAATTAGCAAATTGCTAATCGCAATTAAGGAATAATTTCCCATTCATTTCTATGGGCCAGCCTGTTGCAGTCCTGAAGTATGCATGTGTGCACATGTGGTGCACATACATGCCCTAAGTGCATGTAGTGCATCACATGGCACTTTGAAAAATGCTAAATTTTACATTTTTCCAAGGAATTTGCAACTTACCACCAACTAGAAGTGGTAATTTGAGATTCCTTAAGGACATTTTTAAATTTTTTTGGCTTCTTACATTACATTTAAGGAATTCCAAATTTTGCAAATCCTTAAATGCAATTGCAAAATAAGGAATCGCAAATTTTGCGATTCCTTATTTTGCATGCAGATTTGGGTGATACATACCATTTTGCTAAAATGCGTTTGCAAACGCCGAAATTCTGTGAATATCGGCGTTTGCGAACGCATTTGGGCATGATACATATGGCCCCTAATAACACCAGACAATGGCATCACTACATTTTAAAGAATGCCAAGGTAAAATTTTAAGTTTATATAATTTACCTTGTTATGAAAGTCTGATTAATACTCACAAATTCTCAAATAGTTTTAGTCAAGAACCCATGTGAGAAATGATCTCCACGTGTGGTTATTGTTATATTCCAGTATTCAAAGTACATTCTATTCTACGTTATTCTGTGTCATATAAGGAAACAGTTTCCAGTTGACCAAAGCATCCATTCTACTACTGTTGTCAAGTAGAAACGGAATCTTTTTTTTTCTTTTTTTTTGTCCTCATTTAAAGATAATATGCTTCCATAATCAAAACAAGATATATCTAGAAACGATATCATCCTAGAAAAACACACTGAAGGATGGCATAATCTCTACAGTGAATTATAGTACTAATGTAAGGAAGGACGATTGTATGACTTTAGAAAGTAGTCATTGCCATCAACCTCCAACTCTTGCTAATACCCAACTCGAGTGAAGTGTAGTTTTAAGGAATCACTATCTGAAATCTAAAACTGTTTCTAGGAGGAGAACATGGCGGCAGACGGCTGAGCTGCCGTGGCGCTCCGTGATGCGAACCTTGGCTTGCCTTGCTCGGTGACCCAGCCTGATTGACCTGACCTGCTTCCTAGCTAGAAATGCTCGTCAAATTGTTCGTTCGTTCGTTCGTTGAGACAATTCCTCCACCTTTCTAGTCATCGCTATCTGCTTTGTCGGAGAAATGTAAACTAGCCGACTTTTTTTTTTTTCGGGCTGTTTACCTCTGACGGGAGTCCTTTCACGGTGTCAATGCCCTGTAACGGTGGTAGTAGCGGTAGCGTAATTGCAGCGGTCTCCCGGGACCCAGTGTTGGAGGTCGGGAGCTGCGGCACAGCGAATCCCTCTGAGCCAGTGTCGGTGCACGATCACCGCGTTGCTGCGGTAGAGACCCTTGAAGCTGCTGGTATCGGCGGAGAAGAGGAAGAAACACCGCTTGCAGTTTTGAAGAGCGTGACACCACAGCGGTGGTTTGTAGCAGCCCTGGAGCTGAGGAGGGGGAGGAGAGCCCGAAACCTGGTGAGAGTTTCGTGTGGTATTTCAGCCAAAGCTGGTGAGTTTTCTGCGTCAATACCTCCTGTGAGACTGGCCTCTGAGGCTTCCGAGGCGGAGGAGGGGTGTTACAGCAGCAGCAGGTGGGGTCCCCAAAAGGTGAGCAGTACTGATCTGAGCTCCTCCACATTGATCCAGACCAGATCTAAAGGGCAAAGTTGTAAGAGGGGTGGGAAAGTGTTGGCAACTCCCTTGGTTAACTATCCAGAGCTGAAGGAAAAGGGATCCTCGTATTTAACAGCTGAGGTGAAGAGTAAGGAGACACGCTCAACTAAAACTAAATCCAAGGCTAAAACCAAGGCAAAATCTAAAAGTGTTTATTCTACAGAACAAGGTTCTAGAATTACCCCATCTCTGCGCGCATATTTTAAGGCTTTGCCGCAAGTGTTGCGCCTTTCTAAGAACCAGGAAATGGCAGCCCTGTTTGATGGTGTACAAGCTGACCCTCCGCTTATAATGGAACAGGATACTGCCTTTAACCCTACGTCAACAGTGAGCTCATGCTCAGCTCTGTCTACAGATTTAGATATGGCCGCAACCCCCCTCATGTCCTCAGTGCAAGAAGGTGCAGTATCCACAATGCCTATAGCCCCTGTAATGCCTCAAACTCAGCTCCCTTTTGACATTCTTGACTCTCTAGGTAAATTACCTGCAGCGAACACTATATCGTTAGCCTTGAATTTGGTCGAGGAAGGGGTGAATATAAACATGAAGAGAGTCGGAGGCCCAAGTGGTGGTACATGTCAGGTCTTACAACAGCATACGATGCTGGAGTCAGCCGTCACGATTTTTGATGGACCTATACAGGGAATGGAATGGGAACAAGAAGCGAACGCCCCATACCAGACAACGTCGGTGCTGAGATCTCATTGCAGTCTCCTATACAATCTGTCTGTACTAATTTAACTCAAACATACACTATAACTGGTATAACAGCAGAGTCATTGATGGCAATGTTTTCCATACTCACCCAAGGTATAAAGAGGGGTTTTGAGGAGTCCTCGGCTAACCAAGCAGAGATGAGGAGTTATTATGAGTCCCTTGATACCAAACTAGAGGGCCTGGCATCAAGAACAGGCATATTAGAAGAGAATATGAGAGCATTGTCACTGCATGTTGATAAAGCAGAGGAGGATATAGTGAAGTTACAGAGAGAGGACCAGACCCTTCAGGACAGGATGGAGGTGTTGGAGAATAACGCCAGACACAGTAATATACGGGTTCTTAATGTGCCTGAAGGATCTGAGGGCTCAGAAATTAAACAGTTTATGGTTCAGCTCTTGAAGGATTCACTAAGCCTAGGATGTTCAGTTGAGGAGCTCACTACTGATATCCAACGGGTGCACAGAGAACCATTTAAACATAACCCACAAAGAACTAAACCTCGTAAGATCCTGATCAACTTCCATTCATATGCCCTTAAGGAGCAGATTCTCAACCAGGCTCTTAAACAGAAATCTCTATCAGGGAAGTGATTCTCTTTTCAAATAAGATCAGACCTGGCCCGGGTCACACTTGAAAGACAGTGGGAACTGGGTAGGCGCTTAGATGCCTTCAGGAGGGTGGGCGCCACAGCGAAGATAACCTTCCCCGCAGCGTTAAAAGTTATGCATAATAACAAAATGTATAATATCAGGACAGTAATTGCAGCGGATGAGCTTTTTTTGGAGCTGGGTAATAAGAGTTCTGCTATATAGGGGAGAACGGGTCTTAAAGACCCCGAGTCATGTGATTTTGTGGGGGTTCCCCCTTTTTTTTTCAAGGAAATTCCTAAAGGCTAGATATCTGATACTGCGAAAGGGAAGGAATAAAAGGAAAAAAAAAAGATTAAAGAAATGGGCGGGAAGAAGGGAAAAAAAAAAGCTGGTAGTAGCTACACAGATAAAACACATATAAAGCACATAATGGGAAATCTATATATATATATTAGCGAGGTTATTTGGTTATCTTTTCCACCACTGCCTCTGCCCTTTTATATTGTTTTTCTAGCACATAAGATAGTCCTCTACACAAGGGGTTGGGTTCTAGCTCAGGTTGGGACCGGGTGGGTGAGTTGGGGTTCGTAGGGGGGGTGCCATCTACTGGATTTGATCCGGTTAGATACATCCGGGGTTCTCCACGGGAGGGGGGGATGGAGGGGGCAGGGAGGTTGAGAGGAGGGGGGGTAAAAATTAAATAAATTCTCATTTGTCACCTTAATGTATTGTCTTATGGAGTTCAGGGGATATTGTATAGTTTGGAGAAGAGTCTGTTCTGGTTAGAGCCCTGTTTCAAGTAGTATAGCGGTACACCCAGGCCTTGCTATATGGCAAGAGATCGGCTGATCTTTCTCCCTCTACTTTTTCGTTGGGGATGGCTAATCTAAAGATATGTTCTTGGAACATAAATGGCCTGCGGAATAAACCCAGAGCTAGAAAACTATTTCAATACCTCCGCGACATGGATGTGCAGGTTATCCTGCTCCAGGAAACCCATCTGACCCAAGCTGAGTTAGATGTTTATTTGAAGAAAAACAGGTGGATTGACTTTGCGGTCTCCACCTCCCAAAATACAAACATAAGGGGAGTATCTTTGATGTTTAAAAAACAACTAAAGGCAAGATTGTTAAACTCCATGGTAGACCCAGGGGGTAGATGGGTCATCGCACTAATAAATATCTTGGGGGCCCAATTTACCTTGGTGGGGTATTATGGCCTGAATCAAGATGACCCCTCAGTATTAGAGACCATTTTTTCTCATCTCTTATCTTTCCCTGAGCCAGTAATATTTGCCGGCGATTTTAATATAGTACTTGATCCAATTTTGGACAAGTCTCCAAACAACCGGTCCCGTATCCCTTCAAAGTATAGTTTTTTTTTGCTTAGTTCTATGAAGCAGTATGGGTACGTGGATGTTTGGAGGGAAAGATCTGGGACTCAGCAAGGGGTCTCTTTTAGAAATTATAAATATCATCATCAATCCCGGATTGATTTTGTATTGGTCAGCAAGAGTTTAGTGTCTGCTGTTAAACGTATACATTATTTACCTATACATCTATCTGATCATTCAGCCGTGGTATTGGATTTATCAATAACCCTTAATGCCTCACGTAAAAGATGGACATTTGATCGTTCCCTGCTCTCCCACCCTGATGACATCTTATTTCTTAAAATGGAGGTCCGGCATTTTCTTAATGAGAATGTTGGATCAGTTGACAATGGTATCGTCTGGGACTCCCTAAAGGCGTTTTTACGAGGCCTCATAACCACTAAGGTGTCCTATAGAAGGAGGGAGTATAGGGAGGCTGTCGCTTCGCTTGAAGCAAATATAGCCAATGCCCAATATGATATCGATATCAACGGGGCTTCCTCGGTAACCCTTTTATCAAAGTTACAAAGTAATCTTCTCTCCTTAAAAGGGAAATTATCCTCAATCTTGAACCAGCGTGTTCAAGAAAGATGGAATGCTAGTAAGATCGCCCATTTTGAGTACGGTGAGGGTGCAGGGAAACTATTAGCCTGGAAATCCAAAACCGATCAAATTCGTAACAACATAGATCTGATCACGGTTAATAACATCTCAAAAACATCGGATACGGATATAAGACAGGCTTTTAGAGATTTCTTTCAGGAAATCTATTATGAGGATAAAATAACTGAACCTGGCCAAATTAGGAAATGGTTAAATCAAACAGCTTTGCCGACTTTATCGAGCGAACAGAGTGATCATATGGATAGCATAATCACAGAGGGAGAAGTTGTATGGGCTATTTAATGTGCAAAGAAAGGGAAAGCTGCAGGACCGGATGGTCTACCAGCAGAAATCTATAGAGCATTGGTGCAAGAACTAGCCCCCTTTTTGACAACTTTGTTTAACCAAATCCTACAAGACGGTATGTGTCCTCCATCATCTTGGGATAATGCCTCTATAACCTTAATACTAAAACCTGGAAAGGCACCTTCCGCATGTGGGTCGTATAGACCCATATCAATTCTGAATGTGGATCATAAGATTTTTACCACAATACTCGCTAATAGATTGGCAATGGTGGCACCTGAAATCCTTTATTCAGATCAGAAAGGGTTTGTGAAGGGACGGCAATTATACGAACTAACGTATGATTTAATAGGGGCAATAGATATGGCCTCTTTGGAGTCCCTCCCCTTAGCGATCCTCACGCTTGACGCAACCAAGGCCTTCGACAGAGTGAACTGGGCTTACCTGTCGGAGGTCTTGGCGAAATTCAACGTGGGTGAAAAGATGCGAAGAGTAATTAGCCTCCTATACCAGAATCCGAGTGCCTGCATCTTGGTAAATGGTATACTATCTGAGCCTTTAAACATCTCAAGAGGTACTAGGCAGGGCTGCCCTCTCTCCCCACTCTTGTTCGACTTATACATTGAACCATTTGCACAGAGTCTAAGGGAGAGTTTCAACATCAGACCGTTCATGTATAAAGGGTGGGAGAGAAAGGTGGCCCTATATGCCGATGATATTCTAGTATACACCTCAGAGGTACATACCGCGCTACCAGCAGTTTTAAGGCTGGCCTCGGAGTTTGGAGAAATATCTGGGTATCAGATTAATCCTGATAAAACAGAGATGTTGATTTGGAACGAAGATCAGATTCCAGCAGATATCACGATATGCCCAGGGAATAAGTTGAGATACTTGAGTATTAACATCATCAAGGATATTAACCAGATAGCTAAGATAAACTTTGTTGCAGTTGCTAAAGAATGTCGTAAATTGTTAACTTCATGGGCACAACTTCCTTTATCATTTTTAGGTAGGGTAAATTTGATTAAAATGTCTATCTTACCTAAGGTTTCTTTTCTTTTTAACAACATTCCATTATATATTGATCCCGTATTAATAAATAAATTACAATCAGATATTAACTCCTTCATCTGGAGTAACCGACTCTCGAGGATTTCCTGGAAAAAGCTTAGGAGGCGTAGAGAAAAAGGTGGAATCGCGGCCCCAGATTTTCAACTATATGCATGGGCATTTCAATTATCACATGCCAGAATACTTCTTAAAAATCCATCGGGGTACGGGATCGAATCTTTGTATTCCACTCTTCTCACAGGTGAAGGGGTTAGTCATTCAGGGTTTTTGTTTAAATTTGGAGATCCTAAGTTCTTTAAAAAAATTAAGTTGAAGATTCTGCAAGGATTTGCCAAGTTATGGGCACAGATAACAAAATCTATTAAGGCAGGGTACTACAATAATAGGACTCCACTGTGGGATCTCCCAGAGACCCCCAACTGGTAGAGAGATAGCCTATCGACACCAATTATGGAAGCTGGATTGACTGTGTGGGGGGATTTGTTTATAGAAGGAGAGCTACTTCCGTGGGAATATCTCAGAAACACCATTGGTATAAACTTTGCTAGGTTTAAATACTTACAAATAGACAGCTGGTCCCAAGCATACAAGTCCCGCACAACGCGTGGAAATAAATTCCCTATAGGAGGTCACAGTCAATTAATAGCATCCTTGGTTGACAAACCTCCCGCTAAAAAGCAAATTTCAATTTGGTATAACTTGATTATGGAGGAAAGAGACAGAGATTTCTCACTTCCAGAGGACCTTTGGTCATCAACTATAATGGGACGGAATCTACAAACCCTCTGGGGCCTATCTTGTGGAATGTTGTGGGACGTAGTGAAACCATCTTCGCTCCGTAGAAATCCCATCTTTACTATTCATAGGGCCTACTACTCCCCATTAAGGCTTTCGAAATTTACACAGGGGAGCCAGGTAGCATGTCCTAAATGTGGTGAGGTAGCTGCTTCGGACTGTCATATGTTTTTTGAGTGTCCCGTTCTGTCAACTTTTTCGGAGGGCATAAAAAGAACTTTGTCTCTATCTTTGAACTCGAGCATAGTCCTCGATCTCCCACTGATCATCTTTGGCATTATGGAAAATCTTCAAAGCTCAGAGAAGAAGCTAGTTTTCCATTCTATCTTGCTTGCTAGGAGGGAGATATGCAGAAGATGGAAAGACCCTTTGCCCCTTACAATAGAAGACTGGTATTCCTCAACTCTATCTGTTTCCAGATTAGACCTGGGTAGGTCTAGTAACTCAAAGAAAAAGGCATTTTGGCATTTACTAAACTGGGCACATTGATCTCCCGCGTTTTTTTTTTTTTCCCCCGGGTCCAATGATTAAGCCACATGGATACATCCCAGGGCCTGGTACTATTGTGGACTCTTCCACTCTTCCACTCTTATTTTTAATGATTGGTTTCCGTCTGGTGAAATGGAGTTGGTCCAGAATGGTTGAGTTTGGATAGTTGATTTTGAACCCCACCAGCTAAGATATCTGCTGAGACAGTATCCCGCTCGTACACCACTAACATCGAAACAGATCATTGTGTCAAATGAGGACAAAAAATAATGGCATCACTACATTTTAAGGAATGCCAAGGTAAAATTTTAAGTTTATATAATTTACCTTGTTATGAAAGTCTGATTATTACTCACAAATTCTCAAATAGTTTTAGTCAAGAACCCATGTGAGAAAAGATTGTTATATTCCAGTATTCAAAATACATTCTATTCTACGTTATTCTGGGTCATATAAGGAAACAGTTTCCAGTTGACCAAAGCATCCATTCCACTACTATTGTCAAGTAGAAACTGAATCTTTTTTTTCTTTTTTTTTGTCCTCATTTAAAGATAATGCTTCCATAATCAAATCAAAACAAGATATATCTAGAAACGATATCATCCTAGAAAAACACACTGAAGGATGGCATAATCTCTACAGTGAATTATAGTACTAATGTAAGGAAGGACGATTGTATGACTTTAGAAAGTAGTCATTGCCATCAACCTCCAACTCTTGCTAATACCCCACTCGAGTGAAGTGTAGTTTTAAGGAATCACTATCTGAAATCTAAAACTGTTTCTAGCAGCACACATTACAACTTGCTGAGGCTCAATGAACTGTTAATACAATAATGTACTGATTCTGACCTTTCTCCGAGGACAATGCTTGGGACTACGACTTCTCTGAAATATACAGCACTCAGATTGGGATTATGTGCTATAATAATAAGGAAGAAACAACTAAGGGTTGGCTCTAATCAGCAAGGCTGAGCCATGAAAGTAGATAACAAAAGAGAGTTGCCAATACTGATCACAAAATAATTCATATACTTTTAGGTACAGTACTTGAAACAACATTCAAGACCAATAGCTAGTTAATAGCTTTTATTATTCTTTATAGAATAATAAAAGCTATTAACTAGCTATTGGTCTTGAATGTTGTTTCAAGTACTGTACCTAAAAGTATTTGGCAACTCTCTTTTGTTATCTATAATAATAAGGAGCATTGATTATAAGTTTGATTTTAATACATCTTATGTGAATGAATATCTTTACATCATTTGGGGCAATTTTAATACCTGGACGAAACCTGAGTTAGCACCCCCTTGCACCTGTGACAATTTTTCTGTTCAAGACAGTTTACATTTTGTTATGTTTTGTGATTTCTTCTCCACTCAAAGAAAAAAATACCTGCTACCAGTCCTAAGAGAAGCGGGCTTCTCCCAGGTGAGACCAGCCATGCTATATTTAAAATCATTGGGCAACATCCGTATTACTTTCGCCATGGCCAATTTCCTTGTGGCAGCAACCAGAGCCAGAAGGAGCATGAATTTGGAAAACTGATGTATATAATGTGTTTTTTAAATATTTTAATGCATCCATTTTGCCAAATTAACTTGTTTACATATGAAATTGTTTAATTCTTTTTTAATTGTAAATAATACTGTTTTTATGTACTTTGTATGATTTTATCAAATCGAATAAAGTTAATTTGACTGACTGACTGAATATCTTTATTAATGAACACTGAGAAATTATGTTTCTTTTTACTCAAAGTCAATAAGAAACAACCACAGACTCAGATTCACACAACTAGATGGTAAATCTACACTTGCAGGGCACAACTTTGCATGAGCGTTTATGTAAGATTTTAGGTAATTCAGAAAGGTTTCTCAGTGTATAATTAAAGTCAACAAAAACTACATGGAGAAGGGCCTAGTTAAAGCATTACGCATTCTACATTGTTGAGCTGCCACTCATTCTCTCTCTCAAGCACATGGTAGTTTGGGTGTTAAATAACTTGTGTCTTTGTAAGCACACATCTACCTTGGGATTTTTTGAATTTATAGAAGATGTTTTTTTTTACTCAACTGAGTGACACTTATTTTTGCACTGCTCTTGGATGAAAAGTTGAGCGCACCAGGTAGGATATTTGTCTATGAACGGCGTGCTAAGTAAGGACAGATCACTGGAATAGACAAGTTAGTTTAAAGCCTGTAAATACAATGTGAAGAGGATTACTCACTTTGTCTTTCCCTTAAGTTAATGATTTTAACGTTACATAGCAGTGCTTTCCAAACTTTTTGGAACTACAACCGAGTTTTTAGAAAGTCAATATTGGCAACCCACCGAGCTTTAATGAACACGAGGTGGTGTTTTTCAATATACTAGAAGCATTGTGGGGTAGCACACTGTCATTTACATAAGGCACATTTTCCTTTGAAGTGCTCACTAAATTTCACATGCATGCAGTTTTAATGATACAACTATATTGCACAGAAATGATAATGTGTGCCCGTGCTTCTGTGAATATTTATTATTTGTGTGTCACCAAGTAAAAGCTCGCGATTCATTTTTCTCCTATTGAAGAACAAATTACTTAACTTTGGTAACAATATATCTGTAAGAAACATAGGTTAGGTATAGATTCCTTACCTTAGAATTATTCCCACGCGACAGATTGGATCCGGAATTTTTTTCGCACCAGTACCCCGGCGCATCTGAAGGTGGCATCAGTCAGCTCCGCATTTGTCGCTGGCGTCATGGTCACCAGGATGACGTTGCGGTAGCTACATAGACACCGCCCTCATGCGCTGACATCAGCCTGTACACGACTTTCCACGCCAGAAGCGCAGAGCCATGCAAGACACTGACCACTGGTGCACATAACTAGGGCCCTGAAAGGGTGTCCTTAACCCTAGAAGTCAGTTCGCAGAATGGGGAGGATTGGTGGGATGGTAAGGAATCTATAACTAACCTATGTTTCTTGTAGAAATACCATTACCGAAGGGAACTAACTTGTTCATCTGAAAGAAACAGTTAATTATAGGTTCCTTACCTAAGAATAGATACCCCAGTTAACACCATAAAGTCCTGGAGAACCGAACGGCAAAAGAAGCCGTCTCTCTGGACTTGGCTGTCCAGGTAGTAGTGTTTGGTAAATGTGTGCAACGATGCCCATGTAGCTGCCTGACAGATGTCATTGAGGGGGACTCCTTGTCCCAAAGCAGTGGTAGCTTCCTTCACCCTGGTGGAATGGACGCACAGCCCCACTGGAGGCTCCTTCTTTGCCTAAGAATAGCAGGCTTTGATGCACAGAAAAGCCCGCCTGGAGATGGCCCGTTTGTGCACAGTTTGACCTTTATTAGCGCCAACGTAACCAACAAAGAGTTGGTCATCCACCCGGAACTGTTTTGTGCAATCCAAATAGAAGGAAAGCGCACGTTTTGGATCCAGACGGTGGAGCCTCTCTTCGTCTTTTGAAGGATGCGGAAAGAAGTGGGCAAAGTGATGGTTTGGCCAATGTGGAAAGAGGTAACCACCTTGGGAAGAAAGGAAGGTCTAGTTCTTCAGATGACCTTGTCCAGATGAACAGCCAGAAAAGGAGGCTTGGAGGAAAGGGCTTGGAGCTCACTCACCTTGCAAGCAGAGGTGAAGGCCATCAGAAAGGCAGTTTTGAAAATGAGAAGCCTGAGAGGACAGTTATGTATTGTATTGTATTGTACTTGCATTTATATAGCGATTACTACCCCTAACGAGCGAATCATTTTTTTGGCGAGCAGCGCGCTACTCCGGGACCCATAGAGGATAAGTGTTGAATTAGTATAGTGAAACATGCAAGTACATTTTAAGTGGTGGATAGGTTAGTCAGTTATTTGGATTTGGAATGATAGCAGAAGGATAGAGGAGGACAAAGGTTTGTATTTATATAGAGCTTCTTGACGCACGCTATTCAGGAAGCCTACAAAGGTTTAGTGGTGAATTAATATGGTGAAATATGAAGTAATTTCAGTGGTGGATATTAGTCAGTTACTTAGAGTGAGATGGATAGCGGAGGGATAAAAGGGGAAGAAAGATTTGCATTCATATAGCACTTGTTATCCCTGATGGGTGTTGAATCGCTTTTCTGGTGAGTGGCACGCCACTCCGGAACCCATAAAGGATTACTGATGAAAATTAGTATAGTAAAAAAATATGAAGCAATTTGAGTAGTGGATATGTTATTCAGTTATTTGGGTAGTATATTAGTATAGTTTAATATGGAATTTGAGAAGTGAACATATTAGTCTGTTAATTTCGATTGAAAAAGGATAGTGGAGGATTAGTGGCTCAGAGGGAGCGCACATAAGGTAGGTATGAACCAACTTCAAGTCCCACTGGGGCATTACGAAGGGAACAGGAGGAAAAAGATGAGTAATGCCCTTAAGGAACCTATTTACAACAGGGGACTTGAAAAGAGGAAGCTGACCAGGAAGCCTAAGAAAGGCTTAAATGGCCGAGGGGTAACCCTTGATGGTGCCCAGAGCAGAGCAATGCTGGGCCAAAGAAAGGAGGAGCAAGAGGACCTCAGAAAGTGGGGCGGAAAGGGGATCCACAGCCTTTGCTGTGCACCATGCCACAAATTTGTTCCATCTGCAGGCTTATACCGTCTAAGTGGAGGGAGGCCTGGCTGCCAAGATAACATCACAGACTTTGGGAGGCAGGTTAAACCACTTAAACTACCACCGCTGAATCTTCACACAAAGCGGTGGAGGCCGGACAGGTTTGGGTGGAGGACCGTCCCCTGCTGCTGCGACAGAAGATCCTCTTGAAAAGGCAGTCGGATCGGACAAACGATTGTTATTTTGAGCAGCTCAGGATACCAGGCTCTTTGTGCCCAATCTGCAGCCACAAGAATGACTTGGGACCCATCAGGGCATTGCCCGTTTGGAAGCCCGTTCGGAAGGCGAGAGGAGGCGGGGCAGGAAACTCTGCTCAATTTCTTTCCCAGAGGCCTGTGGAGAACCCTTTGCACGTTTGAGCCAGCCGGGCCTGCATCAGCAGATCCTGCTCCACTGGGAAGGGAGAGCCTGTAGGCGTAAAATAAAAAAGACTTGGGCCTTGTCATGCTTGATTTTCATAAGCATTCTTGGTAGAAATGGTATAGGCGGAAAGGCGTGTAGAAGACCGCAATCCACTTGCAACAAAAAGCATTGCCTAGTGAGTGCTGCCTTAGAAATTCCAAAGTGCAGAACTGCTGACATTGCGAGTTCTCTTGGGTGGTGAATAAATCTAACCAAGGGTCACCCCACTGCTTTGATGAGACCTTGCACCACCTACAAGTAAAGACGCAATTTGTGATCCAGCATGCACCTGCAGCTGAGTTGGCCCGCTCTGGCGTTCAAGGAACCACCAGGGAAATGCCCTGATGTTGCAGCCATGTCCAGAGGTGGAGGCTCTCCTGACATAGGGTCCACAACCCCAACCGCCTTGTTTGTTGCAGTAACACATGGCGGTGGTGTTGTCCGTGAACACCTGTACTACTTTTCCCCGGACAGAGGGAAGGAATGCCTTGAGTGCAAAATGAATAGCCCAAAGCTCCAGAAGATTGATGTGTAGCCCAGACTCCACCGAGGCCAGAGGCCTCTGATCCGCACCTCCACCATGTAGATGCCCCATCTCAGAAGTGATGCGTTGGTCACCACTGTGAACTCTGGTTGAGGAAGGGAGAGGGATCTGCAGTCGACCTAATCATGGTCGTTAGCCACCACTGCAATTGGTGCGCAGTGCCCTCCGAGATCTGGACGCAATCGGACAGATTTCCTTGATGCTCAGCCAACTGGAACTTCAGGTCCCACTGCAGAGCCCGCATACGTCACCTGGCATGATCTACCAGCAGGATGCAGGAGGCCATAGGCCCAGCAGCCTCAGGGTCATCCTGAACGAAACCCAGGATAGAGGCTTAAAGATCAGAATCATAGCCCGAATATCCCGGACTCGCTGTTCGGGAGGATGAACCCACTCAAGAACTGCTCTCATGCAGAGGAGCTTCTGAGAGGGGGTCAGGTGTGACTTTGGCACGTTGATGGAGAACCCCCGTGAATGGAGGAGGTCGCCGTAGTCTGAAGGTGGGAGATGACAGCCTGGGGTGAGCCCGCCTTCAATAGGCAGTCATCAAGATAGGGGAAGACTGGAACCCCTGATCTGCACAGATGATCTGCGACTACCGCCATCACTTTTGTGAACACCTGAGGGTCGCTGGTAAGACCAAAGGGGAGCACGGTAATCTGAACGTGCTCGAGGCCTACCGTGAAACTCAGGAGATGTGAAAGTAAGTGACCTGAAAATCCAGCACTAGCATTCAGTCTCCAGGGTCGAGGGCAGACAGAACCTAAGCGAGCATCAACATTTTGAACTTCTCCTTCTGGAGGAAGCGGTTGACGTTCCTGAGATCCAAGATAGGACGCAGGCCTTTGTCCTTCTTGGGCATCAGAAAGTAATGTGAATAGCAACCACAACCTACTTCTGGGGCAGGAACACGCTTTGGTATAGAGACAAAATATCGACTCCAAAATATCGACTGGACATAATATCGAGTTTTAAATATAGACTGGACAAAATATCGACTGGACATAATATCGACTACAAAAATATCGTTTTTCAGGTAAGTGAAGTAATATCGACTGTATAAAATATAGATAGCAAAAATATCGATTTTTTAATAATATATAATATTTTATAGTGTATTTTTATGTAATAATATGTGTGAATAGTGTGTATTAATGTTATAAAATATTTTATTACATGAATTTTGTTTTTATAATAATTGCGTAATGTAATTCTGTAGCGGGTTGTGGGTTTATAGGGGAATAGGGTGGGAAGTAATTTAATAATAATTAATTAATTAATATATGTTTGTTAATATTTTTAATTAATAATTAATTGATAATTAATTAATATTAATTAGTTAATTAATTAATATATTTTGAATATATTTTGTATTAGTAAATAATTGTTAATTAATTAATTGTAATTAGTTAATTACATTAATTAGAGTACATTTTTAATATATATAATTTTGTGTTATTTTTAAGTAATTAATTTTGAAAAAATAATATTAATTATTAAAATAATTACAGCTAATGTTCTAATATATTTACTTTATTGTTATTGTTAATTAATAATTAATTGGTAATTAAATAATATTGATAAATTTTGGGTAAAGGAGCATTTTTAGGGTTCAGGGTCAGTTTTCAGTTCATGGGTAAAGGGGTATTTTTAGGGTTCAGGGTCAGTTTTCAGTTCATGGGTAAAGGGGTATTTTTAGGGTTCAGGGTCAGTTTTCAGTTCATGGGTAAAGGGGTATTTTTAGGGTTCAGGGTCAGTTTTCAGTTCATGGGTAAAGGGGTATTTTTAGGGTTCAGGGTCAGTTTTCAGTTTTTGGGTAAAGGGGCATTTTTAGGGTTCAGGGTCAGTTTTCAGTTTTTGGGTAAAGGGGTATTTTTAGGGTTCAGGGTCAGTATTGGGTTTTTGGGTAAAGGGGTATTTTTAGGGTTCAGGGTCAGTTTTGGGTTTTTGGGTAAAGGGGTATTTTTAGGGTTCAGGGTCAACAAATAAGATTTTAAAAAATTATTTTTATTATTTTCATTTATTATTTAATTATTATAATTTAATTTAAGTCGTTTTAAGTATATTTTAGTAATTACAATTTAATATTAATTTAATTTAACACTGTTTTTAATAAAGTCGATATTTTTTACATCTATATTTTTGTTAACGATATTTTGTACTCGATATTTTTGTACTTACCTGTTTGTAGATACAAACTCGATATTTTGACTGTCGATATTTTGTCCACGATATTTTGGCAAGTCGATATTTTGTCCCTCGATATTATTTCAGTGATCCACGCGCTTTATGGCACCCTTGGCCATGAGTGCCAAAACTTCCTGTTGGAGAAGGGCCAGGTGATCCTCCAACATGCAATGGTATTGAGGTAGCATGGAGGGAGGGTTAGTCTCGAAGGGGAGGGAGTAGCCACTTTGGAATATTTGCAAATCCCTCCTGTCTGACGTGATGGTGCACCAGTGGGGGAGGGCGTTTGGTGTCCTGAAAGGTGAGACTAGGAGGGTTTGGAGATTGCTACAGAAAAGACTGTGGTGGACTGGCCCATCCACTGGACCCCAAGACCACGGTGGTGGTTCCCATGTCCCCGGCCGCACTGGGGCTGAACACCTTGCGCTGGCCTGTGGATCTGGGCAGGACGTCGCGGGCACCCCCTCCGTAGCCACGAAAGGGGCGAAAAGCAGACTGCGCAGCGCAGGTGATTGAGAGTCACAATGACCTGACCGTAGCCTGAGAGTCCTTAAAGCGCTCAAGTGCGTTGTCTGCTTTGTCTCTGAACAGGTGATGGCCATCAAAGGGCATGTCCATAAAGCTGGATTGAACATCCATGGAAAAACCAGTTGAACACAAGCTGACGTAGCGTTGAAAGGCTACTGATGTGGAAATCATCCTGCTAAGTGCATCAGCGGTATCCAGCTCACAGAGGATGGCAATTTTGATGCTTCTCTCCCCTTGGCACCTGCACTGGAGAGTAAGGCTTGGGCCTCCACCAGGCACTGGGGCAGCACCTGTGCCACCGTATACCACACAGAGTGGGTGAAATGGCCCAACAGACATGCTGTATTTACCTACCGCTGTACCAAGCTGGCAGAAGAAAACATTTTCTTCCCAAGGAGGTCCAGCTTTTTGGATTACCTGTCCGGTGGTACGGTAGGGAAGGAGCCTTTTGAAGTGGAGTCTTGGCTCAGGGGTGGGGTGATTGGAGAGGAAAGTGGGGTCGCCCAGGGCTGGGCGGTGGCGTTGGGCAATCATCCTGCCCACAGGAGCCCCTGTGTTGGTCCTGCACCTTGTGCCCAAAAGGATGTCCGTGAGGACTTCATTAAACGAAAGCCAGTCCGACTCAGTGTCTACCTCAAAGTGGAGGCCGGGGTCGACATCGGCTGGGGACACAGTCAACGCCAGTGGTGGGCATTGTGCCGGTAGAATCAGCACCATGGGAGGCGTAATGAGGTTGACCAGTGCCGATGTGGATCCAGGCCTGGATCCAGGGGGACCCTGAGGCACCGAGGCTAAAACCGCCGAAGCAACTGGCACAGGGCCCCTAGCCAAGTCCGCGGGGCCTAAAGGCGTGCTTGCGGTGCCAGACTACCCAAAGATGGCATGCATCGCTTCGTAGAACTGACAAAGCTAGACAGGGGTTGTTCCTGGTCCCAGGAAGGAGGGATCTCGGAGTCGACCCTAAGGGCTTCGCATGCTGAGCCGTGAGAAGGGCACCACCCTCATCCCTCATCGCATTGACCGCACAACGAGGAGAAGTCAAAGAGCAACAATACTTATTCAACTTCTTTTTGTGCCTCAACTTAACTGACCCAGAGAGTGAAGACTTCGACGAAGAATGGTGCTGGCTCCGCGATCAGTCCCTTGACCTCCTACATGACCAGGACCTTGAGCAAAGCTGAGCTGACTGCCGAGCCTCGAGGAGTTTTCGGGACTGCTCCCGCAAAGGCTTCAGGCCATCGTCCGGCAGTCAGAGTTCGACTTGGGGTCTTGGTCATGCTCCAGGCAGTAGAGGCACACGCGGTGCGGATCCATCACCGATATCAGTCGGTTACAGGAACCACAAGCCATAAAGCCGAGCATCCCTCATGCACCAGGATTCGATAGACTAAAAAAACACCAAAGTCGCGAAAAAAGCTCTGTCCAAAAATTACTGGGGGTACCTCTCTCTCTGCGGATCTGCGCTTGCTGGCGTGGAAAAGAAAGAACAGACGTCAGCAAGCAAGAGCGATGTCTATGTAGCTACCGCAACTTTATCCTAGCGACCACGACGCCGATGACGAAGGCGGAGTCAATTGACGTCAAATTCCGGCACACAGGGGTACCGCTGATGAAAAACGTTCCGGATCCAGTCAGACTCCTGGGGGTAATTCTAAGTTAAGGAATATATAACTAACTGTTTCCTTCAGATATATTTGTTTCCGTCACACTACAGAATTACAAAAAACTTGCTTAATTTCTGCTTTCCTAACTGCTGAATGTGTACAGTTAATTTACGGTAATTACATTTTGGTAGTGTATAAAAATTAAATATCTTACTACAGCCTTTTCATTAAAGCTCCCTGTACCCCAGCAAGATTGTCAAATAATTCATTTAATTTTCTCTCAGACGTGAAATTGTGATGAGTTTGTAAACCCCAATCCTCATGTTAACAAAATAATCAGCAATTTGTCAGAAGACATAGCCAAATATTTGACGTCTGTCTTTGATGGCCAGCAAATGTGCCAAAATGAATACAGAATTTAAAGGCCTTTTTGTTGCATGTACTTTTATGACCCACCAAACTTTGGCTGGTGATCTACCAGTGGGTCATGAACCACAGTTTGCAAAACACCGTTTTATTGTGAGAATGGTACCACTAAAGGACTTGTGTATAGATTTCAGTATAACAGAGGAAATGAAAATATAAACCCTTAAAATCCAAAACAATAAATCTGTGTTTTCTGTTTCTCCCTTATGTTTTATTCCAGACTACTGACGACTTGGACAGGACATTGACGAGACAAAGCAAAACCACTTTGATTCATTTATCACCTCTACTAATCAAAGACTATCAGCAAAAAAGTTATTTTTCCAGGTAATTTTTAAAAAATGTCACATTAAAATCAACAGCAACTTTCTAGTTGCATAACTATTTGGAGCTAGTGCACGTAGTAGATAACATTTAACACCATCTCATAAATACTAAAAGAGGGTCTGATGTTCTAGTGGACAAAGTCATCACTACGTTTTAAAGAATGCCATGACAGCATTTTAAGATTATAGCATTTACCTTGTTAGTAATGTCTGATTAATGCTCACAAAATCTCAGGTACTTGTAGTCAAGAACCCATGTGAGAAATTATCTCCAAATGAGGTTAACGGCATATCCAGTACTCAAAGTACATTCTCTTCTACGTTATTCTGTGTTATACGTGTGAACAATTTCCAGTTGACCAAAACATCCACTCCACTATTGTTTTCAAGTAGAAAGTGTACCTTCCTCGAAAAACACACCGAAGGATGGCATATTCTCTGCAGTGAATTATAACTGTAATTTAAGGATGAACCATTGTACAACTCTAGAACACAGTCATTGGTTTCAACCTCAAGCTCTTGCTTATACCCCACTTAAGTTAAGTACAGTTTTAAGGAATCACTAACTTAAATCTAAAACTGTTTCTGACAGCACACAATAACACTTTATCAGGCTCTCTCAACTGTTAATACAATAATGTACTGAATCTGAACTTTCTCCAAGGACAATACTTGGGACTACAACTCCTCTGGAGTATAAGGCACTCAGGTTGGGATAATGTGCTGAATGAATAAGTAAACTTGATTAAAAGCCTGATTTTAATACATCTTGTGTCATTGAATATCTTGATTAATGATGACTAGGAATTATATCTCTTTGCACTCAGTGTCAATGTCAAACAACTACAGACTCAGATTCACAAAATGAGTTTAATAATCTAAACTGCGTTGCACACCTTTGCTCAGGGGTTTATGAAAGATTTTAGGTAAGTCAGAAAGGTTTTGCAGTGTATAATTAAAGTCAACAAAAGCTGCATGGAGAAGGGCCTAGTTAAAGCATCAATCATTCTGCATTGTTGAGCTGCCACACATTCTATCTCTCTAGCACATGGTAGTTTGGGTGTTAAATAACTTGTGTGATTGTAAAGTTCACATCTACCTGGGGATTTTTGGGATTTATAGAATATATATATATATATATATATATATATATATATATATTCACTGAAAAAACCATAGGTTATAGACCATATATAGTTAGGGATTAGCATTTAAAAAACCTTATTTTATTTGCACAAAACCATTGAAATTCCATATATAGTTAGTTGCACTAACTATATATCGCGGACCCGCAATCCACTGCTAATGATGTCACATATTACATCATTCATGACATGGTCAGTGACATCACTGATGACATCACTGATGACATCTCAAATGACATCACTGATGACATCACTGATGACATCTCAAATGACATCACTGATGGCAACACCCAGTGACTGTATGTTTCTGTAAAGTTAAAATATGTCTTACATATTGAAGAATGAGTGGATGTATAAGTGTCTGGATGAAGGATTTAGTAGGTGCATGACTGACTGTATGAGAGAATGATTAAATGTGTCTCACTGAGTGCATGGGTTAGTGATTAAAGTGTCTTAATTTGGCAATCATTATTTATGTTCTTCTGTAAACTGCTGCATGTTTAAATCAGTAGCTATAACAGTAACTATATGGGTTATTGAATGGTTGCCCAAGTATTTGTATGGGAGACTGAGTATGTGTGTGGGTGGCTGGGAGGTGTATAACTCTGTGCATAGATGTGTGAGCAGTTGATTCCCTAGGTGTATGGCTTCAAAAGTGGATGTAGAAACAGCTGTATGGACAGTTGACTGTGTGCATGAGTATATTGGTGAGTGAATGGATATCTCAGTTCTACATGTCAAAGTAAGTACATATGTAAAACACACTCCATGTGAGAGTTGACATATATGAATAACTAAACATAAGAGCCAGTGAATGTGAGAGTGGCTGTATGAATCATTGTGAACTTGTATCAAGGATTGTATAAGAGAGTAAATATGTGTTAGTATATGTTTGAATAAGTAAGGTGTGTATAACTGTATAGTTGAGGAAATGGAGGTGTGATTGATTCTTTGCATGACTGACTAGGTGTGTGAGTAACTCCATGGATGTGTGACAGTCTGTTTACAGTGAGTGTATCTAAGGTTATATTAGAGTCTGAAGATGTATTATCACATAAATGATATCATCAGTGATGTAATCAGTAATGTCAAATGAGATGTCAGTGATGTCATCAGTGATGTCATTTGAGATGTCATCAGTGATGTCATCAGTGATGTCATTTGAGATGTCATCAGTGATGTCATCAGTGATGTCACTGACCATGTCATGAATGATGTAATATGTGACATCATTAGCAGTGGATTGCGGGTCCGCGATATATAGTTAGTGCAACTAACTATATATGGAATTTCAATGGTTTTGTGCAAATAAAATAAGGTTTTTTAAATGCTAATCCCTAACTATATATGGTCTATAACCTATGGTTTTTTCAGTGAATTTTCAAGGTTTTGTAAATGCAAATTCCTAACTATATATGGTCTATAACCTATGTTTTTTTCTGTGAATTTCATTGGTTTTTTAAAAGCTAATATCTATAGCTGTAAAATATATTCTTTATTAAGTGACGTATCACGTAGCCCGTGAGACGCCTCATGATGCATCGCATAACCGTGACGTATCGTCTCTGCAGCGCAAACCAAACCCAAAACGTAAGCGCGCCAAAACACGCTTAAAGATATATATATTTTTTTTTACCCTTAATTAGACAAAATCCACACGTGCACATATCACAAATGTTCAAAAAACACAATATGTCGGACTCCCGTTACGCTGCCGGTTAGCTGCCCGGTTAACGTACCAGGAAGCACCTTTACAGCGAAAAATCACATTTTTTTTTCACCCCCCAGGGAACTTTAATAGCCCCCTCATCAATCCTAGGGGTTCAGGAGGGTCTGCCTTACCCCTTTCATTCATTTACACCTTTTTTTTTTCCACCTCTTGTCTCTCGATCCCACAGAGAGACAAGATGGCGGCCGCTCCAGACTGTTTACAATGATAACAGCCAATCAGCTTCTCCTCAGACTCCCGTTACACTGCCGGTTAGCTGCCCGGTTCGCGTACCAAGACGCGTCTCTACGGCGAAAAAATCGGAATTTTTTTTTTGGGGCCCAGCGTGGCTCTATAATATCCCCTCATCAATCCTAGGTGGTCAGAAGGGGTCTACCTTGCCCCTTTCCTTCATTTCCCCCTTTGTTTTGGCCTCCTCTTGTCTCTCGATCCTACCAAGAGACAAGATGGCGGCCGCTCCGAACTGTTTACAATGTTGACAGCCAATCAGCTACTCGTCAGACTCCCGTTACACTGCCGGTTAGCTGCCCGGTTCACGTACCAAGACGCGTCTCTACGGCGAAAAAAACAGATTTTTTTTTTTTTTTTTTTTTTTTGGGCCCAGCGTGGCTCTATAATATCCCCTCATCAATCCTAGGGGGTCAGAAGGGGTCTACCTTGCCCCCTTTCCTTAATTTCCTCCTTTGTTTTGGCCTCCTCTTGTCTCTCGATCCTACCGAGAGACAAGATGGCGGCCGCACCGGACTGTTTAGAATGTTGACAGACACCAGAGAGCCAATCAGCTTCGCTTCGCAAAGTTCCGATAAGCGAAAAGTACGTGAACCGGATCGCTGCCCGGAGCGCTGTTACAGATATATATCTTGATTTAAACGTTAATTTCTCAAAATCCACTGAAGCACATATATTGAGACCTAGCAAAGGCACATCGGGCTAACAGTCCCTACAATTTTGCCAAGTTTCGTGGAAATCCATTCAGCCGTTCGGGCTAAAAGTGAGTCCAACCGCCCTATGGAAAAATGAATGGGAAAAACGCGTTTTGGGACCCCCCTTTTTTCTCGGCCCCCCCTTGACGACCCTCCCCCAAATTTTCAGGCGCTGCTCAGAAACAAAATGTGCCATTTTCCTGAAAATTTCAGCCAATTCCGTCCACAAACGCCAAAGTTATTAGACATAGAATTTTCAAAAGTTCCATAGAGAAAAAATCCTAACTATATATACCTACTGGCTATCGCCAGTAGGTAATATATATATATATATATATATATATATATATATATATATATATATATATATATATATATATATATATATATTCACTGAAAAAACAATGGGTTATAGACCATATATAGTTAGGAATTAGCATTTACAAAACCTTATTTTACTCACACAAAACCATTGAAATTTCATATATAGTTAGTTGCACTAACTATATATCGCGTACCCGCAATCCACTTCTGATCATGTCACATATTACATCATTCATGACATGATCAGTGACATCACTGATGACATCACTGATGACATCACTGATGACATCTCAAATGACATCACTGATGACATCACTAATGACAACATCCAGTGACTGTATGTTTCTGAAAAGTCAAAATATGTCTTACATATTGAAGAATGAGTGGATGTATAAGTGTCTGGTTGAAGGATTTAGTAGGTGCATGACTGACTGTATGAGTGAGTGATTAAATGTGTCTCACTGAGTGCATGGGTTAGTGACTAAACTGTCTTAATTTGTGCATCATTATGTCTGTTGTTCTGTAAACTGCTGAATGTGTTGATCAGTAGCTTTATGATTAAGTATATGGGTTATTGATTGGTTGCCCAAGTATTTGTATGGGAGACTGAGTGTGTGTGTGGGTGGCTGGGAGGTGTATGACTCTGTGCATAGATGTGTGAGCAGTTGATTCACTAGATGTATGGGTTCAAAAGTGCATGTGGAAACAGCTGTATGGGCGGTTGACTGTGTGCATGAGTGTATTGGTGAGTGAATGGATATCTCAGTGGTACATGTCAAAGTAAGTACATATGTAAAACACAGTACATGTGAGAGTTGACATATATAAATAACTGTGCATAAGAGCCAGTGAATTTGTGAGTGGCTGTATGGATCATTGTGAACTTGTATCAGGGATTGTATAAGAGAGTAAATATGTGTTAGTATATGTTTGAATAAGTAAGGTGTGTATAACTGTATAGTTGAGGAAATGGAAGTGTGATTGATTCTTTGCATGACTGACTAGGTGTGTGAGTAACTCCATGGATGAGTGACAGTCTGTGAGTGTCTATTTACTCTGAGTGTATCTAAGATTATATTAGAGTCTGAAGAGGTTCACCGTATTATCACATGAATGATGTCATCAGTGATGTGATCAGTAATGTCAAATGAGATGTCATCAGTGATGTCATCAGTGATGTCATTTGAGATGTCATCAGTGATGTCATCAGTGATGTCACTGATCATGTCATGAATGATGTAATATGTGACATGATCAGCAGTGGATTGCGGGTGCGCGATATATAGTTAGTGCAACTAACTATATATGAAATTTCAATGGTTTTGTGTGAGTAAAATAAGGTTTTGTAAATGCTAATTCCTAACTATATATGGTCTATAACCCATGGTTTTTTCAGTGAATTTTGAAGGTTTTGTAAATGCTAATTCCTAACTATATATGGTCTGTAACCTATGGTTTTTTCAGTGAATTTCAATGGTTTTTTAATAGCAAATATCAAAAGCTTTAAAATGTCAAGTACGTGGTAGGTAAAAACATTTTCGTGTTTATGCACGCTGATGTGCTTTGAACGCTGCCCCCCCTCCTCTTTTCTTTTAGGAGTATTCTCTCTTTGCAGATAGTGAAGGGTAGGTAACGCAGGCGTTTGCCCCCGTTGTAATCCGTCGTGCCTGCTTCCCTCTCCATTTGATTGATTGTTATCCTAGCATTTATTGTTTTGGAATTGGTTCTCTTTGGTTCATTCTCTATTTACAAACAAGCACAGAGTCGCAATACTCTGTTTAGTCTTTGCAGATAGTGAAAAATCGTTAAAAAAAAAAAAGGAATCAAGCAAAATCAGTAGGCCACTAATGGGATCTCGTTTTGACCTCGCTAAAATCGAAACATTATGAACAACCCCTCATGAGAAATACGAAACTAGTGAGAGGAACTGAGCTCAACACCATGATGGCTGCAAGACAGCTCGGCTCCGCTGCCCACCCCACCCAAAATAACGACAAACCCTATGCAAATATTATAAATATATACAACACACCAGCAAAGTAACAGGGTAAAATGTTTTATTAAATAACTATATACATAGCAGCTTGCTGCAACATCGATCCAAACAAGCCTTTGTGTTTGTGGCTCAAAATCAACCATCAATAGGAAGATTTTCATAGGTGAGTGTAGGTTCATGGTTTTCCATCCACAGACTAAAAGCCTGGAGTGGGAGTGAAAGAACAATAACTAGGTAAGAAGGAAGGCAGAGGTTGTGGGAAGGACTCCATGATATGGTATGTTGCTTGGTCCCTGAGATGCTTCGATGTCACTGCCTTGCACAAATGGCATAAGTCCTGGATGTTGGGTGCCATAGTTAAGGGTTCCGAGCAGCGCTTGTAACACTGTCTGAAGCTTATTTGCACCTGCTGCAGCTTCACTATTCTCAAAGTAAGTGGGGGCTGTTTGTGGACCTGACTGCATTGGAAAACAATGTGATGCGGTGCCTCCCTAAACCGCTTGACGGAGGCCCCCGAGATAATTGCGCCTGCTCCACACCTTGTCCCACAATCCGTTTGACCTGAAGACACGTCCTGCGGTGCCCTGGTCCGACCATCACATATACCTGCGCCAGGAGACGGCGTGGGGTGCACTAGAAGGGAGAGGCAGCGCGAACGAGCCTCCCCCACCTCCCCAGGTGGAGGTTTCTCATGTACACCCCAGCGCTTCACTCGACCAGCTGACTTGCGCCCGCTCTTGCGACACAGTGCCTCATTCGGCCAGCTGAATTGCGCCTGCTCTTGCCATTACAACGTCTCACCCGCCATCCAACGGAATTGCACCCAATCTTGCGGTACAGCGACAGGCGGCTGCTACGGAGCTCACGAAATGGCGGTCGGCTCCACAGACTTGGGCCTGGCCTGCAAGGATGGCTCTGGGCAACCGTGGAACTCGGACGCTTGACTGCTAGGGCATGGGCCCCATTCCCAAAAGAGTCCCCTCAGCCTTGAAGATTCTACAACAGTCACCGGGACCCCCGTCTCCCGTAGACTTCCGGTGGGGAGCGACTGCCATGATTGCTCGCGGAATGGCCACGACGTAGCCAAGAGATGGTGGTGCTCTCATGCTGACGCCAGCTTCAGTCTGAAACATCCAGAAACACTGTAGACTACCAATTCGATCAGTTCCGGTGGAGCCCCAACGTGACCCGGTAGAGAAGAACTTGCCCTCCCCTCTTTGACTGATGGTTCTTGTTGCCTGTCCCTTCTGTTGTCATTTAACAGAACTTTTTGGACTGCTTAAAGGGGTTGTGTTCCGACCGCTGGTTGGTGGAGACATTTTGACTATATTCTGGACCTGCGTTGTCGCGTAATGCGTCATATGACGTGCCGCGTTAGCGCACCCGGAAGTGCTCCGGTGCGCGAGGCGCAGCTTCCCGGAAGCGATCCAGGGCGCGGCGCGCATCGCGTAACGTAAGCATAACAGGTCATGTGACTTGTTAATAAAACAGACTGCGCAGCGCAGGTGGTTGAGAGTCACAATGACCTGACCGTAGCCTGAGAGTCCTTAAAGCGCTCAAGTGCGTTGTCTGCTTTGTCTCTGAACAGGTGACGGCCATCAAAGGGCATGTCCATAAAGCTGGATTGAACATCCATGGAAAAACCAGTCGAACACAAGCTGACGTAGCGTTGAAAGGCTACAAATGTGGAAATCATCCTGCTAAGTGCATCAGCGGTATCCAGCTCACAGAGGATGGCAATTTTGATGCTTCTCTCCCCTTGGCACCTGCACTGGAGAGTAAGGCTTGGGCCTCCACCAGGCACTGGGGCAGCACCTGTGCCACCGTATACCACACAGAGTGGGTGAAATGGCCCAACAGACATGCTGTATTTACCTACCGCTGTACCAAGCTGGCAGAAGAAAACATTTTCTTCCCAAGGAGGTCCAGCTATTTGGATTACCTGTCCGGTGGTACGGTAGGGAAGGAGCCTTTTGAAGTGGAGTCTTGGCTCAGGGGTGGGGTGATGGGAGAGGAAAGTGGGGTCGCCCAGGGCTGGGCGGTGGCGTTGGGCAATCATCCTGCCCACAGGAGCCCCTGTGTTGGTCCTGCACCACGTGCCCAAAAGGATGTCCGTGAGGGCTTCATTAAACGAAAGCCAGTCCGACTCAGTGTCTACCTCAAAGTGAAAGGCCGGGGTCGACATCGGCTGGGGACACAGCCAACGCCAGTGGTGGGCATTGTGCCGGTAGAATCGGCACCATGGGAGGCGTAATGAGGTTGACCAGTGCCGATGTGGATCCAGGCCTGGATCCAGGGGGACCCTGAGGCACCGAGGCTAAAACCGCCGAAGCAACAGGCACAGGGCCTCTAGCCAAGTCCGCGGGGCCTAAAGGCGTGCTGGCGGTGCCAAACTACCCAAAGATGGCATGCATCGCTTCGTAGAACTGACAAAGCTAGACAGGAGTTGTTCCTGGTCCCAGGAAGGAGGGATCTCGGAGTCGACCCTAAGGGCTCCGCACGCTGAGCCGTGAGAAGGACACCACCCGCATCCCTCATCGCATTGACCGCACGACGAGGAGAAGTCAAAGAGCAACAATACTTATTCAACTTCTTTTTGTGCCTCAACTTAACTGACCCAGAGAGTGAAGACTTCGACGAAGAATGGTGCTGGCTCCGCGATCAGTCCCTTGACCTCCTACATGACCAGGACCTTGAGCAAAGCTGAGCTGACTGCCGAGCCTCGAGGAGTTTTCGGGACTGCTCCCGCAAAGGCTTCAGGCCATCGTCCGGCAGTCAGAGTTCGACTTGGGGTCTTGGTCGTGCTCCAGGCAGTAGAGGCATACGCGGTGCGGATCCATCACCGATATCAGTCGGTTACAGGAACCACAAGCCTTAAAGCCGAGCATCCCTCATGCACCAGGATTCGATAGACTAAAAAAACACCAAAGTCGCGAAAAAAGCTCTGTCCAAAAATTACTGGGGGTACCTCTCTCTCCGGATCTGCGCTTGCTGGCGTGGAAAAGAAAGAACAGACGTCAGCAAGCAAGAGCGATGTCTATGTAGGTACCGCAACTTTATCCTAGCGACCATGACGCCGATGACGAAGGCGGAGTCGATTGACGTCAAATTCCGGCACACAGGGGTACCGCTGATGAAAAACGTTCCGGATCCAGTCAGACTCCTGGGGGTAATTCTAAGTTAAGGAATATATAACTAACTGTTTCCTTCAGATATATTTGTTTCTGTCACACTACAGAATTACAAAAAACCTGCTTAATTTCTGCTTTCCTAACTGCTGAATGTGTACAGTTAATTTACGGTAATTACATTTTGGTAGTGTATAAAAATTAAATATCTTACTACAGCCTTTTCATTAAAGCTCCCTGTACCCCAGCAAGATTGTCAAATAATTCATTTAATTTTCTCTCTCAGACGTGAAATTGTTATGAGTTTGTAAACCCCAATCCTCATGTTAACAAAATAATCAGCAATTTGTCAGAAGACATAGCCAAATATTTGACGTCTGTCTTTGATGGCCAGCAAATGTGCCAAAATGAATACAGAATTTAAAGGCCTTTTTGTTGCATGTACTTTTATGACCCACCAAACTTTGGCTGGTGATCCACCAGTGGGTCATGAACCACAGTTTGCAAAACACCATTCTATTGTGAGAATGGTACCACTAAAGAACTTGTGTATAGATTTCAGTATAACAGAGGAAATGAAAATATAAACCCTTAAAATCCAAAACAATAAATCTGTGTTTTCTGTTTCTCCCTTATGTTTTATTCCAGACTACTGACGACTTGGACAGGACATTGACGAGACAAAGCAAAACCACTTTGATTCCTTTATCACCTCTACTAATCAAAGACTATCAGCAAAAAATTATTTTTCCAGGTAATTTTTAAAAAATGTCACATTAAAATCAACAGCAACTTTCTAGTTGCATAACTATTTGGAGCTAGTGCACGTAGTAGATAACATTTAACACCATCTCATAAATACTAAAAGAGGGTCTGATGTTCTAGTGGACAAAGTTATCACTACGTTTTAAAGAATGCCATGATAGCATTTTAAGATTATAGCATTTACCTTGTTAGTAATGTCTGATTAATGCTCACAAAATCTCAGGTACTTGTAGTCAAGAACCCATGTGAGAAATTATCTCCAAATGAGGTTAACGGCATATCCAGTACTCAAAGTACATTCTCTTCTAGGTTATTCTGTGTTATACGTGTGAACAATTTCCAGTTGACCAAAAAATCCACTCCACTATTGTTTTCAATTAGAAAGTGTACCTTCCTCGAAAAACACACCAAAGGATGGCATATTCTCTGCAGTGAATTATAACTGTTATTTAAGGATGAACCATTGTACAACTCTAGAACACAGTCATTGCCTTCAACCTCAAGCTCTTGCTTATACCCCACTTAAGTTAAGTACAGTTTTATGGAATCACTAACTCAAATCTAAAACTGTTTCTGACAGCACACAATAACACTTTATCAGGCTCCCTCAACTGTTAATACAAGAATGCACTGAATCTGACCTTTCTCCAAGCACAATACTTGGGACTACAACTCCTCTGGAGTATACGGCACTCAGGATGGGATAATGTGCTGAATGAATAAGGAAACTTGAACAAAAGCCTGATTTTAATACATCTTATGTGATTGAATATCTTAATTAATGATGACTGGGAATTGTATCTCTCTTCACTCAGTGTCAATGTCAAACAACTACAGACTCAGATTCACAAAACTAGTTTGATAATCAGAACTGCATTGCACACCAGGCAGTGTCATTTTTTGCCCAACATGAAAATGACCTTGGGATCTGTGGGCAAGATGGCCGCTGAGGGTTTCAGCGAGTAAGTCGCACTTTTTCACTTTTCCCTGCCACAGGCCTAATGGTTGACTGATTCGATGCTGGAAACTGATTCGGAAAGCAGTACTTGGCAGCGCGGTACACAGCTTCATTGTAACAGGAGTTGCAGGAAAGACGCCGGATTCCTATCTCAGGAATTAAATTTAACAAAACGGATCGCCCTGAAGATTTGGAGAAATATTACAGCAAGTTCCAAGCTGTTTTTGAAATCGTGGTTCAGAATGCCTACGAGACTGCAACGAGTGCAGGACGCAAAAGAAGGCAGAGAAAGTAAAAGCGGGAAGCCCGGCGAAACTGACTCCAGCAAAGCCTTTAACACTAAAGAGAAAGTCAAGCCGGATGCGAAGCAAGACACTAAACATGATACAAGAATGGATACAAAAGTATCACAGAACGCGGCTCTGAAAGCCGGGGCTATTCCCAAAAAACCAACTCTGAGGAAACCGGGCGGTGATAACCCAGCCTTGGCTAAGGATAGTGGAAACACCAAGAAGACGAAAGAGAGTGTTATGCGCCAGCCCTCGGTGACGGAAAGCTTTTCAAATATACCTCTGAATCCGGGCGGGATCTGCAGCGGTAAGAATGTATCTGTGGCCAACGCTGGTTCGGCACCTGTTGCTATACTTGCCGCGGAAGCTAAAGGAGCTGTGGATCCTGGCAGCAAGGTCCGTGGGCTAACACCGGCAGAGGGAGAGAAGGCAGAGAAGGGCGCCAGCGCGGGCGCTGGGATAGCGGTAACCAAGCAACAGGAAGAAGGACCCGCTGCAGGGAAGCCGGCTGAGGCGCTGCCTGCATCCACTGTTAGCGCTGCTGTCACACATGAGATTGGGAGAGATGCAGAGGGGGAGAGTACTGCAGTGGTCAATTCTGCGCAGCTCTCAAGCAAAATGGCCCCAGGAGCACAGCTTACACTGCATAAGGTTGGTAACGAAGTGCTTGAGGTTAACGCTCAGAATGCACAATTATTAGATAAAGATAAAGATATTGGCTTGATAATAGCTACGGATTGCGTTGAAGGGCAAGTGAATGGTGTGCTAACAACTGACACTGCACAAGCAATGCCCCCGCTGTGGGAGAGTGAAGTTGAAATGAATTTGGAAAGAGAAGGAGGGAAATCAGGCGGTGAATCATCAGCTTCTACCTCCCACTCCACTGAATTGCATCTAAGATCTGAGGCAGCCTCCGCGGAGAGGTTCTACTCGGTAGAAGAAGACTCCCAGTCACAGTCACAGTCGCTTCCTACTGGTGAGAGTTCTGATGAGTCAACTGGGGGAGATACAGGTAGTAGCTCTCCGGTTCAGAAATATACTCAAAAAAAACGTCTATCCAGAAGAAAACCATCCTCAGCAAGCAGCACTACAGACCCCACTAAAAAACTAGCCTGGGATTACTCTACTACCACATTCTCCTTTTTAGAGCAGGATAGTCCGGCTACAATGATTGGAGAGCAGGGCTCTTTGCAGCCCACACAACCACCTGTTACTCTGGATCTATTATTTAACACTCTGAAATTGATGCAATCCGAGGCTAGAGGGGAAAGCAGGAGAGCTAGGCATGAGGCCAGAAAGGTACAGAATAAATTGAGGAAGATAAGTCAAAGGCAGGACGAGATGGCGGAGAGGGTGGCACACGTAGAAGAAAGAACTGGGAAAGTTGAGGACGACCTGAGAGAGATTAAATCATACAAGGAGGAGCATCAGAAGGTTGCTGAAGATGTTAATTGGAAACTCGAGGATTTTGAGAATAGGCAGCGGCGAAATAACATCAGACTGCTAGGAATTGAAGAAGGACTGGAAGGAGGAGACATCAGACTGTTTGTGGTGAATTTGTTAAAAGGAGCTTTTCCAGAACTAACATCATGGCAATGGGAACATGAAATCCAGAGAGCCCATCGCTTTCCATTCTTTAAAAGAGGGCAGAAAGGGGCCCAAGGGGGCAAGCCAAGGGCAATTTAGATTTTTGTTGGAAATTTCCTGCTAAGACAGCTGATCTTAGATAAGGCCAAACCTGAGTCAAGAAAGTCTTTTAATAACGTATCATTTTTTGCAAGGCCTGATTTTTGCCATGCTACGGTAGAGCGTAGATGGAGATTGAGGCAGCTGATTCCGAGTATACAATCTCTGGGTTCAGAAGCCTACCTTCTCTACCCAGCAAAGCTGAAAATAGTAACTAAAAGTCAGGTTAAGTTTTTTTTCTCTGAAATTAAAGCAAAGGCCTTTATGATTGAAGTTTTGGGGTACAAGGACAGTTAACCAGAATATAGTAACTGTTTATTTGAAATAGAGGGGGGTAGGAAGGCGGGGAGAAGTGGCGACTGCTGATTCCCTGGCGATCACACATAGGTCATGCTTGACCTATTTGCCTGTAGGGGAGGGTGGGGGTGGGTTAGCCTGGGGTGGAGAAGGGGGGGAACACTAGAGGGGGGGGGAAAAAATGGCACACATCATTTGTAGCAGTGTATACACAGAGTTATGGTAAAAGGATGGTTTTGATTTTAAGTATATGGTGGAACAAAAAAAAGAAAAAAAAGAGAGTAAAAGGAAAATGGGAGAGTAGGATGGACAGGATGGATATAATTCTTGAAATTCTGAATGGCATGTAGAATTATGTCAATGAATGTGTGTGGCCTTAATGACCTCCAGAAGAGATTAAGGGTCTCTGCTTTTTGTAAGGCAGTAAATCCAGATCTGATCTGTCTCCAAGAGACCCACGTTGAGGGAGGTAAAGGTTTCCTGTTAGGACAGCTGGGGTTCGAAGTATTAGCTTATACTACACAAGCTTCAAAAACACGAGGGGTGGCAATCTTGGGAAGGGGGAGAGAGGGTTTGGTGGTTAGGAAGAAGGTAGACAAGTGGGGAAGATGGGTTATGGTGGAAGTAGTATTCAGAGGAGCTAGATTTACCTTGGTCTCAGTCTATGGCTCAACAGCCGATGAAGCAGACATATTTGAATTTTTGGATCAGGAATTGACAACATGGGTGGATCCTATCGTATGCTGTGGGGATTTTAATATTAATCGACCAGCCAGTATAGAGCTTCAAAGGAGTTTTGGTTATACTGGGCGTAAGAAGAGGGTACATAAGGCAATAGTAGATTTGGCTACACATAATGCTTTATCTGATGTATGGGCAAATTTGAATCCAATGAGTGATGGGGACACTTTTTTCTCAGCGCCCCATAGAATTACTGTTAGATTGGATTATTTTTTAATCTCTAATGTGCTGTTATCTAATGCATTTATTACAAAGTTACCACGTATGATGTCAGATCATAACCCGTTACTATTGACACTGAAGCTCAGTGGTATAAGCAGGAAGGTGTACAAATGGACATTTGAAAGAGCGCTGTTGAAAGACGAAAACTATTGTAAGCATATGATGAAATGGATAACTGAATTTTGGCTTAATAATAAGGGGAGCACAAGTAGTGGTAATGTCTGGGATGCTTTTAAAGCAGGGATTAGAGGCGAAACGATTAGTTTTACATCTTTTCGACGGAAAGCTGAAAGAGAGAAGTCTGAACAACAGATGAACTCACTTTTGGCCGCAGAAGCAGAACTTAGTAGATTGATTATAGCCGGGAGTCCACTGGATCTAAAAATATTAGAAATAATGATGCTAAAGAATGACATTGCTGAAATAGTTACAAATAGAACAGCCATAAACTATCTCGCAAAGAAGGAACAGGTGTTTGAATATAGTGAGAAGGTGGGGCATATCCTCGCCGTTAGGACGAGGCAGAAAGCTAATGCTGGTGATATTAAAAGCATGGTAGATAACTTAGGAAATGTGATATTAGATTCGAATGGTATAAGGAATGAATTCTGGAAATACTATACGAACTTATATGACAGTGACAACAGGATGGGATCCGAGGAAATAAATAGGGAAATAAGAGATTATTTGGGAAATATACAGCTAGATATGCTAGAAATAGTAGACCAGACTAAGCTAGATTCCGATATAACATTAGAAGAAGTTACATTAGCACTTTCGGAACTCCCATCTTCTAAAGCCTCAGGTCCGGATCTCATTCCAATAGAATTTTATAAAACATTTTTTTCCTCTATAAGTGCGGAGCTTTTAGATACTCTCCTACAAGCACAGAGAGAAGTCTCAGTTCCAGAGTCATGGGGAGGCACGGAGATCATTGTTATTCTTAAAAAGGGCAAGCCTCCTACAACACCAGGATCGTATAGACCAATTGCCCTTATGAACGCGGATGTGAAATTATATTCAAAAATTTTGGCAACAAGGCTGTCTACCATTATTGAAAAATTAGTGGCATCAGAGCAGCATGGATTCATTCCAGGAAAAGGTACCACTACACATGTTCGAACAGTAATCACTTGTTTCGATGCTATGGAGGTTATTGGTGGCCCGATGGCAGCCATGTTCCTCGACGCCGAGAAGGCTTTTGATAGGGTGGCTTGGTTATACTTATGGGAAATAATGAAAGTATATGGTTTTGGCGATAAATTCATAAGGGCAATTCAGGTTCTATACAAGGCACCTACAGCTAGAATTAAAATTAATCGAGACTTAACGGCACCTGTAGAAATTAAAAGAGGTACTAGGCAAGGTTGTCCCAGTTCCCCCCTTCTTTTCGCATTATATATGGATCCATATTTGCGTTATTTAAAAGCTAACCCGAATATTCCACCGCTCATCTCGAATGGAGTGGAGGTTAACGTTCTAGCATATGCAGACGATGTTGCTATAATCACTCCAGATCCAGCTAAAGCAGTGGAGGAGGTGGAGCGGGAGGCTAGTAAATTTGGAAGAATATCTGGGTATAAACTAAACAGCGCAAAGACACAAATCATCCAAAACACGGTGGTCTTATATAATGATGCTCGAGTGGTTCCCGCAGCAACATATTTGGGAGTCGAGATATCACCCAATCTGGACACGGTGGTAGGACGGAATATCTCTCCGTTAATTAAAGATGTAATTACAGATTTGGCCAGAATTGATAAGCTTAAACTTTCGTTAGTAGGACGCACAAATGTAATTAAAATGATTATTCTTCCCAAATTCCTTTATCTTTTTCGCACTATTCCTCTTTTTTTGAAACAATCTGGTTTAGTAAACTAGAATCAATACTTAATAAATTTATATGGTCTTATGGCAAAACGAGAAGGGCCTATAAGTTTATGACGCTACCAAGGGTTAGAGGAGGGTGGGGGGTCCCAGATTTCAGGCTATATTACTGGGCATCTGTACTACAATACACCCAGGGTTTGCTGGGGGCTGATAACCGTGAGGTGAATGTTAGATCTTGCTCGACAATGGTATATTCTATTGTACTGGGGGCAGATGCCGCAAATGCTTTTCTAAATCACGCAGATTTTCTTTACTATAAGCATACACGATTTAAAACAGTTAAAGCTGCATATAATATCTGGATAGCAGTAGCAAAGAAATGCGGACTAGGAAGATACAATAGGTATACTAGATTGTATAGGAATAGAACATTACCCCCCTTGATATTTTCAGATTCTATAATGGCGGAATGGGATAGGCAAGGCGTAAAAAGTATAGGGGATTTGATGGGAACGGATGGGAATATATTACAATTTTCAGATCTGTTGGGTAAATTTGGTATTACAAGAAATAGTTTTTTTAAGTATTTGCAAATCAGGAGCTTTTTGGGTAAGAAAAAGGGGGGAGAATCTGGATTTCGGAAAAATAACCTTATGGAATCTCTAGCTCAAGGGGGAGTGTGTTCTATACGTTTCTTTTATGCCAGTCTAGCAGGCCTAAAAAAAGACGATACTGAGAAATTTGGAGATAAATGGGCAGGGAAACTAGGTGTACAGAGTCAATTCTTTCTGGATTCACTAGAGTTAGGATGCTCTGTGCTGTGCTCTGCTCCTCTTCAATCGCAGCATTTTAAAACTGTATTTCAACTCTATCATACACCGGACCGCATTGCACAGTGGGGGGCGACCACAGGGACAACTTGTTTTCGATGTAATGCTCCAGTAGCAGATAGTATTCACATTTTCGCACTGTGTCCCCAATTAGAGAATCTACGAAAGAAGATTGTAGATTTTATGAGGTTTACTCTGGGTGTAAATGTGACTTTAACACCAATGGTTATCATGCTAGGGGTTAGGGGTTATAGGGACGATAATACTGAATTTATATTCCTAGCGATGGCAGTGTACAGACTATTAATTGCAAGAGCATGGCGGGATCCTACCCCCCCTACAATACAACAATGGATTGCTCTGTTATTAGGGATATTTAATCTTGAAAAAGGTATATACGCCAGGAAGGGTAAAAGAGCTAGAAAATTGGGATTAAAAATTTGGAATCCTATATATCGGTGGAAAGAGAGAGTAAGGATACCCCTTGGGCAATAATTTATAAGGCTTGTTTTTCCACCTGAAAGTGTTTGATGATTTATAATTTTTTATCAACATTGTAATTATTTGGGTTATACTGTGTATCGAGATCTCTGTGTATGTAAATGACAAATTGTTGTATGATGTGCCATAAACATTTTTAAATAAAAATTTTTAAAAAAAAGAACTGCATTGCACACCTTTGCACAGGGGTTTATGAAAGATTTTAGGTAATTCAGAAAGGTTTTGCAGTGTATAATTAAAGTCAACAAAAGCTGCATGGAGAAGGACATAGTTAAAGCATCAAGCATTCTGCATTGTTGAGCTGCCACACATTCTCTCTCTCCAGCACATGGTAGTTTGGGTGTTAAATACCTTGTGTGATTGTAAAGTGCACAGGTAACTGGGGATTTTTTGGACTTATAGAATATATATATATATATATACTTTTTTTTACTCAACTGAATGGCACTCATTTTTGCACTGCCCATGGATACATAGTTGAGTGCACCAGTGAGGATATTTGTCTATGAATGGTGTGCTAATTAGGAAGAGATTCACTGCAGAAGATAAGTTGGTCTAAAGCCTGAAAGTACAATGCGAAGTGGATTACCTACTTTGTCTTTCCTTTAAGTTAATAGTTTTAATGTTATATACCCCTGCTTTCCAAACTTTTTAGAACCATAACCTAATTTTTAGAAAGTCAATATTGGCACCCCACCTAGCTTTAATGGACATGAGTTGGTGTTTTTCAATATAATTGAAGCATTGTGTGGTAGTGCACTGTCATTTATATAAAGCATATTTTCCTTTGAAGTGGCCACTAAATTTCACATGCATACAGTTTTACTGGGAAACAACCGTTACAACGCAACTATTACATCGCAGGATCCTTTACAACGAATGCCTTTACAACGCAGGACATTACATCGCAGATGCTATTACAACGCATGCCATTACAATGTAAGTATAGGTAAGTATGTCATTTTATTAAAACATTTATTTAATTTAAAAAAATATTTAATTAATTAAATATTAATAATTTATTAAAAAATAAAAATAATTATTAAAAAAGAGTACTTTAAATAAATTAAATAAATTAATTTAAGTAATTTTATTATTTATTAAAAAAAGTTCTAAAATTAAAAAAATATATAAGTAATTTTTACCCCTATACTATCCAGCACTTACCCTACTATTAGACCCCCCTGGAGTTAGAATAGTATTTTTTACCCCTACACTAGCCAGCACTTACCCTACTATTACACCCCCTGGTGTTAGAATAGTAATTTTTACCCCTACACTATCCAGCACTTACCCTACTATTACCCCCCTGGAGTTAGAATAGTAATTTTTACCCCTACACTATCCAGCACTTACCCTACTATTACACCCCCCTGGAGTTAGAATATTAATTTTTACCCCTACACTATCCAGCACTTACCCTACTATTACACCCTCCTGGAGTTATAATAGTAATTTTTACCCCTACATTATCCAGCACTTACCCTACTATTACACCCCCCTGGAGTTAGAATAGTAATGTTTACCCCTACACCATCCAGCCCTTACCCTACTATTACACCCCCCTGGAGTTAGAATAGTAATTTTTACCCCTACACTATCCAGCACTTACCCTACTATTACACCCCCTGGAGTTAGAATAGTAATTTTTACCCCTACACCATCCAGCACTTACCCTACTATTACAACCCCCTGGAGTTAGAATAATAAGTTTTACCCCTACATTATCCAGCACTTACCCTAGTATTACTCCCCTCTGAGTTAGAATATTATTTTTAAACACCTACACTATTTTTAAATATATATATATATTTACAAATACATTTATAAAAAAATTTAATTTAATAAATAAATAAATTAAATATTTATTAAATACATTTTTATTTCAAATTATATACTTACCTATACTTACGTTGTAATGGCATGCGTTGTAATAACATCTGCGATGTAATGTCATGCATTGTAAAGGCATTCGTTGTAAAGGATCCTGCGTTGTAAAAATTGCGTTGTAATGGTATGCGTTGTTAAAGTATGCGTTGTAACGTCATACATCCAGTTTTACTGATAAGACTTTATCGCACACAAATGATAATGTGTGCTCGTGTTTCAGTGAATATTTATTATTTGTGCATCACAAATAAAAGCTTCTTGATTTGTTTTTATCCTATTAAAATATTTGTTTCCATCACACTTCAGAATTACAAAAAATGTACTTCATTGTTGCTTTCCTAACTGCTGAATGTACAGTTAATTTACAGGTTTACATTTGTTTATGTATTACAAGTAATTATCTCACTATAGCCTCTTCTTTCATACTCCCTGTACCCCACTAGGATTGTAAAATAATTAATTTTACTTTTCTCTCACTAACATGAAATTGTGAGGACTTTGGAAACACCAATCCTCATTTTCACAAAATAAGCAGGAATTTGTCATAAGACACAGCCAAATATTTGGCCTCCATCTTTGATGCACAGCAAATGACACAATGAAAACAGAATTAAAAAGCCTTTTTATTGCTTGTACTTTTATGACCCACCAACATCGGCTAGCGACCTACCAGTGGGTCAACATCCACAGTTTGCGAAACACCTTTCTATGGTGAGAATGGTACCACTAAAGAACCTGTGTGCGGATTTCAGTATAACAGAGGAAATGAAAATATAAACCATTAAAATCCAAAACAATAAATCTGTGTTTTCTGTTTCTCCCTTATGTTTTATTCCAGGCTGCTGACGACTTGGACAGGACGTTGACTATGCAAGGCAAAACCATTGCTTCAATGGTTCATTTATTAACTGCAATAATAAAGCACATAATCAAAAGAGTGATTTTTGCAGGTAATTTTGAAAGAATGTCACACTAAAATTAACAGCAACGTTCTAGTTGCATAACTATTTGAAGATGGTACACATAGTAGATATCATTTAATACCATCTCATAAATATTAAAAGAGGGTCTGATGTTCTAGTGGTTTAATAACTCCAGACAATGTCATCACTACGTTTTAAAGAATGCCAAGATAGCATTATAAGATTATAGCATTTACCTTCTTATTAAAGTCTGATTAATCCTCACAAATTCTCAGGGAGTTGTAGTCAAGAATCCATGTGAGAAATTATCTCCAAATGTGGTTAACAGTATATCCAGTACTCAAAGTACATTCTCTTCTACGTTATTCTGTATTATATGTGTGAACAGTTTCCAGTTGACCAAAGCATCCACTCCACTATTGTTTTCAATTAAAAAGTGTACCTTCCTCGAAAAAAGACACTGAAGGATGGCATATTCTCTGCAGTGAATTATAACTGTAATGTAAGGATGAACCATTGTACAACTCTAGAACACAGTGATTGCCTTCAACCACAAGCTCTTGCTAATACCCCATCTGAGTTTATTTATTTATTTTAAAGGTTTTATATAGTGCTAGCTTGACACAGAGGTTTCAGAGTGCTTTACATGAGTATCAGGTCAAACTTACAAGTTACATCGATTACAAAGGTTACAAAGTTAAAAGAACATGGCAACATTGTTACTTGTAAGGTCTAGATAAACAATAAGGACAAATATGTAAGAGAAAAGCAGACAAGAGGAGGGATTCAGGGGAGGGGGGTAGGAGAAGGGGAAGTAGACAGAAAATAAAGGTGTTAAAGAGGAGGGGAGGGTGAGAGACACCACATGGAAAGAGGAGGGGAAGAATGACGGGGACACATACCAGTAGACGAGTCAAAGCAACTTCCAAAGTCCAGTAAGCTGTGATTCCAGGGGAAGTGGTATCACCACCCTATCTCTGTTGTGAGAGGCTCCCACGCAGTGGACTCTATCAGAGGGGTCTCTGAAACTCCAAGGCCTACATACTGGATCCTTACCTAAAAAGGGGAGAGGGAGTGCTTTGGCAAGGGGTGCCATACCATACCTCATCTGTGAGTGGCTCCCTTGGTGCAGTGGACTCTCTCAACGGGTGTGCTGAGACTCTAGAATATAAATATTGGATCTTTCCCCAACAAGAGGAGAAGGAGTGCTTAGTCAAAGGGCACAAAAGACAGGGGGCTAGGCAGAGTAGCAGGTAAGGGGAGAGATTCAGGGGAGAGGGGATAGGAGCTAAGAAAGAAGACAAAGAGGGAAAGAGTACTAAATGGGATCATATTTAATTAATGAGTTATTATATAGCGCTGGCTAGACCAGAAGGAATCAGAGAGCTTTACATGAGGAGTGGAGCAAGGAGGGGTAAGGGGTTAGGGTAAAGGGGTAGGAGGAAGATAGTACGTAGAGAAGATCAGAAAATCTGCCCAAGGTCTGGCTGGGTAGGTGACAGCAGTGGGGGGAGACCACAACCCATCTCCTCTTTAACTCTCTGGTAGCTCCACCGGGCATCAGCCAAATCGCCTGTTCTCCACAGTCAGGGGTATGTTCCGCAGGTTCCAAGTCCTGATGTGCAAGCAGGTTAGGGAATAGGTTCAAGGTCTGGTCAATGTCCAATTGTTGTCTCAGGGAAGTAAAACGATGTGGGGGGACCACTATGGAAGCCATTTTGGGGTCAGGCAGGGGACTGTACTGTACACTGGTGGCATTACTAAGGTCAGGCAACAGGTAGTTAGTGTCAGTATCCTAGACCTCGGCTGCCAGAGAATAATAGTCCCAGTCCTGGAAAGGGGTGTCCAGCCTACCGTAGCACCTGTGATCCCAAAGAGGCAGTGACAGGACGAAGAAGAAGACAGCTCCCAGCGCGGGCACCATTTTGGTGTCAGGCAGGGCTCCATGAGGAAACCTCTTCTCATGCAACAGAGTCAGAAACTGCAAATGATTTTGGGAACCCATCAGCCTGCGGTGGTCATTAGCGGTGGTATCTGTGCCCCTCGGACTATTCACTCACTACATTCATCAATTCATTTGCTGCACCCAGATTCGAAAATATGCTGGGGGGGAAGTCTATCACATTGCCCCCAGCCCCACAAGTGATCGCCAATCACCAAATGTCAACCCGTTACTAGTGCACGTATCAAAGCCCACCCGGCACAGCGCTGCACCCCCCAAGCAGCCAGACAAATAAACGGGGGACAGTTAAGTATAGTTTTAAAGAATGACTAACTTAAATCTAAAACTGGTTCTGGCAGCACACAATGAGATTTCCTCAGGCTCCCTCAACTGTTAATACAATAATGTACTCAATCTGAACTTTCTCCAAGGACATTACTCGGGACTACGGCTCCTCTGAAGAATAAGGCACTCAGGTTGGGATAATGTGCTCAATGAATAAGGGAAATTGATTAAAAGTCTCATTTTAATACATCTTTTGTGATTGAATATCTTGATTAATGATTACTCGGAATTATATCTCTTTTCACTCAATGTCAATGTCAAACAACTACAGACTCAGATTCACAAAACTAGTTTGATAATCTGCACTAAGTTGCACACCTTTGCACAAGAGTTTAAATAAGATTTTAGGTAATTCAGACAGGTGTTGCAGTGTATATTTAAAGTCAACAAAAGCTGCATGGAGAAGAGACTAGTTAAAGCATCAAGCATTCTGTATTGTTGAGCTGCCACACATTCTCTCCCCCAGCACATGGCAGTTTGGGTGTTAAATAACTTGTGTTTGTAAAGTGCACATCTACCTGGGGATTTTTTGGACTTATAGAAAATATGTATTTTTTTTTACTCAACTGAATGGCACCCATTTTTACACTGCCCTTGATGAAAAGTTGAGCGCACCAGTGAGGAGATTTGTCTTTGAATGGTGGGCTAATTAAGGAGAGATCACCGTAGAAGATAAGTTAATCTAAGCGTGGAAGTACAATGCAAAGTGGATTACCTACTTTGTCTTTACTTTAAGTTACTAATTTTAATGGTATATACCACTGCTTTAGAAACTTTTTAGACCCACAACCTAATTTTTAGAAAGTCAAAATTGGCACCCCACCTATTTTTAATGGACATGAGTTGGTGTTTTTCAATATAATAGAAGCATTTTGTGGTAGTGCACTGTCATTTATATAATGCTCATTTTCCTTTGAAGTGGCCAATAAATTTCACATGCATAAAGTTTTACTGATGACTATATTGTACACAAATGATATGTGTGCTAGTGTTTCAGTGAATATTTATTATTTGTGCATCACAAAGTAAAGGTTTCTTAATTTTTTTATCCAATTGAAATATTTGTTTCTGTCACACTTCAGAATTACTAAAAATGTACTTCATTTTTACTTTCCTAAGTGCTGAATGTATACAGTTAATTTACAGGTTAACATCTTTTTTGTGTATTACAAGTAATTATCTCACTATAGTCTCTTCTTTCATACTTCCTGTACCCCACTAAGATTGTCAAATAATTAATTTTACTTTTCTCTCTCTGACATGAAATTGAGAGGACTTTGTAAACCCCAATCCTCATGTTCACAAAATAAGCAGGAATTTGTCAAAAGACATAGCCAAATATTTGACCTCTGTCTTTAATGCACAGCAAATGTGGTAAAATGAAAACAGAATTTAAAGACCTTTTTATTGCTTGTAGTTTTATGACTCACTAACATCGGCTGGCGACCAACCAGTGGGTCACGAACCACAGTTTGCAAAACACTTTTCTATGGTGAGAATGGTACCACCAAAAAACCTGTGTACATATTTGAGTATGACAGATGAAATAAATATAAACCATTATAGCCCAAAACAATACATCTGTGTTTTCTGTATCTCCCTTTTTTTTCCAGACTGGGAAAGGACATTGACTATGCAAGGCAAAACCATTGCTTCAATGGTACATTTATTAACTGTAATAAATGAAGCATATCTTCAAAAGAATGATTTTTCCAGGTAATTTTGAATGAATGTCCCATTAAAATCAACAGCAACTTTCAAGTTGCATAACTATTTAGAGATAGTGCACATAGTAGATATCATTTAATACCATCTCATAAATACTAAAAGAGGGTCAGATCTTCTACTGGTATAATAAGTCCAGACAAAGTCATCACTGCGTTTTAAGGAATGCCAAGATAACATTTTAAGATTACAGCATTTACCTTGTTATTAAAGTCTGATTAATGCTCGCAAATGTTCAGGTAATTGTAGTCAAGAACCCATGTGAGAAATTATCTCCAAATGTGGTTAAGAAGATATCCAGTACTCACAGTACTTTCTCTTCTACGTTATTCTGTGTTATATGTTATAAATTAAAACATACGGCTATAAAAAATCATATAGCTAATCAAATCAAAGCATCAAATAACACTACTAAAGACGTTTTTTCAATTGTCCAAAGCTTTATGAAACCAGAGACTATGGAAAGTAATATTACCCCTTCGGAGACTTTCTGTGAGAACCTATCGAGCTTTTTTCAAGAAAAGATCGAAGATATCTACACCTCATTCACTGAGAATGAGATCCCGATATCACCTTGGTCCTCACACATAGGAATTTGGTCGGATTTCAGCCCATTCAACTCTGAAAACTCGCTTAATATGCTGCAAAAAAATTAATCCGGCTCCCCCTTGGACCACCTCCCGGCTAGACTCTTTAAAATACTGGCCCACCTGATCAACCCCTCATTAAATGTGCTATGGAATTCTTCATTGAAAACCGGCATTTATCCATCTGTGTGGAAAGCAGCCCTCACCCAACCCATCCTCAAAAAAGAAAATGCAGATCCAGCCATTCTAAAAAACTTTGACCCATCTCCCTTTTGCCAGCCCCAGCCTAGGTTCTTGAAAAGGAGGTACAAAAACGGCTATCTAATTTCCTGGAAACCAACAAGCTTCTGCATGATACACAGTCCAGATTCAGAGCTGGTTACAACACGGAGACAGTACTTTTAAAAGTTACAGAAACTATCCGAGAGACCCAGAACAAAGGCTGCTGTGCTATGCTGGTGCTGCTTGCCCTGGCAGCAGCATTTGACACGGTGTTCCACAAGATTCTTCTCGACAGACTCAGGCAACTGGGGATTTCAGGGACAGTGATGGCTTGGTTTCACTCCTTACTTGAGGGCTGAGTCCAAAGAATAAGGTTGCATTGCCCTGCCCTTTGATCTACGGAGTCCCCCAGGGTTTGGCCCTCAGCCCCACTCTTTTTAATATCTACCTTGCTCCCCTGTCCCCACTTATTGAGCAACATGATGTCAGTGTCATTTCATATGCTGACGACACTCAGTTGATGTTCTCCTTTAAAGACCATTCAGAGGCAGCTTTTACCAAATTTCCGCATAGTCTGACAGATATATCCACCTGGATGACTACCAACTACCTACGGCTTAATGCAGATAAAACTGAAGTATTATTTTTTAATCAACCTTCACCCCCTAGATCTGACCATTGGGGGCCTTCAGTGCTCAACCCACACCCTTGCCCTGTCTCATCAGCTAAGAGTCTGGGTTTTAAAATCGACAATACTTTGTCATGCAAAACCCAGATAGGACATGTTTCCTCTACATGTTTCTGGAAACTAAAGGCTCTGCATAAATTCCTTCACCATCTACCTATAGAGTGCACAAAAACTATTGTTCACGATCTAGTGACATGCCAACTAGACTATGCTAATGGTCTATATTTGGGCCTACCAGCCTATCTTTACAGAGAGCTGCAAACAATACAGAACGCAGCTGCAAAGCTCATAAGAAATATCCCCCTAAGACAGAGGTCTTCAAACTTTTGGATGCCGAGACCCCCCTGTCAATATTTTCAAGCGTAAGGACCCCCTCCCGACAAAAAATTCAAAACCTCTAGGTTATGGGGAGGTGAGGACCACATTATGCAACTGGCTGGACTAAATTGTGTGAGTAGAAAATGTAAATAATGTTCTGTGATGTTGCGTATTTTGGGGTAGCATTGCTTTATTATTTAGAATTTATTTAAACACAGTAATACTGAGGAAAGATTTCACCCCATCAGTACCAGTTTATAACCAAAATACAGCAATTAACATTAGAAAGATGTCTAGTCAAACTCTGTGATGGGCCTTCCAATCCGCAGGAATACGCGCTGCCACATTAGAAGCTCACCTGGCCATGGCCGGGAACAGCAAGGGTGCATTCAAACAGTGGCAGTCTTGTGCAGAGTTAAGCCCCTTTGCTCTCACCCCCTTCCTTCCATCCCTCTCTTCTCTCCTCTCCCAACCCCTGATCCCTCTCTCACATTGCAAGCAAATGGTTATTAGCCCCAGGACACCTTTTGGTAACAGTAGCGCACTACAAATGTAAATATTAGGCAGAAGCAGGGGATCCACTAGACCCGAACTTCGGGGGGAGGGGGTTAACACTCCCAGCAAGGGCTTGTCCAAGAACTGGTCGCACACGGTGCAACAGTCTTTCCACCTTCTCCATGAATTCCCTTACTACCACTCACCAACAATACACCTCATCTCTCTATAGCACCTGTCTGACAAACATTTTTTTATAGCGCTACTCATAGTTTACTCACACTCAGTTCTGTGATGTGCATGGTACATCTTCTTTGTACTGCATAATTAGGGGCTAATCTTACACATCCGGAGTATCCATGCCCAGCTCATAAATTTGGCTACACCTACTACCACCAAAGTGGAAGTATCCGATTTCAAGATTCTACTTGCAGCCAGTGCAGCTGTGGTACCCAGTGCCCGGCAGACAGGTCTTAACCACCGCCGTCTAGGCTGTTGGTACTCCGGACAGACAAAAGGGAAGTGATCAATCGTTTCAACCTGATCTACACAAAATGGATATTTGTCACTACCTATGATGTGTACGAGCACACATGTATAATTAAAGTCAACAAAAGCTGCATGGAGAAGGGTCTAGTTAAAGCATCAAGCATTTTGCATTGTTTATCTGCCACACATTCTCTCTCTCCAGTACATGGTAGTTTGGGTGTCACTTGTGTCTTTGTAAAGCGCATATCTACCTGGGGATTTTTGGGACTTATAGAATATATATTTTTTTTTTTTACTCAAATGATTGGCACTCATTTTAGCACTGCCCATGGATGAAAAAGTGAGCGCACCAGTGAGGATATTTGTCTATGAATGGTATGCTAATTAAGGAGAGATCACTGCAGAAGATAAGTTAGTCTAAAGCCTGAAAGTACAATGCGAAGAGGATTACTTACTTTGTCCTTCCTTTAAGTTAATAATTTTAATGTTATATACCACTGCTTTCCAATCTTTTTAGAACCACAACCTAATTTTTAGACATCAATATTGGCACCCCACCTAGCTTTACTGGACACGAGTCTGTGTTTTTCAATATAATAGAGGCATTGTGTGGTAGTGCACTGCCATTTATATAAAGCAAATTTTTCTTTGAAGTGGCCACTAAATTTCACATGCATGCAGTTTTACTGATAAGACTATATTGCACACAAATGATAATGTGTGCTTGTGTTTCAGTGCATATTTATTATTTGTGCATCACAAAGTAAAAGCTTCTTGATTTGTTTTTATCCTATTGAAATATTTGTTTCCGTCACACTTCAGAATTACAAACAATGTACTTCATTTTTGCTTTCCTAACTGCTGAATGTATACAGTTAATTCACAGGTTTACATTTGTTTGTGTATGACAAGTAATTATCTCACTATAGCCTCTTCTTTCATACTCCCTGTACCCCACTAAGATTGTCAAATAATTAATTTTACTTTTCTCTCTTTGACATGAAATTGTGAGAACTTTGTAAACCCCAATCCTCATTTTCACAAAATAAGCAGGAATTTGTCAAAAGACACAGCCAAATAATTGACATCCGTCTTTGATGCACAGGAAATGTGACAAAATGAAAACAGAATTTAAAAGCCTTTTTATTGCTTGTACTTTTATGACCTACCAACATCGGCTAGCGACCTACCAGTGGGTCAACAACCACAGTTTGCAAAACACCTTTCTATGGTGAGAATGGTACCACTAAAGAACCTGTGTGCTGATTTCACTATAACAGAGGAAATGAAAATATAAACCATGAAAATACAAAACAATAAATCTGTGTTTTCTGTTTCTCTCTTATGTTTTATTTCAGACTGCTGACGACTTGGACAGGACATTGACAAGACAGAGCAAAACCATTTTCATTCATATATCACCTCTACTAATCAAAGACCATCAGCAAAAGAGTGATTTTTCCAGGTAATTTCTATAGAATGTCACATTAAAATCAAAAGCAACTTTCTAGTTGCATAACTATTTGGAGATAGTGCACGTAGTAGATAACCTTTAATACCATCTCATAAATACTAAAAGATCTGATGTTCTAGTGGTTTAATAACTTCAGACAAAATCATCACTACGTTTTAAAGAATGCCACGATAGCATTTTAAGATTATAGCATTTACCTTTTTAGTAAAGTCTGATTAATGCTCACAAAATCTCAGGTACTTGTAGTCAAGAACCCATGTGAGAAATTATCTCCAAATGTGGTTAATGGCATATCCAGTACTCAAAGTACATTCTCTTCTACGTTATTCTGTGTTATATGTGTGAACAGTTTCCAGTTGACCAAAACATCCACTCCACTATTGTTTTCAATTAGAAAGTGTACCTTCCTCGAAAAACACACTGAAGGAGGCATTTTCTCTCCAGTGAATTATAACTGTAATGTAAGGATGAACCATTGTACAACTCTAGAACAAAGTCATTGCCTTCAACCTCAAGCTCTTGCTTATACCCCACTTGAGTTAAGTACAGTTTTAAGGAATAACTAACTCAAATCTAAAACTGTTTATGACAGCACACAATAACACTTTATTAGGCTCCCTCAACTGTGAATACAAGAATGCACTGAATTTGAACTTTCTCAAAGGACAATACTTGGGACTTACAACTCCTCTGGAGTATAAGGCACTCAGGGTGGGATAATGTGCTGAATATATAAGGAAACTCGAACAAAAGCCTGATTTTAATACATCTTATGTGATTGAATATCTTGATTAATGATGACTAGGAATTGTATCTCTTTTCACTCAGTGTCAATGTCAAACAACTACAGACTCAGATTCACAAAACTAGTTTGATAATCAGAACTGCATTGCACACCTTTGCACAGGGGTTTATGAAAGATTTTAGGTAATTCAGAAAGGTTTTGCAGTGTATAATTAAAGTCAACAAAAGCTGCATGGAGAAGGACATAGTTAAAGCATCAAGCATTCTGCATTGTTGAGCAGCCACACATTCTCTCTCTCCAGCACATGGTAGTTTGGGTGTTAAATAACTTGTGTGATTGTAAAGTGCACAGGTAACTGGGGATTTTTTGGACTTATAGAATATATATATATATATATACTTTTTTTTACTCAACTGAATGGCACTCATTTTTGCACTGCCCATGGATGAATAGTTGAGTGCACCAGTGAGGATATTTGTCTATGAATGGTGTGCTAATTAGGAAGAGATCACTGCAGAAGATAAGTTAGTCTAAAGCCTGAAAGTACAATGCAAAGTGGATTACCTACTTTGTCTTTCCTTTAAGTTAATAGTTTTAATGTTATATACCCCTGCTTTCCAAACTTTTTAGAACCACAACCTAATTTTTAGAAAGTCAATATTGGCACCCCACCTAGCTTTAATGGACATGAGTTAGTGTTTTTCAATATAATTTAAGCATTGTGTGGTAGTGCACTGTCATATATATAAAGCATATTTTCCTTTGAAGTGGCCACTAAATTTCACATGCATACAGTTTTACTGGGAAACAACCGTTACAACGCAACTATTACATCGCAGGATCCTTTACAACGAATGCCTTTACAACGCAGGACATTACATCGCAGATGCTATTACAACGCATGCCATTACAATGTAAGTATAGGTAAGTATGTCATTTTATTAAAACATTTATTTAATTTAAAAAAATTCTTTAATTAATTAAATAATAATTTATTAAATATTAAAAATGAAAATAATTATTAACAAAAGTGTACTTTAAATAAATTAAATAAATTAATTTAAGTAATTTGATTATTTATTTAAAAAAGTTCTAAAATTAAAAAAATATAAGTAATTTTTACCCCTATACTATCCAGCACTTACCCTACTATTACACCCCCCCAGAGTTAGAATAGTAATTTTTACCCCTACACTAGCCAGCACTTACCCTACTATTACACTCCCCTGGTGTTAGAATAGTAATTTTTACCCCTACACTATCCAGCACTTACCCTACTATTACACCCCCCTGGAGTTAGAATAGTAAGTTTTACCCCTACACTATCCAGGACTTACCCTACTATTACACCTCCCTGGAGTTAGAATAATAATTTTTACCCCTACACTATCCAGCACTTACCCTACTATTACACCCTCCTGGAGTTATAATAGTAATTTTTACCCCTACATTATCCAGCACTTACCCTACTATTACACCCCCCTGGAGTTAGAATAGTAATTTTTACCCCTACACTATCCAGCACTTACCCTACTATTACACCCTCCTGGAGTTAGAATAGTAATTTTTACCCCTACACTATCCAAAACTTACCCTACTATTACACCCCCCTGGAGTTAGAATAGTAAGTTTTACCCCTACACTATCCAGGACTTACCCTACTATTACACCTCCCTGGAGTTAGAATAATAATTTTTACCCCTACACTATCCAGCACTTACCCTACTATTACACCCTCCTGGAGTTATAATAGTAATTTTTACCCCTACATTATCCAGCACTTACCCTACTATTACACCCCCCTGGAGTTAGAATAGTAATTTTTACCCCTTCACCATCCAGCACTTACCCTACTATTACACCCCCCTGGAGTTAGAATAGTAATTTTTACCCCTACACTATCCAGCACTTACCCTACTATTACACCCTCCTGGAGTTAGAATAGTAATTTTTACCCCTACACTATCCAAAACTTACCCTACTATTACACACCCCTGGAGTTAGAATAATAATTTTTACCCCTACATTATCCAGCACTTACCCTACTATTACTCCCCTCTGGAGTTAGAATATTATTTCTAAACACCTACACTATTTTTAAATATATATATATATATATATATATATTTACAAATACATTATTAAAAAATGTATTGTAATAAATAAATTAATTAAATATTTATTAATTACATTTTTATTTCAAATTATATATTTACCTTTACTTACGTTTTAATGGCATACGTTGTAATAGCATCTGCGATGTAATGTCATGCATGGTAAAGGCATTCGTTGTAAAGGATCCTGCGTTGTAAAAATTGCATTGTAATGGTATGCATTGTTAAAGTATGCGTTGTAACCTCATACATCCAGTTTTACTGATAAGACTTTATCGCACACAAATGATAATGTGTGCTCGTGTTTCAGTGAATATTTATTATTTGTTCATCACAAAGTAAAAGCTTCTTGATTTGTTTTTATCCTGTTGAAATATTCGTTTCCGTCACACTTCAGAATTACAAAAAATGTACTTCATTTTTGCTTTCCTAACTGCTGAATGTACAGTTAATTTACAGGTTCACATTTGTTTGTGTATTACAAGTAATTATCTCACTATAGCCTCTTCTTTCATACTCCCTGTACCCCACTAAGATTGTAAAATAATTAATTTTACTTTTCTCTCTCTAACATGAAATTGTGAGGACTTTGGAAACCCCAATCCTCATTTTCACAAAATAAGCAGGAACTTGTCATAAGACACAGCCAAATATTTGGCCTCCATCGTTGATGCACAGCAAATGTGACAAAATGAAAACAGAATTAAAAAGCCTTTTTATTGCTTGTACTTTTATGACCCACCAACATCGGCTAGCGACCTACCAGTGGGTCAACATCCACAGTTTGCGAAACACCTTTCTATGGTGAGAATGGTACCACTAAAGAACCTGTTTGCAGATTTCAGTATAACAGAGGAAATGAAAATATAAACCATTAAAATCCAAAACAATAAATCTGTGTTTTCTGTTTCTCCCTTATGTTTTATTCCAGGCTGCTGACGACTTGGACAGGACGTTGACTATGCAAGGCAAAACCATTGCTTCAATGGTTCATTTATTAACTGCAATATTAAAGCACATAATCAAAAGAGTGATTTTTGCAGGTAATTTTGAAAGAATGTCACATTAAAATTAACAGCAACTTTCTAGTTGCATAACTATTTGGAGATAGTGCACATAGTAGATATCATTTAATACCATCTCATAAATATTAAAAGAGGGTCTGATGTTCTAGTGGTTTAATTACTCCAGACAATGTCATCACTACGTTTTAAAGAATGCCAAGATAGCATTATAAGATTATAGCATTTACCTTCTTATTAAAGTCTGATTAATGCTCACAAATTCTCAGGGAGTTGTAGTCAAGAATCCATGTGAGAAATTATCTCCAAATGTGGTTAACAGCATATCTAGTACTCAAAGTACATTCTCTTCTCCGTTAGTCTGTATTATATGTGTGAACAGTTTCCAGTTGACCAAAGCATCCACTCCACTATTGTTTTCAATTAAAAAGTGTACCTTCCTCGAAAAAGACACTGAAGGATGGCATATTCTCTGCAGTGAATTATAACTGTAATGTAAGGATGAACCATTGTGCAACTCTAGAACACAGTGATTGCCTTCAACCACAAGCTCTTGCTAATACCCCATCTGAGTTTATTTATTTATTTTAAAGGTTTTATATAGTGCTGGCTTGACACAGAGGTATCAGAGTGCTTTACATGAGTATCAGGTCAAACTTACAAGTTACATCGATTACAAAGGTTACAAAGTTAAAAGAACATGGCAACATAGTGACTTGTAAGGTCTAGATAAACAATAAGGACAAATACGTAAGGGAAAAGCAGACAAGAGGAGGGATTCAGGGGAGGGGGGTAGGAGAAGGGAAAGTAGACAGAAAATAAAGGTGTTAAAGAGGAGGGGAGGGTGAGAGACACCACATGGAAAGAGGAGGGGAAGAATGACGGGGACACATACCAGTAGACGAGTCAAAGCAACTTCCAAAGTCCAGTAAGCTGTGATCCCAGGGGAAGTGGTATCACCGCCCTATCTCTGTTGTGAGAGGCTCCCACGCAGTGGACTCTATCAGAGGGGTCTCTGAAACTCCAAGGCCTACATACTGGATCCTTACCTAAAAAGGGGAGAGGGAGTGCTTTGGCAAGGGGTGCCATACCATACCTCATCTGTGAGTGGCTCCCTTGGTGCAGTGGACTCTCTCAACGGGTGTGCTGAGACTCTAGAATATAAATATTGGATCTTTCCCCAACAAGAGGAGAAGGAGTGCTTAGTCAAAGGGCACAAAAGACATGGGGCTAGGCAGAGTAGCAGGTAAGGGGAGAGATTCAGGGGAGAGGGGATAGGAGCTAAGAAAGAAGACAAAGAGGGAAAGAGTACTAAATGGGATCATATTTAATTAATGAGTTATTATATAGCACTGGCTAGACCAGAAGGAATCAGAGAGCTTTACATGAGGAGTGGAGCAAGGAGGGGTAAGGGGATAGGGTAAAGGGGTAGGAGGAAGATAGGACATAGAGAAGATCAGAAAATCTGCCCAAGGTCTGGCTGGGTAGGTGACAGCAGTGGGGGGGAGACCACAACCAATTTTCCTCTTTAACTCTCTGGTAGCTCCACCGGGGATCAGCCAAATCGCCTGTTCTCCACAGTCAGGGGTATGTTCCGCAGGTTCCAAGTCCTGATGTGCAAGCAGGTTAGGGGATAGGTTCAAGGTCTGGTCAATGTCCAATTGTTGTCTCAGGGAAGTAAAACGATGTGGGGGGGACCACTATGGAAGCCATTTTGGGGTCAGGCAGGGGACTGTACTGTACACTGGTGGCCATACTAAGGTCAGGTAACAGGTAGTTAGTGTCAGTATCCTAGACCTCGGCTGCAAGAGAATAATAGTCCCAGTCCTGGAAATTGGTGTCCAGCCTACCGTAGCACCTGTGATCCCAAAGAGGTAGTGACAGGACGAAGAAGAAGACAGCTCCCAGCGCGGGCACCATTTTGGTGTCAGGCAGGGCTCCACGAGGAAACCTCTTCTCATGCAACAGAGTCAGAAACTGCAAATGATTTTGGGAACCCATCAGCCTGCGGCGGTCATTAGCGGTGGTATCTGTGCCCCTCGGACTATTCACTCACTACATTCATCAATTCATTTGCTGCACCCAGATTTGAAAATATGCTGGGGGGGAAGTCTATCACATTGCCCCCAGCCCCACAAGTGATCACCAATCACCAAATGTCAACCCGTTACTAGTGCACGTATCAAAGCCCACCCGGCACAGCGCTGCACCCACCAAGCAGCCAGACAAATAAACGGGGGACAGTTAAGTATAGTTTTAAAGAATCACTAACTTAAATCTAAAACTGGTTCTGGCAGCACACAATGAGATTTCCTCAGGCTCCCTCAACTATTAATACAATAATGTACTCAATCTGAACTTTCTCCAAGGACATTACTCGGGACTACAGCTCCTCTGAAGTATAAGGCACTCAGGTTTGACAAACTCGCGATTAGGGTGAAATCGGGTTCCCCGAAAGATCCCTTGCGGCCCTCACAATTTAGAGAATCCTCCGTCTGCCTTCCTCCGCTCTGTAAACTTATTAATCTATCACTGTCCTCTGGCTCTGTACCAGTTGCCTGGAAACAGGCGCAGGTAATTCCTATCCTGAAAAAACCTGCTTTGGACCCTAAAAAAGCTGAACACTATCGCCCCATCTCTCTCCTCCCGTGGGCTGCTAAGCTGACTGAGGCCCATGTTAATACTATTCTAGCAAAACATCTCCATTCTGCGAATATTTTAGATCCCTCGCAGAATGGGTTCAGGCCCGGCCATAGCACCGAGACGGCGCTCCTGTATATGGCTGAACATCTTCGCATGTTAGAGGATTCAGGTCACACGGCGGCACTTGTGCTCCTCGATCTAAGTGCCGCCTTCGACACTGTCTCCCATGACATTCTACTCCAACGTCTGGTTGAGGCAGGGGTGGATAAGCTGGCCCTTGAATGGTTCAGATCTTTTCTATCTGATCGCTCCTTCAGGGTCATCACTCCCCCCTTTGAATCCAAACCTCATGCGATTGCCCAGGGCGTCCCCCAGGGATCGGCCTTAAGCCCCACTCTTTTTAATCTTTATGTCCAGCCGCTGGCTGATGTCGCCATGCGTGGGAACCTCTCCATCGTGTCCTACGCAGACGACACGCAGCTTGCGGTTGCGATTAGTGGGGCTTCCGATCTCGAGGCAGCCAAGTTCCGTGAGGGACTCATATCTGTGGCCCACTGGATGAATGATAATTTCCTACAATTGAATGCTAAAAAAACCGAGGTGCTCATTGTGGGGAAACAAATTCATCTGTGGGGTGACAGCTGGTGGCCACGCGAGCTCGGTCCTACCCCTACCCCTGTCACTGAAGTCAAAAACCTCGGGGTATGGTTTGACTCCCAACTGAGCTTTTCCACTCACACTAAAAAGACCGCGGCATCTTGCTTTGGAATCTTGCGTCAGCTTCGGTCCACCTTCAAATACTTTGACGCTCCTACACGTCAACTTATTGTGCAAGCTTTGATTCTGTCTAAATTAGACTATGCCAGCTCTCTTTTTCTTGGAGTCAATCAGGCTGAGCTCTCCCGTCTCCAACGCGTCCAGAACGCTGCCGCCAGGGCTCTGGCTGGTTTGCCTAAATTTTGTTCAGCTAGGAGAACCATTTTTAATCTCCATTGGCTCCCGGTGGCACAGAGAATAAAGTTTAAATCTTTGATTTTGACATTCAAAATCCTTAAGCTTTCCTCTCCTCAGATTCTGCAGCAACTCATTTCTCCTTATGTTCCAGCTCGTTCTCTGCGGTCTTCTGTTCTCCACCTTGCCACTGTTCCCCGTTTCAAGAGATCCAGGATTGGCGGCCGCTCCTTCTGAGTCCTTGCCGCCAAACTGTGGAATTCCTTGCCCGTCCACATCCGTGCCATCGATGAGCTCCTGGCTTTTAGGAAGGCGGTTAAAACTTTTCTTTTCCCCTTAGCCCCTTAGTTCTTGTTGCCGTCGTGTTGTGTTTCCCACCTCCTGTCCGGTTTTGTTCTGCACTAGCGCCAGGACGCCCCTTTGCTGGGGCAGCTGTGCGCTCAATAAATCAGGATAACATAACATAACATAACAGGTTGGGATAATGTGCTCAATGAATAAGGGAAATTGATTAAAAGTCTCATTTTAATACATCTTTTGTGATTGAATATCTTGATTAATGATTACTAGGAATTATATCTCTTTTCACTTAATGTCAATGTCAAACAACTACAGACTCAGATTCACAAAACTAGTTTGATGATCTGCACTAAGTTGCACTTCTTTGCACAAGAGTTTGAATAAGATTTTAGGTAATTCAGACAGGTGTTGCAGTGTATAATTAAAGTCAACAAAAGCTGCATGGAGAAGAGACTAGTTAAAGCATCAAGCATTCTGCATTGTTGAGCTGCCACACATTCTCTCCCCCAGCACATGGCAGTTTGGGTGTTAAATAACTTGTGTTTGTAAAGTGTACATCTACCTGGTTTATTTTTTGGACTTATAGAATATATGTATTTTTTTTTACTCAACTGAATGGCACCCATTTTTACACTGCCCTTGATTTAAAGTTGAGCGCACCAGTGAGGAGATTTGTCTTTGAATGGTGGGCTAATTAAGGAGAGATCACTGCAGAAGATAAGTTAATCTAAGCATGGAAGTACAATGCAAAGTGGATTACCTACTTTGTCTTTACTTTAAGTTACTAATTTTAATGGTATATACCACTGCTTTAGAAACTTTTATACCCACAACCTAATTTTTAGAAAGTCAAAATTGGCACCCCACCTATCTTTAATGGACATGAGTTGGTGTTTTTCAATATAATAGAAGCATTTTGTGGTAGTGCACTGTCATTTATATAATGCACATTTTCCTTTGAAGTGGCCAATAAATTTCACATGCATAAAGTTTTACTGATGACTATATTGTACACAAATGATATGTTTGCTCGTGTTTCAGTGAATATTTATTATTTGTGCATCACAAAGTAAAAGTTTCTTGATTTTTTTTATCCAATTGAAATATTTGTTTCTGTCACACTTCAGAATTACCAAAAATGTACTTCATTTTTGCTTTGCTAAGTGCTGAATGTATACAGTTAATTTACAGGTTAACAGTAATTATCTCACTATAGTCTCTTCTTTCATACTTCCTGTACCCCACTAAGATTGTCAAATAATTAATTTTACTTTTCTCTCTCTGACATGCAATTGAGAGGACTTTGTAAACCCCAATCCTCATGTTCACAAAATAAGCAGGAATTTGTCAAAAGACATAGCCAAATATTTGACCTCTGTCTTTAATGCACAGCAAATGTGGCAAAATGAAAACAGAATTTAAAGACCTTTTTATTGCTTGTAGTTTTATGACTCACTAACATCTGCTGGCGACCAACCAGTGGGTCACGAACCACAGTTTGCAAAACACTTTTCTATGGTGAGAATGGTACCACCAAAAAACCTGTGTACATATTTGAGTATGACAGATGAAATGAATATAAACCATTTTAGCCCAAAACAATAAATCTGTTTTCTGTTTCTCCCTTTTTTTCCAGACTGGGAAAGGACATTGACTATGCAAGGCAAAACCATTGCTTCAATGGTACATTTATTAACTGTAATAAAGAAAGCACATCATCAAAAGAATGATTTTTCCAGGTAATTTTGAAAGAATGTCCCATTAAAATCAACAGCAACTTTCAAGTTGCATAACTATTTAGAGATAGTGCACATAGTAGATATCATTTATTATTATTATTATTATTACATTTCTTATATAGCGCCAGAATCAACCCCCGAAGGGGTATCTCCGCGCTTGCCTTGGGAACCCGTCCTGGTTTTTCCCTGTGAGATAGCCCCTACAGGGCATCCCCAAGGTGAAAGTCAGGCATCCCGCCGCGGGGGGGCCGTTGTGGAGATTAAGCAAGCTTAATGCCCAGAGTTGCAGAGTGTGAACCCATGATTAGGTCAGGCACCGAAGCAAGAATTATCGAGTCCGTGGACATTTGAGCTCAACACCCTGCCGCGTCGGGAATCGAACCCTGGTCCCGGGTCTGACCTCTGCTTCAGGGTCTGCCTGCTCTAACCAGTGAGCCACACTTCTCCATGGAGGGTCGGATCTTCTACTGGTTTAATAACTCCAGACAAAGTCATCACTGCGTTTTAAGGAATGCCAAGATAACATTTTAAGATTACAGCATTTACCTTGTTATTAAAGTCTGATTAATGCTCGCAAACGTTCAGGTAGTTATAGTCAAGAACCCATGTGAGAAATGATCTCCAAATGTGGTTAAGAAGATATCCAGTACTCACAGTACTTTCTCTTCTACGTTATTCTGTGTTATATGTTATAAATTAAAACATACGGCTATAAAAAATCATATAGCTAATCAAATGAAAGCATTAAATAACACTACTAAAGACGTTTTTTCAATTGTCCAAAGCTTTATGAAACCGGAGACTATGGAAAGTAATATTACCCCTTCGGAGACTTTCTGTGAGAACCTATCGAGCTTTTTTCAAGAAAAGATCGAAGATATCTACACCTCATTCACTGAGAAGGAGATCCCGATATCACCTTGGTCCTCACACTTAGGAATTTGGTCGGATTTCAGCCCATTCAACTCTGAAAACTCGCTTAATATACTGCAAAAAAATTAATCCGGCTCCCCCTTGGACCACCTCCCGGCTAGACTCTTTAAAATACTGGCCCACCTGATCAACCCCTCATTAAATGTGCTATGGAATTCTTCATTGAAAACCGGCATTTATGCGTCTGTGTGGAAAGCAGCCCTCATCCAACCCATCCTCAAAAAAGAAAATGCAGATCCAGCCATTCTAAAAAACTTTGACCCATCTCCCTTTTGCCAGCCCCAGCCTAGGTTCTTGAAAAGGAGGTACAAAAACGGCTATCTAATTTCCTGGAAACCAACAAGCTTCTGTATGATACACAGTCCAGATTCAGAGCTGGTTACAACACGGAGACAGTACTTTTAAAAGCTACAGAAACTATCCGAGAGACCCAGAACAAAGGCTGCTGTGCTATGCTGGTGCTGCTTGCCCTGGCAGCAGCATTTGACACGGTGTTCCACAAAATTCTTTTCGACAGGCTCAGGCAACTGGGGATTTCAGGGACAGTGATGGCTTGGTTTCACTCCTTCCTTGAGGACTGAGTCCAAAGAATAAGGTTGCATGGCCCTGCCCTTTGATCCACGGAGTCCCCCAGGGTTCGGTCCTCAGCCCCACCCTTTTTAATATCTACCTTGCTCCCCTGTCCCCACTTATTGAGCAACATGATGTCAGTGTCATCTCATATGCTGACGACACTCAGTTGATGTTCTCCTTTAAAGACCATTCAGAGGCAGCTTTTACCAAATTTCCGCATAGTCTGACAGATATATCCACCTGGATGGCTACCAACTACCTACGGCTTAATGCAGATAAAACTGAAGTATTATTTTGTAATCAACCTTCACCCCCTAGATCTGACCATTGGGGGCCTTCAGTGCTCAACCCACACCCTTGCCCTGTCTCATCAGCTAAGAGTCTGGGTGTTAAAATCGACAATTCTTTGTCATGCAAAACCCAGATAGGACATGTTTCCTCTACATTTTTCTGGAAACTAAAGGCTCTGCATACATTCCTTCACCATCTACCTATAGAGTGCACAAAAACTATTGTTCACGATCTAGTGACATCCCAACTAGACTATGCTAATGGTCTATATTTCGGCCTACCAGCCTATCTTTACAGAGAGCTGCAAACAATACAGAACGCAGCTGCAAGGCTCATAAGAAATATCCCCCTAAGACAGAGGTCTTCAAACTTTTGGATGCCGAGACCCCCCTGTCAATATTTTCAAGCGTAAGGACCCCCTCCCGACAAAAAATTCTAAACCTCTAGGTTATGGGGAAGTGAGGACCACATTATGCAACTGGCTGGACTAAATTGTGTGAGTAGAAAATGTAAATAATGTTCTGTGATGTTGCGTATTTTGGGGTAGCATTGCTTTATTATTTAGAATTTATTTAAACACAGTAATACTGAGGAAAGATTTCACCCCATCAGTACCAGTTTATAACCAAAATACAGCAATTAACTTTAGAAAGATGTCTAGTCAAACTCTGTGAAGGGCCTCCCAATCGGCAGGAATACGCACTGCCACATTAAAAGCTCACCTGGCCATGGCCGGGAGAAGTAAGGGTGCATTCAAACCGTGGCGGTCTTGTGCAGAGTTAAGCCCCTTTCCTCTCACCCCCTTCCTTCCATCCCTCTCTTCTCTCCTCTCCCAACCCCGGATCCCTCTCTCACATGGCAAGCAGATGGTTATTAGCCCCAGGACACCTTTTGGTAACAGTAGCGCACTACAAATGTAATGGGGTTCTACAAATCAATGCAAACACTCATAGGTGGGGAGGTGTAAGTAAAGTTCCTTATTGCACCTGCTGTGACTTGCACTTGAAAGAAGACGAGGCTCACATCCTCTTTTTCTGCCCGCTATATGCTTCACCTCGAAAAAAATGGATTATACCCCTTTGTAAAAACTTGGGGGTACGTTCATACAAAGAGGCAGAGCGAATACTCAGATCCTCGAACAGTAGGTTAATAGTATTTGGTTTGAGTAGATACCTTCACGGAGTTTGTATAATCAGAAAGAAACTTGGAATGTTAATTTAGGGAAAAAGTTTTTGATTTTATCTTCTGGCTTTTAATTATTTATTTCCAAATGCATATAACTGTTTTTTAACAATTGACTTGGTCTTGTCAAAATAACCCGGCATATACATCCCCTTCTTTTCTTTAAAATATATGATTGATGGACTATAGCACAACTGTACTTTGCACCTACCCGCATATTTGCACACTATGAATGACTGTAAAGTTTTATTTATTGTAATCAATTTTTAATGATAATATGTGTAATACATGTATTTTACTTTGTATTGGCTTTATGACAAAAATGTCGAATAAAAGCTTTAACAAACAAAAATAATAGGCAGAAGCAGGGGATCCACTAGACCCGAACTTCGGGGGGAGGGGGTTAACACTCCCAGCAAGGGCTTATCCAAGCACTGGTTGCACACGGTGCAACAGTCTTTCCACCTTCTCCATGAATTCCCTTACTACCGCTCACCAACAATACACTTCATCTCTCTATAGCACCTGTCTGACAAACATTTCATTTTTTATAGCGCTACTCATAGTTTACTCAAACTCAGTTCTGTGATGTGCATGGTACTTCTTCTTTGTACCAGGCACTTTAAACTTCTGCACTGTGTGGGTGACAAGAGTGCCCATGTGACTGTACGGTGAGCAATGCAACAGTGTGAGAGTAGGGTAAAAGGAGTGACTGCAGGGTGAGTGAGGTGACCTTATGAATTTGGGTTCGGCTGTAAGTGCAGAGAGGGACGAATTAGTGCATGGTTAGTGATGGCCTTGTTTGAGGGAGCTACAGATTGAGCAGTAAGGGGGGGACAGGTGAGTGGAGTGTCACATGAGTGCAGGGTGAGAAGTGTGCTCGTGTGACTGCAGGGTGAGGTACAGAGTGAACAATGGAAGCAAATTTTTAGTGCAGAGTGATCACTGAGAGCAGGGTGAGCAGGTGAATGTTGTGAGTGCATGGTGATCAGTATGAGTGCATTGTGATCAGTATGAGTGCAATGTGATCAGTGTGAGTGCATTGTGATCTGTGTGACTGCATTATGATCACTGAGTGCAGAGTGAGCAGGTGAATGGTGTGAGTGCATGGTGATCAGTGTGAGTGAATTGTGATTATGGTAAGTGTAGGGTGAGCGGGTGAATGGTGTGAGTCCATGGTGATCAGTGTGAGTGCAGGGTGAGTGGGTGAATGTTGTGAGTGCATGGCGATCAGTGTGTGCACTGTGATCAGTGTGAGTGCATTGTGATCACTGTGAGTGCAGGGTGATTGGGTGAATGGTGTGAGTGCATGGTGATTGGTGTGAGTGCATGGTGATTGGTGTGAGTGCATGGTGATCAGTGTGAGTGCATTGTGGTCAGTGTGAGTGCATGGTGATCAGTGTGAGTGCATGGTGATCAGTGTGAGTGCATGGTGATCAGTTTGAGTGCATGGTGATCAGTGTGAGTGCATGGCGATCAGTGTGAGTGCATTGTGATCAGTGTGAGTGCAGGGTGAGTGGGTGATTGGTGTGAGTGCATGGTGTTCAGTGTGACTGCATGTTGATCAGTTTGAGTGCATGGTGATCAGTGTGAGTGCATGGTGATCAGTTTGAGTGCATGGTGATCAGTTTGAGTGCATGGTGATCAGTTTGAGTGCATGGTGATCAGTGTGAGTGCATGGTGATCAGTGTGAGTGCAGGGTGAGTGGGTGAATAGTGTGAGTGCATTGTGATTGCTGTGAGTGCATTGTGATTGCTGTGAGTGCATGGTGATCAGTGTTAGTGCATTGTGATTGCTGTGAGTGCATGGTGATTGCTGTGAGTGCATGGTGATTGCTGTGAGTGCATGGTGATTGCTGTGAGTGCATGGTGATTGCTGCGGGTGCATGGTGATTGCTGCGAGGGCATGGTGATTGCTGTGAGTGCATGGTGATCGCTATGAGTGCATGGTGATCGCTAGGAGTGCATTGTGATTGCTGGGAGTGCAGGGTGAACGTGAAAGTTAAGGCGAGAATGAGAAGTGAGTAGTCTCAAAGCAGGGTGCATTTCCCGTAACTTGATGCGTAGGGTTTCAGATATGAGTTAAACTATTGCTATAATGGCATTAATCAGGGTTCGAGGGTGGAAGAAATAAATAATGTGCTGATCCTGCAACAAACTTTCAGTCTAATGATTAGGGTTACCAGCTCATTATTTTGATGGCCCAGAAATAAACAGTCACCTACAGCTGTATTTTTTGCACTTATCTGTGAATACTTAGAACAGCAAATATAAATAGAAAGCACTTTTAATTGTGTTCTAGGGATGCCTCAATGATCCATGACTAATAATTAAAGAGAATAAAGACAGAAAAGTCACATAACTAATTAATACATACTTTTTTATTTAGAACTCAATTTAGTGTCAAGAGCAGGTCTCTGCAGGATCTTTAAACAACACATAGCAGGCATGTTTATTTTGGCAACCCAACTTTATATTTCTTTTCATTAAATGCATTCTCACACTACAGCAGGAAGTGTAAAAATACAAATGTAAGGAATAGGCAGAGTGGGGGCCCAGGGGGTACTGGAACCATAAAAAAACTAAGCTTTGGTAATCAGTTAACAAAGGCATGTAAATATGCTAATGGTCTTTAAAGACCTGTGAAAAACTGGGGCCGGAGATAAGACTCCAGACACGGCCCAGCCTAGGCCCCATCAGCGCGAGCTGCACTGCAGCAGCCCGGGCTGAGACACAGGATGGGGGAGGAGGGGGGCTGAAGCCCTGGAGGCCAGGGCAGAAGTGACACTGTAAAGGCGTGACCCCCTTTGCATCGCTCCACGGTCCCCCTGGGGGGTCGCGCCCCACAGTTTGAAGACCCCTGCCCTAAGACATCTCATCTCACCACATCTTCGCAGCCTTCATTGGCTGCCAGTAAGGAAGCGAACAGAATTCAAGGCACTTACGCTTACTTACAAAGCAATAAATGGCACCGGCTCCCATTACCTAAGGAAACAAATTCAAAAATCACATCACACAAGAAAATTAAGGTCAAATTACCAAGAACTTCTTGTCACCCCTTGTTTTGCCAAGGCCAGATTGGGTGGACGCTCTTTTGCAGTCAAAGCAGCCATCCTCTGGAATTCCCTACCCCTACAAATCAGGAAGGCTTCATCGGGCCTAGCTTCCGTATGTTACTGAAAACATGGCTCTTTAGTCTACCGTAGACTCTTGTGGGCCCCACAGAGCTGACTCACTTACTCTATCTTCCTCGTGCTGCGCCGGGACACTCCTGTTGGGGTAGCCACGCGCTTTACAAGATACATAATAATAAAAATAATAATATGTGTGAACAGTTTCCAGTTGACCAAAGAATCCACTCCGCCATTGTTTTCCATCAGAAAGTGTACTTTTCTCGAAAAACACACTGAAGGATCGTATATTCTCTGCAGTGAATTATAACTGTAATGTAAGGGATGAACCATTGTACGACTCTAGAACACAGTCATAGCCTTCAACCTCAAGCTCTTGCTAATACCCAACTTGAGTTAAGTATAGTTTTAAGGAATCACTAATTTGAATCTAAAACTGTTTCTGCAGCACACAATAAGACTTCCTCAGGCTCCCTCAACTGCTAATACAATAATGTACTGAATCTGAACTTTCTCCAAGGACAATACTTGGGACTACGACTCTTCTTAAGTATAAGGCACTCAAATGGGATAATGTGCTGAATGAATTAGAAAAATTGATTAAAAGTCCGATTTTAATACATCTTATGTGATTGAATATCTTGATTAATTATCACTAGGAATTAAATCTCTTTTCACTCAGTGTCAATGTCAAACAACTACAGACTCAGATTCACAAAACTAGTTTGATAATCTGCACTGCGTTGCACACTTTTGCACAAGGGTTTATGTAAGATTTTAGGTCATTCAGAAAGGTTTTGCAGTGTATAATTCAAGTCAAGTCAAGTCAATAAGTCTTTATTTCGAATTTCATCATAAAAAACATACTATACAAAAATCCAGCATAACATCCAATTCATACGTAGAAAAGTTGGTATCACAGTATAATAAAATAGAAATAAATAGAAATGCTAAAACCAGGATTAAAAAGGTATCAAATGTACAAAATGGCAAAAGACTTAGACATCGTGATAATAATTAAACGAAGAGACAAAAAAAAGGGGTATACTCCAATCAGACCCAAGCCCCACAGGGGTTACCTCCAACGCCAAAGCCAATCAATTATATTACATCCACAACATAATTAGGGGCTAATCTTACACATCCGGAGTATCCATGCCCAGCTCATAAATTTGGCTACACCTACTACCACCAAAGTGGAGGTATCCGATTTCAAGATTCTACTTGCAGCCAGTGCAGATGTGGTACCCAGTGCCCGGCAGACAGGTCTTAACCACCGCCGTCTAGGCTGTTGGTACTCCGGACAGACAAAAAGGAAGTGATCAATCGTTTCAACCTGATCTACACAAAATGGACATTTGTCACTACCTATGATGTATACGAGCACACATGTATAATTAAAGTCAACAAAAGCTGCATGGAGAAGGGTCAGTTAAAGCATCAAGCATTTTGCATTGTTGAACTGCCACACATTCTCTCTCTCCAGTACATGGTTGTTTGGGTGTCACTTGTGTGTTTGTAAAGCGCATATCTACCTGGGGATTTTTTGGACTTATAGAATATATATATTTTTTTTCACTCAACTGAATGGCACTCATTTTTGCTCTGCCCATGGATGAAAAAGTGAGCGCACCAGTGAGGATATTAGTCTATGAATGGTATGCTAATTAAGGAGAGATCACTGCAGAAGATAAGTTAGTCTAAAGCCAGAAAGTATAATGCGAAGAGGATTACTTACTTTGTCTTTCCTTTAAGTTAATAATTTTAATGTTATATACCACTGCTTTCCAATCTTTTTAGAACCACAACCTAATTTTTAGACAGTCAATATTGGCACCCCACCTAGCTTTACTGGACATGAGTTGGTGTTTTTCAATATAATAGAGGCATTGTGTGGTAGTGCACTGTCATTTATATAAAGCAAATGTTTCTTTGAAGTGGCCACTAAATTTCACATGCATGGAGTTTTACTGATAAGATTATATTGCACACAAATGATAATGTGTGCTTGTGTTTCAGTGCATATTTATTATTTGTGCATCACAAAGTAAAAGCTTCTTGATTTGTTTTTATCCTATTGAAATATTTGTTTCGGTCACACTTCCAAATTACAAACAATTTACTTCAGTTTTGCTTTCCTAACTCCTGAATGTATACAGTTAATATACAGGTTGACATCTTTTTGTGTATTACAAGTAGTTATCTTACTATAGCCTCTTCTGTCACACTCCCTGTAACCCAACAAGATTGTCAAATAATTAATTTTACTTTTCTCCCTTTGATGTGAATTTGAGAGGACTTTGTAAACCCAAATCCTCATGTTAACAAAATAAGCAGCAATTTGTCAGAAGACATAGCCAAATATTTGACCCCTGTCTTTGATGCACAGCAAATGTGACAAAATGAATACAGAATTTAAAGGCCTTTTTATTGCTTGACCCACCAAACTTCGGTTGTCGACCCATCAGTGGATCACGAACCACAGTTTGCAAAACACTGTTCTATGGTGAGAATAGTACCATTAAAGAACCTGTGTAGATATTTGGGTATAACAGAGGAAATTAACATAAACCATTATAGTCCAAAACAATAAATCTGTGTTTTCCGTTTCTCCCTTTTCTTTTTATTGCAGACGGCTGACCACTTGGACAGGACATTGACTAGGCAAGGCAAAACCATTGCTTCGATGGTTCATTTATTAACTCGACTAATAATGTACATTATAAAAAGTATGATTTTTCCCGGTAAGTTTGAATGAATGTCACATTAAGTTCTAGTTGCATAACTATTTGGAGATAGTGCACATAGTAGACATTATTTAATACCATCTCATAAATACTAAAAGAGGGTCTGATGTTCTAGTAGTTTAATATCACCAACCAATGTCATCACTACATTTTAAAGAATGCCAAGATAGCTTTTTAAGATCATAGAATTCACCTTGTTATGAAATTCCGATTATTACTCACAAATTCTCAGGTATTTGCAGTCAAGAACCCATGTGAGAAATGATCTGCAAATTTGATTAATGGCATATCAGTACTCAAAGCACGTTCTCTTCTACGCTATTATTCTGTGTCATATGTGTGAACAGTTTCCAGTTGACCAAAGCATCCACTCCACTATTGTTGTCAATTGGCGTCCATTTTTACCAACATGTTTGAAACAGTGCATTTTCTGATATGCTGGAAATTGGCCTCCATTTTGCCCCTTCTAAAGAAGTCAAGCCTAGACCCTAAGGACCCTAATGACTTTCACTAGATTTTGCATCTTCCGCTTCCAGCTAAACTGGTTGAAAAAATCATGAACACACAACTCAGTACCTTCTTAGCTGAAACACAAGCCCTGGACCCCTCCCAGTGTGGCTTCAGGGGGGGACATAGTACTGAGTCTACTCTCATTAAGGCCAGGGAGGAGATCAGAGAGGTCGTGGATCATGTCGGAAGGGATGCCCTGATCCTACTGGATCTGTTCCCGGCCTTTGACACGGTCCATCATGACATCTTGATGGACCGGGGATCCATGCCAAAGTCTGGGATCTGTTTAGATCCTTTCTGCTCAACAGAAGACAAATGGTTGCTCTTGGTGCCTACCAGTCCAAATCGCTGTCATTACCTTGTGGGGTTCCTCAGGGGTCCTCCTTGAGTCTGACCCTTTTTAATGTGTACGTCTCATCCCTGGTCCCCATTATTAGAGCATTTGGGTTTGGTCTCACCTCGTATGTTGATGACACCCAAATTGTGAAGTCGCTGTTACCTGGCCAGGAGATGGGTAGGAATAAATGCTTCCAAGCCTGCCTAGAATCAATTGGTAGATGGATGATAGAGAATTGTCTATAGCTTTGTTCAGGTAAAACTGAAGTTTTATTGTTTGGAAAAGAGACCAATTTTTGGACACCGAGTTGGTGGCCTGATTAGATGGGCTCTCTCCCACAGCCTTTTAAGAAGATAAAAAACTTGGGAGGAAAAGACTATGAGAGACTTACCTTTGAGGAGCAAGTAAATGTCAACAACAGCCTATGTGCTCAGAGCTGTCAAGAAAGTATTGCCATTCCTACCCTCGGGTATCCCGAAAACAGTGGTCACAGCACTGGTACTGTTGAGGCTGGACTATTGCAATAGCTAGTATTTGAATATCTAACAAAATTTTATGAATAAATTGCAATTGCTAAAAAATGCTGCTGCTAGACTCCTCACTTGTACTTCCAAATTTGCTCCCATCTCCAAGGAAATAAAGAAACTGCACTGGCTCCCTGTAAGGAGTCGTATGTGTTTTAAATCGCTCTGTGTGGTTTTTAAGGCTCTTCAAGGTACGGGCCCAGACTTTTTAAAACAGCAGTTCCAGTGGTATACACCGAAAAGATCAGTTCACTCACTAGGGTCCAAGCTGATCTCAGTGCCACACACAAAAAAATTCTATGGGGTGGCTGAAGCTTTGCGGTTCTTGTAGCGAAAGCATGGAATGCCATTCCGTTCCACCTATTGAATGCCAAGGATCTTCTAGCCTTCAGGAAGGGCTTAAAGACTAACCCTGGGCGTAGTGTGCGGAGTGGGGCTACGCGGAGCTACGCAAAGTGGGCACAAAACTACGCCCACCCGCGCACTCCGCGTAGCCCCACTACGCGCCGCCCGCCTTCCTCCCGCCCTCCCTAAATACTGCAATAAAAGGATAGAAAGCTTTTAAAAACACTTACCTTGTCCGCCGCGTCCCCGGGGCTCCCTCTCGCCATCCCTGGATTCGCGCCGCCATTTCGAATACTAAAGCGCATGCGCGGGCGCCCGCGCATGCGCATTTATCATGAGAAATGCGCTTGCGCGGCCGCCCGCGCATGCGCATTAGTATTCGAAATGGCGGCGCGAATCCAGGGACGGCGAGAGGGAGCCCCGGGGACGCGGCGGACAAGGTAAGTGTTTTAAAAAGCTTTCTATCCTTTTATTGAAGTATTTAGGGAGGGCGGGAGGGAGGCGGGTGGCGGCCGGCTACGCACCGTCTGCGGAGCGTGCGTAGTGCCGCCTGGCTACGCCCGCTATGCAAAATGCGTAGGAGGCGGCACTACGCGCACTCCGTGCACGGAGCGTAGCTGGCCGCCCACCCCTATTAAAGACCTGGCTTTTTGCTGAATAAACTTCATTGCCTCCATAATCTGGCGTCAGGATAAGTGATTAGCGCCAGAACACCCACGGGTAACTGCTGTGCTTTAAAAATACAATTAACATAACATAGCATAACATCTGCACTGCATGGCACACCTTTTCACTGGGGTTTTTATAAGATTTTAGGTAATCCAAAAAGGTTTCTCAGTGTATATATTAAAGTCAACAAAAGCTGGGGGGGCGTGGCCTAACTGAGTTGTGAGATGATAAGCGAGCTCCGCCGGCCGTGTTATAATCCTTCTATAATCCTACCATCCGGAGAGCCATTGCTGTGACATAGAGCCTCTGGGCAATGCCGACGAGACAGCAACATGACTGACCTGCATCCCGGGGCTGCAACAGGCAGAGCAACCAACTTTGAGGCGTCCGGTGGGGGAATCCTTCCCGCCACGCTGCACACCCTGTCCCTGATGAGCAGAGCGCTCTGAGATCCCGGGTGATATCCAGGTCAGTGTCAGGCCTTGGCGTCTTTGTGCCAAATTTGAGCGGTGACGGCACCGCCTGGAGGGTCAATTCTAGCCACAAATCTACTGCCTCTGGCGGACTGCAACCGGGCCTCCGGGCGACACGAAAGCTGAGCCGCCATCTTGGAGTCAGACACGGTCTGATCTGCAATGTAAGCGAGGGACGCTGTGGTGGCTCGAGGCTCGGTGGAAGTATCCAGGTAAGCGGCCCTTCACTTTGCCCGTACCTTTCTCGTGCATGCTTCAGGGTGCACAATGAGATGATCCCAGAGTGCAGTCTCAGGAAGCCCTTGTGGTGCTGCCCATAGTAGGGGGCGTGCAGCACCTGGAGCTCTTTGTCTGCAGCAGGCTCCCTCGGGGGGGCGAGCCCAGGAGCTGTGGTGTCCCAGATGGAGCAAACACTGCCGGTCTGCAGCCCTACCTTACAACAGACGCACTGGTGCCCGGATAAGCAGGAGGGGCACTGAGGTTGGCGGACACTTGTTGCACTATAAGCACACCGGCCACAGGACCTGCACCTGTTGGTCGCTGGACAGTCAAATAGCATATCTGCTCATTGTGTCTCAACTGTGCACAAAGTAGCTTTGGTCTAGTCACAATAGTCTCTGGGTGACTGGCTCTCAGGGTGTGTAATCTCCTGGAACTGCAACACATAGGTCCAGCATAGGTGTTGACTATACGCTTCACTTGGCACTATGGGTAAACAGGATTCAAAACAGCCCAAACTCACATTCAAAAATAAAAGGCACACAAGGCTAACGGAGGCTGAGCGGTGAGGTGGATGCTGATTGCACATGTTACTTTTAGAAATGAGTTCTAGCCTGAAAACAATAGATACCAAGCTGGATGTCCTCACATCCCAAATTGATGCGGTTAAAAAACAAGTGGACACGCATGAGACCTGGCTAGACATGCTCGAGAATCTTAGTTCCGAAAACATGAGTTTCAAGTGAAAACCAGAGAGCAATTGTTGCAGATGGACATGGTTCTCACTCTTGTTAGGGCAAAGAATGATGATTTGGAGGCCAGATCTTGGCAGAACAACCGCCGTATAACCAGAATTCCCGAGACAACTGCCATTTTCAAAATTGAGATCTACGTTGCTGAACTTCTGCATGATCTCTGTCTGCGGTGTTTACGGTTGAGAGCGCACACTGGGCACTGGGCCCTAGGCCACCGATCGGAGCAATGCCCAGGCCAATCTTAGCTAAGTTGTTAAACTATCAAGACCGCGACTGGATATTGAGACAAACAATGGAGTAGGGAACGATCGACTACAAAGGAAATTTCATTTCCTTCTACCCAGACTTTATGGCCCACAGGGAATTCCTACCCGCGAAGCATATTCAGATGAAGGCTAAGATCCCCTATACCCTACTTTACCCTGCAGAACTTAAGGTGACTCACGAAGGTTCTGTTCACAGATGCAAAATCGGCGTTGAAGTTCACTAAACATGTGGGAGGAAAGAAAAATGCAAAAAAGACACTCGCTGGTCACCTCTCCGGAGCTGGGTTAAGCGACAACGATTAACTTCTCATTTAATTTTTTTCTAATTGTTGAATTAGAATTGTACTTTTATATCTCACCATTTGGACTTTGATCTGGCAAGAGGGGGGACTGCTCATCTTAGATGCTGTTATGGAATGCTACTCTCAGGTTTGATGCATGGATGCGCATAAAGGTCCTACCATGTACTTCGATGTGGTAGCTGTTCATCATAAGTACGGTAACCCCGCCCTAAGCAGGGTAGTATGCTGGAGACTCCACACCCCCCAGGGAGAGCTCCCAAAGGCCGTTTCTAAATTTGTATTGTGTGTTCAATGTTGTTTTTGTCTTTTGGGTGGGTAGGTATTGCACAATCTGTTTGGGGGTTGGTGTGGGTGGAAGGTGGGGGGTAAAGTTAATGTTTCACTGTCTGGACACGGACTTACAACACACTCGTAGGCAAAGGTAAGGCAAATCCAATGAGAGATGCATGCTGATTGCAGAGGGAAATGGGGACATGTAAAAATACCAATCAACAACCCATAGACACCCTTGGAGATATGACACTGGCTGTGGGGTGTGGGATCTCCTTACAGCCCACAGTGTGGAGAAGTGTGGCTCAATGGTTAGAGCGGCAGACCTTGATGCAGAGCGCTGGCCAGGGACCAGGGTTCAATTCCCGCCTCGGCGGGATCGGGCTTAAATTCCTCTGACCGGATGTTCTCGCCTCAGTGCCGAATCTAAGCATGGGCCCCACGCTGCAACTCTGGGCAATAGCTTGCTTAGTCTCCACAACGGCCCCCGATACACAAGGGATGCCTGGTTTCACCATGGGATGCCCAGGAGTGGACACCTCACAAGGAAAAGCCAGGAGGGGTTTCCTTGTGGTAGGAGTACAAGCGCCGGGATGCTTACGGGTTACTGTTCGCGCTATACAAATACTACACATTTACATTTACATTTACACATTTACAGCCACTAATAGATGTGCCATGATGACATTGAACCTATGGGCATGGAACATCCGGGGTTTAAATGACCATAGGAAGGCCAGACTGGTCCACACTTATCTACTCAGACACCACATATACATCTTCTTTTTACAGGAGACTCACCTGAACTGCACCCTAACCACTAGGCTAAAACATAAAAGCTGGGGACATATATATTCAGCCGTCTATTCAAACTATGTGAAGGGGTGGCTGTGCTGATAAGGCAGGGCCTTGACTGGAAATTATGCAATTCACTTATTGATCCTGAAGGGAGGTATGGTATTCTGCTGGGCTCACTAGGGGGAACGTTGATCACTTTAGCTGCAATATATGGTCCAAATATGGACACACCAGAGTGTTACCAGACTATATGGGCGAAAATGAAATCCACAAGTTGCTACATTGTCATCTGGGGTGGGGATTTCAATGTTGTACTTGATAATGTGCTAGTTTGGAGTTCCTGTCCCGCTCTCTACATCCCAACTCCAGTAACACGCTTAATGCCATTATATCAGATGGCCATCTGACTGATGCCTGGAAAAGTTCAAACCCCAACATAATGGAAGGCACATGCATATCAGACCACCACAGGGCCTGGTCCAGGATAGACTTCTGGCTGCTGTCTAGAGACGTAGTGACAAGGATGCGGGAGGTTCGCCACCTTCCCAGGTACCTGTCAGACCACGCCTTATGCCTCATACGTATATCCATGCCTAATACGCCCAACAGACTGTTCAGCTGGAGGCTCCCCCAAAATGCTTTACTAGACAAGGCTTTCAAAGAGGAGATTTGTGGGTATATTGACAAATATTTTACTTTTAATACGTGACCCTCTGGGAAGCGTTTAAGGTAGTCTTTAGAGGCAACTGTATTGCTCGCCAGGCAAGGGTTTTGTAGGCAATCAGAAATGTACTCAAATCCCTCAAGGTGTGCATCAGGGACCTTGGGACACAACTTTAAACTACAAACAACCCTGATTTGCTTGTCCAACTAAAATAAAGTCTGCTGGAGTTTGAGGAAGAGACACATGGGCAGGTGAAGGTTATGGGTCAATATACACAGGCCAGACGGTATGGGGAAGGGGATAGATCAGGTAAGACTCTCGCCAACAGTGGCTTAGGAGCTGAACATGGTGGACGCGTTTTCCTAGAGCTCCGCAGTTCGCTCCTTCTCAGGGCCAATATCCTGCAGAATCCTGGACCCCATGGACTGCCACAGTGGGTCACCTGCCGCGGAACGCAATGCGACCCTTCTGACAAGATCCAGCAGTGACGGGAGGCAGGGAAGTCCCGATCTGAGCCTTACCTGTGGGAGCCGCATGCGGGGCTGTGAGCGGAGAGGCTTGCCACGCCCACTGATCACCTTTCTCGCCGGCGGGACAGCTGCAGAGGTGACGGCTTGGTCCTGCGTGACCTCGGAGGCACATTTGGAGCAGGTCAGTTTGTGGGAAGTGGCTGATATCCAGAGATATGGGACGGCCTACCTTGCTGCTGCAGCACCATTGCGCTGCCCCTTCCCCCGGCTCCCTGTGTATGGGCGCCGGAGAGAGAGGTGCACCGGACCTGCTGAGCCACGTACGGTGCTTAGAGCTCTTATTTGCTGCTTAGCCTGGTTTGCCCCAACATATGTCTCATATGTATGTGGTTTCCAGAGTTAATTCTTCATCCCCAGCTTTGTGTGGGGGTAAGCCTCACCTCGCCCGGTGATTGCTCGGTGTGTGAGGCCCCGCTCTATCCGTCGGTACTTCGGGGCAGTCTGCAAGCAATCTGGAAGAATTAACCCTGGAAACCACATACATATGAGACATATGTCGGGTAGGGTGGTGAACAACCACTGATCCTTATTCTTCATACTCAATTATTATTGTTCATTTTGATACAATTTGATACACTTTCAGTAGCACATAAGATCCTTTTAGGTCCTGAAGAAAGCCGGGTCAGTTACCCTCTCGACTGAAACATGTTGACCTAACTCCTAGCCAAATGATAGTAAAAAAAAAATCAAAAACTATCAGGCGGTTTTTAATACATGGCAGGTGGACAATCCCCAATAAACATATTTTTTGTCCCTCTAGTCATCTTTAACACACTTGCACCCTGCACTTGCACTGCATTCCACCAGTCCTTACACCTTGGATAAACCTAGAGGCTGAGTCATCTAGAGAGTAAGAGGTCCAGTACCTTCGTACATGTAGTCCGTATACTATCTTGGCTACATGTGACCCTTCTCTCTCGGTTTTCCAAATGACGAAGCTCCCTCCAAATGGGTGGGCTGATGGAAACCTGACTTCAGCCTGTGATGGGACAAGCAATGTATAACTGGTGAACTGCACTTGCTCTAACATAGGCATTTTCTGTCACACTTCTTCAGACCGTTGTTCTTCCTTTAGTTGAGAAGCCTCCTTGCAACACCAGGGCTGAGCTGGAAGTGGTCCCTCCCCAGCCCACCTGGGACAGCTGGGGGCTGGTCCCGGACATGGGAGGTGTGACTGCTGGGTTCGCTGGGACAGAGCCTTACGATTGGACCCTGGGTGGTTCAATACACACTGCTGACTGCCGCCCGCCTGTCTCCTGCTACCTACCTCACTGTTCTTGCCCGCAGCTGGGACCAGTTCTTGTGGGTCCCTGTGCTTTGCACTCTCAGCTGCCAAGGGCAAGGATAAGCATGGTGCAGCAGCTCCCAAACAGAACACCTTGGATCACTATACCACCACCCCTGCAGGGAAGGGGGCTGCGGAGGGTCTATCCTCTGACACAGCGACATTAATGGTGCCAATCAACCAGTCGCGGACTGCTCCAGAGGCCCAAATTGAGGCCGTGGGCTCGGAGGTATAGTTTCTGCACCAAGACCTTCGGAAGGCAGTAGACCGGATCACTGAAGCAGAGCCAAGGGTTGCCACTGTGGAAGACACAGTATCCACCCTCCAGCAGAAAGTAGACAAGCTTGCCATGGTCTCCTGGAAGCTGTCGGCACAGGTCACAGACGCAGAAAGTAGGGCCCACCGCAATAATATCCATTTGGTGGGTTTCCCAGAGGGCTGCGAGGGGACGTCAATGGATATCTTCCTCTCGGGTTGGCTCAGGGTGCTGCTGCCACCTGAAGAAATGTCCTCCTGATTTGTGATCGAGAGGGTCCACCGTGCTCTGGCCAAGAATCCGCCGCCTGAAGAGCATCCAAGGCCTGTGATCGCTTGGCTCCTCAATTATGCCGATTGGGATGCCATCCTCTGCTTCGACCGGCTCCACAAGGACAAAATGATTCTTGAATCTAGCCCCATCATGGTCTTTCCGGACTACACTAGGCTTGTCCAGCAGCAGCGACAGTCCTTCGTGGCGGCCAAGCGACGGCTTCGAGAATTGAACTTATCCTACGCGCTGCTATGCCCCACCCGGATGAAAGTGATCTACAACCCCAAGACATTCTACTTTGACACCACTGAGGAGGTTTTCGTGTGGACTAATGAGAGACAAAACCTCAAGCCTCACTCGCCTACCCCTGTAGACTCGGACTCTTCCCAGGGCACGCAACGGAGTGGTCAGCAGGGCAGAGACACGGCTACAAGATGCAATAGATCCCAGTCCAACTGGTGTGCCCAAAGCCAGACCGGCCATGGAGACTGAAAAGCTTGAGCATTCAGACCTATTGTATACAGTTCTTCTTCAATAGTTGGGCGAAGATGCTGGTGGTGGCCCGTGCTGGGTAGCTCTCAATCCTATGGTTGGGATCTCTTTCTTGAGTTTTTTTATGATTAATATTTTTATACCTTTTATGTCATTTATCGATGTGATTGTATTGTGTTTTGTAAAATGTATGATTTATAGGATATATATTGATTTGAAATACTTGTATCTGTTGTTAATGAGTTATACTTTTATCTTATCATATAGCTTGTTTACCTATATGATTTTTATTCATACTTATTAAATATATATTTGTATACAGTTCATTTTTTGTTATTTTGTCACACTACTGATTCTGGAATAATTGGTCATTTACTCTGCTGATGTCCTAGGTGTTTTTACCCACATGGGATCTCTTACCAGCCCTGGAAGGTGCCGGACGCAACATGTTCTGACAGTTTTGGGTAATGTTGGGTGGGGGGGGGGTCCATTGGAGGAACCGCTTGGGCCGTCATGTTTGGGGCCTGGGACGGGATTCCACTGCAACAGATACTCCTTGTTCCTTCAAGTGTGGGGGTGGAGGTAGGTGGGGGGAGATGGGGGTTTCAGGGGGTTATTTGTTGTTAGTTCTAAGTTCTATGTACCATACACGCACTTCCTTGCTTCGTCACCATCACATTGTCCAATACTACACACTAATACATAAGAATGGCCCACACTGCGGCTAACTCTCTATTGGGGGAACTTAACATTTTAACCTGGAATGTGCAGGGCTTACTGAATAAGGTTAAGTGGGGGTGGTACTCCATCTGGCAAAGCGTTACTCGGCCGATGTTCTGCTTCTACAGGAGACACATCTCCTAGGCACCAAAGCCCCATGCCTTTCCCACTATGGGTTCACCACGGTGTATCACTCCGGCTTTACTAGGGGAGCGTGAGGCACAGCAGTTCTTATTCACTGCAGAGTGCCGCTCCAGGTTACACAGCATTAGTCAGACCCCAGAGGCCGTTTTACGGTTATCTCAGGCAGTATAACCGCCGAACAGATCACAATCCGGAGTGTCTACGCCCTTCCACAACTTGGTCAGACATTCATAGACAAATTGACACAATTATGCGAAGAACTCCCCGGTGGCCTGACGATAATGGGTGGAGACTGGAACAACATTATGAATTCCTTAGATAGGTGGTAAGCTAGGCCACCAGCAGTACCCCCCTCTAGATCCAAATTGCACACACTGACAAGTACACTGGGCTCGGCAGACTCTTGGCGGCCTTTCACTCCTCAGAAGCCGGGTTCACTTATGCATCGTCACTTCGCCCCACTCTTTCATGCCTTGACTATCTGTTCCTTACACACAGCTATGTCCACAGAGTGAAACACACATCCATCCTGCCTCGGGGTCTTTCCGATTATTGGCCGGTTCAACTTAAGCTGTGCCTGCTGACTTGTCGAGCCCCAAATCAGTAGCGCATGTCTCCATGGATGCTCTGGGGGGCCGAGTACCAGGAGATGCTACACCGGGCAATTGCCGACTACCTTTGCTTCAATGCCGTAACTTCCCCGTACCCGATCACTCTCTGGGAGATTCTTAAGCCCACGATTAGTGAAGCAGACATTATTTATCGTATAGGGGAGAAGCAGCTCTGGCTGGTATAGATACAAGACGTGGAGGACCATCTGGTCCACCTGCAATCCCAAATGGTAGAGAATTCAGACTCCGTTGCCCGTCGCAATATGCTGCATGTGCAGCAGTAACTCCATTAGCTGCATACAGATAGAGATAAAGAGGTCTGGTTGGCGATCCAATATAGGATATCTCAGCGGGGTGATAAGTCCAGTCAGATGCTCCATAGACTTTGCCAGGCCAGAGCATCCCCAACGCAGGTCCCTCTACTGAGGTTCTCAGACGGTCACATGTGTGCCTCTCCCGAGGCTGTAGATCAAGCCTTTGCCAATTTTTACGCTGCACTGTATGAGGAACGCGAGGTCATTGCTGAAACCCTTATTGATGAGTTTTTTATAGATATCCCAACTTGTCGCCTGTCGGACGAGAAGCGCGACGCCCTGGACGCATCCATATCCCTCAACGAGCTTCAGGGAGCGATCTCCAATATCCACCGGACCACGCGCTGGGACCAAATGGGTTCCTGTGCGATTTCCTGTGCCCTCCAATGGGGACTCTTGGACAGTGTTTGTTTAAGGCGCTGCAGAAGGTCTTCAAGCAGTACATTCTGCCCCCGGATTGGCGACACACCAAATTTGTAGTCTTCCTCAAGCTGGGCCGTTCTCCTGAAGACCCAGGTTCATATCGCTCCATCTCATTGTTAAATTCTGAGCCTAAACTGCTAGGGAAGGTTCTCGCCGACCCCCTCTGCATGTGTATCCAGGATTTGGTGCATCCAGATCAGTCTGGATTCATGCCACAACGCACCACCAGAAACAATATCAGATGGGCCCACAACGCAGTGGTGGAAGCACACCGTCTGGGTCGCCCTGCGGCGATCCTGCTGGCAGACATAGATAAGGCGTTCAATTCGTTGAGCTGGACCTATCTTTTTAAACTCTTAGAGGCCGTCAACCTGGGACCACACTTCCGGGCATATGTGAAATTGTTGTATACGGACCTTACCGCATCGGTTTGTGTGGCCGGACACTGCTCAGCCCCCTTCCCCATCGCAAGGGAACGAGGCAAGGGTGCCCCCTCTCCCCTCTGTTATTTGTCTAGGCAATCAAGCCATTAGCCGCGTGGGTGCGCCTAGACTCTGTCTCCCAGGGACTGGACTGGTCGCCAGAGTGTTCGGACAGGATTGCACTGTATGCTGACGAATCCCTATTCTTCGTGTTTTTGGAAAGACCTCCGGGTTATGCACTAATTCCGTGAGCAGAGGAGCCAGACTTGGGCTTCGCAACTAATCATCGCTGACGCGGGCTTTAAGTACCTCCAGGTGTATATCACACGGTGTCCTAATGAGGCTTGGTTGCGCAATGTAGCTGCTCCCTATGAGGAGACAATGGTGTGGTCCCACTTGCCCCTATTGCTAGACAGTTGGTCTGCCAATTTCAAAATGGTGTCTTTACTACATGTACTGTATTGGCTGCAGAATTATCCATATTCTATCCCCTCGTCATGGATGCACTCCTGAATAGCTTTCTCTGGCAGGGGGGTGCGGTCTGGGTGGTGCTCACAGCGTGTATTTAGACTAGGTACTGTGGTGGGATTGCAGCGGCCAATATACGGGCATACTACTGGGCTTCGCAGTTATTGGTAATAAATTAATGGTGCTATGGTTCTCAGGTCAACCCAGCCTATTTTGTGGAAAGGCTCTTCATGACGGATACCCCGCTGCTCCACCTATTGTACACTACCTCATCCCTGGAGGCATTTTCCTTGGCATGCCGGACAGTTAACCACATATGGAGGCGGGTGGTCCGGTCTATGGGTTGGTGGGGCATGCTGATCGGGGCTACTCGCATCTGACAGCGATCTCACCTCTGGCCTGTCTCGTCTAGAGGGATTTTGTAGGTGGGACGATATCAAGATATCCACTCTCGGAGATATTATGCAGGGATCCCCGCTTAAGTCCTTCCAGAGGCTGCAGGAAGAGTTTAACCATCACAAATCACAATTCCATAGGTATTCGCAGCTCCGCCATGCCCTGTCCCCCCTGATACGACGCCTTAGGTCTTTACCCGAGTTTCACCTGATGGAGGGTCGGTTGTTGTTGGGTGATCTGGGGGTCCACAAAATCTGGCATATCTACCAAACGCTCACTACATGTTCAAAGACCACGAGACATAAGACCCGAGTGGCATGGGAGGCAGACTTTCCAACTCTGATAGACGACGATTGGACCGAGCCCTAGGTACTCCACGGTCTCCACTAGATATAGGCTGATACAATTTAAATATCTCCACAGGATATATTACACACGCCTCCGTCTCTGGAAGACGGGGTCTATTCAGTCCTCTGCCTGTCCCCGCAGTGACTCAGACGAGGGATTGTTTCTTCACACGATGTGGAGCCGTGGGGTGTTGCAACACGTTTGGTCTGGTGTCCTGTCCTGCATGGGGTTGGTATTAGCATGGGACATCCCAGCAGGCCCTCGATTGACACTTCTGCACAGCACAGAACACATTTCGGGGGAACAGATATAAAAGACACCTTCTGTTCTTGGGCCTTATGTTGGCAAAACGTGACATTGCACAGCACTGAAAGGCTATGTTCCCACCCTATGTAGTGAACTGGAAGAAGACCATGGATAAATGTATAATTCATACAAATGTGGATGGAAATTAATTTGATGTGTATTTGCTATGTTGTTGATGGTACGTATGGTGCATTGTTGCGAGAGGTGGGTGGGGGGCTATTTCCAGTCTGATGTTCTGCAAACCTTCTGGGAGAAAAATTTGCAGTACCTAGAGTTTTACAATATGCCTCTCAACTGTATGTTGCTTGTCGGGCTTAGCCCATATGGTCCTACAGAAAATCAATAAAATTTGTTGTTAAAAAAAAAGACTTACGCGAACATCCTCCAAACCCTGTACAATGCCGCATCTGTCAATTAAATTAGGGGAGACGACCAGTCCCTGCTCAGAGATCCGCCAACAATCCTAGATAGATTCACAAAATTCTATTCTAATCTACATTCAACCACACACCAAACACTCCCAGAGGTTCTGGAATCCCTCGAACTACGGTGGCTGGGTAGGAGACATAAGGAATATATGGATAATCCATTCACACTGGATGAAGTGGCACAAGTCATTCAGGGTCTTCCCTCCGATGGTCTGACCACAGTATTTTATAAAACTTGCCAAGGAGCTATCCTCACACCTCACTGCAGCTTTTGAGGAGGTGCAGGTCCCTGGGATTCTCCCGCCCTCAATGTGCAAAGCTATTATTATCACCCTTATTAAAACCTAGTGATGAAGTGGACTCATACAGACCACTTTCTCTTGTAAACGTAGACATCAAATTTTTTGTGGAATTACTTGCAAATAGGCTACAACCTCTGATTCCACTAATTGCACATCCTGATCTGTCAGGATTCATACCTGACAGATCTAAAGCACATAATCTCTGTACCTTTTTTTTACTGTCCTTCACTACTTACACCCCAATTCGAAAGCAGTTGCTGTGGGTTTTTAGATGCCACAAAGGCATTTGATTCACTCGAGTTGGGCTACCTATTCACAACTCTTGTGAGAATGGGTTTCAACCCTCTACTTTTGGGTCTCATATGTTTATTATAAGTGGCACCTTCCGCTAAGAATAGTCTCAACGGCATGCTCTTGAGCCCTTTCCACATCACTCAGGGAACTAGGCAGGGCAGTCCTCTTTCCCCCCTTCTCTTCGCTATAGCCATGGAACCACTGGCGGTGCAGATCAGGCAGCACCAAGTGGTGAGAAGTCTGGATTTCAGTACGAGGGGACTTCTAATATCCTTATACGCAGATGATTTCACTTTATACATAAACAAACCCGTGGCAAACACAGCACCCCCTACTCCATGAACTCATAAAGTTTGGCGGAGTATCAGGCATCTACATAAACTGGGAAAGATCCACTATCTTCCCGCATACAGACGCCACAACCCCGTTTCCTGTTGAGTATTCCCTACAGTAGGCCAATGGCCTGGTAAAATATTTGGGTATATGGCTCAGTCTTGATGAGCAGGAAATCTGGGCCATGGTTGGAAGACACGGTAAACACCTGGGCAAAGCTACCTCTTTCCCTATTTGGGAGGATCACGGTGGCTAAGATGGCGGTCCTACCTAAATGTTTATATTTATTCTTTAATATCCCAATCCCACTCTCACAGGTCTTCTTTGGCAAACTCCGCTCCTTATTAATGGTCTTGGTATGGGCGGGGTGGCAAGCGTAGATCTCATGGGAACTTCTAACACTACCGCTGATGCAAAGTGGACTGGGTGCCCCGGACTTCCAACTGTATGCCTTTTGTGCACACGCACAATTTCTACATTTTTGGGTGCATCCTGTCCCGTTCCAGCTGCATGCTGTTGTGGAGATGGATGTGGCTGCACCGGTTCCCCTCCAAGTGTCTATATACCAGGCATACAAACAACTGCGGATGGCGTTGACACGGTCGAGACCCTGAGGTGGGTGTGGGAAAAGCTTCAAGATAGCGCCCAACTGTCCGTATTGTATGCTCCTACCATCCCCATAGCGCATAACCCCATGCTCCTTGTGATGACAGAGGGTGCCAGCAGATCCATAGCTAGAGTTATAGGCATAAATACCTTTGTGGATCTGTATCCAGAAGATATTTTCAGAGCTCCGCCAAAAACCACGGCCGGGAGGGCTGCGTCATTCTCAGAGCTCTTCCTCTATTACAGACTAAGGGCTACCTGCAAGCAAATACATGGGACCTTCCCCTCCTACATTGCTGGCACCTGAAAACATCATTAAGACCGCCTCCCCTCGCAAACTCATTGCACGTCTATTCAGTAATATGCAGAATACTGCTCCCATAATCACGCCAAAAGCGTTACAGGGCTGGAACTCAGACCTACAAATCCCCCTAACGGAGGACCAGTGGGTGTTCTGCTGTTGCCAGCTTACTGTTTTATCACCCAATTCTAAATTACGTTTAATCCATTTTAAATTCCTCCATCGGTTTTATAGAACTCCTATGCAGCTGCATGGAATGGGGGTCAAGGCAGACGATAGATGCTTGAGGTGACAATTTTGCTCTGCCACATTGATTCGCATGGTATTATCCTCAGCTGGCAACATTCTGGGCCCAGATTTTCACTACAATTCATGATATAATTAGTACACCAGTTGACCATGTTATTGCTCTTTGCCAAATGTACAGTAGGCATACACTGGGGCAAGAGGGAGGTTCCCAAGATGAAAGACTGGCTGTGGGATGTAATCTTTGGTCATACATAATCAATAACTTTCTGGGAGCTAATGCCAACTGCATCTAGGCGTAAAGACATTTGGGAGCTGTTTCTGTCATGGGCCAGTTCATAGCAGGGTGTAGGGGGGTAAACATGTTGTTTAAACTGGGTCACAGGAAATAAGTTTGTACATATCAGAAACAAAGCCTGTCCGAGACGGGAGTAATTTAAGAGGAATAGTAATAAAATAGATGTCCTTCTTCTTGGCTCGCAGCTGGTGGCCCGGGGCGCCCCTCCTACCACCCCCCCCCCGCCCCCCCCAAGCACAAGAGGGTTTGTTTCACTCTCAAATCCTGGTCAAACCGCCATAGCTGTGGAACAAACTGTACCTCCCTGAACAAGATATACAGCTTCCTGGAGATCTGAGACAGGAGCATTCTAGGTCTCTCACCAAGCCAATAGCACCTGCATTAACAGTGTACAATGGAAAAGTTGTTAGCTCTGTTTTATATGGTGTCGAAATCTGGGGTTTTGAGAATCTACAGATATTGTCATCTTCAGAAAATCTGTTTTTAAGAAACCTTACCAAGCTTCCCCAGAGCACACCAATATGTCCCCTCCTACTTGACTTGGGTTTAAACCCTATTGCTTTACTTGCCTATTTACGCCCAGTTTTATACTGGAGACGACTATGGACAACACCTGCATTGAAAATATTTCCAAATGGGCTTATGGATATCATCAAATCTGGCACTTTCCACAAGATTAAGTGGTTGTGCAAGATTGGAGAGACATTACCAAACTTAGGCCTGAATGAAATATGGAAAGACCCCACAAACGCCAGGTTCCCCTCCAAACAGGCTTTAAAAACCATGTACTGGGAGGCTGTTGCCTCGAAAACATTTAGGAAAACTGCTCCACTTTCATTGACTGGTACTTTTTTGGTGCTCAAGGATCGGCCCAGATTCAAAGATTTTTGGGATTTAATTACACGACCCCTAGACCGCAAGCTCTACTTCCAACTTAGAATTGGTAGTATACTGGTTAGAGCATTTACCAACCGTTGGTCTAGTGGAGGCAAAGTGGAGTGCCCTGGTTGTTTGTACCCTAAAGAAACTGTTGACCACTTATTGTTTGTTTGCCCCGTATATGCTACACCTCGCAGGGTGTGGCTAACTCCTATGTGCAAAACCTTGGGTACCAAGAGTGGGTTGGTGGCTGTAAGACTAATTTGTACTTGCCCTGATCAATTTGTGGCCATTGCTGTGGCAAAATATTTAGGCTGGGCCTGGGTAACTAGAAGTAAATTGCTGTAAATATATTTTACTCTACACAGAAGTAAATTGCTGTAAATATACTCCACCCTATTATAGTCTGGACCCAGTGTGTGCACTTTAGTTCCCCTGAAATATATTGTATATGTAAATACTTGAATGAAATTACTATGTGAACTTTTTTTAATTATATCTATTGTCTTATCTTGTGATGAATTGTATTATTTTATATTCTTTTATGACAACAGTCGAATAAAGCTTGTTTGACTAGATATTGTTGGTGCTTTATCTGTGCTGCTCTGTACATCTATAAGTTTTACGCCTACCACCTGTGTTGTTATTATTTACAACTGTCTGATTCCATTGCCTTGAGTTGTGTTTGTTGTGCTGAAAATTTCAATAAAGAAAGTCCTAAAATAAGTCAACAAAATCTGCATTGAGAAGATCTTCGTTAAACCATCAAGTATTCTGTGTTCTAATGCATTGTTGAGCTGCCACACATTCTATCGCTCCAGCACATGGTATTGTGGGTGTTAAATAACTTGTGTGTTTGTAAAGTGCACATCTACCTCTGGATTTTTTTGACTTATAGAATATATTTTATTTTTACACCACTGAATGGCACTCATTTTTGCACTGCCCATGGATAAAAGTTGAGTGAAAAGGATTACTTACTTTGTCTTTCCCTTAAATTAATAATTTTAATGTTATATAGCAGTGCTTTCCAAACTTTTTAGGACCACAACACAATTTTTAGAAAGCCAATATTGGCAGCCCATCTAGCTTCAACGGACATGAGGTGGTCTTTTTCAATATAATAGAAACATTGTGTGGTAGTGCACTGTAATTTACATTTTCATTTGAATCGGCCACTAAGTTTCACATGCATACAGTTTTACTGATAAAACTATAATGCACACAAATAATAATGTGTGCTAGTGTTTCAGTGAATATTTATTATCCAGTATTGGGGTATCTTTCATAGATTCACATACCTGACTCATTCCCCATCATCGAGATGGAGTCCAACTATAAAATATTCAAGCAGTGCCTCAAATCCTTAATAGACTATAATGGCCCTAGGCCATCTCATTAGCAGCCTATCCATGTCCTTTTAAAAAAAGGACCAAATGTTAGAATACAGCCAATCAGCTGTTAGCACCCTCTAGAACACTCGCAGCAGGAGCCAGTTCTCTTCAGATCGTGTGGAAGGGAGTCTCCCTGAGTGCTACTCAGTTATTTCTTCTGCTCAACAATTCTAGAGATCATGGCAGACAAAAATAGCATTCTCCACCTTTGTAATCCCTGTGGGAGGAAAAGAGTACATGTGGATAATCCACACAAAGAATGTATTTATTGCCTACATCCCAGGCATAATGTAAAAGACTGTAAGATCTGTCGCACCTTCTCTAACAAGACCCTCAATGACAGAGAGGGAGATTGTTATTGTGGCTCCAAACCACAAAACAACAGTCTCGTTCTTCTGATGAAGAAGAGGAGGTTCAACATCCCACAAGAGGGCTAGATCTCAGGACATATCCTCAGGTGATGGAAAGAAACATTTTAAATCTTCCCAGGAAAGGGCTTAAAGTAAGGAGAAGGCTGCCAAACATTCTTTTAAACCAGAGTTGTCTGTGCCCTCTACAACTGTAAGGAAGGATAAAGATCGCCCTAGAGCTTCATCTTCTAATCCTGAAATTAAAAAATCTCTGAAGAAGGCAATGTCGACGTCAATCTCTCTCTCTCACTGATGACGATTTGTGTAACATCGTCGACACCATCGTCGACAGTTACAGTTATGCTAACGGCGATTCAATCTCCTATCCTCTCGACAAGAGTCATCATCTCGATGAAAGCTCCAGCGTCGTTGAAGACTGTCGACGCTCCTCCGTCGACTACCATTCCGTCAATGAAGACACCGTTGATGACGAAGACACCATCGACGACGAAGGCACTGTCTACGACGAAGGTTCCATCAACAACGAAGACACAGTCGACGAAGATACCGTCAACGTTGACACCATCGACGGTGACACTGTCGACAAAGGAAGTTCCTATGCCTATGGTGTCAGCACCCAGAAGACAAGAGAGGGTCCCTGAACTCTGGAATGCCGGGAGAGGGAGGCAGGGAACAACTAAGGACAAAAAACAGTAACCTCTCCCAAGCAGCAATTTAATACATGGGTATTACCTCATTCATTAATAAACATCCATATTGCCCCAAAACAGAATTATGCAGACAAGATTTCTTTTATTGCATTACAAGGAAAACCAAAGCTGGCAAGGCAATTTCATCAGACTGGAAAATATATGTACAAAATGCTTCATTATGTACAGTTAATATTTACACATAGCACAAAACACCAGAGAAATAATCATAAAAATCACTCATCCCCTCATAGCACCGCACTTAACCACACGCATCAGTCACACCAAAAGTATTATGATTCTCCACTCAACCGGACACTCACGATTTGACAATAGTACAAAAAATATGCAGACAATAAAACAACAACAATAAACAAAGAAAAGGGAGGCGCCGACACGCGTTTCGGATTCGGACAGAGGTCCAAATATCCTTCGTCAGGGCGCAGAAGATGCAGTATTATTTGCAATAAGGGAATCCTCTCAACATTTTTAACAGTATCAATGATGCAGCAAAGCTGGGGCTCAAATACATAATTCACTAAAAATTGAGCCAATCGGAGACAATAGAACATGACATTCATCATTACATGAAGTTTTATGTACAAATCTGAAAATTAAACTAGGCTGTTGGGGAGAAACCGACATCAGGGGAGATGTTTAGAAATCCAGAGAGCTCAAACAACCAAGCTTAAGGAAAGGGTGCTAAAGAAATGGTCAGAAGAATTGTCACAGTGAGGCAGGTGATATTTATACATTAAGTGTGCCAAAATGATTATGAAAGTGGATACCCAGTCGCTGAGAAACGATAAAGGAAATATGATAGACCAGAAATTGTGCCCAAAATATAAAAAAACTCCATACTGAGAGTCTGGGCCCACTTACCCTGTCTTCATCTACAGATAGTAAGCTTCGGATGACTATTCAATAACCCTGAACTTGGTACGCCAGGCTATACAATGCGCAGTCCCAACAGTCCTGATAGCCTGAAACCGAAAGGGGAAGTAGAGAGGGATATCAGAGCCCCTTCATGAAGGATACTACAGGGGCCTCTAGGAGTATGCTAATTAAGTGTACTTACTGCAACCAAGTTGACGAATGGTGCGGGGTGCAGGGCCCCGGGCTGCAAATCTGGGTATATGCACACTCAAAGTTTAATAAGGCCCATGGCTCCTATAGCATCAAGAGGTAAATCAAAGAGGAAAAGGGGCTAGGAGAAAAGTGGGCTCCTTCAATCCCCACACGCCCTGTACATCTAACAAACCCCTTCCCTGCAGGCTTACCTTATCCTCGGGCAAGAAATGTACCACCAACATTTGCTAACGGACCGCTACTGGTAAATGTGGCAGCAAGCCCATATATAACCCGGCGCGACACACACATAAAATGCACATGGGCTCATTCATGCGCTAAAGACTAGAGGGCCGATCTGAACCACGTGAGACACATAAACATGGGCGCCATGTTCGGAGTATACGATGCATAGACGGTCTCGGGGCCGAGAAGAAATAGGTCGAGTACTATAGGCAATGACTAAAAAAGTGGCGGCGGGCCCAAAAATTAGATATTAACACGACCAAGCAGCAGAGAATGAAAAAATAAAATAAAAATTGAAATACAGGTTTTTTCCAACCCGATGTAAACAGGCGCCATCTTGGAACAGGCACGACGATGTACAGGATCTGCCTTCTCTGGGTGCATAGAAACTTACGACCCTGTTGGGAAACGGTTACAGTTATGATAACAATCCGCTTCCTTTTCCCTACGCAAGGAGAGCTCTTACCTGCATTCTGCAACCTGTCCATCGGAGCCCTTCCCTCGCCACCAGCAGTGCAGCTCACCCCCCGCCGCCGCGCACAACACTCTACAGCGGCTGCAGAGTGGGGGCGAGCATCAGGAGGCTGCAACTACATCTCCCAGCAGCCTCCTTGGCCGGAAGTACCTCACCCGGGAAGCGCGCCAGGAGGCGCTTAAGACCAAGCGTCACTCCCGGGTGAGAGTGGGACAATCCGCTTCCTTTTCCCTACGCAAGGAGAACCCTTACCTGCATTCTGCAACCTGTGCATCGGAGCCCTTCCCTCGCCACCGGCAGTGCAGCTCACCCCCCGCCGCCGCGCACAACACTCTACAGCGGCCGCAGAGTGGGGGTGAGCATCAGGAGGCTGCAACTACATCTCCCTGCAGCCTCCTTGGCCGTAAGTACCTCACCCGGGAAGCACGCCAGGGGGTGCTTAAGACCAAGCGTTACTCCCGGGTGAGTGGGACAATCCGCTTCCTTTTCCCTACGCAAGGAGAGCCCTTACCTGCATTCTGCAACCTGTGCATCGGAGCCCTTACCTCGCCACCGGCAGTGCAGCTCACCCCCCGCCGCCGCGCACAACACTCTACAGCGGCCGCAGAGTGGGGGCGAGCATCAGGAGGCTGCAACTACATCTCCCAGCAGCCTCCTTGGCCGGAAGTACCTCACCCGGGAAGCGTGCCAGGAGGCGCTTAAGACCAAGCGTCACTCCCAGGTGAGTGGGAAAATCCGCTTCCTTTTCCCTACGCAAGGAGAGCCCTTACCTGCATTCAGCAACCTGTGCTTCGGAGCCCTTCCCTCGCCACCGGCAGTGCAGCTCACCCCCCGCCGCCGTGCACAACACTCTACAGCGGCCGCAGAGTGGGGGCGAGCATCAGGAGGCTGCAACTACATCTCCCAGCAGCCTCCTTGGCCGGAAGTACCTCACCCGGGAAGCGTGCCAGGAGGCGCTTAAGATCAAGCGTCACTCCCGGGTGAGTGGGACAATCCGCTTCCTTTTCCCTACGCAAGGAGAGCCCTTACCTGCATTCTGCAACCTGTGCATCGGAGCCCTTCCCTCGCCACCGGCAGTGTAGCTCACCCCCCGCCGCCGCGCACAACACTCTACAGCGGCCGCAGAGTGGGGGCGAGCATCAGGAGGCTGCAACTACATCTCCCAGCAGCCTCCTTGGCCGGAAGTACCTCACCCGGGAAGCGCGCCAGGAGGCGCTTAAGACCAAGCGCCACTCCCCGCCTCGCAGGACGCGTGCGGGTTGCGCCGGGCTAAACCCGGGCAAAGGGCGGGCCCTCTGTGGCCCTCAGAGGCCTGAATAGCCTGGGCTGGGCCACTCACCCTGCTTCAATCGTATCAACTTACCGACACATGGACACCTGAACTGTAAGCACGTGTGCAATAATTCGAACTCCTTCTCACTTAGATACAAAGGGGGTGTGTATACTTGCTTAGTATTTGTTTTTTGCTGGGATTTGATAAGACTGTAACTTAAGCATTAAGAGGAGTTGACATGGAGTGCCGAGAGACCAGAAGTATGACTGCAGGGGTTAAAAAGTTGACTGGTACCCTAGATGATTTTATAGTTCGTACCAACTCACTAATTGATGAGGGGATAGTCTTAATGGGCAGAAGGGTGTCACAAGATTGGGCATTGGCCAAAAAACCCTCATTAGGCTATATTGCCCAGACACGAACACCTGACACCTCAGTATGCATTACTATGCCAGCTAGGTCCAGTCCCCAACAAAGCCCTGGTGTACCCCCTGACTCTAATTCTTTGTTAGAAGGCACATTTGGAAACGATTCTGCAGCCTTACATGTGAACACCCAATCCATGACTACTGATATTAACCAGAGGGGACAGATAGAGGGGGCCATTCCTAAAATTAGGCCTACCAAGTCGATTGTCAATAAAACTAGGAAAGTAGAAACCATCTCTAACCAGATGACAGCTGGTAAGGAGACTGTAGTTGTTAGTGGGGACCCGGCCGTAAGAGTCGAAGATCCAGGGGACGTCCAGCTGGTAGCTGGTGGCCTATCATTGAGTTTACCTGATGATACGCTTGCAGATGACAGTTTGGATGATATCCTGGAAGTAAGTGGGGAAGATGACAACTTGGGGGATACTCGCAAGGAAGGAAGAGAGGCAAACCTGATGAGCAACAATGTCATTGAAATCTTGAAAACCCTACTTGCACCTTTGGAGGCAAGGCTTCGCGGCATTGAACTTGTGTTGAAAAATATCCATATGGATATAAGTGCCCCCAGCCCCGCTAAGAATAACATGGCCCGAGTGCGACAACTAAAGCTCGTAAACAACCTTTGGCTAATAACAATGCAGCCATGGGTAAAAAAAACATGCCAAAGAACCCGACTAGGACCTCAAACTTGGGAGGATCAAATGTTAAGACACCTGAATTAAATAAAACACCTATTCCTGTTAAACCCAAGCCTGCCACCAGGTTAAATTTAAAGACCAGGTACCACAGACCCCTCTGACCCCAAATCTGGACTCAGCCCCACTAGAAAAGGCAGAGCCCCGAAGAAATATTCACCTTCCTCCAGATGCTGGCCCCTATGTTGTGGTTCTGACCGGGGTAACAGAACTAACATCACTCTATGTGGAACCCTTCCAAGCACTAAAGAATAAGGTATGCCACTGGCTATCAAATAACCATCCCCTACCAGTGAACACCCCCAGTAACATTTTAATGGTGGAAAGAACCCCTTGGGTGGGTGGAAATAAGAAAAGATTACAAGGGGATTGCATAGTGGTAACCTTTGAAAACCCGCAGGTGGTGGAACATATCTGCAGTAGGACCCCTCGCAATCAAGCCAGTACAGTCACTGCTAGGCCACTCTCTTATTTCTATCTGCCAACTGAGCAGATGGACAAAAGATGGAGTTGGCTGAGAGCTCCAAATGACCAAAAGGGAAGGAGGAGGTCTAACTTCCCATGGAATGCTAATGCCCATGGATGGGGTGGTGGAGGTGAGGATAGCTGGAGCATGGTTTATGGAAGAGGTGGTAGATCCACACATGGGGGATTTGGGGCAGGGTCATTTAATGGCCATTTTAACAGTTATCCCCAGTCAGTTAACTGTCAAGAACAATACTTTAATATCCCCATGGCTAATCGTTATGACTGCTTGTCCAACCTAGGCTGGGTAGATTGACAAACACAGGGCCCATTGGTAAGTGAGATGGAAAACACCCCTCAAACCCCACCACAGCAGGTAAAAACTACCCAGACTTTTCAGGAGTTGAACACAGACACGGGCCTACCAGCCTTAGTTACCGACCCATGTATTGGCGGTGGCGAACAAGAACCTGTAATTGAAAATAGGAAAGTAAGAGGGAAGGGGGAGTTATTTGTGAACACATGGAATATTGCCGGTCTTAGGAACAAAGTTGATGACCCCATTTGGAGGGATTTCCTAAGTACTATGGACATTATCGGCATGCAGGAAACCTGGGACACACTAAATGTCTTAACAGTAGATGGTTTCACCACTTTCTATCTCCCAGCTGTCTCCTCTACTCGGGGACGGGCGCGGGGTGGTTTGGTAACGCTGATCTCTGCTAAAATCCCTGGTATGTACAAAGAAATAGCCACTGGCTGCCCCTATTGCCTGGCAGTACAAATAACACGTAAGGGTCACCACAATGTCCTTGTGATAAACTTTTATAATTCCTTTGATAGGGCTCAACCTACTAGCAACTTAATGATGTTAAACTCTTTCTTCTTAAGATTTAAAGAGTCACTTGAGGCTGAATGCACCATTTTACTGTTGGGGGACTTTAATATCCATGAGTGTCCGGACAAATGTCCACCAAACGTTTTTTTGGGTCCCCCTGATCAAGTTGACATTCACTTCGAGCATACAGACCAGGGTGTTTTACTGGAAACCATGTTGGCTGAAAATGGGCTGATGTCACCAAGTAGGGGAGGTGAAGACATTCCCACATTTAAAGGCCAAGGCAGCGGGTCAACAATAGATTTTATTTTTTTAAGTAGTACCTGTGGCAGTCATATCACAGTTATTCCATTGTGAGGTCCCATTTCAGTGACCACAATCCAGTCCTGTTAAGGATAAGAAATGTTATCATAATAACTGAGAGTAGGCCGAATATGGTGGACAAATGCGATATCCGGTCAACTGACCAAGCCCGCAGAATTAAGTGGTGCAAGATAGTCCCAAAGGAGTTTTTCTCAAATCTCTGTAATGGTAGCCAGGAGGAACTGGACCTTTGTATGAATGCCGATGCTGGGGACAAAGAAGTAGTGGAGGCGTATCAAAAAGTCTGTCATGAAATTGCCTCCAACCTGACAAGACATGGCAAAGGTAAAACCAATGGGAGGGCAGGCTGGTTTGATAAAAATTGTTCAATGGCCAACAAAAAACTAAAAGCGGCCCTTAAAAGCAAACCAGTGGACAGACTGCTTGTAGCCACCCTCAGGAAAGATTATAAGGTAGCCGTTGAAAGGAGGCGACGTGAGATTAGAGAGGACGCCTGGGTAGAGTTAACGTCAATTGACGTGTTGAAAAATAGCGCCAAGTTCTGGGCAGTGGTAAACCAATCTTATTTTGCTGAGTCTTGTAACAATGAACTGGACTGTGGAATACAAGAAGATAAATGGCTGCTGCATTTTAAGTCAGTTTATGAGGATGAGGATTCTGGGGCTGAGGCGTGGACCACCTTCACCAGGCTCCCTTATACCTTAGCAGTAAACGAAGGTGAGGTGGCCGACGCAATTGGCAAAATGACTAGTAATAAGGCTCCAGGGCCGGATGGTGTCCCCTCCGACGTTTTCAAAGCTAACATAGCATTTTGGTCCAAAATCTTAACGAATGTTTTTAATAGAATTTCTAGTATAGGCATTCCGGAGACATGGTCCCAGTCGGTGATTGTCCCTATCTATAAAAAAGGCGATAGAGGTGACCCGGGTAATTACCGCCCAATTTATCTCATTGATTCAGCTGTAAAGGTCCTAGGGAGAGTGGTCTTATGCAAACTTACTGATTGGCTTGAAGAAACTTATACTCTTTCCGCCTTACAGTATAGTTTTAGAAAAGGGCGAAGCACAATAGACCAAAGCCTCAATTTGCAACTGCTCATAGAGAAGTACACAATAGCGAAGCAAGGAAATCTGTATATTGCATTTATGGACCTATCCTCGGCGTTTGATCGAGTAAATAGGTCCAAGTTATGGGGTTTGCTTTTAAGGATTGGTATTGACCCCGATATTGTGTACTTCCTGGCAGACCTCCATAGGGATCTCACAGCCTCTGTGAGGTATGATTGAAAAGGTAACAGCACGGGGAAGATTAGCATCTCCAATGGTGTAAGGCAAGGATGCATTTTAGCTCCTTTGCTTTTTACACTATATATTAACGATCTGGGAGGTGTTTTAGAACTGTCATGTAAAGATATAGCCAGGGCTGGGAAGTTTCTATTACCGGCATTATTATATGCGGATGATGCCGCCCTCTTAGCCCGCACTGCAGTGGGTCTCCAATGCCTAATAAATTCTTTTTATGTTTTTATGTCATCTCTTGATCTAAGTGTCAATTATGGTAAATCTCATGTAATGGTTGTGGGCCAGAAAGGTAGGGCCCAGAAAAATGTTAAGGTGTTGCATTGCAATGGGCATAAATTGACAAGAGTGTCGAGATTTCCCTATTTGGGGGTAGTTTTTGATGACTGTTCAACTTGGCATCCCCAACTGTTGGAGAAAAAGAATGCCTTTGTTCGTTCTATCTCGGCAGTTCTAGGTTAGGGGTGAAACCTCTGGAAGCGGTACTGAAGGTTTATACTGCAAAATGCATTGCTATTGCGATGTATGGTGCAGACTTGTGGGGCTTCAGAGCCGTTAAGATGCTTCAGGTAGCGGAGGATAATTTTCTCAAAACAATTCTTTCCATTCCATTCTTTTCGATCATTGGGACTACATTCCGTGGTTGAAATATGTCCAACAATTATCCATAAAGCTGGGACGGCCAGAACTGTTTAATAAGCCATCTCACTTGGTTAAGGGCGACCTAAAGTGGGTGAAAAGCACCTTCATGTTAAATAGAGGGTTGGACAGAGAAGGCCTGGAGCTGGCAAAGCCTACTGTGAGAACGCATCAATTGATCGTATCCTCTGGGTGCGAACTGAAACTGTATCTAAAGGTCGTCAACATCTCAAACCATAGATATCTTTTAACTAAGTTTCGGTTAAATAAAATCCACTTTTTGATTTCTGGCCGCCCCTGTTGGACTAAATCCCTTGATCTGGATCTGTGCAAATGCGATGGTTGTTCCCTCATGGATACTGCCCATTTCTTGTTCTTCTGTGGTTACTTCACTTATATAAGGAAAAAGTTTATTATACCCTTATTAAAGGGGAAAGGATTTAGCCAAGTGAAGCCCACTTTATTGTACCTTCAATTACTGCCAAACATATGGGTAATCTGCAATGTCGCCACATTTTTAACCATAGCAATGAGACTCAGTAAAAAGATCAATTGGACTTAGATGAATTATAATACATCTTATTTCTTTTTAAAATAGGTGCATAATGTTTTTATTCCTCTTTTTTAACCATGGATTGCTGCTCATAACTCTTTTTTAAATTGGACACCATGTACTTATACTTTTATGCATTTTTAATTGGGCATTCACCCCTGTTTGTACCTAAATTGCATATTTTTTTATGTTATTGTGTTACTTGGTGCCCTTTGGACCTCTTTGTATGTTTTTGTATACTTTTGTGGTTTTTGTAATGAACCGAATAAAGTATTTTTTACTGACTGATAACGGTGATTCAGTCTCCAATTCTCTCTACAAGAGTCTCCATCTCGATGAAAGCTCCATGGTGGTTGAAGACTGTCGACGCTCCTCCATCGACTACCATTCCATCGACGAAGACACCGTTGATGACGAAGACACCATCAACGACGAAGGTACTGTCGACGATGAAGGTTCCGTCAACAACGAAGATACCGTCAACGCTGACACCAGCGACGATGACACTGTCGACAAAGGAAGTTCCTATGCCCATGATTTCAGCACCATCAATGCCCCCGTCAGCGAGAATTACTCAGGTTACCAGAGTAACAAAGACATTTTTACAACCGTCTATGTAAGATTATAGCAAGGTGTCACCTTTGCTTCCATCGCATCTGTTGGAAGGGTACGTTGAGGAAGATGATGATAATGATGACAATGACCTCTATGGGATAGCTCACAGTCCATCTGAGCTCTATGTAAAGTGCCAGGAGGATGATGAGGAGGAGGACGGTTATCAAGGAGATTCACATTATTACCATAGCTATCAGTTTGACTTCCATCAAGAACCCTGCCCTAGGGATATGGCCCACCTGCCGCCTTCGTTAATTGGTGACCTGCAAGCCATGTTGGCGGAATATAGGCAAAGGTTCCTTCCTCCACCAAATCCATCCGTAAACCAAGTTCCTCAAGCGGAAGAATCTACAGATACCGCAGGCCCTAAGTTATCTAGAGCTCCTGGGATTTTACCAGGCTCTGACACAATCGACCCAGGAGCACAAAACACTTCCTTTTCAGAAGAAGAGGTTGAGGAAGGTGAAGTGCCAGATCCAACATCTGCTCCCGATCCTTGGGAGGATTATGTTATTCTGAACCCATCTCCTCCTCTGCACCTTCCTTCAGACTCTCCTCCGTAAGTTATAGGGGGTTTTCAGAACTTGATGCAAAGAGCAGCCAACAGGTTCCATCTACCTATGATAGTAAAACAGAGAGAATGTTTCCTTTATGATTTCAAAGAGGACACAAGAAAAGTGGTGTGCTCAATTCCTATCATCGACCATATTTGGCAGGAGGGTATCAGAATCATGAAACGCCTGCATCCATACCACCGAAGCTGCCTTGTGTTCAAAATAAATATAGGTCTCCGATGACTCATCGTGCCTTATTTGAGATCCGAAGCCAGACTTAGTCATCTCCCGGGCTGCACAAATGCAGTCTAAGAATCTGGCTACCCTGAATACCACCCCCCAGACAAGGAAGGGCATAGAATGGACATCCTTGGAGAAAAGGTTCTCTTCAATGGCAGCTGTGATAATCAGAGCAGAAAATGCCCTAGCCATTATCGGCCGCTATGACCGCCAAATGTGGCCTGATATGGCAGGGCTAATAGACCTAATCCTGGAGGAAAATAGACAGGATGCACACAAAATTCTGCTGGATGGTGAACGTGCAGCCTCAGAGACAATCAACTGTGCCCTTGATGTAGCAAACACTGGTCTTAGGCAGTTAGCAGGAGCTGCCGTACTTCGACGCTAGGGATGGGTAAAAGCAACAACTTTTAGGCCAGAGGTACAAGCAGAGATTCTTGACATGGCTTTTGACGATGAGCCACTCTTCAGTAAACACATTGACGAGGCGCTATTGGCATTCAAAAATGATACCGGCACCTCAAAATCTTTGGGAGCTCTAATGTATAGGAGAGTACCTTTCATAGGTGCTGGAGGGCAAGGATTTGCCACTTATAAAGGAGGATACCAGAGAGCTCAACAATGTCAACCCTACCAATCCCAGTATCGACAATCTTATAACCCTCCATCGTATTGGCAATCTTCAACATCTGGTTTCTCTCACCAGGGAGGCCGCAAGCGAGCACCCTAACAAAACTGTGACTCTGGCAGAAATTAATGAACATGTCAGGGTACCAGTCCATCTTCCCTCCCTACATGTGGGTGCAAAGATTTGCGGTTATGTGCAAAGGTGACACAAGATTACATCAGATCCCTGAGTTTTGGACCTAGTCACCAAGGGTCACACTCTAGAATTCCTTCAGTGGCCACCAACCACCCCACCCAAGGGTCCCCCCTCCCTCGTCTTCACTTACTACAAAAGGAAGTTTTGGCAATGCATCTCAAGGATGCTAGAGAAAAGGTGCCATTCGTCCAGAAAGGGAAGGATTTTCCTAATAAAAAAGAAATCAAGAGAAAGGAGGCCGATTCTAGACCTAAGAAATCTCAACAAGTTTCTCAAGAAGCAGACGTTCAGGATGGTAACACTCTCAGATATCCTGGGTTGCTTGAACAAAGGAGATTTCATGACTTCCCTCGACATGGAAGACGCATATTTCCATATCCCAATTTACCCCAAGCACCAAAAGTTTTTAAGGCTCACAGTTGCTGGTACCCACTATCAATTCAAAGTGCTCCTATTTGTATTAAAATCAGCACAAATCTTTAGCAAGTGGGTGGCATCCAGTTAATTCCCAGAGTACTGAGCAAGATGAAATAGGAAGGTTGTCATCTGATCCTGATAGCTCCACGTTGGCTCAGGCAATACTGGTTCCTGGAACTGCTCCTGCTGTCAGAGTCGAAACCTATTTGCCTACAGCCGTCCTCGACGATGTTATCGAGGAAGAGGGGCCAAGCCAATCATCCGGACCCACACTCTCTTCATTTGCCGCATGCCCCTTGAATTCCGAGAGTTTAGGAAAGTAAATATGATGCAAGAGTGTAGATAAATCATTGTTAAGTCCCATGCCAAAAGATCTAGTAAAACATATTGTCTGAAATGGAGAAGATTCTGTTTCTGGTGGGAAAGAAATAACATTCACCTGCTACAAGCCCCTGCTGGGCACATCTTGCCATATCTTCTCTCACCAGCTAGATCGGGTCTCTTTCTTGTCTCTAAAAGTTCACCTGGCTGCAATTTCCGATTATAGGAGATCTCCTCAAGCTCCTTCACTCTGTGCATCTAGTATTGTAAAACAATTCATGAGAGGGCTTTTCTGCACTTTTCCCCCTGTGGGTGCGCCTCCTTCGGAATGAAGGCTCAATGTAGTACTGGCGCAGTTGATGAGACAACCGTTTGAACCAATTCACAAAGTGGAGCTTAAGTTTCTCACATGGAAGGCATCCCTCTTACTAGCTCTCACTTCTGCAAGGAGGGTGAGTGAAATGCAAGCCTTTACAATCAAAGAACCTTTTCGACATTTCACTGAAAACTATGTAACTTTATGGACAAACCAGACATTTATACCAAAGGTACCAACACAATTCCATCTCAACGAACTAGTGATACTGCAATCTATCTTTCCAATTCCATCCTGCCCGGCAGAATGGGTACTACATACTTTCGATGTCAAGAGATGTTTGAAGTTCTACCTACACAAAACAAAAGAGACAAGAAATACAGATCAGCTCCGGGTTGCCTACGGACAAGGAAAATAAGGAACAGCTGTAACAAAGGCTACGATCACTAGAGGTGTCTTATCTACGATTCAGTTCTGCCACAATTAGGCTAACAAGCCCCTAACAGCAAGGGCTAAGGCACACTCCACAAGAACAATTTCTGCATCTACAGCTTGGTTTGTTGGAGTGAAATAAAACAAAATATGCTGTGCTGTGACATGGAAGAATGTCCACGCGTTAACAATGCATTACTGTCTGCAATCCACGCAACAAGAAGATGCAGCGGTTGGACAAGCACTACTGCAACATCTCTTTAATTGAGGTCAGCCTCTTTTGTTTGACAGAAGAGGAGCTTTTTCTTTATTTTAATAACAGTATTGCATATGTCTGAAAATGTACATGCAAACGCTGATACAAAAATATATGTGTGTGTATATATTACCTACTTCTGGTTGTCAGTAGGTAGTTATAGTTAGGAGCTAGTTACCATAGGAAAATGGCAACATTCTATTCCCAATAACTATGGCGCTGATTGACGAATCTTCGCAAAATTTTCAAAACAATTTCTTTGTTGAGATCAGCTCCTATGTTGGAAGGTTGGGGGTGATTCATCAAGGGGGGACGAGAAAAAAAAGGGGGTCCTAAAACGCGTTTTTTCAATGTTAATTTCCATAGGAAACTTTAGACAAGGCTACAGGTCGAACGGGTGAATGGATTTTCCCCACATTTGGCAGGTAGAAGGGTCTAAAAAGGACGCTTTTGTTTATTTGTTGTAAATCCGTGCAGTAGTTTTTGAGAAATATCGAAATTTACAGATATCGATATTTGGAAATTATGCCATCTGATTCGCTGAGGTGTTACGAGCACGAGCTTGCTGCTGACTGGCTGCGAGCGGTTGCAACTCGGAAGTGTTGGCCGCCATCTTGTGATTCCGTTGAAGCGAGTAAGGTTAAAAAAGGGAGAAAAAAGTGGGAAAGAGGAGGGTAGGAGAGCTGTGAGGTTTGTAGGGTGGATAGGGTGTGCTATAGAGGGAGTGTGAAGCAAAGTATTTACCCCCTACTAGTGTGAAAGTGCTGTTTTGCCACTGTGAGATGGTGCTGAGGTGTGGTGCCGGTACACTCGGGGATGAAATTGTGCGCCAAAGCTGTGAGCTGAGTGGTCTGTAGTATACTGGCAGAAGCAAAACCAAAGTATTTACCCTTACCGGTGTGAAAGTGCTGTTTTGTCTAGAGTGAAATGGTATAGAGGTGAGGTACTGCTAAACTCGGGGTGAAACTGTGCACCTAAACTGTGAGCTAGGTGCCGTAAACTGATGTGCTCTGGGCGGTGTAGCATACTGGCCGAAGTGAAGTATTTACCCCTACTATTGGTGCGGAGGTGAGGTGCCAGTACACTCGGGGATGAAAGCGTGTGCCTAAGCTGTGAGTTGAGTGCTCTGTACTATACTGGCAGAAGCAAAGTATTTACTCTTACCGGTGTGAAAGTGCTGTTTTGTCTAGAGTGAGATGGTGCAGAGGTGAGGTATCGCTAAACTCGGGGATGAAACTGTGCGTCTAAACTGTGAGCTGAGTGCTGTAAACTGATGTGCTCTGGGCGCTGTAGCATAGTGGGTGCTGTAGCATATCTGTGCAAGTGGTGTTAGTATGCGTTTAGAGTATAGCGGGAGTGGGAAGCAAAGTGGTACCGGTATGAAGGCTCGGAGATTAAACTGTGAGTGTAAGTTGTGAGTTTATTGCTGTGAAGTGATGTGCTGTGGGTGCTGTAGGATACTGGCCGCTGTAGCATATCTGTATAAGTAGTGTTAGTGTGCGTTTATTCTATGCAGGGAGTGGGAAACTAACTACTCATCCCTATTGGTCTGAAGAATGTAGTGTTTAAGGAAGCAGGAATAAAGGAATAATCATGAAGAATATAATGCAGAATGTTGCAATGCCAGAGAAGGAAAATGGTAAAATGAGTTGTGTCTAAGAAAGTGGTTGAGTGTTATAAAAGGATGGAGTTTGAAAATTATATAGAAAATGTCTTTATTTAAGTGACATAAATGGACCCATTGGTGCAAGAGTTAGGGTATCCAGCTGATGCAAAGTTGAACCACTTCTGCTATATTCAAACACAAGCTCCGGCATCTGTGAATTGTATGTTACATGTTACAGTTGCATGTGAAATAAACAATAGCTATTATTACACTTGAATGACTCTACATTCTATAAGGAAAATAAAGGTAGGATACGATTACCACATGTATCCTTTAAGAAAATAAAGAAATAAAAAAGAAATTGCAAAATGTAGACATCAAACTTTTTAGGCACCTTGGCAGTGCTTTACTGTAACAGAAAATTATCAACAGTAGAATAGTTAGCAACCTTTTGTACAGTAGATTCAATGTGGTGCGCATCAGAAGCGGTACTAGTTCTACCCACATTGGAACTTTGAGGATGAATACAAACATTCCGCTTCTGAGAAGCACATTCGGTACCTTTGTAGTCAAACCGCACATTATTATGTTCAGCTATTCCAAAAAAACATTCTTGTGTAGAGAGCTAAGGCATCGAGCTGAGACAAACTCCAACTGCTTCTGCTGTAGTCAAATCAAAGCTCCTGCATCATCAGTGAATTGCACATTATATGTTACAGTTCTATGTGACCTACACAATAGCTATTGATATGAATAAATAAATTGTATAATGAAAATAAAGGTAGTTTACGATTACCACACTGTGCCAACCAGTTCCTAAACAAAGTTGTTGTTTTACATTTTTATCGTGAGGTTCTGAGCAGAGGCGGACTTTAAGTAAAATTGTGTGAAAGGGCTTTGTGAATAACAGGCAGGCGGAGAGGTGTGTGCACAAAGAATACACGTGGTTTCTAAATGGGTGTCCGGTTTAGGTAGTAATTTTGGAAGTAAATAGCGTATTTGCATAGGCTTTACATCACCGATTCCTGGTTAGAGTGGAGACGTAATGGGCAATAATGAAGATAGAGTTCAAATGTCTGAGTATACTTAGAAAGCTATTATATCAAAGTAGTAGGATTGAAGTGTATTATAAAATATTTAAAGGAAAAAGTCAAAAAAGAAGGAAAAAAAATCAATTCAAGAATAATTTGAGTTTCTTACAAGTCTTGGAGATTCCAGTCCAGAATTTCTTCAGCGGCTTGATATGCGTAATGTTCCAAGAGGCTATTGTTGCCATCGTGTGAGAAAACCGAAGCGATCCAATTCATATCCTCAAAGGGACAATAATGACCCTCGAGTGTTGGAGTGGTAATTTGAAGGGGCAGGCAATCTGCGAAGTTGTGAAAGGTCGCACGTTGCAGGAGATCTTTTGCGGCTGCGCAGGAATCTCATTCCGCTGCGATTCCTTTTTGCATTGCATTCGCAATTGCTCCGCTGCCAGAACAATCTCGTTCATGGTTTTCAAGATACTCTGTTACCAGCTAGGTATTGTGAGCGATTGTTGAGATGTTGGCAAGGCATACATCCAATCGCCAGCCGAATGTGCAAGTTTTGCAATCAAATGATGGTTGTAAGCATACTGCATAAGTGTAGGTACATGTTATGTTGTAGCTAGCTCCGATAACAAATAGAGGCAGGTAGCAGAAAACATTTCCTGTATTTTCACAGTATTGATGTAGCTTGGCGTACGCGCTTATTCTGTTGGACATAGTTGTTACCATAGAGAGCGTAGCCATTTCTAGAAGTAGAATTAGTAGTAGGATGGCCGCAAAGAGGGCGAGAATGAATGAATGAAAGGGTTTTTTATATAGCGCAACGTTCACTCCAGGGAGCATCTTGGTGCATAGCGGAAAGAAAAGAGACAACTGGTGATACATTACAGAGGGCGTGGCGTTGAAGAGGATAACTTTAAATCAGAGATAGTGCTAAGTGATCTGGGAAAGGGAAGATTTTGAGGAGGCTTCTAAAAGTTAATTCTGTTTGTGTGTGCCTCAATTTAGAGGGTAGGGCATTCCATGCTTTTGTCCCTAGTACCGCCATAGTCTTCCCCCCCGTGTGGTCAGTTTGAAGTTAGGGATAGTTAGTAGATTTTCTGATGTTGACCGCAGGGTGTGTTTGGTTGTGTAAGGCTTGATGTTCGATCTTAGATATTCTGGCCTAGTTTCATTTATGGCTTTGTTTAGGACCTTAAAGAGAATCCTTTTGTGAACCAGTAGCCAGTGGAGCTTTTTAAGTGCTGCAGCTGAGGAGGAATCCCTGGGGAGCTTCAGTACCAATCTTGCTGCAGAATTCTGGGCAACTTGTAGTCTTTTCACAACTGACTTTTTTGTTCCTGCATATAGACTTGCAGTAGTCCAAGTGAGACAGGATTAGGGACACTGCAACAGTCTTCCTAACAGCTAGTGGAAGTAGGTCGAAGAATTTTCAGAGGGTCTTGATGATTTGGAAACACATGCCTGCAGTTGCAAACGCATGCTTATGAAAGGAAAGTGTGGGATTAAATTGTATTCCTAGGTTTTTGGCTGTATCTGCTGTTGTGGGTGGGGCATTGGAGTCTGCGGGCCACCATCGATGAGGTCTGAAAACATTAGATTTTCCAAACAGCATGATTTCGGTTTTGGAGTTTTTGCATTTTAGATGATTTTGTTTCATCCAATTCATTTATTGTTTATTTATTTATTTATTGAACAGTTTTCTATAGCGCGAAAATGACCCATGGGTATCAGAGCGCTTAACAACATATGTAATATGTTAAAACACAAACCTACACAATATGACAACACAAACATATATAATTTACAATAAGACTAAAAGGTAATTAGTTAGGAATAATTCCATACCGAACGATTTAGGAAGATAATGTAAAAAAAAAAATACGTAAGGCCCGGTATCTGTTTAAACATTAGTATATAGTGCACTGAGGTAGGTTGGGGACTAATTATATTCCTTTAGGTCTCTATCTTCTTCAGTCCCATGGTTGGCATCATCTCAACCGCCGGTGTTATCATATTGTTATCATATTGTTGGTGATTTTTCCTGAGTTATTATCTAACAGTCAGCTCAATGTCAGGTTTTAGCTGGTGGTTTGTCATGTCTGTGGTAGGAACTTACTCATAAGAAAGATCTTAGCTTCCCTCTTAAATGTTGCCGTGTTTGTAATTTTTCTGATGCTCAGGGGAAGAGAGTTCCAGATTTTGGGGGCCCCTCCTGAGAACGCTCTCTCATAGGTTTTTTTCTTTCTGAAGATAGGTGGTCTCAGCACCAGATCTTTGACACTCCGGGCAGGTCTGTGTCCTCCTGAAATTTCTATTTTCTGGGCGAGGTATCTCGGTGTGTTGTAGTGAATCGCTTTATGGGTGATACATGCCATTTTTAGCTGTGTTCTGGCTTTGTAAGGTAGCCAGTTTAAAGCTTTCAGGTGAGGGGAGATATGATCAAATTTCCTCGTTCCTGTAATAAGTCTTGCCGCTGAATTGAGGCATGCTTTTAATGGTGCTGTGGAGATTTTTGGTAGTCCTGCTAGCGTTGTACACCCATATTCAATCCTCGAGATAACCAATGATTGCACTGCTAGTTTTAGATCCGTCTCCGTTAAAAATTATTTCATTTTTCCTAGGTAGTTCAGATGGAAATGGGCGCATTTTTTTCCATTAATTTAATGTGGTATTTCATGTCTAGGTTCTCATCTAGTGTGATTCCCAGTGATTTCATCGAGTGTACTAGTGTGGGGGTGCAATTTAACGCTGTGATCATTTTGGACCATTCTTTCACTTCTGATTGATTCTTTTGTGGAGAGATGAGTAAGAATTCTGTTTTATTTGCGTTAAGCTTGAGATGATTGATGGTTAGCCATTTTAGAGACATTTTGAGGGCCTCATGAATTAAGGTGAGGTCTTTCAGGGACGAGATTTTGATATATATCTGCGTGTCGTCCGCGTACATGTGATAAGAAATTTTGGAATTTCGTAGAATTTCTGTAAGGGGTTCGATGTGCAGGTTAAATAGTGAGGGAGATAAAGTAGATCCTTGGGGAACTCCAATAGTGTTTGGGTATGAAGATGAGAGTGAATGGTTTAATCTTAGAGTTCTGTTCTGTAAGAATGATTCAAACCATTTCAATACAATACCCGATATTCCCATTCTGTCGTGAAGTCTGTTCAGTAATTTTTCGTGGTTAACTGTATCAAATGCGGAAGACAGGTCCAGGAGGATGAGTAGACAGGATTGATTGTGGTCTAGTGCCTGAAGTGCATCATCGACAATGTGAAGTATTGCTGTTTCTGTACTGTGACCTGTTCTGAATCCTGATTGGCAGTCATCCAGCAGTGAGGAATTTTCGATGTGCAGGCTCAACTGATTCTGTACACATTTTCTATTAATTTGGCAAGGAAAGGGATGTTGGTCACTGGGCGATAGTTATTTGGATCTGCTGGGTCAGCAGTAGGTTTTTTGATTACTGGGACTACTTGTCCTGTCTTAAGGCATTTTGGAAGGATCCCCTGGGAAAGAGAGGCGTTTATGATTTCTGTCCATATTGGAATCACGATATGGCTGATTTCTTTCAGGCATTTTGATGGTAATGGGTCGTTATAGTGATTGCTAGGTTTGGTGTCAGATAGCGTTTTAGCAATCTCGTTCTGGTCCAATAATTTGAATGTGTCCCAATGTGCCTTATTTTTTATCGCCTTATTTGCAAAATTCGAAGTATGTTGTGAAGATGGTGTAATGTAGTCAGGGTTGTCTGCTGCACTCCTGAGTTCACCTTCTAGCTTGTTGGCTTTGTTGGAGAAAAAGGTAGAGAATTCTTCACAGCTTAGTTGAGTTTTGGTGACTTCTTGGGTAGTTTTTGCTTGCTTCTTTGATTGTTGTTTTATGATCTCAAACAGTTTCCTTGGTCTGTTTTTGGCATTATCCAGTTCTGTTCTAATAAATTCCTTTTTTGAGTTGAGGATCTTTTTGTTATATTCATTTCTGATTTTTCTGAGGGAAATCAGCTCAGGGGATGATGGGTGTTGTCTCCATTTTCTTTCGGCGCGTCCCAGTTTTTGCCTTTCTTCATTCAATAATCCATTGAACCATGGGTTTTTAATCTTCTCAGTAACTCTTTTCAATTTAAGCAGAATAGTGGTGTTGACTATTTTCGTTACTGAGGTAGTGTAGTGGTTTGTTAGATCATACGCATTTTGTATGTTGTCAGGTAGTTTTAGGTCTTTCTTGCAACTTTCAATTAGTAGATCCATATTCGAGTCTCTGGTATCTCGCATTCATCTTTTGATTTTACTAGGATGAGTAGTTTTTATCTTCTCCTGTGTGGGTATTAGGAAGGTTATGACCAGTCGCATGGCTCTATTGCGAGGATTGATATGTTATCATTTTTAGAGATAATCCAGTCCAATGTTGCTCCTTTCGAGTGTGTTGGTTGTATGCATGCTTGGGATAGGTTTAGTTCAGTTAAAAAGTCTTTAAATGCGTTGACTTGTTTGTCATTGATGTTGTTCCAGTGTAGATTGAAATCACCTAAAATATATTGTTAGTGTCGGTGTTAGCTTTAGCAGGGATGATCTCCATTAGCTGGTCAATGAAGTTTATATTATGTCCCGGAGGATGATACAAGGCATGTAAGTTGCATTTCTGTTTATTAGCCGATCTTATATTGAGCCCTAGGTATTCACATGATTCAAGAGGGTCAGATTGGAATTGTACAACTTGTATGTCCGATCTGTGGATGCAGGCTATACCTCTCCTGTTTTTTTGGGTCTATCAAGTCTCATTATGTTATAATACTGAGGCACCAGAAGGTCCAAGACTGGGGACGAGGATTCAGATAGCCAAGTTTCGGTAAGTATTGCTATGTCTATTTCCTGGTTGATGATGGTATTGGCTATGTCAGAGGCATGTTTAGTTGCAGATCGACAGTTGAGCAGTAAGCATTTTAATGAATTGTCTGTTCTGTCTGTCTTCTCGTTTACCCAATCAGTGATTAGTTGGATTTGTTTTAAGTTGTTGATATCGTGTTTCCTCTCATTTCTCTTGGGTATTCTGTTGGCGTCTATCGGTACTCTTTTGATTTCCTCCCCCCTAATGTTGTCTGTAGGTTCATAATCCCGGAGTAGGAATAGTATTTCTTCTTCCGTTAAATATTTCTGAGTCCTATCCGGTCGATTTTGTCTATTTGAAAGTGGCATCGCCCTCTTGTTGCTCTTGACTCTGGATGTATTCAAAAGAAGTATTTCTCGGATGTGCTCTACTTCAGAAGGAGTGTTTTCCGTAATATCTCTAAGTTTTTCTATGCCTTTCAGGGTGTTTGGTAATTCCTGTGACATGTTGCTTATTTGTGTTTGTATCTCTATGAATTTTCTCGTTACCTTGGTTGAGGTATTGTGCATACTTATCTGTCTATTACGATGGTCACATTTTTTGTTCCCGCCTTTTCGTTCAGAACATTTCATCTGGGATTTCTTAAGGTTTCCCTTAGATTGGTTGTCACTTCTGCCATTGTTTGTACTGTTGGAAGTTCTATCTAAGCTTTGCGTTCCAAGGCTGTTGTTACTGTTCGCATTTCGAGTTTTCTCTGTGACATTCCCAACCCTCGTAATTACTATTCCACTTATGATTCCTGGTGGTATATTTAGTTCAGGTTCCTGAAGGTCTCTTGTTGGGGTGTTAATTATTTCGGAAGTTCTATCCAAGCTTTGTGTTCCAATGATGTTGTTGCTGTTAGAATTATGTGTTCCCTCTGCTTCCTTCTCCAACAACCTGAGTTCTGTTTCTTTTGTGAGTCCTGGGTGATTACTTTGTTCGGGTTCCTGGAGGTATTTAATTGGGGTGTTAATTGTGGAGATAGTGACCGATGAGACTGGGATGTCTTCTAAAGGACTCTGATATTGTGTAGGTCTTGTTTCTCTTAATTGCGTAAATTGTTCAGGTTCCTGGAGGTCTCTAGTTGTTGTGCTAGTTGTGGAGATATTGTTAGTTGGGCCATGGTTGTCTTCTATAAGATTCTGGTGTTGCAGTGGATTTGGGTTCTCTACAGATCTTTTTAAGGATGAGAATATGTTGTCAAATGTTTCCAAATCGTTATTAGAAGCTTGGATCATCACTATTCCAGTCTTGAAGATCGTTATGCAGAGGTCCGCTCTGAGTCTTGGTGATGCTCTGGTCATAATTTTAGTACCATGTGGGATATTAGTTGTGGATTTTATGTTAAGCATCTTTGTAATGGTATTGCACCATTTCGCCATTTTTCTGGTATAGAATATCATGTCTTTGGCGATAATTCCTTTATCCATGCAGAACAAAGTGTCAGAAATCAGTGTGTCAGGGTTTTTCCTCATGAGGTTGTGCTTGAATTTTTTAGATGCATTCGTGGAAAGATAGTTTGGGTATTTTATGATATAGGCATTCCTACTTATTGGTTCAAGGTAGTTGTCTTCCATATTTGTGGTATTCAATTGAGTAGTATTTGTGATATGCAGTCGCGTAATATTTGGGTTGCCTTTTTCCTGGTAATTTCTTATGACTGGGGGTCTAATTAATCTCTCCACATAAGTAAGTAACTATATTATAGCTTAGAATACTATGTTAGTTCCACAGCCTTGCAATTTCTTTTGATGGTGAAAAGATACTATCTCTAACATAGGTAGCTATACTATAATTATTATGTTTTTAAATTACATTGTGTTGTCTTTTCAAGATGTCCGCCCTGTTAGTTAATTCTGTGAACTTCAGCCTTTTTCTCTTTCTATTGTTTTACATGTCCTCTTTCACTTGCCTTTGTTTGTTTCAGTTCTTGAGTTTGGGTCCTTTCTCCATGTTTACTTCAGTTTCCCTATTACTTTCAGCCATTTTGAGGTTCAATTGCTGATATATTTTCCTAATTTATTAGTAACATTGCGGTAAAAATGGTTCATATGGTTGAGAGATCTTTGGCCATGGATGTAGAACCTTTGTGTGCAAATCGGCATCATAGGCAGCATGGAGCTACATTAGTTTGATCCTCCAGAAGTATTTAGCGGCCGCCATTTTATGGTCACTCACGCCGGTTCGTGGGTTCGGTTCCGAAGGTTCTGCGTAGATCTGAATTGTGATGCTTCGTTATTTCCGTGTAGTGCTGTACTGCTACCGCCTTTGTCCCTCACCTTTGCTTCTTCACAGCGCGGCACCCCGTACTTCCTCTTCCTGCTGTTGCCGCTGTCCGGTCCCTTGTCTCTGTGCACCGAAGCCGATCACATTCGCGGGGTGATTTCGCGGCAGTACGTGCTCAGCTGAGAGTATCCTCCAGTCTCCAAAAATACCGTCGCGGCATTCAGGATTGCAAGCAGGTCCGCTTTGTCGCCTCTCCTCTTTCTCTCTTTTTAAGGATCTGTCCTCCGTCGCATCGATCTTGCCTTGACAAATTGCTGGTACTGCCAGTCTCTCAATACTGGTGGGCTCTCATCGAAATAGGTAAGCCTCTTCACAGTTTTCTACGCCCTCTTCAATTCCGATGTCTGGTGCTCGGTGGGTGGATGGTTGCTGCAGGGTTTAACGGGGATATTGACCGTTTTGATTATCCCCAACCCTGGAGCTCACGCTAGTAGCTCCTACCAGGTGGCCATCTTGGAGTTGGACTGCCGTAAGGCAGTGATGGAACTTTTCCTCCGCCGCTGTGGAGTTTTTGTCCAGCGTGAGAATAAGTTGGGTGTCATCGGCATAAGCAATTGACTCAATGTCGAAGGGGGCTATCAGGGAAAGAAGTGGTGTCATATAAAGGTTAAACAGGATAGGGCTCAGGGAAGAGTCCTGGGGGACCCCTGATGACAAACATTTCTCTCCTGATTTGTAGCTGCCCAGTGTGACAATCTGATGCCTTTTATCTAGAAAAGATGTGATCCAGGCCAAGGCCTTATCTTTTATTCCGCTGCATTCTAATCTGTCTCCCAGGATATTGTGTGATACAGTGTTGAACGCCGCCGACAGGTCCAACAGAATCAGCACTGCCTCCTTGCCTTGATCAAGGGCAAACTTTATTGTGTCTGTGGTATGGTACAGCACTGATTCGGTTGAATGGCCAGGTCTGAAACCAGATTGCCTCGGATGCAGGGTGTTAGTTTTTTGCAGGAAGTCATTAAGTTGGGTATTCACTAGTTTCTCCGCAATTTTGCTGAGGCATGGCAGAAGTCAGATGGGTCTGAGGTTTGATAAAATAGTAGGGTCGAGAAACTTCTTTTTTTGGAGCGGTTTTACTGCAGCAATTTTCCAGAGGTCTGGGACTTTTGCTAACCTAAAGGAAGCTTTGATGATTAGGTTGATGACAGGATTTACTGTGTCCACCAGTGCGTGTAGAATTTTTAGTGGACATGGATCAAATGGTGAACCTGACTTACAGGAAAAGTTGGCCTTCCTGGACTGTTCTAGGTTTATAACTTTGAAACATGTGAGGTCCTTTTCTGTTCTTACTGCTTGAGCTTTATTTGGCTTGGGGAATATGTTTGTCAAATTCTTAGTTAGATATTTGAATTTTTTTTGTCGAAATACTCAGAAATGTTATCACATAAATCTTGTGAAGGAGGGATTTCCTGTTCTAGGATTGTGGGGTTAGTAAAAGATTTCACAATATTGAAGATAGTTTTTTGGTTGTCCTCTGCCCTGTTTATCAGATTCGCATAGTGCGTTTTTTTCTCCATTTTAACTTGTTGTTTATATGCACTGAGTGCTGATTTATAGAGTTTCATGTCTTCTGCCTCGTATTGTTTCCTCAATTTGTTTCCGCTTGCCGGCAGAGTCCCTTCAATGCTTTCAGACGAGGGGTGAACCAGGGTGCTGATAGTTTTTTGCTGACAGTTTTCTTTAGCGGTCCTAAAGTATTGACTAATGTGAGCATCCATTCATTGAAGAGATTATTGTCAATTTCTGGATCTCCTGTAAGGGTAGGTCTGGTGGTTTCTGCCATGCTCTGTAGATTGGGGTTGGATAGCATGCTATTCCATTTCCGTGTGGGGCCTGATTTGCTGGGATTATTGTTTGTTTGAATATTGGCGTAGGCAAATTTGAAGGGGATTCATTTATGGTCTGACCAAGTTAAAGTAGTTGAAGTGCCAATCATTAGATCAGTGGCATTTGTGCATATGTGAATTATGGGCACTGTTCCTGATATTCCAAAGATGATTGAATGAATGACTGAATGTAGTCTGGTATTAAAAGAAGAACAGTTTGAAAGCGTGTTAGAAGGCTGTAGGAGACTGTGTTAAGAAAGTGTGCCAGACCTTGAGTGTGACATGTGTTGAAAATTGTGTAATAATTCACAAAGTGTAATCGGCAGTTCACATTTAAAAGGGAGTGTATTTTATTTGAAGTTTGTGGTATCTGCAGTCGATAAATTTCTTTTACAGGAGTGACGGAGATTCTGTTCTGATCAAAGGTGCTTTAAGTTTGGTTTGTTTCTTGAAATGTGTTTTCAAACTAGAAATTGAAGGCCAAATTGAAGTTTGGGAGTCAGGTTGTGTGGGTGGGAATAGATATTGCCACAGAAAGTTACTGTGTTTGAAACAGTAAGGACATGCGGTATGCCAGCTCACATTCCATTTGAGTGCATGTTATTGAGAAGCAGATAACTGTTGTTAGAAAGCTGTGCGTATGTGGTGTGATTGTGGGAGTTGGCATCCTTTTAAGAAAGGACACAAGATAAGGGGCTGTAAGCTTGGAAGCGCCGTGTAGTTGGACATTCTTGGATAGTAATGAATGACTGCCGTTGTGGTTGCACTATTCATCTGTGAGAAAAACTTCTGTATGCTTTTTAAGACAGACGATATGTAAATGGGATAAACCACTGCTCGTGAATAAACGCGCTACCTTATGTAATGACATTCAACATAACAAACAAAATGTGCACGTAGCAGACAGAATGACACTGCATACTGTGGAAACCGTGGCTAGCCAAGTATACAAACTAAACATGGCATGGCACCCCTGCCTCACGATGCAGAATGCGGGGAGAGATTGGAGCAATGTATGTGCGTAGGTGGTAAGTAATTTTCGATTATAACAGCATATAATGCAAAGTCTTGAGGGGATGTGCCAGACAGAGTTGAGTGTGCCGAGCACAGACATGTACATGTCAACATACACTGATGGTCTATTGAGTGATGTGGACAGTGGACGCCACCATAATAGTACAGTCAGTAGGGAGGATTCCAGAATGGTAGCACGTGTGTGCCTCCCCCCAAATGTTTAAAGAAGTAGGCTGGCTCGGCGTACGCAAGGCTAGCATAGGTATATGAATAAAAGGCACATTTGTATGGGTGTGGTTCTCTTCCGGATTGGCGAACGTGTCTGCCAGGTCTGCGCAGCTTTCACGGCTACAAGACTGACGCTGGTAGCGAAGGTGGGTGCATGAATGATACTCTCAGCCTGCTGGTACTCAGAAACCGCCATGGCCGCTGTGACGCATACATTCCCCACAGTTCACCTTCCGACATGTGAAAGAGGGCCAACCACGTGCCGGCGAAGGCTCCTGGGCCGAGGTCTGCGAGTTTGGAAGGCTCCTGAGATCAATGCTGGCTACTGCGACCCAGGTACACAGCGTCCAGCCTGAGACCCACAACCGTAGAGTGCTCTGTATACTACTAACACAGTAGTCCGACAGGTACCAACAGTGGAACGGTGTTTTTGATACCATAGTCGGCGTTGCTAGAACTGTATCTGAGAGTGAAGATGAAGGTACTCTCTTTGACTAGCTGCAACCAAGTCTGGGTCTCAACAGTGGAACTGTGTCTTGATCCCACAATAGACGATGTCCGATATTACCTTCTGCTTGGTTTTCTCTGAACTCCTTTTGTTGAGGTGTGTCAGACTCTGTGCTTTCATGGCTAAATGCTGTACAGGATTATTGGGCTTTGTTGACTGTAGTTTCTGGACTATAGCACCGTACAGCAGGTCCGAACAATGAAACGGGGTCTTGATTCTATGATTGAGTATATCAGAAGTTAAAGTCTGTGATGATTTCAGTGTACCCCCTCTGATCAGGTGCAACCAACTCTAGGTCCGAACAGTGGAACGGTGTATTGATCCCACAGTGGACTATGTTAGAACTGCATCTGGGAGTGGAGATGGAGGTACTCCATTTGGCCAGTTGCAACCAACTCTGGGTCCCAACAGTGGAATGATGTCTTGATCCCATAATGGATGATGTTAGAACTGCATCTGAGAGTGGAGATGAAGGTACTCCCTTCGACCAGGTGCAACTAACTCTAGAGCCGAACAGTGGAACGTGTATTGATCCCACAGTGTACTATGTTAGAACTGCATCTGAGAGTGGAGATGAAGGTACTCCCTTTGAATAGGTGGAACCAACTCTAGGTTCCAACAGTGGAACGGTGTCTTGGTTCCTTAAAGGAAGATGTCCGATATTACATTCTGCTTGTTTTTTACCGAACTCCTTCTGTTGAGGTGGATTAGACTCTGTGCTTTTGTAGGTAACTGCTGCACATGATTATTAGGCATGGTTTACTGCAGTTGCTGGAGTACACAGCAGTACAGCAGGTTCGAGCAGTAAAAAGAGGTCTTAATTCTATTATCAGAAGTTAAAGAGTGTGATGATTTTAGTGTATAGCTTCTGATGAGGCGCGACCAACTCTAGGTACCAACAGTGGAATGATCATCTTGATCCCTCAATGGACGATGCTAGAAGTGGATCTGAGAGTGGAGATGAAGGTACTCTCTTCGAGTAGGTGTAAGAAACTCTAGGTCCCAACAGTGGAACTGTGTCTTGATCACACAATGGACGATGTTCAATATTACCTGTTGCTGGTTTTTCACAGAACTCCCTCTGTTGAGGTGCATGAGATTCTGTGCTTCTGTAGTTAAGTGCTGCACATGGTTATTGGGCTTAGTTGACAGGTATCGCTGGAATATATCGTGGTACAGCAGGTCCAAACAGTGAATTGGGGTCCTAATTATAAGAGAAAGGATGTTAGAAGTTAAAGTCTGTGATGATTTCTGTACACCCCCTCCGATGAGGTGCAATCAACTCTAGGTCCCAACAGTGGAATGATTTCTTGATCCCACAATGGACGATGTTAGAACGGTATCTGTGTTAGGTTCCCACTCTGCCCACACACTGCAGGAACGAGGTATGTTCCAATCCACTTGCCCGACTCACTAGCCACTCACTAGATGTTAACAATGAGTGAGCCAATGACCCAGAAAAGGGGGTGGAATATGTAGAGACACCAAGCCTTCCACCCCTGTTGAGCGAAGCACAAACAACTCCCTCCTCCTCGCATCCGCACCTGCACAAACAGGGAAACAAAACACCTCACAATAACAACTCAGTCCCCAATCCCTCTATAGCATTGATGACCATATCCAGCCAATATCAACACATGAACTTACCAATGACAAATGCAGGCTTTGCTTCGAGGGGGCTCCAGTCCATGGCACAAAACAACTCCAAGATAACGTCTCTTGGGTATTTAATATGTGACTGATAAGAAGGGAGTAGAACTCGGGCCTCTGTAATTCTTTACGGGGAAAAAACATGTCTTGGTGATTGACATGAACAAAAAACCCCTGCGAGTGCAGCTACACGTCTCAGCAATAGAAACTAGGGAACAAACACTGCCCCAGGGTAAACAGAGTGTATTCACCGGGCTGGGATTGCACTCGCGGAACGACCGCAAACGTCATTTCCGCCTAACAACGATGTGGAGCGGTAACAGTATGGCGAGCGCAAAGCGCGAAACAGCGCTTACACCAAAACTATTTCAACGTGCCCCGGGGAGGGAAAGGTAAAAGGTCAGCCGGTTGGGAGGGAAACAGGAGCCCCTGAATATCCACAACACGGCTAGTAAGGTGAAAGGGCACACGTTCTAAAAAACAAAACAAGAGCGAACAGGGACACAGGGGCAGAGATACTACAGCTGACTAACTCATACAATAATGGGAAAAACAAAGGAAAAGGGAAGGATAGATACAGGAAACGGAATCTTCAGGAACAAGCTTCAAAAAAGAAAAAAGGGGACACACCAATAGTCCTCACGAGCCCGTGAGAACCAGAAAATGTGAAACAGGATACACAGGAACCAGGATACCAGGAACCCACAGGTTAGCAATAACAAGCACCAACACTATGGTAGGACTAACATTTATGTGAAACTGGCAGGTCATGTGACAGCAAAGCATGGTCATCGAAAGAGGACTGGGGACTGATTCCTAACAATCTGAGAGTGGAGATGGAGGTATTCCCTTCTACCAGTTGCAATCAACTCTAGGTTCCAAAAGTAGAACGGTTTGTCGACAGCACAATGGACGATGTTGGAACTGCATTTGAGAGCGGAGATGAAAGTACTCTCTTCTATCAGGTGCATTCAACTCTAGGTCCCAACTGTAAAACAGTGTCTTGATCCCACAATGGATGATGTCCGATATTACCTGCTGCTTGCTTTTCTCAGAAGTTTGTGTGTTGAGGTGCATCACAGTCTGTGCTTCCATAGCTAACTGCTACACATGATTATTGGACTTGGTTGACACTAGTCGGTGGAGTATAGTGTGATACAGCAGGTGCGAACAGTGAAATGGGGTCTTGATTCTATAATTGAGGATGTCCTAATTTAAAGTCTGTGATTTCTGTGTACCCCGTCTGATCAGGTGCAACCAACTAAGTGCTTTCGAATCCAAAGGTTTGTGGCTGTGAGTTGTGAATGACCACTGTATTTGGTCTAGACTGCGGTCTGCAAGGTTCACAATGTAGTTGAGTGGTAATTTTTTTATTACATAATACAGTAGTTAAGTAATTAGAACGTCTATTGAAACATACACAATGTTGTTTTGGTATACTTGCTTCGAGAAGTTTTTTTATATGAGGTATAGGTTTAGTAAAATTACCAAATTCATCTTGCAAGTCCAAAGGAACAGTGAATAGATTAGACTGTGGAGAGATTAAATCCCAATTCAAATTGTTTTGATTAATTCATTGTAGAGTTCTCTGTAATTTATGTTGTTTTATTTTGTAAAGAGGGAGTGAGAAAAAGTATTGATGGTTGTGTTTGTGAGTACTGCCTTCAATTAACAATGCAGACAATAGTGTTCACAAATCAGATAGAGTTGCTATTGTAGATGATGCAATCCTGTAAGAGGAGAGATTGCTGTAGTGTGCTCTGTCTGCACCACTTATACGCATCATTGCAGGCTCCGCACATGTTTTCTTTGCTTCGCGTTTTGAAAACTGTAGAGCTCAAGTGAATGCTATGTGACTGTGGGCCCATGCTGAACGCTCTCTCTAGCCTATACTGCAGACTTCAGTGTTCACATTTGACATTGAGTCGGTATTGTAGATGACGCAGTTCTGTAGGAAAAGACATTGCTCCAGTGTGCAATGTCTGCACCACTTCTTTGCTTCGTGTATTGCAAACCGTAGAGCTCAAGTCAATGCCAAAGGGCTGTGGGCCCTTGCTGAACGCTCTCTCTGGCCTATACTGCAGACTTCAGTATCCACATTTGACATTGAGTCGGTATTATAGATGATGCAGTACTGTAGGTAAAGGCATTGCTCCAGTGTGCTCTGTCTGCACCACTCATACTCATCATTGCGGGCTCTGCACACATTTTTTTTTCTTCATGTATTGCAAACTGTAGAGCTCAAGTGAATGCCAGGTGACTGTGAGTTCTTGCGGACTGCTTTCTCTTGCCTACACTGCAGACAGCAGTGTTCACAATTCAGATCGAGTCACTATTGTAGATGAGGTAGTTCTGTAGGAAAAGACTTTGTTCCAGTGTGCTCTGTCTGCACTACTCAGTTGCAGTATTGTAGGCTCTGCACACGTGTTTTTTTGCTTCATGTAGTACAAACCCTAGAGCTCAAATTCAATTCCACATGGTTGTGGGTTCTTGCTGAACGCTCTCTATGGCCTATTCTGCAGTCTTCAATGTCCACATTTGACATTGAGTTGGTATTGTAGATTGTATTGTATTGTAATTGCATTTATATAGCGCTTACTACCCCTGACGAGGCGTTGAAGCGCTTTTTCGGCGGGTAGCACGCCACTCCGGAACCCATAAAGGATTAGTGTTGAAAATTAGTATAGTATAAATATGAGGTAATTTGAGTAGTAGATATGTTATTCAGTTATTTGGGCAGTATATTGGTATTGTTGAATATGGAATATGGAATTTGAGAAGTGAACATGTTAGTCTGTTAATTTTTATTGAAAAGGATAGTGGAGGCATAAAAGAGTGAAGGAGTTCTTTTTTTTAAGGTCTTAGCAGTAGGAAGAAGCTTTTGTATGAGTAAAAATGAGTTTTGGAGGGAAGGAGTCAGAGGGCAGAGTTTAGAAAGGTTTGTTTTAGGGGATCGGTGTAGTAAAAAGAGGTGTCAGATGATGCAAGGAGGGATAGAGCAGGAGAGAGTCTAGAAAGGGTTATTTTGGTGATCATAGTAGTGGTATGGGGTTTGGGATAAATGATAGATTGGATGTAGAGGATATGTTGATAGATGTATAGGATGAGAGATAGGGTAGTGCATTAGAAGGAGTAGTAGAAATAAGTTTAGAAGGTTGGGCTAGAAGATATATAGAGCGAAGTATAGGTTGAGAAATAGGCTAGTGCATTGGAAATGCTAAATAAGCATGGGCGGAAAATCCGTTCCGCTCTGGGATTTTGCGGATTTTCGGTAAATTCGCAATCCGCGAACGCTCGCAAATTTACCGAAAATCCGCAAATTCGCACGCAGCGGATTTTTTTTTCTTAGTGATACAGTTTTGCGGCGTGCGGCGTTCACTTACCGTCATTCAGCGTTTGCCGAGTTGTTTTTCTCGATATTTTGCGAGCGCTGCGCCATTTTGGATCTTGCTGTGGGATCCCGCGAGAGTTTGGCGACGCATCGCGATAGTTCGCAATTGCAAACATGTAGGCAGCAACAATCTCGCACTCGCGAAATTACAAAATTTGCAATTCTGCACAAGAAATCCACTAGCAAGCAGCATAGACCTTCTGAAAATGATAATTTTTATCAGAATAACTCCTCAGGTTGACATTTGCATGCACTTTTTTGGATTTGAGGCCTTTTGACTTTGTTTGGATCACTTTTGGATTAGAAATCAACTTTCACAAGTAAGTTTGTTTGGGACATTACAGTTGCTGTTCTGCAGAAAAACGAGTTTTGAAAAACTGAAAGCACTCAGCAGGTGCAAAAGTTCACTCATCATTAGTAACCATTCCCTGTAGTACTTCCTGAGGGGCCCCTCCAGAGTTCAGTTGCTAGTTGCTAGTTGCAACAATTCTATGACCCTGCTCTGACCCTCACAGCAGGCTCATAGAATAGCTACAAGTAGGCCACAAAGGTCCTGGAAAAAAAAATTGCACTGCAACAGAAAGCAAATTACAGATAAGGAAGCAGGTGCCCGACTGGAATTTTAAAACAGTGACACATTAATAAATCAACCCCAAATTAATTTATGTCAGTTGAAGCAGGGCAGGTGTGCTTGCTTTTCCCCCCCATAATCTACAGTGATGATGAACCAGAGGGTGGCATTGATGTACCAGAGGGTGGCATGGGTGAAACAGAGGGTGGCAGTGGTGAAACAGAGGGTGCTGGGAACCTGTGATGATGAACCAGACGTAGAAACAACATAGTCGCGACCGTTGCGAGCCGACAAGTAAGTTCGCAATTGCGAACTGGTACAAAACCCTCGCGAACTGGCAGAAACCCTTGCGAACACACACACAAAAAAATCTGCAAATTCGCGAGAATTCGCAGATTTTTGCGGATTGCGAGTTCGCAAATTCGCAAATTCGCAAACACCAGATTCGCAAAATTCGCCCATGCTTAATGCTAAATTAGAAGAAAGTGATAAATATATAGATCCACAAGTACATTGAAAGTATATAGATACATAAAGGAAGGAAGTATGTTTAGATTAAATATATTGATTGAGGCACTGGATGAGAAATAGGGTAGTGCACTGGATATGCTTTTTCAAGAGGAACGTACACACAGATCCAAGTACATGCAAGATACATAGATGCACAATGTAAGTATGTACATGTAGACAAAAGATAATTTTTATTCATTGATGAATATTATTATTATTATTATTATTATTATTATCATTATTAATATTATTATTTTATTTTTTTATTTCTCTTAACAACATAACTATTTTACATGTTTTATAAAGTAATACTCAAAGATAGGTACATGTCTATAGTGAAAGCAAATGCATATATAAAGAGGGATATGCTATAAATGTCTTTTTCCGTATGGTACTTATGTGGGGAAGAGCCAGATCTTGAGTAGTTTTCTGAAGATAATGTGTTTGTCGGTGGATCTTATGTTGGGGGGTAAAGAGTTCCATAGTTTGGCTGCTTGAACATGAAAGGATGTGCCACCCATGGTTTTTTCTTGTATGGTGGGATTTTGAGGGAAGATGCTCCTTCAGAGCGGAGGTTCCTTTGTTGAATGCGTTTGGTGTTTTTATTCCTGATGAAGAGTGGTCCTATTCCATGTATTGCTTTGTGCGTAATAAAAAGCAGCTTGAATGTGGATCTTCTGGCAACCGGTAACCAATGCAGGGCTTTCAAGGCAGGGGAGAGGTGGTCTCGTGGTTTGATATGCAAGAGTAGTCAGGCAGCCGAGTTCTGAATCCGTTGTAGTCTTTTCATGGTCATTTAAGGTGATCCGTAGTAGAGGCTATTGGCGTAATCGAGTTTGGATAGAACAAGGGAGATGGTAGCTTGGACCTTGTGTGGAAATCCTAAATGAGGGAAAATTCATCGCAGCGTTTTTATAGTAGCAAAGCTTGATCTTGCTTGTTTATCCACTTGGACATCCACTTGGACATTCATCAACAGCTTGGAGTCCATGGTCATTCCGAGATTCTTACTTCCTTCGATACTTCAGGCAGTGATCCCAGTTCATCAGGCAATGCAGCAAGCAGGTTGTAATTTTTCCAATCGCCACACGTGAGTATTTCAGTTTTTGAAGCATTCAATTTGGCATGCCTCCAAGTCATCCACTGATCCACGGCTCTGAGACAGCTGAAAAACAGTAATTTTCCAATATCTTTGGGGCATTCCGGTTGAAGGAGTATTTGCGTGTCATCTGCATAGTTGTCATGGAAGTGAGACTCCAAAGTAGTTCAAAAGAATTTTAATCATTCATCTTGAATTCATCAATCAGATTTTCACACGGTAAATGCATCCAAAGAAAATTATCTCAATGCTCCAATGCATTTCGGGCTAAAGCGAGCCCTTCATCGGGGAGCCTCTGCAATTAATCCAAACATAGCAATCAAAATCATGATAGAACAAATGAGAACAAATTCAGTACAACAGAGTGGGTGAGGGGGTGAAAGAACTGAAACATCAACGTGAATTAAATCGGGTGCGAGTTCATTCTAAGAGCGTGTGATAACGGGTGTTCAAAAAGTGAAATTAAACGTGGTGGGGAATTTAAAAGTGCCTAGCGGTATTCGCGGGTGAAATCCGGTTGAAAAGTGAAACGTGAAGGGAAGTTTTTAAAGTGCCTATCGGTATACGCGGGTGAAGAGTTCAAAATGTAAATGCGGAAGACACGGGTGGTGCATGCTTAAAGCCAGTGGGTATACGAAAACGCGTGTAGCGTTTGGCAGCGCTTACCGATGTTAGAAAAAACGATAAGGAACGAGAATATTAGAGTTACAGCGATACAATTACTTACAGTGAATGTAGTGGTCACGAGTTTCAAACGCCGGTGTCAGTAAGACAGGAAGTGTGGTTAGTTTAATAGGGGCGGAAAAAAAATTAAAATCAAGAAAGGACTATCGTGAGGGTGAAAAAATGTGGTGGCCATCTTGGAAAGGTTTACAAAAACGGGTGAAAGTAAATCAAAATAACAAGAAAGTAACAAAAGCGATATTTAAAGTACTCACATGTGGAGAACAATGACAGTGTAGGTTTCATTGTCTGCATACGATAAATCCAAGCCATTTCCCTCTGAAGTAAGTGCTTATTGTTGTCCATTCCTTCAATTTTGCGCACTTGTTCCAGAATCAAAAACTTCAATTGGGAAACATTATGTCTCTGTTCGTTGAAATGTACAGCCACATTAGATTTGGTGTTCTGGAGTCTGATGTTGGATTTATGCTCGTTAATGCGAGTTTTGATCTTCCTTTCGGTCTTTCCGATATAGCATTTTCCACAAGGACATTTAATCATGTATACAACGTTAGTTGAATCGCATGTGGCATCCACAAACAGTTTAATGGGGTTACCTCTCATTGGGTGATTAACTGTGGTTCCTGCAATAATATTGTTGCAGTTCCCACAATTTCTGCATGGTCTTGTGCCTTTGGATGGTGTTTTTTCTTGATGTTTACTTGTCAAGAGTTCTTTGAGGTTTGCACTGCGGGTATACGCGAAAAGCGGCGGTTCCTTAAAGGTGGTGCCAAAATCTGGTTCAACACTCATGATGGGCCAATGTCTTAGGATTATCCGCTTGTATGTAGAACTCATGTTGGAAAATCTAGAAACAAGTACCATTCTGTTATTGATTTTTGGAGGAGTCTTAACAAACAGTGATTCTCTCGGAGTGTCCATGGCTTTCTTCTTGGCACTTTCAATGAGAGTGGGAGGATATCCCCTGGCTAAAAACCTTTCTCCCATTTCATGTAATCTGATCTGAGTTTGCTCAGGATTAGAGGTGATCCTTCTAATCATCAACATTTGCGATGCAGGCAAATGTGTCTTCAGGGATCCTTGATGGTGGCTTGAAAAATGCAATGCATTATTGCGGTCAGTTTTTTTTTCGGAACAAGTCAGTTTCAAAACCATTGCTGGTGATAGTAATCCTAACGTCCAGAAAGGTGATCGATTTATTATCAATTTCCCAGGTGAGTTGTATGCGTTCATTGGCTTGATTCAAGACAGTGAGGGCTTGTGACAAGGATTCTTTTGTGTCTTTCCATACGATGAAAACATCGTCGATGTACCTTGCGTACATTTTTGTGTTGTTGGTCCAGGTCGGGTTGTCATAGATGTGAGTCTGCTCAAAGTATTTCATATAAATGTTAGCGTAGGTAGGCGCCGCGCAATTACCCATAGAGGTTCCAGACAGCTGTAGATACCAGTCGCTATCTAGTTGAAAGTAGCTTTGATATAGGGTAAACATGGTAAGTTCCATGAGAAAGTGTTGCATGTCAGGTTCAAGGTCGCTCTCTAGGATGGATTTTTCCATAGC